>NC_089214.1:24047172-24777633 GCF_963930695.1 Labrus bergylta | reverse complement strand
GTCTGAATCACTCCCTCTAACAGTATTTTTACTTTGAAACGACACTTTGAGTTAGAAAATGTAGTCTGAACAGTAAGTGTCACTTTATGTCTCAAAAACATGTTTCATGTCACTTTCGAGCTCAGCTTCGCAAGATACGCTCAATTTGATCACTAAAGCTGTTAATAGCGTTGTCTGGCTCAGGGAATGTTGATTTTGATGTCATTTCATGTAACTGCGCTCATTTTTTACCACTACAGCTGTTTCATCTAATTTTGCCTGAAAAACTCCTTCTAACAGTATTTTTACTTTGAAACGACACTTTGAGTTAGAAAATGCAGTCTGAACAGTAAGTGTCACTTTTTGTCTGAAAAACATGTTTCATGTCACTTTCGAGCTCAGCTTCGCAAGATACGCTCAATTTGATCACTAAAGCTGTTAATATCGTTGTTTGTTACCAGTACAGCTGTTTCATCTAATTTTGTCTGAATCACTCCTTCTAACAGTATTTTTACTTTGAAACGACGCTTTCAGTTAGAAAATGTAGTCAGGACAGGTATTCACTGTAAGTGTCACTTTATGTCTCAAAAACATGTTTCATGTCACTTTCGAGCTCAGCTTCGCAAGATACGCTCAATTTGATCACTAAAGCTGTTAATAGCGTTGTCTGGCTCAGGGAATGTTGATTTTGATGTCATTTCATGTAACTGCGCTCATTTGTTACCAGTACAGCTGTTTCATCTAATTTTGTCTGAATCACTCCCTCTAACAGTATTTTTACTTTGAAACGACACTTTGAGTTAGAAAATGTAGTCTGAACAGTAAGTGTCACTTTATGTCTCAAAAACATGTTTCATGTCACTTTCGAGCTCAGCTTCGCAAGATACGCTCAATTTGATCACTAAAGCTGTTAATAGCGTTGTCTGGCTCAGGGAATGTTGATTTTGATGTCATTTCATGTAACTGCGCTCATTTTTTACCACTACAGCTGTTTCATCTAATTTTGCCTGAAAAACTCCTTCTAACAGTATTTTTACTTTGAAACGACACTTTGAGTTAGAAAATGCAGTCTGAACAGTAAGTGTCACTTTTTGTCTGAAAAACATGTTTCATGTCACTTTCGAGCTCAGCTTCGCAAGATACGCTCAATTTGATCACTAAAGCTGTTAATATCGTTGTTTGTTACCAGTACAGCTGTTTCATCTAATTTTGTCTGAATCACTCCTTCTAACAGTATTTTTACTTTGAAACGACGCTTTCAGTTAGAAAATGTAGTCAGGACAGGTATTCACTGTAAGTGTCACTTTATGTCTCAAAAACATGTTTCATGTCACTTTCGAGCTCAGCTTCGCAAGATACGCTCAATTTGATCACTAAAGCTGTTAATAGCGTTGTCTGGCTCAGGGAATGTTGATTTTGATGTCATTTCATGTAACTGCGCTCATTTGTTACCAGTACAGCTGTTTCATCTAATTTTGTCTGAATCACTCCCTCTAACAGTATTTTTACTTTGAAACGACACTTTGAGTTAGAAAATGTAGTCTGAACAGTAAGTGTCACTTTATGTCTCAAAAACATGTTTCATGTCACTTTCGAGCTCAGCTTCGCAAGATACGCTCAATTTGATCACTAAAGCTGTTAATAGCGTTGTCTGGCTCAGGGAATGTTGATTTTGATGTCATTTCATGTAACTGCGCTCATTTTTTACCACTACAGCTGTTTCATCTAATTTTGCCTGAAAAACTCCTTCTAACAGTATTTTTACTTTGAAACGACACTTTGAGTTAGAAAATGCAGTCTGAACAGTAAGTGTCACTTTTTGTCTGAAAAACATGTTTCATGTCACTTTCGAGCTCAGCTTCGCAAGATACGCTCAATTTGATCACTAAAGCTGTTAATATCGTTGTTTGTTACCAGTACAGCTGTTTCATCTAATTTTGTCTGAATCACTCCTTCTAACAGTATTTTTACTTTGAAACGACGCTTTCAGTTAGAAAATGTAGTCAGGACAGGTATTCACTGTAAGTGTCACTTTATGTCTCAAAAACATGTTTCATGTCACTTTCGAGCTCAGCTTCGCAAGATACGCTCAATTTGATCACTAAAGCTGTTAATATCATTGTTTGTTACCAGAACAGCTGTTTCATCTAATTTTGTCTGAATCACTCCTTCTAACAGTATTTTTACTTTGAAACTACACTTTGACTTAGAAAATGTAGAATATCAGTTTGAATAAAGTCGAAAATTTTCATGAAAAGAATTCTGCTTCAAAAAAGTATAAATTTTTCATGAAAAGATTTACACTTCAAAAAAGTTGAATATGTTCATGAATTTTTTCAACTTCAAAAAAGTTGAAGATTTTAATGAAAAGATTTCTGCTTCAAAAACTTGAAAGTTTTCATGAAAAGATTTCGGCTTCAAAAAAGTTCAAAATTTTCATGAAAAGATTTACACTTCAAAAAAGTTGAAAATGTTCATGAATTTTTTCGACTTCAAAAAAGTCTAAGATTTTCATGAAAAGATTTCTGCTTCAAAAACTTGAAAGTTTTCATGAAAAGATTTCGGCTTCAAAAAAGTTGAAAATTTTCATGAAAAGATTTACACTTCAAAAAAGTTGAAAATGTTCATGAATTTTTTCGACGTCAAAAAAGTTGAACATTTTCATGAATAGATTTCGGCTTCAAAAATGTTGAAAATTTTCATGAACTATTTCGGCATCAAAAAAGTTGAAAATTTACATTAAAAGATTTCGGCTTCAAAAAAGTTGAAAATTTTCATGAAAAGATTTCGGCTTCAAAAAGTTGAAAATTTTCATGAAAAGATTTAGACTTCAAAAAAGTTGAAAATGTTCATGTACTTTTTCGACTTCAAAAAAGTTAAAAATTTTCTTCAAAAGATTTCTGCTTCAAAAAAGTTGACAATTTTCATGAAAAGATTTCTGCTTCAAAAAAGTTGAACATTTTCATGAATAGATTTCGGCTTCAAAAATGTTGAAAATTTTCATGAACTATTTCGGCATCAAAAAAGTTGAAAATTTACATTAAAAGATTTCGGCTTCAAAAAAGTTGAAAATTTTCATGAAAAGATTTCGGCTTAAAAAAGTTGAAAATTTTCATGAAAAGATTTAGACTTCAAAAAAGTTGAAAATGTTCATGTATTTTTTCGACTTCAAAAAAGTTAAAAATTTTCATCAAAAGATTTCTGCTTCAAAAAAGTTGACAATTTTCATGAAAAGATTTCTGCTTCAAAAAAGTTGAAAATTTTCATGAACTATTTCGGCATCAAAAAAGTTGAAAATTTACATTAAAAGATTTCGGCTTCAAAAAAGTCAAAAATTTTCATGAAGTATTTCGGCTTCAAAAAAGTTGAAAATTTTCATGAAAAGATTTACACTTCAAAAAAGTTGAAAATGTTCATGAATTTTTTCGACTTCAAAAAAGTCTAAGATTTTCATGAAAAGATTTCTGCTTCAAAAAAGTTGAAAATTTTCATGAAAAGATTTAGGCTTCAAAAAAGTTGAAAATTTTCATGACAGGATTTTTGCTTTAAAAAATGTAAAACATTTTATAAAGTATTTCGGCTTCAAAAAGGTTGAAAACTTTCATGAAGTATTTCAGCTTCAAAAAAGTCGAAGATTTTCATGAAAAGATTTCGGCTTACAAAAAGTTGAAAATTTTCATGAACTATTTCGGCATCAAAAAAGTTGAAAATTTTCATGAAAAGATTTCTGCTTCAAAAAAGTTGAAAATTTTCATGAAGTATTTCAGCTTCAAAAAAGTCAATGATTTTCATCAAAAGATTTCTGCTTCAAAAATGTTGAAAATTTTCACTAACTATTTCGGCTTCAAAAAAGTTGAAAATTTTCATGACAGGATTTTGGCTTTAAAAAAGGTAAAAATTTTCATGACAAGATTTCGGCTCCAAAAAGTTGAAAATTTTCATGACAGGATTTTGGCTTTAAAAAAGGTAAAAAGTTTCATGACAAGATTTCGGCTCCAAAAAGTTGAAAATTTTCATGAAAAGATTTCGGCTTCAAAAAAATTGAAAATTTTCATGAAAAGATTTCGGCTTCAAAAAAGTTTAAAATTTTCATCAAGTATTTCGGCTTCAAAAAAGTCAAAGTATTTCATGAAAAGATTTCTGCTTCAAAAAAGTTGAAAATTTTCATGACAGCATTATGGCTTTAAAAAAGGTAAGAATTTTCATCAAGTATTTCGGCTTCAAAAAAGTCGAAGTATTTCATGAAAAGATTTCTGCTTCAAAAAAGTTGAAAATTTTCATTAAAAGATTTTGGCTTCAAAAAATTCAAAAACTTTCATGAAGTATTTCGGCTTCAAAAAAGTTGAAAATTTTCATGAAAAGATTTCGGCTTCAAAAAGGTTGAAAAGTTTCATGAACTATTTCGACTTCAAAAAAGTTGAAGATTTTCATGAAAAGATTTCTGCTTCAAAAAAGTTGAAAATTTTCATTAAAAGATTTCGGCTTCAAAAAATTCAAAAACTTTAATGAAGTATTTTGGCTTCAAAAAAGTTGAAAATTTTCATGAAAAGATTTCAGGTTCAAAAAAGTTGAAAATTTTCATGACAGCATTATGGCTTTAAAAAAGGTAAGAATTTTCATCAAGTAATTCGGCTTCAAAAAAGTCGAAGTATTTCATGAAAAGATTTCTGCTTCAAAAAAGTTGAAAATTTTCATTAAAAGATTTCGGCTTCAAAAAATTCAAAAACTTTCATGAAGTATTTCGGCTTCAAAAAAGTTGAAAATTTTCATGAAAAGATTTTGGCTTCAAAAAGGTTGAAAAGTTTCATGAACTATTTCGACTTCAAAAAAGTAGAAGATTTTCATGAAAAGATTTCTGCTTCAAAAAAGTTGAAAATTTTCATTAAAAGATTTCGGCTTCAAAAAATTCAAAAACTTTCATGAAGTATTTCGGCTTCAAAAAAGTTGAAAATTTTCATCAAGTATTTCGGCTTCAAAGAAGTTGAAGATTTTCATGAAAAGATTTCTGCTTCAAAAAAGTTGAAAATTTTCATGACAGGATTTTAGCTTTGAAAAAGGTAAAAATTTTCATGAAGTATTTCGGCTTCAAAAAGGTTGAAAGCTTTCATGAAGTATTTCGGCTTCAAAAAAGTTGAAAATTTTCATGAAAAGATTTAGACTCCAAAAAAGTTGAAAATTTTCATGAAGTATTTCGGCTTCAAAAAAGTTCAAGATTTTCATGATAAGATTTCAGCTTCAAAAAAGTCAAAGATTTTCTTGAAAAGATTTCTGCTTCAAAAAAGTTGAAAATTTTCATGAAAAGATTTCTGCTTCAAAAAAGTTGAAAATTTTCATGAAAAGATTTCGGCTTCAAAAAAGTTGAAAATTTACATGAAATGATTTCGGCTTCAAAAAAGTTGAAAATTTTCATGAAAAGATTTCAGCTTCAAAAAAGTTGAAAATTTTCATGACAGCATTATGGCTTTAAAAAAGGTAAGAATTTTCATCAAGTATTTCGGCTTCAAAAAAGTCGAAGTATTTCATGAAAAGATTTCTGCTTCAAAAAAGTTGAAAATTTTCATTAAAAGATTTCGGCTTCAAAAAATTCAAAAACTTTCATGAAGTATTTCGGCGTCAAAAAAGTTGAAAATTTTTATGAAAAGATTTCGGCTTCAAAAAGGTTGAAAACTTTCATGAACTATTTCGGCTTCAAAAAAGTCGAAGATTTTCATGAAAAGATTTCTGCTTCAAAAAAGTTGAAAATTTTCATTAAAAGATTTCGGCTTCAAAAAAGTCAAAGATTTTCATGAAAAGATTTCGGCTTCAAAAAAGTTGAAAATTTTCATGAAAAGATTTCGGCTTCAAAAAAGTTGAAAATTTTCATGAAAAGATTTAGACTTCAAAATAGTTGAAAATTTTCATCAAGTATTTCGGCTTCAAAGAAGTTGAAAATTTTCATGAAAAGATTTCTGCTTCAAAAAAGTTGAAAATTTTCATGACAGGATTTTAGCTTTGAAAAAGGTAAAAATTTTCATGACAGGATTTTAGCTTCAAAAAGGTTGAAAACTTTCATGAAGTATTTCGGCTTCAAAAAAGTTGAAAATTTTCATGAAGTATTTCGGCTGCAAAAAAGTCGAAGATTTTCATGAAAAGATTTCTGCTTCAAAAAAGTTGAACATTTTCATGAAAAGATTTCGGCTTCAAAAAAGTTTAAAATGTTCATGAAAAGATTTCGGCTTCAAAAAAGTTGAAAACTTTCATGAAGTATTTCGGCTTCAAAAAAGTTGAAGATTTACATTAAAAGATTTCGGCATCAAAAAAGTTGAAAATTTTCATGAAAAGATTTCTATTTCAAAAAAGTTGAAAATTTTCATGAAAAGATTTCTACTTCAAAAAAGTTGAAAATTTTCATGAAAAGATTTAGACTTCAAAAAAGTTGACAATTTTCATGAAAAGATTTCTGCTTCAAAAAAGTTGAAAATTTTCATGAACTATTTCGGCTTCAAAAAAGTTGAAAATTTTCATGAAAAGATTTAGACTTCAAAAAAGTTAAAGATTTTTTTGAAAAGATTTCAGCTTCAAAAAAGTCAAAGATTTTCTTGAAAAGATTTCTGCTTCAAAAAAGTTGAAAATTTTCATGACAAGATTTCGGCTTCAAAAAAGTTGAAAATTTTCATGAAAAGATTTCGGCTTCAAAAAAGTTCAAAATTTTCATGAAAAGATTTCGGCTTCAAAAAAGTTGAAAATTTTCATCAAGTATTTCGGCTTCAAAGAAGTTGAAGATTTTCATGAAAAGATTTCTGCTTCAAAAAAGTTGAAAATTTTCATGACAGGATTTTAGCTTTGAAAAAGGTAAAAATTTTCATGAAGTATTTCGGCTTCAAAAAGGTTGAAAGCTTTCATGAAGTATTTCGGCTTCAAAAAAGTTGAAAATTTTCATGAAGTATTTCGGCTGCAAAAAAGTCGAAGATTTTCATGAAAAGTTTTCTGCTTCAAAAAAGTTGAACATTTTCATGAAAAGATTTCGGCTTCAAAAAAGTTGAAGATTTACATTAAAAGATTTCGGCATCAAAAAAGTTGAAAACTTTAATGAAGTATTTCGGCTTCAAAAAAGTTGAAAATTTTCATGAAAAGATTTCTATTTCAAAAAAGTTGAAAATTTTCATGAAAAGATTTTGGCTTCAAAAAAGTTGAAAATTTTCATGAAAAGATTTAGACTCCAAAAAAGTTGAAAATTTTCATCAAGTATTTCGGCTTCAAAAAAGTTCAAGATTTTCATGAAAAGATTTCAGCTTCAAAAAAGTCAAAGATTTTCTTGAAAAGATTTCTGCTTCAAAAAAGTTGAAAATTTTCATGACAGGATTTTGGCTTTAAAAAAGGTAAAAATTTTCATGACAAGATTTCGGCTCCAAAAAGTTGAAAATTTTCATGAAAAGATTTCGGCTTCAAAAAAGTTGAAAATTTTCATGAAAAGATTTCGGCTTCAAAAAAGTTGAAAATTTTCATGAAAAGATTTCGGCTTCAAAAAAGTTGAAAATTTACATGAAATGATTTCGGCTTCCAAAAAGTTGAAAATTTTCATGAAAAGATTTCAGCTTCAAAAAAGTTGAAAATTTTCATGACAGCATTATGGCTTCAAAAAAGTTGAAAATTTTCATGAAGTATTTCGGCTGCAAAAAAGTCGAAGATTTTCATGAAAAGATTTCTGCTTCAAAAAAGTTGAACATTTTCATGAAAAGATTTCGGCTTCAAAAAAGTTTAAAATGTTCATGAAAAGATTTCGGCTTCAAAAAAGTTGAAAACTTTCATGAAGTATTTCGGCGTCAAAAAAGTTGAAGATTTACATTAAAAGATTTCGGCATCAAAAAAGTTGAAAATTTTCATGAAAAGATTTCTATTTCAAAAAAGTTGAAAATTTTCATGAAAAGATTTCTATTTCAAAAAAGTTGAAAATTTTCATGAAAAGATTTAGACTTCAAAAAAGTTGACAATTTTCATGAAAAGATTTCTGCTTCAAAAAAGTTGAAAATTTTCATGAACTATTTCGGCATCAAAAAAGTTGAAAATTTACATTAAAAGATTTCGGCTTCAAAAAAGTCAAAAATTTTCATGAAGTATTTCGGCTTCAAAAAAGTTGAAAATTTTCATGAAAAGATTTAGACTTCAAAAAAGTTAAAGATTTTCTTGAAAAGATTTCAGCTTCAAAAAAGTCAAAGATTTTCTTGAAAAGATTTCTGCTTCAAAAAAGTTCAAAATTTTCATGAAAAGATTTCGGCTTCAAAAAAGTTCAAAATTTTCATCAAGTATTTCGGCTTCAAAAAAGTCAAAGTATTTCATGAAAAGATTTCTGCTTCAAAAAAGTTGACAATTTTCATGAAAAGATTTCGGCTTCAAAAAAGTTGAAAATTTACATGAAAAGATTTCGGCTTCAAAAAAGTTGAAAATTTTCATGAAAAGATTTCGGCTTCAAAAAATTCAAAAACTTTCATGAAGTATTTCGGCTTCAAAAAAGTTGAAAATTTTCATCAAGTATTTCGGCTTCAAAGAAGTTGAAGATTTTCATGAAAAGATTTCTGCTTCAAAAAAGTTGAAAATTTTCATGACAGGATTTTAGCTTTGAAAAAGGTAAAAATTTTCATGAAGTATTTCGGCTTCAAAAAGGTTGAAAGCTTTCATGAAGTATTTCGGCTTCTAAAAAGTTGAAAATTTTCATGAAGTATTTCGGCTGCAAAAAAGTCGAAGATTTTCATGAAAAGTTTTCTGCTTCAAAAAAGTTGAACATTTTCATGAAAAGATTTCGGCTTCAAAAAAGTTGAAGATTTACATTAAAAGATTTCGGCATCAAAAAAGTTGAAAACTTTAATGAAGTATTTCGGCTTCAAAAAAGTTGAAAATTTTCATGAAAAGATTTCTATTTCAAAAAAGTTGAAAATTTTCATGAAAAGATTTCGGCTTCAAAAAAGTTGAAAATTTTCATGAAAAGATTTAGACTCCAAAAAAGTTGAAAATTTTCATCAAGTATTTCGGCTTCAAAAAAGTTCAAGATTTTCATGAAAAGATTTCAGCTTCAAAAAAGTCAAAGATTTTCTTGAAAAGATTTCTGCTTCAAAAAAGTTGAAAATTTTCATGACAGGATTTTGGCTTTAAAAAAGGTAAAAATTTTCATGACAAGATTTCGGCTCCAAAAAGTTGAAAATTTTCATGAAAAGATTTCGGCTTCAAAAAAGTTGAAAATTTTCATGAAAAGATTTCGGCTCCAAAAAAGTTTAAAATTTTCATGAAAAGATTTCGGCTTCAAAAAAGTTGAAAATTTACATGAAATGATTTCGGCTTCAAAAAAGTTGAAAATTTTCATGAAAAGATTTCGGCTTCAAAAAAGTTGAAAATTTTCATGACAGCATTATGGCTTTAAAAAAGGTAAGAATTTTCATCAAGTATTTCGGCTTCAAAAAAGTCGAAGTATTTCATGAAAAGATTTCTGCTTCAAAAAAGTTGAAAATTTTCATTAAAAGATTTCGGCTTCAAAAAATTCAAAAACTTTCATGAAGTATTTCGGCGTCAAAAAAGTTGAAAATTTTCATGAAAAGATTTCGGCTTCAAAAAGGTTGAAAACTTTCATGAACTATTTCGACTTCAAAAAAGTCAAAGATTTTCATGAAAAGATTTCTGCTTCAAAAAAGTTGACAATTTTCATGAAAAGATTTCGGCTTCAAAAAAGTTGAAAATTTACATGAAAAGATTTCGGCTTCAAAAAAGTTGAAAATTTTCATGAAAAGATTTCGGCTTCAAAAAAGTTGAAAATTTTCATGACAGCATTATGGCTTTAAAAAAGGTAAGAATTTTCATCAAGTAATTCGGCTTCAAAAAAGTTGAAAATTTTCATGAAAAGATTTTGGCTTCAAAAAAGTTGAAAATTTTCATGAACTATTTCGGCATCAAAAAAGTCTAAAACTTTCATGAAGTATTTCTGCTTTAAAAATGTCAAAGTGACCCGGTTGAGTTTTTATTTTCTACATCTTTGCAATAAATTCATCTCTTCATTCAGTATTCAAGGTATTCCTCAATTAACTTGTTTTTGATCATCATACATCCTTATTTTATTTTTTCCTTTCTTACTTTTTGAATAAAAAACATTTTTGTATCATTACCCTTCTAATGCACAACATGGGTCAAAAATGAATCCACTTTCTATGTTATTTCATGTATGGCTGAGTGTTTCTATGATATATCTTTGAAAGAAATACATTTTATCATTTACTTTTCCAAGTATGCAGTAAATATCTTGTTTTTGTTAAGCACAAATCATCATTTGTATTTTTCCTTTCTTACTTTATGAACGAGCACAGCTTTTGTATTTCTACATCAAGTTTACACACATGGGTCAGAAACGACCCACATGCATTTACTATAGCATTTGCTGTGAAACGTGGTTGTTTCAGACATTTCACAGCTCAGCACAGCTCCCTTGGAACATCTAATACATGTAAGTATTGTTTTTAAATTGTTCTAACATCACTTTAGAAAATATTTGATGACAATTGTGAAAGATAACTGTACATAACATTTGATTAGGTTTAGGTTACCTTGAGAGTGAGTACATTACTTGTCAGAAAGTTACAAGTAATTACTATTAGCTAGCTAGCTGTTGACACTTCTATTTTAGTTAGCTAATTCTATTGTAGTTAGCTAACTATTATGTAGATTGCTAGGCTACTTAGCAAAGTACTTAGCTAAGCTACTTAGCCAAGTCACCAAAATAAAACTCTATGTATGTGTATGTATATTGATGTGCATCTGAAAATTTTATTGTGCTTTTGATTTTCTTTATCCAGAGTATGGCTGGTCCCAGATTTACTACTGAGATGGTTGTAGCGATGCTGCAGGAAGAACCAGATGAGGAGGCAATTTGTCTTGATTCAGAGTCTGAAATTTCTGATGATGATGACCCAGAATATTTGCCAGAGGGTCAAGCTGGAGTTGTGGGTGTGTCTGGGAATCCATGAAGAAGACTCCTCTGATGATACAGAAGACTCATCTGATGAGTCCTCTGAAGAGGAAACTCAGACCCAGTCCAATAGATTGAGTAAAAACGGATCTTACTGGAATGAGAATCCCCCCATTCATGGCAGAACAAGAAGCCATAACATTCTGAGGAGCTGCCCAGGACCTACACCTGGATCACCAGCTGTTTCACCAAAAGATGCCTGGGATATGTTCATGAGTGACAACATCATTGAGGAGGTTCTAATATGTACCAACTTAGAGGGACGAAGAACAGCCACAGCAAAAGGGAAAGAGTGGAGAAGCATTGATAAAGAAGAATTGATGGCCTTCATCAATTCTTGCAGGGGGGGAGAAGAGCTGGGATGTGGCCTTGCAGGAGCTGTTTGTGGATCCGCTGCAAAATCCAATTTACAAGGCCACCATGGGGCTTAGGAGATATGAAGATATCCGCCGCGTCATACGGTTTGACGACAAGAGGACCAGGGCTCTGCGACTGGAAACACACCACATGGCGACATTTAGGTACGTGTGGGACTGTTTCCTGGACAACTGCAGAAGAAAGTTCATCCCCAGTGACTGTGTCACCATAGATGAGCAGCTTGTGCCATTCCGAGGCAGGTGCAAGTTACGGCAACACATGCCCAGCAAGCCTGCAAAATATGGGATAAAAATCTTCTGGATGTGCGACGCAAGGGTACCTTATGCAATAGATGGAATTGTCTATACCGGGAGACAGCCAGGTTCAGAGGAACCTTGGAGAGAATGTCGTCCAGCAATTGTGCAGTGGAATCAGACAGACAGGTGAATGTAAAGTACAATAGAGAAACTAATGTATTAAGTTTTAGCACAATACCTACATACTTTTTCCCAATCTTTAATAATGTGTATTTTATTTTTTTATTTGATTTCTCTGTAAGCAAAATAGTAAAACAGAATAAAATGCAATGCAATGCAACAGATTATGGCGTTAGAGTTTAAAGAATTCCATGTTGAGTAAATTTACAATCTTTTCCCCCTCTCATAGGTCGCAACATCACAATTAGCAACTTCTTCACCAGTGTCCCGCTGGCTGAGAAGCTCCTCGAGAAGAACCTGACCATTGTTGGGACTCTTTGCCAGAACAAATCGGACATACCACCTATCATGAAGCCATCCAAATCACGGGAGATTCATAGCTCAGAATTCGGATTCAATGGCAACATGACCATGGTGAGCTATGTGCAGAAGAAGGGAAAAGCTGTTGTCCTCCTGAGCACTATGCATGATGACAAAGCAGTGGATGACAGCAGTCAGAAGAAGAAACAATGGGAAGATGTGGGTTTAAAAAACAAAACACAGCCACCACCCAGCCACAAGAGGACATCAGACAGGAGGGCCAAAGGAAGAGGAAGAGGTGCACGATCTGCCCAGTTACCAAAGACAGAAAAGTCAGCAGCTAGTGTTCCCAGTGCACCAGGCCTGTGTGCAAGGAGCACAAACTCTTAGTGATCATTTGTGAGGCATGTCAAAATTGAGATGGCAATTTGTGCTCTAGTGATGTGTTCAGTTGTATTTCATTTTGTTTGGTCACATTCACCAGTTTACAGTTGTTAAATTACAGATACAGTTCAGTTCAACAGCCGTGTTATCTGTTATCAGAGGTATGTGTATGTGTGACAAAATGACAAATAAACATGTTGCAAATATGAAATACATAAGTGTTTGGCTCCACTCACTGCTAAAGTAATTACTTGAAACAAATTATTATTATAGTATTAATTCATTTAATTTTAAATCACACTTGGATGTATGGGTCATTTTTGACCCATGTGTGTAAACTTGATGTAGTAATAAAAAAACTATTTTTGTTCATAAAGCATGAAAGTAAAAATGAAAATAGTGATTGGTGGTAATCAAAAACAAGATATTTAAAGAATACTTGGAATATTCAATCATAAAATAAATTGATTTCAAAAGATAGAACAAAGAAAAACTCAGCCAGCATGAAGAAAGTCGAAGATTTTCATGAAAATTTTCAACTTTTTTGAAGCCGAAATACTTCATGAAAATCTTTGACTTTTTTGAAGCCGAAATCTTTTCATGAAAGTTTTCAACTTTTTTAAAGCCGAAATCTTTTCATGAAAATTTTGAACTTTTTTGAAGCAGAAATCTTTTCATCAAAATTTTCAAATTTTTTGAAGCCGAAATACTTCATGAAAGTTTTCAACCTTTTTGAAGCTGAAATACTTCATGAAAATTTTTACCTTTTTTTAAGCCAAAATCCTGTCATGAAAATTTTCAACTTTGTTGAAGCCGAAATCTTTTCATGAAAATTTTCAACTTTTTTGAAGCAGAAATCTTTTCATGAAAATTTTCAACTTTCTGAAGTAGAAATATTTTATGAAAATGTTCAACTTTTTCAAAAACCCGAATTTTTCAACTTTTTTGAAGCCGAAATACTTCATGAAAATTTTCAACTTTTTTGAAGCAGAAAACTTTTCATTTAAATTTTCAACTTTTTTGAAGCCGAAATACTTCATGAAAATTTTCAACTTTTTTGAAGCCGAACTCTTTTCATGAAAAATTTCAATTTTGTTGAAGCTGAAATCTTTTCATGGAAATTTTCAACTTTTTTGAAGTCAAAATCTTTTCATGAAAATTTTCAACTTTTTTGAAGCAGAAATCTTTTCATAAAAATTATCAACTTTTTTGAAAATGAAACCTTTTCATCAAAATTTTCAACTTTTTTGAAGCCGAAATCTTTTCATGTAAATTTTCAACTTTTTTGAAGCCGAAATCTTTTCATGAAAATTTTGAACTTTTTTGAAGCAGAAATCTTTTCATCAAAATTTTCAAATTTTTTGAAGCTGAAATACTTCATGAAATTTTTTACCTTTTTTAAAGCCAAAATCCTGTCATGAAAATTTTCAACTTTGTTGAAGCCGAAATCTTTTCATGAAAATCTTCAACTTTTTTGAAGCAGAAATACTTTATGAAAATGTTCAACTTTTTTGAAGCCGAAATCTTTTCATGAAAATTTTCAACTTTTTTGAAGGCTAAATCTTTTCATGAAAATTTTTAACTTTGTTGAAGCAGAAATCTTTTCATGAAAATTTTCAACTATGTTGAAGCAGAAATCTTTTCATGAAAATTTTCAAGCAGAAATCTTTTCATGAAAATTTTCAACTTTTTTGAAGCAGAAATCTTTCCATGAAAATTTTACACTTTTTTGAAACAAAAATCTTTTCATGAAAATTTTCAACTTTTTGAAGCAGAAATACTTCATGAAAATTTTCAACTTTTTAAAAAGCCTGAAATTTTCAACTTTTTTGACGCGGAAATACTTCATGAAAATTTTCAACTTTTTTGAAGCAGAAATCTTTTCATGAAAATTATCAACTTTTTTGAAAATGAAACCTTTTCATGAAAATTTTCAACTTTTTTGAAGCCGAAATCTTTTCATGTAAATTTTTAACTTTTTTAAAACCGAAATCTTTTCATGAAAATTTTCAACTTTTTTGAAGCCGAAATACTTCATGAAAATCTTCAACTTTTGTAAAGCAGAAAAACGTCATGAAAGTTTTCAACTTTTTGGAAGCCGAAAAACTTCATGAAAGTTTTCAACTTTTTTGAAGCTGAAATACTTCATGAAAATTTTCAACTTTTTTGAAGCCGAATTACTTCATGAAAATTTTCAACTTTTTTGAAGCCAAAATCTTTTCATGAAACTTTTCAACTTTTTTGAAGCTGAAATCTTTTCATGTAAATTTTCAACTTTTTTAAAGCCAAAATCCTGTCATGAAACTTTTCAACTTTTTTGGAGCAGAAAACTTTTCATTTGAATTTTCAACTTTTTTGAAGCCGAAATACTTCATGAAAATTTTCAACTTTTTTGAAGCCGAACTCTTTTCATGAAAAATTTCAATTTTTTTGAAGCTGAAATCTTTTCATGGAAATTTTCAACTTTTTTGAAGTCAAAATCTTTTCATGAAAATTTTCAACTTTTTTGAAGCAGAAATCTTTTCATAAAAATTATCAACTTTTTTGAAAATGAAACCTTTTCATCAAAATTTTCAACTTTTTTGAAGCCGAAATCTTTTCATGTAAATTTTTAACTTTTTTGAAACCGAAATACTTCATGAAAATGTTCAACTTTTTTGAAGCTGAAATTTTTTCATGAAAATGTTCAACTTTTTTGAAGCAGAAATCGTTTCATGAAGATCTTCAACTTTTTTGAAGCAAAAATCTTTTCATGAAAATCTTCAACTTTTTTGAAGCAGAAATACTTCATGGAAATGTTCAACTTTTTTGAAGCCGAAATCTTTTCATGAAAATTTTGAACTTTTTTGAAGCAGAAATCTTTTCATCAAAATTTTCAAATTTTTTGAAGCGGAAATACTTCATGAAAATGTTCAACTTTTTTGAAGCCGAAATCTTTTCATGAAAATTTTCAACTTTTTTGAAGGCTAAATCTTTTCATGAAAATTTTTAACTTTGTTGAAGCAGAAATCTTTTCATGAAAATTTTCAACTTTGTTGAAGCAGAAATCTTTTCATGAAAATTTTCAACTTTGTTGAAGCAGAAATCTTTTCATGAAAATTTTCAACTTTTTTGAAGCTGAAATCTTTTCATGTAAATTTTCAACTTTTTTGAAACCAAAATACTTTATGAAAATTTTTGACTTTTTTGAAGCCGAAATCTTTTCATGAAAATCTTCGACTTTTTTGAAGCAGAAATCTTTTTATGAAAATTTTCAACTTTTTTGAAGCAGAAATCTTTTCATGAAAATTTTCAACTTTTTTAAAGCCAAAATCCTGTCATGAAAAATTTCAATTTTGTTGAAGCTGAAATCTTTTCATGGAAATTTTCAACTTTTTTGAAGCAGAAATCTTTTCATAAAAATTATCAACTTTTTTGAAAATGAAACCTTTTCATCAAAATTTTAAACTTTTTTGAAGCCGAAATCTTTTCATGTAAATTTTTAACTTTCTTGAAACCGAAATCTTTTCATGAAACTTTTCAACTTTTTTGAAGCTGAAATCTTTTCATGTAAATTTTCAACTTTTTTAAAGCCAAAATCCTGTCATGAAACTTTTCAACTTTTTTGAAGCAGAAAACTTTTCATTTGAATTTTCAACTTTTTTGAAGCCGAAATACTTCATGAAAATTTTCAACTTTTTTGAAGCCGAACTCTTTTCATGAAAAATTTCAATTTTTTTGAAGCTGAAATCTTTTCATGGAAATTTTCAACTTTTTTGAAGTCAAAATCTTTTCATGAAAATTTTCAACTTTTTTGAAGCAGAAATCTTTTCATAAAAATTATCAACTTTTTTGAAAATGAAACCTTTTCATCAAAATTTTCAACTTTTTTGAAGCCGAAATCTTTTCATGTAAATTTTTAACTTTTTTGAAACCGAAATACTTCATGAAAATTTTCAACTTTTTTGAAGCTGAAATTTTTTCATGAAAATGTTCAACTTTTTTGAAGCAGAAATCGTTTCATGAAGATCTTCAACTTTTTTGAAGCAAACATCTTTTCATGAAAATCTTCAACTTTTTTGAAGCAGAAATACTTCATGGAAATGTTCAACTTTTTTGAAGCCGAAATCTTTTCATGAAAATTTTGAACTTTTTTGAAGCAGAAATCTTTTCATCAAAATTTTCAAATTTTTTGAAGCGGAAATACTTCATGAAAATGTTCAACTTTTTTGAAGCCGAAATCTTTTCATGAAAATTTTCAACTTTTTTGAAGGCTAAATCTTTTCATGAAAATTTTTAACTTTGTTGAAGCAGAAATCTTTTCATGAAAATTTTCAACTTTGTTGAAGCAGAAATCTTTTCATGAAAATTTTCAACTTTTTTGAAGCTGAAATCTTTTCATGTAAATTTTCAACTTTTTTGAAACCAAAATACTTTATGAAAATTTTTGACTTTTTTGAAGCCGAAATCTTTTCATGAAAATCTTCGACTTTTTTGAAGCAGAAATCTTTTTATGAAAATTTTCAACTTTTTTGAAGCAGAAATCTTTTCATGAAAATTTTCAACTTTTTTAAAGCCAAAATCCTGTCATGAAAAATTTCAATTTTGTTGAAGCTGAAATCTTTTCATGGAAATTTTCAACTTTTTTGAAGCCAAAATCTTGTCATGAAAATTTTCAACTTTTTTGAAGCAGAAATCTTTTCATAAAAATTATCAACTTTTTTGAAAATGAAACCTTTTCATCAAAATTTTCAACTTTTTTGAAGCCGAAATCTTTTCATGTAAATTTTTAACTTTCTTGAAACCGAAATACTTCATGAAAATTTTCAACTTTTTTGAAGCTGAAATTTTTTCATGAAAATGTTCAACTTTTTTGAAGCAGAAATCGTTTCATGAAGATCTTCAACTTTTTTGAAGCAAAAATCTTTTCATGAAAATCTTCAACTTTTTTGAAGCAGAAATCTTTTCATGAAAATTTTCAACTTTGTTGAAGCAAAAATCTTTTCATGAAAATTTTCAAGCAGAAATCTTTTCATGAAAATTTTCAACTTTTTTGAAGCAGAAATCTTTCCATGAAAATTTTACACTTTTTTGAAACAAAAATCTTTTCATGAAAATTATCAACTTTTTTGAAAATGAAACCTTTTCATGAAAATTTTCAACTTTTTTGAAGCCGAAATCTTTTCATGTAAATTTTTAACTTTTTTAAAACCGAAATCTTTTCATGAAAATTTTCAACTTTTTTGAAGCCGAAATGTTTTCATTAAAATTTTCAACTTTTTTAAATCCGAAATCTTTTCATGAATCTTTACATGAAAATTTTGAAGCCGAAATCTTTTCATGAAAGTTTTCAACTTTTTGAAGCAAAAATACTTCATGAAAATTTTCAACTTTTTAAAAAGCTTGAAATTTTCAACTTTTTTGAAACAGAAATCTTTTCATGTAAATTTTGAACTTTTTTGAAAATGAAATCTTTTCATGAAAATTTTCAACTTTTTTGAAGCCGAAATACTTATTGAAAATTTTCAACTTTTTTGAAGTCGAAATACTTCATGAAAGTTTTCAACTTTTTCAAAGCTGAAATACTTCATGAAAGTTTTCAACTTTTTTAAAGCTGAAATCTTTATATGTAAATTTTCAACTTTATTCAAACTGATATTCTACATTTTCTAACTCAAAGTGTCGTTTCAAAGTAAAAATACTGTTAGAAGGCGTGATTCAGACAAAATTAGATGAAACAGCTGTACTGGTAACAAACAACGATATTAACAGCTTTAGTGATCAAATTGAGCGTATCTTGCGAAGCTGAGCTCGAAAGTGACATGAAACATGTTTTTGAGACATAAAGTGACACTTACAGTAAATACCTGTCCTGACTACATTTTCTAACTCAAAGTGTCGTTTCAAAGTAAAAATACTGTTAGAAGGAGTGATTCAGACAAAATTAGATGAAACAGCAGCACTGGTAACAAATGAGCGCAGTTACATGAAATGACATCAAAATCAACATTCCCTGAGCCAGACAACGCTATTAACAGCTTTAGTGATCAAATTGAGCGTATCTTGCGAAGCTGAGCTCGAAAGTGACATGACACATGTTTTTGAGACATAAAGTGACACTTACAGTAAATACCTGTCCTGACTACATTTTCTAACTCAAAGTGTCGTTTCAAAGTAAAACTACTGTTAGAAGGAGTGATTCAGACAAAATTAGATGAAACAGCAGCACTGGTAACAAACAACGATATTAACAGCTTTAGTGATCAAATTGAGCGTATCTTGCGAAGCTGAGCTCGAAAGTGACATGAAACAAGTTTTTGAGACATAAAGTGACACTTACTGTTCAGACTACATTTTTAACTCAAAGTGTCGTTTCAAAGTAAAAATACTGTTAGAAGGAGTGATTCAGACAAAATTAGATGAAACAGCTGTACTGGTAAGAAATGAGCGCAGTTACATGAAATGACATCAAAATCAACATTCCCTGAGCCAGAAAACGCTATTAACAGCTTTAGTGATCAAATTGAGCGTATCTTGCGAAGCTGAGCTCGAAAGTGACATGAAACATGTTTTTGGGACATAAAGTGACACTTACTTTTCAGACTACATTTTCTCACTCAAAGTGTCGTTTCAAAGTAAAAATACTGTTAGAAGGCGTGATTCAGACAATATTAGATGAAACAGCTGTACTGGTAACAAACAACGCTATTAACAGCTTTAGTGATCAAATTGAGCGTATCTTGCGAAGCTGAGCTCGAAAGTGACATGAAACATGTTTTTGAGACATAAAGTGACACTTACTGTTCAGACTACATTTTCTAACTCAAAGTGTCGTTTCAAAGTAAAAATACTGTTAGAGGGAGTGATTCAGACAAAATTAGATGAAACAGCTGTACTGGTAAGAAATGAGCGCAGTTACATGAAATGACATCAAAATCAACATTCCCTGAGCCAGACAACGCTATTAACAGCTTTAGTGATCAAATTGAGCGTATCTTGCGAAGCTGAGCTCGAAAGTGACATGAAACATGTTTTTCAGACATAAAGTGACACTTACAATGAATACCTGTTCTGACTACATTTTCTAACTCAAAGTGTCGTTTCAAAGTAAAAATACTGTTAGAAGGAGTGATTCAGACAAAATTAGATGAAACAGCAGCACTGGTAACAAACAACGATATTAACAGCTTTAGTGATCAAATTGAGCGTATCTTGCGAAGCTGAGCTCGAAAGTGACATGAAACATGTTTTGAACAGTAAGTGTCACTTTATGTCTCAAAAACATGTTTCATGTCACTTTCGAGCTCAGCTTCGCAAGATACGCTCAATTTGATCACTAAAGCTGTTAATAGCGTTGTCTGGCTCAGGGAATGTTGATTTTGATGTCATTTCATGTAACTGCGCTCATTTTTTACCACTACAGCTGTTTCATCTAATTTTGCCTGAAAAACTCCTTCTAACAGTATTTTTACTTTGAAACGACACTTTGAGTTAGAAAATGCAGTCTGAACAGTAAGTGTCACTTTTTGTCTGAAAAACATGTTTCATGTCACTTTCGAGCTCAGCTTCGCAAGATACGCTCAATTTGATCACTAAAGCTGTTAATATCGTTGTTTGTTACCAGTACAGCTGTTTCATCTAATTTTGTCTGAATCACTCCTTCTAACAGTATTTTTACTTTGAAACGACGCTTTCAGTTAGAAAATGTAGTCAGGACAGGTATTCACTGTAAGTGTCACTTTATGTCTCAAAAACATGTTTCATGTCACTTTCGAGCTCAGCTTCGCAAGATACGCTCAATTTGATCACTAAAGCTGTTAATAGCGTTGTCTGGCTCAGGGAATGTTGATTTTGATGTCATTTCATGTAACTGCGCTCATTTGTTACCAGTACAGCTGTTTCATCTAATTTTGTCTGAATCACTCCCTCTAACAGTATTTTTACTTTGAAACGACACTTTGAGTTAGAAAATGTAGTCTGAACAGTAAGTGTCACTTTATGTCTCAAAAACATGTTTCATGTCACTTTCGAGCTCAGCTTCGCAAGATACGCTCAATTTGATCACTAAAGCTGTTAATAGCGTTGTCTGGCTCAGGGAATGTTGATTTTGATGTCATTTCATGTAACTGCGCTCATTTTTTACCACTACAGCTGTTTCATCTCATTTTGCCTGAAAAACTCCTTCTAACAGTATTTTTACTTTGAAACGACACTTTGAGTTAGAAAATGCAGTCTGAACAGTAAGTGTCACTTTTTGTCTGAAAAACATGTTTCATGTCACTTTCGAGCTCAGCTTCGCAAGATACGCTCAATTTGATCACTAAAGCTGTTAATATCGTTGTTTGTTACCAGTACAGCTGTTTCATCTAATTTTGTCTGAATCACTCCTTCTAACAGTATTTTTACTTTGAAACGACGCTTTCAGTTAGAAAATGTAGTCAGGACAGGTATTCACTGTAAGTGTCACTTTATGTCTCAAAAACATGTTTCATGTCACTTTCGAGCTCAGCTTCGCAAGATACGCTCAATTTGATCACTAAAGCTGTTAATATCGTTGTTTGTTACCAGTACAGCTGTTTCATCTAATTTTGTCTGAATCACTCCTTCTAACAGTATTTTTACTTTGAAACTACACTTTGAGTTAGAAAATGTAGAATATCAGTTTGAATAAAGTCGAAAATTTTCATGAAAAGAATTCTGCTTCAAAAAAGTATAAATTTTTCATGATAGGATTTTGGCTTTAAAAAATTTGAAAATTTTCATGAAGTATTTCGGCTTCAAAAAAGTTGAAAATTTTCATGAAAAGATTTACACTTCAAAAAAGTTGAATATGTTCATGAATTTTTTCAACTTCAAAAAAGTCTAAGATTTTCATGAAAAGATTTCTGCTTCAAAAACTTGAAAGTTTTCATGAAAAGATTTCGGCTTCAAAAAAGTTGAAAATTTTCATGAAAAGATTTACACTTCAAAAAAGTTGAAAATGTTCATGAATTTTTTCGACTTCAAAAAAGTCTAAGATTTTCATGAAAAGATTTCTGCTTCAAAAACTTGAAAATTTTCATGAAAAGATTTCGGCTTCAAAAAAGTTGAAAATTTTCATGAAAAGATTTACACTTCAAAAAAGTTGAAAATGTTCATGAATTTTTTCGACGTCAAAAAAGTCGAACATTTTCATGAATAGATTTCGGCTTCAAAAATGTTGAAAATTTTCATGAACTATTTCGGCATCAAAAAAGTTGAAAATTTACATTAAAAGATTTCGGCTTCAAAAAAGTTGAAAATTTTCATGAAAAGATTTCGGCTTCAAAAAGTTGAAAATTTTCATGAAAAGATTTAGACTTCAAAAAAGTTGAAAATGTTCATGTACTTTTTCGACTTCAAAAAAGTTAAAAATTTTCTTCAAAAGATTTCTGCTTCAAAAAAGTTGACAATTTTCATGAAAAGATTTCTGCTTCAAAAAAGTTGAAAATTTTCATGAACTATTTCGGCATCAAAAAAGTTGAACATTTTCATGAATAGATTTCGGCTTCAAAAATGTTGAAAATTTTCATGAACTATTTCGGCATCAAAAAAGTTGAAAATTTACATTAAAAGATTTCGGCTTCAAAAAAGTTGAAAATTTTCATGAAAAGATTTCGGCTTCAAAAAGTTGAAAATTTTCATGAAAAGATTTAGACTTCAAAAAAGTTGAAAATGTTCATGTATTTTTTCGACTTCAAAAAAGTTAAAAATTTTCATCAAAAGATTTCTGCTTCAAAAAAGTTGACAATTTTCATGAAAAGATTTCTGCTTCAAAAAAGTTGAAAATTTTCATGAACTATTTCGGCATCAAAAAAGTTGAAAATTTACATTAAAAGATTTCGGCTTCAAAAAAGTCAAAAATTTTCATGAAGTATTTCGGCTTCAAAAAAGTTGAAAATTTTCATGAAAAGATTTACACTTCAAAAAAGTTGAAAATGTTCATGAATTTTTTCGACTTCAAAAAAGTCTAAGATTTTCATGAAAAGATTTCTGCTTCAAAAAAGTTGAAAATTTTCATGAAAAGATTTAGGCTTCAAAAAAGTTGAAAATTTTCATGACAGGATTTTTGCTTTAAAAAATGTAAAACATTTTATAAAGTATTTCGGCTTCAAAAAGGTTGAAAACTTTCATGAAGTATTTCAGCTTCAAAAAAGTCGAAGATTTTCATGAAAAGATTTCGGCTTACAAAAAGTTGAAAATTTTCATGAACTATTTCGGCATCAAAAAAGTTGAAAATTTTCATGAAAAGATTTCTGCTTCAAAAAAGTTGAAAATTTTCATGAAGTATTTCGGCTTCAAAAAAGTCAATGATTTTCATCAAAAGATTTCTGCTTCAAAAATGTTGAAAATTTTCATGAACTATTTCGGCTTCAAAAAAGTTGAAAATTTTCATGACAGGATTTTGGCTTTAAAAAAGGTAAAAATTTTCATGACAAGATTTCGGCTCCAAAAAGTTGAAAATTTTCATGACAGGATTTTGGCTTTAAAAAAGGTAAAAAGTTTCATTACAAGATTTCGGCTCCAAAAAGTTGAAAATTTTCATGAAAAGATTTCGGCTTCAAAAAAATTGAAAATTTTCATGAAAAGATTTCGGCTTCAAAAAAGTTTAAAATTTTCATCAAGTATTTCGGCTTCAAAAAAGTCAAAGTATTTCATGAAAAGATTTCTGCTTCAAAAAAGTTGAAAATTTTCATGACAGCATTATGGCTTTAAAAAAGGTAAGAATTTTCATCAAGTATTTCGGCTTCAAAAAAGTCGAAGTATTTCATGAAAAGATTTCGGCTTCAAAAAGGTTGAAAAGTTTCATGAACTATTTCGACTTCAAAAAAGTCGAAGATTTTCATGAAAAGATTTCTGCTTCAAAAAAGTTGAAAATTTTCATTAAAAGATTTCGGCTTCAAAAAATTCAAAAACTTTAATGAAGTATTTTGGCTTCAAAAAAGTTGAAAATTTTCATGAAAAGATTTCAGGTTCAAAAAAGTTGAAAATTTTCATGACAGCATTATGGCTTTAAAAAAGGTAAGAATTTTCATCAAGTATTTCGGCTTCAAAAAAGTCGAAGTATTTCATGAAAAGATTTCTGCTTCAAAAAAGTTGAAAATTTTCATTAAAAGATTTCGGCTTCAAAAAATTCAAAAACTTTCATGAAGTATTTCGGCTTCAAAAAAGTTGAAAATTTTCATGAAAAGATTTCGGCTTCAAAAAGGTTGAAAAGTTTCATGAACTATTTCGACTTCAAAAAAGTAGAAGATTTTCATGAAAAGATTTCTGCTTCAAAAAAGTTGAAAATTTTCATTAAAAGATTTCGGCTTCAAAAAATTCAAAAACTTTCATGAAGTATTTCGGCTTCAAAAAAGTTGAAAATTTTCATCAAGTATTTCGGCTTCAAAGAAGTTGAAGATTTTCATGAAAAGATTTCTGCTTCAAAAAAGTTGAAAATTTTCATGACAGGATTTTAGCTTTGAAAAAGGTAAAAATTTTCATGAAGTATTTCGGCTTCAAAAAGGTTGAAAGCTTTCATGAAGTATTTCGGCTTCAAAAAAGTTGAAAATTTTCATGAATAGATTTAGACTCCAAAAAAGTTGAAAATTTTCATCAAGTATTTCGGCTTCAAAAAAGTTCAAGATTTTCATGAAAAGATTTCAGCTTCAAAAAAGTCAAAGATTTTCTTGAAAAGATTTCTGCTTCAAAAAAGTTGAAAATTTTCATGACAGGATTTTGGCTTTAAAAAAGGTAAAAATTTTCATGACAAGATTTCGGCTCCAAAAAGTTGAAAATTTTCATGAAAAGATTTCGGCTTCAAAAAAGTTGAAAATTTTCATGAAAAGATTTCGGCTTCAAAAAAGTTTAAAATTTTCATCAAGTATTTCGGCTTCAAAAAAGTCAAAGTATTTCATGAAAAGATTTCTGCTTCAAAAAAGTTGAAAATTTTCATGAAAAGATTTCGGCTTCAAAAAAGTTGAAAATTTACATGAAATGATTTCGGCTTCAAAAAAGTTGAAAATTTTCATGAAAAGATTTCAGCTTCAAAAAAGTTGAAAATTTTCATGACAGCATTATGGCTTTAAAAAAGTTAAGAATTTTCATCAAGTATTTCGGCTTCAAAAAAGTCGAAGTATTTCATGAAAAGATTTCTGCTTCAAAAAAGTTGAAAATTTTCATTAAAAGATTTCGGCTTCAAAAAATTCAAAAACTTTCATGAAGTATTTCGGCGTCAAAAAAGTTGAAAATTTTTATGAAAAGATTTCGGCTTCAAAAAGGTTGAAAACTTTCATGAACTATTTCGACTTCAAAAAAGTCGAAGATTTTCATGAAAAGATTTCTGCTTCAAAAAAGTTGAAAATTTTCATTAAAAGATTTCGGCTTCAAAAAAGTTGAAAATTTTCATGAAAAGATTTCGGCTTCAAAAAAGTTGAAAATTTTCATGAAAAGATTTCTGCTTCAAAAAAGTTGAAAATTTTCATGACAGGATTTTAGCTTTGAAAAAGGTAAAAATTTTCATGACAGGATTTTAGCTTCAAAAAGGTTGAAAACTTTCATGAAGTATTTCGGCTTCAAAAAAGTTGAAAATTTTCATGAAGTATTTCGGCTGCAAAAAAGTCGAAGATTTTCATGAAAAGATTTCTGCTTCAAAAAAGTTGAACATTTTCATGAAAAGATTTCGGCTTCAAAAAAGTTTAAAATGTTCATGAAAAGATTTCGGCTTCAAAAAAGTTGAAAACTTTCATGAAGTATTTCGGCTTCAAAAAAGTTGAAGATTTACATTAAAAGATTTCGGCATCAAAAAAGTTGAAAATTTTCATGAAAAGATTTCTATTTCAAAAAAGTTGAAAATTTTCATGAAAAGATTTCTATTTCAAAAAAGTTGAAAATTTTCATGAAAAGATTTAGACTTCAAAAAAGTTGACAATTTTCATGAAAAGATTTCTGCTTCAAAAAAGTTGAAAATTTTCATGAACTATTTCGGCATCAAAAAAGTTGAAAATTTACATTAAAAGATTTCGGCTTCAAAAAAGTCAAAAATTTTCATGAAAAGATTTAGACTTCAAAAAAGTTAAAGATTTTCTTGAAAAGATTTCAGCTTCAAAAAAGTCAAAGATTTTCTTGAAAAGATTTCTGCTTCAAAAAAGTTGAAAATTTTCATGACAAGATTTCGGCTTCAAAAAAGTTGAAAATTTTCATGAAAAGATTTCGGCTTCAAAAAAGTTCAAAATTTTCATGAAAAGATTTCGGCTTCAAAAAAGTTCAAAATTTTCATCAAGTATTTCGGCTTCAAAAAAGTCAAAGTATTTCATGAAAAGATTTCTGCTTCAAAAAAGTTGACAATTTTCATGAAAAGATTTCGGCTTCAAAAAAGTTGAAAATTTACATGAAAAGATTTCGGCTTCAAAAAAGTTGAAAATTTACATGAAAAGATTTCGGCTTCAAAAAAGTTGAAAATTTTCATGAAAAGATTTCGGCTTCAAAAAATTCAAAAACTTTCATGAAGTATTTCGGCTTCAAAAAAGTTGAAAATTTTCATCAAGTATTTCGGCTTCAAAGAAGTTGAAGATTTTCATGAAAAGATTTCTGCTTCAAAAAAGTTGAAAATTTTCATGACAGGATTTTAGCTTTGAAAAAGGTAAAAATTTTCATGAAGTATTTCGGCTTCAAAAAGGTTGAAAGCTTTCATGAAGTATTTCGGCTTCAAAAAAGTTGAAAATTTTCATGAAGTATTTCGGCTGCAAAAAAGTCGAAGATTTTCATGAAAAGTTTTCTGCTTCAAAAAAGTTGAACATTTTCATGAAAAGATTTCGGCTTCAAAAAAGTTGAAGATTTACATTAAAAGATTTCGGCATCAAAAAAGTTGAAAACTTTAATGAAGTATTTCAGCTTCAAAAAAGTTGAAAATTTTCATGAAAAGATTTCTATTTCAAAAAAGTTGAAAATTTTCATGAAAAGATTTCGGCTTCAAAAAAGTTGAAAATTTTCATGAAAAGATTTAGACTCCAAAAAAGTTGAAAATTTTCATCAAGTATTTCGGCTTCAAAAAAGTTCAAGATTTTCATGAAAAGATTTCAGCTTCAAAAAAGTCAAAGATTTTCTTGAAAAGATTTCTGCTTCAAAAAAGTTGAAAATTTTCATGACAGGATTTTGGCTTTAAAAAAGGTAAAAATTTTCATGACAAGATTTCGGCTCCAAAAAGTTGAAAATTTTCATGAAAAGATTTCGGCTTCAAAAAAGTTGAAAATTTTCATGAAAAGATTTCGGCTTCAAAAAAGTTTAAAATTTTCATGAAAAGATTTCGGCTTCAAAAAAGTTGAAAATTTACATGAAATGATTTCGGCTTCAAAAAAGTTGAAAATTTTCATGAAAAGATTTCGGCTTCAAAAAAGTTGAAAATTTTCATGACAGCATTATGGCTTTAAAAAAGGTAAGAATTTTCATCAAGTATTTCGGCTTCAAAAAATTCGAAGTATTTCATGAAAAGATTTCTGCTTCAAAAAAGTTGAAAATTTTCATTAAAAGATTTCGGCTTCAAAAAATTCAAAAACTTTCATGAAGTATTTCGGCGTCAAAAAAGTTGAAAATTTTCATGAAAAGATTTCGGCTTCAAAAAGGTTGAAAACTTTCATGAACTATTTCGACTTCAAAAAAGTCAAAGATTTTCATGAAAAGATTTCTGCTTCAAAAAAGTTGACAATTTTCATGAAAAGATTTCGGCTTCAAAAAAGTTGAAAATTTACATGAAAAGATTTCGGCTTCAAAAAAGTTGAAAATTTTCATGAAAAGATTTCGGCTTCAAAAAAGTTGAAAATTTTCATGACAGCATTATGGCTTTAAAAAAGGTAAGAATTTTCATCAAGTAATTCGGCTTCAAAAAAGTTGAAAATTTTCATGAAAAGATTTTGGCTTCAAAAAAGTTGAAAATTTTCATGAACTATTTCGGCATCAAAAAAGTCTAAAACTTTCATGAAGTATTTCTGCTTTAAAAATGTCAAAGTGACCCGGTTGAGTTTTTATTTTCTACATCTTTGCAATAAATTCATCTCTTCATTCAGTATTCAAGGTATTCCTCAATTAACTTGTTTTTGATCATCATACATCCTTATTTTATTTTTTCCTTTCTTACTTTTTGAATAAAAAACATTTTTGTATCATTACCCTTCTAATGCACAACATGGGTCAAAAATGAATCCACTTTCTATGTTATTTCATGTATGGCTGAGTGTTTCTATGATATATCTTTGAAAGAAATACATTTTATCATTTACTTTTCCAAGTATGCAGTAAATATCTTGTTTTTGTTAAGCACAAATCATCATTTGTATTTTTCCTTTCTTACTTTATGAACGAGCACAGCTTTTGTATTTCTACATCAAGTTTACACACATGGGTCAGAAACGACCCACATGCATTTACTATAGCATTTGCTGTGAAACGTGGTTGTTTCAGACATTTCACAGCTCAGCACAGCTCCCTTGGAACATCTAATACATGTAAGTATTGTTTTTAAATTGTTCTAACATCACTTTAGAAAATATTTGATGACAATTGTGAAAGATAACTGTACATAACATTTGATTAGGTTTAGGTTACCTTGAGAGTGAGTACATTACTTGTCAGAAAGTTACAAGTAATTACTATTAGCTAGCTAGCTGTTGACACTTCTATTTTAGTTAGCTAATTCTATTGTAGTTAGCTAACTATTATGTAGATTGCTAGGCTACTTAGCAAAGTACTTAGCTAAGCTACTTAGCCAAGTCACCAAAATAAAACTCTATGTATGTGTATGTATATTGATGTGCATCTGAAAATTTTATTGTGCTTTTGATTTTCTTTATCCAGAGTATGGCTGGTCCCAGATTTACTACTGAGATGGTTGTAGCGATGCTGCAGGAAGAACCAGATGAGGAGGCAATTTGTCTTGATTCAGAGTCTGAAATTTCTGATGATGATGACCCAGAATATTTGCCAGAGGGTCAAGCTGGAGTTGTGGGTGTGTCTGGGAATCCATGAAGAAGACTCCTCTGATGATACAGAAGACTCATCTGATGAGTCCTCTGAAGAGGAAACTCAGACCCAGTCCAATAGATTGAGTAAAAACGGATCTTACTGGAATGAGAATCCCCCCATTCATGGCAGAACAAGAAGCCATAACATTCTGAGGAGCTGCCCAGGACCTACACCTGGATCACCAGCTGTTTCACCAAAAGATGCCTGGGATATGTTCATGAGTGACAACATCATTGAGGAGGTTCTAATATGTACCAACTTAGAGGGACGAAGAACAGCCACAGCAAAAGGGAAAGAGTGGAGAAGCATTGATAAAGAAGAATTGATGGCCTTCATCAATTCTTGCAGGGGGGGAGAAGAGCTGGGATGTGGCCTTGCAGGAGCTGTTTGTGGATCCGCTGCAAAATCCAATTTACAAGGCCACCATGGGGCTTAGGAGATATGAAGATATCCGCCGCGTCATACGGTTTGACGACAAGAGGACCAGGGCTCTGCGACTGGAAACACACCACATGGCGACATTTAGGTACGTGTGGGACTGTTTCCTGGACAACTGCAGAAGAAAGTTCATCCCCAGTGACTGTGTCACCATAGATGAGCAGCTTGTGCCATTCCGAGGCAGGTGCAAGTTACGGCAACACATGCCCAGCAAGCCTGCAAAATATGGGATAAAAATCTTCTGGATGTGCGACGCAAGGGTACCTTATGCAATAGATGGAATTGTCTATACCGGGAGACAGCCAGGTTCAGAGGAACCTTGGAGAGAATGTCGTCCAGCAATTGTGCAGTGGAATCAGACAGACAGGTGAATGTAAAGTACAATAGAGAAACTAATGTATTAAGTTTTAGCACAATACCTACATACTTTTTCCCAATCTTTAATAATGTGTATTTTATTTTTTTATTTGATTTCTCTGTAAGCAAAATAGTAAAACAGAATAAAATGCAATGCAATGCAACAGATTATGGCGTTAGAGTTTAAAGAATTCCATGTTGAGTAAATTTACAATCTTTTCCCCCTCTCATAGGTCGCAACATCACAATTAGCAACTTCTTCACCAGTGTCCCGCTGGCTGAGAAGCTCCTCGAGAAGAACCTGACCATTGTTGGGACTCTTTGCCAGAACAAATCGGACATACCACCTATCATGAAGCCATCCAAATCACGGGAGATTCATAGCTCAGAATTCGGATTCAATGGCAACATGACCATGGTGAGCTATGTGCAGAAGAAGGGAAAAGCTGTTGTCCTCCTGAGCACTATGCATGATGACAAAGCAGTGGATGACAGCAGTCAGAAGAAGAAACAATGGGAAGATGTGGGTTTAAAAAACAAAACACAGCCACCACCCAGCCACAAGAGGACATCAGACAGGAGGGCCAAAGGAAGAGGAAGAGGTGCACGATCTGCCCAGTTACCAAAGACAGAAAAGTCAGCAGCTAGTGTTCCCAGTGCACCAGGACTGTGTGCAAGGAGCACAAACTCTTAGTGATCATTTGTGAGGCATGTCAAAATTGAGATGGCAATTTGTGCTCTAGTGATGTGTTCAGTTGTATTTCATTTTGTTTGGTCACATTCACCAGTTTACAGTTGTTAAATTACAGATACAGTTCAGTTCAACAGCCGTGTTATCTGTTATCAGAGGTATGTGTATGTGTGACAAAATGACAAATAAACATGTTGCAAATATGAAATACATAAGTGTTTGGCTCCACTCACTGCTAAAGTAATTACTTGAAACAAATTATTATTATAGTATTAATTCATTTAATTTTAAATCACACTTGGATGTATGGGTCATTTTTGACCCATGTGTGTAAACTTGATGTAGTAATAAAAAAACTATTTTTGTTCATAAAGCATGAAAGTAAAAATGAAAATAGTGATTGGTGGTAATCAAAAACAAGATATTTAAAGAATACTTGGAATATTCAATCATAAAATAAATTGATTTCAAAAGATAGAACAAAGAAAAACTCAGCCAGCATGAAGAAAGTCGAAGATTTTCATGAAAATTTTCAACTTTTTTGAAGCCGAAATACTTCATGAAAATCTTTGACTTTTTTGAAGCCGAAATCTTTTCATGAAAGTTTTCAACTTTTTTAAAGCAGAAATCTTTTCATGAAAATTTTGAACTTTTTTGAAGCAGAAATCTTTTCATCAAAATTTTCAAATTTTTTGAAGCCGAAATACTTCATGAAAGTTTTCAACCTTTTTGAAGCTGAAATACTTCATGAAAATTTTTACCTTTTTTTAAGCCAAAATCCTGTCATGAAAATTTTCAACTTTGTTGAAGCCGAAATCTTTTCATGAAAATTTTCAACTTTTTTGAAGCAGAAATCTTTTCATGAAAATTTTCAACTTTCTGAAGTAGAAATATTTTATGAAAATGTTCAACTTTTTCAAAAACCCGAATTTTTCAACTTTTTTGAAGCCGAAATACTTCATGAAAATTTTCAACTTTTTTGACGCAGAAAACTTTTCATTTAAATTTTCAACTTTTTTGAAGCCGAAATACTTCATGAAAATTTTCAACTTTTTTGAAGCCGAACTCTTTTCATGAAAAATTTCAATTTTGTTGAAGCTGAAATCTTTTCATGGAAATTTTCAACTTTTTTGAAGTCAAAATCTTTTCATGAAAATTTTCAACTTTTTTGAAGCAGAAATCTTTTCATAAAAATTATCAACTTTTTTGAAAATGAAACCTTTTCATCAAAATTTTCAACTTTTTTGAAGCCGAAATCTTTTCATGTAAATTTTCAACTTTTTTGAAGCCGAAATCTTTTCATGAAAATTTTGAACTTTTTTGAAGCAGAAATCTTTTCATCAAAATTTTCAAATTTTTTGAAGCTGAAATACTTCATGAAATTTTTTACCTTTTTTAAAGCCAAAATCCTGTCATGAAAATTTTCAACTTTGTTGAAGCCGAAATCTTTTCATGAAAATCTTCAACTTTTTTGAAGCAGAAATACTTTATGAAAATGTTCAACTTTTTTGAAGCCGAAATCTTTTCATGAAAATTTTCAACTTTTTTGAAGGCTAAATCTTTTCATGAAAATTTTTAACTTTGTTGAAGCAGAAATCTTTTCATGAAAATTTTCAACTATGTTGAAGCAGAAATCTTTTCATGAAAATTTTCAAGCAGAAATCTTTTCATGAAAATTTTCAACTTTTTTGAAGCAGAAATCTTTCCATGAAAATTTTACACTTTTTTGAAACAAAAATCTTTTCATGAAAATTTTCAACTTTTTGAAGCAGAAATACTTCATGAAAATTTTCAACTTTTTAAAAAGCCTGAAATTTTCAACTTTTTTGACGCGGAAATACTTCATGAAAATTTTCAACTTTTTTGAAGCAGAAATCTTTTCATGAAAATTATCAACTTTTTTGAAAATGAAACCTTTTCATGAAAATTTTCAACTTTTTTGAAGCCGAAATCTTTTCATGTAAATTTTTAACTTTTTTAAAACCGAAATCTTTTCATGAAAATTTTCAACTTTTTTGAAGCCGAAATACTTCATGAAAATCTTCAACTTTTGTAAAGCAGAAAAACGTCATGAAAGTTTTCAACTTTTTGGAAGCCGAAAAACTTCATGAAAGTTTTCAACTTTTTTGAAGCTGAAATACTTCATGAAAATTTTCAACTTTTTTGAAGCCGAATTACTTCATGAAAATTTTCAACTTTTTTGAAGCCAAAATCTTTTCATGAAACTTTTCAACTTTTTTGAAGCTGAAATCTTTTCATGTAAATTTTCAACTTTTTTAAAGCCAAAATCCTGTCATGAAACTTTTCAACTTTTTTGAAGCAGAAAACTTTTCATTTGAATTTTCAACTTTTTTGAAGCCGAAATACTTCATGAAAATTTTCAACTTTTTTGAAGCAGAAATCTTTCCATGAAAATTTTACACTTTTTTGAAACAAAAATCTTTTCATGAAAATTATCAACTTTTTTGAAAATGAAACCTTTTCATGAAAATTTTCAACTTTTTTGAAGCCGAAATCTTTTCATGTAAATTTTTAACTTTTTTAAAACCGAAATCTTTTCATGAAAATTTTGAACTTTTTTGAAGCCGAAATCTTTTCATGTAAATTTTTAACTTTTTTAAAACCGAAATCTTTTCATGAAAATTTTCAACTTTTTTGAAGCCGAAATGTTTTCATTAAAATTTTCAACTTTTTTAAATCCGAAATCTTTTCATGAATCTTTTCATGAAAATTTTGAAGCCGAAATCTTTTCATGAAAGTTTTCAACTTTTTGAAGCAAAAATACTTCATGAAAATTTTCAACTTTTTAAAAAGCTTGAAATTTTCAACTTTTTTGAAACAGAAATCTTTTCGTGTAAATTTTGAACTTTTTTGAAAATGAAATCTTTTCATGAAAATTTTCAACTTTTTTGAAGCCGAAATACTTATTGAAAATTTTCAACTTTTTTGAAGTCGAAATACTTCATGAAAGTTTTCAACTTTTTCAAAGCTGAAATACTTCATGAAAGTTTTCAACTTTTTTAAAGCTGAAATCTTTATATGTAAATTTTCAACTTTATTCAAACTGATATTCTACATTTTCTAACTCAAAGTGTCGTTTCAAAGTAAAAATACTGTTAGAAGGCGTGATTCAGACAAAATTAGATGAAACAGCTGTACTGGTAACAAACAACGATATTAACAGCTTTAGTGATCAAATTGAGCGTATCTTGCGAAGCTGAGCTCGAAAGTGACATGAAACATGTTTTTGAGACATAAAATGACACTTACTGTTCAGACTACATTTTCTAACTGAAAGTGCCGTTTCAAAGTAAAAATACTGTTAGAAGGAGTGATTCAGACAATATTAGATGAAACACCTGTACTGGTAACAAATGAGCGCAGTTACATGAAATGACATCAAAATCAACATTCCCTGAGCCAGACAACGCTATTAACAGCTTTAGTGATCAAATTGAGCGTATCTTGCGAAGCTGAGCTCGAAAGTGACATGAAACATGTTTTTCAGACATAAAGTGACACTTACAATGAATTCCTGTTCTGACTACATTTTCTAACTGAAAGTGCCGTTTCAAAGTAAAAATACTGTTAGAAGGAGTGATTCAGACAATATTAGATGAAACACCTGTACTGGTAACAAATGAGCGCAGTTACATGAAATGACATCAAAATCAACATTCCCTGAGCCAGACAACGCTATTAAAAGCTTTAGTGATCAAATTGAGCGTATCTTGCGAAGCTGAGCTCGAAAGTGACATGAAACATGTTTTTGGGACATAAAGTGACACTTACTTTTCAGACTACATTTTCTCACTCAAAGTGTCGTTTCAAAGTAAAAATACTGTTAGAAGGCGTGATTCAGACAAAATTAGATGAAACAGCTGTACTGGTAACAAACAGCGATATTAACAGCTTTAGTGATCAAATTGAGCGTATCTTGCGAAGCTGAGCTCGAAAGTGACATGAAACATGTTTTTGAGACATAAAGTGACACTTACTGTTCAGACTACATTTTCTAACTCAAAGTGTCGTTTCAAAGTAAAAATACTGTTAGAGGGAGTGATTCAGACAAAATTAGATGAAACAGCTGTACTGGTAACAAATGAGCGCAGTTACATGAAATGACATCAAAATCAACATTCCCTGAGCCAGACAACGCTATTAACAGCTTTAGTGATCAAATTGAGCGTATCTTGCGAAGCTGAGCTCGAAAGTGACATGAAACATGTTTTTGGGACATAAAGTGACACTTACTTTTCAGACTACATTTTCTCACTCAAAGTGTCGTTTCAAAGTAAAAATACTGTTAGAAGGCGTGATTCAGACAAAATTAGATGAAACAGCTGTACTGGTAACAAACAACGATATTAACAGCTTTAGTGATCAAATTGAGCGTATCTTGCGAAGCTGAGCTCGAAAGTGACATGAAACATGTTTTTGAGACATAAAGTGACACTTACTGTTCAGACTACATTTTCTAACTCAAAGTGTCGTTTCAAAGTAAAAATACTGTTAGAGGGAGTGATTCAGACAAAATTAGATGAAACAGCTGTACTGGTAACAAATGAGCGCAGTTACATGAAATGACATCAAAATCAACATTCCCTGAGCCAGACAACGCTATTAACAGCTTTAGTGATCAAATTGAGCGTATCTTGCGAAGCTGAGCTCGAAAGTGACATGAAACATGTTTTTCAGACATAAAGTGACACTTACAATGAATACCTGTTCTGACTACATTTTCTAACTCAAAGTGTCGTTTCAAAGTAAAAATACTGTTAGAAGGAGTGATTCAGACAAAATTAGATGAAACAGCAGCACTGGTAACAAACAACGATATTAACAGCTTTAGTGATCAAATTGAGCGTATCTTGCGAAGCTGAGCTCGAAAGTGACATGAAACATGTTTTGAACAGTAAGTGTCACTTTATGTCTCAAAAACATGTTTCATGTCACTTTCGAGCTCAGCTTCGCAAGATACGCTCAATTTGATCACTAAAGCTGTTAATAGCGTTGTCTGGCTCAGGGAATGTTGATTTTGATGTCATTTCATGTAACTGCGCTCATTTTTTACCACTACAGCTGTTTCATCTAATTTTGCCTGAAAAACTCCTTCTAACAGTATTTTTACTTTGAAACGACACTTTGAGTTAGAAAATGCAGTCTGAACAGTAAGTGTCACTTTTTGTCTGAAAAACATGTTTCATGTCACTTTCGAGCTCAGCTTCGCAAGATACGCTCAATTTGATCACTAAAGCTGTTAATATCGTTGTTTGTTACCAGTACAGCTGTTTCATCTAATTTTGTCTGAATCACTCCTTCTAACAGTATTTTTACTTTGAAACGACGCTTTCAGTTAGAAAATGTAGTCAGGACAGGTATTCACTGTAAGTGTCACTTTATGTCTCAAAAACATGTTTCATGTCACTTTCGAGCTCAGCTTCGCAAGATACGCTCAATTTGATCACTAAAGCTGTTAATAGCGTTGTCTGGCTCAGGGAATGTTGATTTTGATGTCATTTCATGTAACTGCGCTCATTTGTTACCAGTACAGCTGTTTCATCTAATTTTGTCTGAATCACTCCCTCTAACAGTATTTTTACTTTGAAACGACACTTTGAGTTAGAAAATGTAGTCTGAACAGTAAGTGTCACTTTATGTCTCAAAAACATGTTTCATGTCACTTTCGAGCTCAGCTTCGCAAGATACGCTCAATTTGATCACTAAAGCTGTTAATAGCGTTGTCTGGCTCAGGGAATGTTGATTTTGATGTCATTTCATGTAACTGCGCTCATTTTTTACCACTACAGCTGTTTCATCTAATTTTGCCTGAAAAACTCCTTCTAACAGTATTTTTACTTTGAAACGACACTTTGAGTTAGAAAATGCAGTCTGAACAGTAAGTGTCACTTTTTGTCTGAAAAACATGTTTCATGTCACTTTCGAGCTCAGCTTCGCAAGATACGCTCAATTTGATCACTAAAGCTGTTAATATCGTTGTTTGTTACCAGTACAGCTGTTTCATCTAATTTTGTCTGAATCACTCCTTCTAACAGTATTTTTACTTTGAAACGACGCTTTCAGTTAGAAAATGTAGTCAGGACAGGTATTCACTGTAAGTGTCACTTTATGTCTCAAAAACATGTTTCATGTCACTTTCGAGCTCAGCTTCGCAAGATACGCTCAATTTGATCACTAAAGCTGTTAATAGCGTTGTCTGGCTCAGGGAATGTTGATTTTGATGTCATTTCATGTAACTGCGCTCATTTGTTACCAGTACAGCTGTTTCATCTAATTTTGTCTGAATCACTCCCTCTAACAGTATTTTTACTTTGAAACGACACTTTGAGTTAGAAAATGTAGTCTGAACAGTAAGTGTCACTTTATGTCTCAAAAACATGTTTCATGTCACTTTCGAGCTCAGCTTCGCAAGATACGCTCAATTTGATCACTAAAGCTGTTAATAGCGTTGTCTGGCTCAGGGAATGTTGATTTTGATGTCATTTCATGTAACTGCGCTCATTTTTTACCACTACAGCTGTTTCATCTAATTTTGCCTGAAAAACTCCTTCTAACAGTATTTTTACTTTGAAACGACACTTTGAGTTAGAAAATGCAGTCTGAACAGTAAGTGTCACTTTTTGTCTGAAAAACATGTTTCATGTCACTTTCGAGCTCAGCTTCGCAAGATACGCTCAATTTGATCACTAAAGCTGTTAATATCGTTGTTTGTTACCAGTACAGCTGTTTCATCTAATTTTGTCTGAATCACTCCTTCTAACAGTATTTTTACTTTGAAACGACGCTTTCAGTTAGAAAATGTAGTCAGGACAGGTATTCACTGTAAGTGTCACTTTATGTCTCAAAAACATGTTTCATGTCACTTTCGAGCTCAGCTTCGCAAGATACGCTCAATTTGATCACTAAAGCTGTTAATAGCGTTGTCTGGCTCAGGGAATGTTGATTTTGATGTCATTTCATGTAACTGCGCTCATTTGTTACCAGTACAGCTGTTTCATCTAATTTTGTCTGAATCACTCCCTCTAACAGTATTTTTACTTTGAAACGACACTTTGAGTTAGAAAATGTAGTCTGAACAGTAAGTGTCACTTTATGTCTCAAAAACATGTTTCATGTCACTTTCGAGCTCAGCTTCGCAAGATACGCTCAATTTGATCACTAAAGCTGTTAATAGCGTTGTCTGGCTCAGGGAATGTTGATTTTGATGTCATTTCATGTAACTGCGCTCATTTTTTACCACTACAGCTGTTTCATCTAATTTTGCCTGAAAAACTCCTTCTAACAGTATTTTTACTTTGAAACGACACTTTGAGTTAGAAAATGCAGTCTGAACAGTAAGTGTCACTTTTTGTCTGAAAAACATGTTTCATGTCACTTTCGAGCTCAGCTTCGCAAGATACGCTCAATTTGATCACTAAAGCTGTTAATATCGTTGTTTGTTACCAGTACAGCTGTTTCATCTAATTTTGTCTGAATCACTCCTTCTAACAGTATTTTTACTTTGAAACGACGCTTTCAGTTAGAAAATGTAGTCAGGACAGGTATTCACTGTAAGTGTCACTTTATGTCTCAAAAACATGTTTCATGTCACTTTCGAGCTCAGCTTCGCAAGATACGCTCAATTTGATCACTAAAGCTGTTAATATCATTGTTTGTTACCAGAACAGCTGTTTCATCTAATTTTGTCTGAATCACTCCTTCTAACAGTATTTTTACTTTGAAACTACACTTTGACTTAGAAAATGTAGAATATCAGTTTGAATAAAGTCGAAAATTTTCATGAAAAGAATTCTGCTTCAAAAAAGTATAAATTTTTCATGAAAAGATTTACACTTCAAAAAAGTTGAATATGTTCATGAATTTTTTCAACTTCAAAAAAGTTGAAGATTTTAATGAAAAGATTTCTGCTTCAAAAACTTGAAAGTTTTCATGAAAAGATTTCGGCTTCAAAAAAGTTCAAAATTTTCATGAAAAGATTTACACTTCAAAAAAGTTGAAAATGTTCATGAATTTTTTCGACTTCAAAAAAGTCTAAGATTTTCATGAAAAGATTTCTGCTTCAAAAACTTGAAAGTTTTCATGAAAAGATTTCGGCTTCAAAAAAGTTGAAAATTTTCATGAAAAGATTTACACTTCAAAAAAGTTGAAAATGTTCATGAATTTTTTCGACGTCAAAAAAGTTGAACATTTTCATGAATAGATTTCGGCTTCAAAAATGTTGAAAATTTTCATGAACTATTTCGGCATCAAAAAAGTTGAAAATTTACATTAAAAGATTTCGGCTTCAAAAAAGTTGAAAATTTTCATGAAAAGATTTCGGCTTCAAAAAGTTGAAAATTTTCATGAAAAGATTTAGACTTCAAAAAAGTTGAAAATGTTCATGTACTTTTTCGACTTCAAAAAAGTTAAAAATTTTCTTCAAAAGATTTCTGCTTCAAAAAAGTTGACAATTTTCATGAAAAGATTTCTGCTTCAAAAAAGTTGAACATTTTCATGAATAGATTTCGGCTTCAAAAATGTTGAAAATTTTCATGAACTATTTCGGCATCAAAAAAGTTGAAAATTTACATTAAAAGATTTCGGCTTCAAAAAAGTTGAAAATTTTCATGAAAAGATTTCGGCTTAAAAAAGTTGAAAATTTTCATGAAAAGATTTAGACTTCAAAAAAGTTGAAAATGTTCATGTATTTTTTCGACTTCAAAAAAGTTAAAAATTTTCATCAAAAGATTTCTGCTTCAAAAAAGTTGACAATTTTCATGAAAAGATTTCTGCTTCAAAAAAGTTGAAAATTTTCATGAACTATTTCGGCATCAAAAAAGTTGAAAATTTACATTAAAAGATTTCGGCTTCAAAAAAGTCAAAAATTTTCATGAAGTATTTCGGCTTCAAAAAAGTTGAAAATTTTCATGAAAAGATTTACACTTCAAAAAAGTTGAAAATGTTCATGAATTTTTTCGACTTCAAAAAAGTCTAAGATTTTCATGAAAAGATTTCTGCTTCAAAAAAGTTGAAAATTTTCATGAAAAGATTTAGGCTTCAAAAAAGTTGAAAATTTTCATGACAGGATTTTTGCTTTAAAAAATGTAAAACATTTTATAAAGTATTTCGGCTTCAAAAAGGTTGAAAACTTTCATGAAGTATTTCAGCTTCAAAAAAGTCGAAGATTTTCATGAAAAGATTTCGGCTTACAAAAAGTTGAAAATTTTCATGAACTATTTCGGCATCAAAAAAGTTGAAAATTTTCATGAAAAGATTTCTGCTTCAAAAAAGTTGAAAATTTTCATGAAGTATTTCAGCTTCAAAAAAGTCAATGATTTTCATCAAAAGATTTCTGCTTCAAAAATGTTGAAAATTTTCACTAACTATTTCGGCTTCAAAAAAGTTGAAAATTTTCATGACAGGATTTTGGCTTTAAAAAAGGTAAAAATTTTCATGACAAGATTTCGGCTCCAAAAAGTTGAAAATTTTCATGACAGGATTTTGGCTTTAAAAAAGGTAAAAAGTTTCATGACAAGATTTCGGCTCCAAAAAGTTGAAAATTTTCATGAAAAGATTTCGGCTTCAAAAAAATTGAAAATTTTCATGAAAAGATTTCGGCTTCAAAAAAGTTTAAAATTTTCATCAAGTATTTCGGCTTCAAAAAAGTCAAAGTATTTCATGAAAAGATTTCTGCTTCAAAAAAGTTGAAAATTTTCATGACAGCATTATGGCTTTAAAAAAGGTAAGAATTTTCATCAAGTATTTCGGCTTCAAAAAAGTCGAAGTATTTCATGAAAAGATTTCTGCTTCAAAAAAGTTGAAAATTTTCATTAAAAGATTTTGGCTTCAAAAAATTCAAAAACTTTCATGAAGTATTTCGGCTTCAAAAAAGTTGAAAATTTTCATGAAAAGATTTCGGCTTCAAAAAGGTTGAAAAGTTTCATGAACTATTTCGACTTCAAAAAAGTTGAAGATTTTCATGAAAAGATTTCTGCTTCAAAAAAGTTGAAAATTTTCATTAAAAGATTTCGGCTTCAAAAAATTCAAAAACTTTAATGAAGTATTTTGGCTTCAAAAAAGTTGAAAATTTTCATGAAAAGATTTCAGGTTCAAAAAAGTTGAAAATTTTCATGACAGCATTATGGCTTTAAAAAAGGTAAGAATTTTCATCAAGTAATTCGGCTTCAAAAAAGTCGAAGTATTTCATGAAAAGATTTCTGCTTCAAAAAAGTTGAAAATTTTCATTAAAAGATTTCGGCTTCAAAAAATTCAAAAACTTTCATGAAGTATTTCGGCTTCAAAAAAGTTGAAAATTTTCATGAAAAGATTTTGGCTTCAAAAAGGTTGAAAAGTTTCATGAACTATTTCGACTTCAAAAAAGTAGAAGATTTTCATGAAAAGATTTCTGCTTCAAAAAAGTTGAAAATTTTCATTAAAAGATTTCGGCTTCAAAAAATTCAAAAACTTTCATGAAGTATTTCGGCTTCAAAAAAGTTGAAAATTTTCATCAAGTATTTCGGCTTCAAAGAAGTTGAAGATTTTCATGAAAAGATTTCTGCTTCAAAAAAGTTGAAAATTTTCATGACAGGATTTTAGCTTTGAAAAAGGTAAAAATTTTCATGAAGTATTTCGGCTTCAAAAAGGTTGAAAGCTTTCATGAAGTATTTCGGCTTCAAAAAAGTTGAAAATTTTCATGAAAAGATTTAGACTCCAAAAAAGTTGAAAATTTTCATGAAGTATTTCGGCTTCAAAAAAGTTCAAGATTTTCATGATAAGATTTCAGCTTCAAAAAAGTCAAAGATTTTCTTGAAAAGATTTCTGCTTCAAAAAAGTTGAAAATTTTCATGAAAAGATTTCTGCTTCAAAAAAGTTGAAAATTTTCATGAAAAGATTTCGGCTTCAAAAAAGTTGAAAATTTACATGAAATGATTTCGGCTTCAAAAAAGTTGAAAATTTTCATGAAAAGATTTCAGCTTCAAAAAAGTTGAAAATTTTCATGACAGCATTATGGCTTTAAAAAAGGTAAGAATTTTCATCAAGTATTTCGGCTTCAAAAAAGTCGAAGTATTTCATGAAAAGATTTCTGCTTCAAAAAAGTTGAAAATTTTCATTAAAAGATTTCGGCTTCAAAAAATTCAAAAACTTTCATGAAGTATTTCGGCGTCAAAAAAGTTGAAAATTTTTATGAAAAGATTTCGGCTTCAAAAAGGTTGAAAACTTTCATGAACTATTTCGGCTTCAAAAAAGTCGAAGATTTTCATGAAAAGATTTCTGCTTCAAAAAAGTTGAAAATTTTCATTAAAAGATTTCGGCTTCAAAAAAGTCAAAGATTTTCATGAAAAGATTTCGGCTTCAAAAAAGTTGAAAATTTTCATGAAAAGATTTCGGCTTCAAAAAAGTTGAAAATTTTCATGAAAAGATTTAGACTTCAAAATAGTTGAAAATTTTCATCAAGTATTTCGGCTTCAAAGAAGTTGAAAATTTTCATGAAAAGATTTCTGCTTCAAAAAAGTTGAAAATTTTCATGACAGGATTTTAGCTTTGAAAAAGGTAAAAATTTTCATGACAGGATTTTAGCTTCAAAAAGGTTGAAAACTTTCATGAAGTATTTCGGCTTCAAAAAAGTTGAAAATTTTCATGAAGTATTTCGGCTGCAAAAAAGTCGAAGATTTTCATGAAAAGATTTCTGCTTCAAAAAAGTTGAACATTTTCATGAAAAGATTTCGGCTTCAAAAAAGTTTAAAATGTTCATGAAAAGATTTCGGCTTCAAAAAAGTTGAAAACTTTCATGAAGTATTTCGGCTTCAAAAAAGTTGAAGATTTACATTAAAAGATTTCGGCATCAAAAAAGTTGAAAATTTTCATGAAAAGATTTCTATTTCAAAAAAGTTGAAAATTTTCATGAAAAGATTTCTACTTCAAAAAAGTTGAAAATTTTCATGAAAAGATTTAGACTTCAAAAAAGTTGACAATTTTCATGAAAAGATTTCTGCTTCAAAAAAGTTGAAAATTTTCATGAACTATTTCGGCTTCAAAAAAGTTGAAAATTTTCATGAAAAGATTTAGACTTCAAAAAAGTTAAAGATTTTTTTGAAAAGATTTCAGCTTCAAAAAAGTCAAAGATTTTCTTGAAAAGATTTCTGCTTCAAAAAAGTTGAAAATTTTCATGACAAGATTTCGGCTTCAAAAAAGTTGAAAATTTTCATGAAAAGATTTCGGCTTCAAAAAAGTTCAAAATTTTCATGAAAAGATTTCGGCTTCAAAAAAGTTGAAAATTTTCATCAAGTATTTCGGCTTCAAAGAAGTTGAAGATTTTCATGAAAAGATTTCTGCTTCAAAAAAGTTGAAAATTTTCATGACAGGATTTTAGCTTTGAAAAAGGTAAAAATTTTCATGAAGTATTTCGGCTTCAAAAAGGTTGAAAGCTTTCATGAAGTATTTCGGCTTCAAAAAAGTTGAAAATTTTCATGAAGTATTTCGGCTGCAAAAAAGTCGAAGATTTTCATGAAAAGTTTTCTGCTTCAAAAAAGTTGAACATTTTCATGAAAAGATTTCGGCTTCAAAAAAGTTGAAGATTTACATTAAAAGATTTCGGCATCAAAAAAGTTGAAAACTTTAATGAAGTATTTCGGCTTCAAAAAAGTTGAAAATTTTCATGAAAAGATTTCTATTTCAAAAAAGTTGAAAATTTTCATGAAAAGATTTTGGCTTCAAAAAAGTTGAAAATTTTCATGAAAAGATTTAGACTCCAAAAAAGTTGAAAATTTTCATCAAGTATTTCGGCTTCAAAAAAGTTCAAGATTTTCATGAAAAGATTTCAGCTTCAAAAAAGTCAAAGATTTTCTTGAAAAGATTTCTGCTTCAAAAAAGTTGAAAATTTTCATGACAGGATTTTGGCTTTAAAAAAGGTAAAAATTTTCATGACAAGATTTCGGCTCCAAAAAGTTGAAAATTTTCATGAAAAGATTTCGGCTTCAAAAAAGTTGAAAATTTTCATGAAAAGATTTCGGCTTCAAAAAAGTTGAAAATTTTCATGAAAAGATTTCGGCTTCAAAAAAGTTGAAAATTTACATGAAATGATTTCGGCTTCCAAAAAGTTGAAAATTTTCATGAAAAGATTTCAGCTTCAAAAAAGTTGAAAATTTTCATGACAGCATTATGGCTTCAAAAAAGTTGAAAATTTTCATGAAGTATTTCGGCTGCAAAAAAGTCGAAGATTTTCATGAAAAGATTTCTGCTTCAAAAAAGTTGAACATTTTCATGAAAAGATTTCGGCTTCAAAAAAGTTTAAAATGTTCATGAAAAGATTTCGGCTTCAAAAAAGTTGAAAACTTTCATGAAGTATTTCGGCGTCAAAAAAGTTGAAGATTTACATTAAAAGATTTCGGCATCAAAAAAGTTGAAAATTTTCATGAAAAGATTTCTATTTCAAAAAAGTTGAAAATTTTCATGAAAAGATTTCTATTTCAAAAAAGTTGAAAATTTTCATGAAAAGATTTAGACTTCAAAAAAGTTGACAATTTTCATGAAAAGATTTCTGCTTCAAAAAAGTTGAAAATTTTCATGAACTATTTCGGCATCAAAAAAGTTGAAAATTTACATTAAAAGATTTCGGCTTCAAAAAAGTCAAAAATTTTCATGAAGTATTTCGGCTTCAAAAAAGTTGAAAATTTTCATGAAAAGATTTAGACTTCAAAAAAGTTAAAGATTTTCTTGAAAAGATTTCAGCTTCAAAAAAGTCAAAGATTTTCTTGAAAAGATTTCTGCTTCAAAAAAGTTCAAAATTTTCATGAAAAGATTTCGGCTTCAAAAAAGTTCAAAATTTTCATCAAGTATTTCGGCTTCAAAAAAGTCAAAGTATTTCATGAAAAGATTTCTGCTTCAAAAAAGTTGACAATTTTCATGAAAAGATTTCGGCTTCAAAAAAGTTGAAAATTTACATGAAAAGATTTCGGCTTCAAAAAAGTTGAAAATTTTCATGAAAAGATTTCGGCTTCAAAAAATTCAAAAACTTTCATGAAGTATTTCGGCTTCAAAAAAGTTGAAAATTTTCATCAAGTATTTCGGCTTCAAAGAAGTTGAAGATTTTCATGAAAAGATTTCTGCTTCAAAAAAGTTGAAAATTTTCATGACAGGATTTTAGCTTTGAAAAAGGTAAAAATTTTCATGAAGTATTTCGGCTTCAAAAAGGTTGAAAGCTTTCATGAAGTATTTCGGCTTCTAAAAAGTTGAAAATTTTCATGAAGTATTTCGGCTGCAAAAAAGTCGAAGATTTTCATGAAAAGTTTTCTGCTTCAAAAAAGTTGAACATTTTCATGAAAAGATTTCGGCTTCAAAAAAGTTGAAGATTTACATTAAAAGATTTCGGCATCAAAAAAGTTGAAAACTTTAATGAAGTATTTCGGCTTCAAAAAAGTTGAAAATTTTCATGAAAAGATTTCTATTTCAAAAAAGTTGAAAATTTTCATGAAAAGATTTCGGCTTCAAAAAAGTTGAAAATTTTCATGAAAAGATTTAGACTCCAAAAAAGTTGAAAATTTTCATCAAGTATTTCGGCTTCAAAAAAGTTCAAGATTTTCATGAAAAGATTTCAGCTTCAAAAAAGTCAAAGATTTTCTTGAAAAGATTTCTGCTTCAAAAAAGTTGAAAATTTTCATGACAGGATTTTGGCTTTAAAAAAGGTAAAAATTTTCATGACAAGATTTCGGCTCCAAAAAGTTGAAAATTTTCATGAAAAGATTTCGGCTTCAAAAAAGTTGAAAATTTTCATGAAAAGATTTCGGCTCCAAAAAAGTTTAAAATTTTCATGAAAAGATTTCGGCTTCAAAAAAGTTGAAAATTTACATGAAATGATTTCGGCTTCAAAAAAGTTGAAAATTTTCATGAAAAGATTTCGGCTTCAAAAAAGTTGAAAATTTTCATGACAGCATTATGGCTTTAAAAAAGGTAAGAATTTTCATCAAGTATTTCGGCTTCAAAAAAGTCGAAGTATTTCATGAAAAGATTTCTGCTTCAAAAAAGTTGAAAATTTTCATTAAAAGATTTCGGCTTCAAAAAATTCAAAAACTTTCATGAAGTATTTCGGCGTCAAAAAAGTTGAAAATTTTCATGAAAAGATTTCGGCTTCAAAAAGGTTGAAAACTTTCATGAACTATTTCGACTTCAAAAAAGTCAAAGATTTTCATGAAAAGATTTCTGCTTCAAAAAAGTTGACAATTTTCATGAAAAGATTTCGGCTTCAAAAAAGTTGAAAATTTACATGAAAAGATTTCGGCTTCAAAAAAGTTGAAAATTTTCATGAAAAGATTTCGGCTTCAAAAAAGTTGAAAATTTTCATGACAGCATTATGGCTTTAAAAAAGGTAAGAATTTTCATCAAGTAATTCGGCTTCAAAAAAGTTGAAAATTTTCATGAAAAGATTTTGGCTTCAAAAAAGTTGAAAATTTTCATGAACTATTTCGGCATCAAAAAAGTCTAAAACTTTCATGAAGTATTTCTGCTTTAAAAATGTCAAAGTGACCCGGTTGAGTTTTTATTTTCTACATCTTTGCAATAAATTCATCTCTTCATTCAGTATTCAAGGTATTCCTCAATTAACTTGTTTTTGATCATCATACATCCTTATTTTATTTTTTCCTTTCTTACTTTTTGAATAAAAAACATTTTTGTATCATTACCCTTCTAATGCACAACATGGGTCAAAAATGAATCCACTTTCTATGTTATTTCATGTATGGCTGAGTGTTTCTATGATATATCTTTGAAAGAAATACATTTTATCATTTACTTTTCCAAGTATGCAGTAAATATCTTGTTTTTGTTAAGCACAAATCATCATTTGTATTTTTCCTTTCTTACTTTATGAACGAGCACAGCTTTTGTATTTCTACATCAAGTTTACACACATGGGTCAGAAACGACCCACATGCATTTACTATAGCATTTGCTGTGAAACGTGGTTGTTTCAGACATTTCACAGCTCAGCACAGCTCCCTTGGAACATCTAATACATGTAAGTATTGTTTTTAAATTGTTCTAACATCACTTTAGAAAATATTTGATGACAATTGTGAAAGATAACTGTACATAACATTTGATTAGGTTTAGGTTACCTTGAGAGTGAGTACATTACTTGTCAGAAAGTTACAAGTAATTACTATTAGCTAGCTAGCTGTTGACACTTCTATTTTAGTTAGCTAATTCTATTGTAGTTAGCTAACTATTATGTAGATTGCTAGGCTACTTAGCAAAGTACTTAGCTAAGCTACTTAGCCAAGTCACCAAAATAAAACTCTATGTATGTGTATGTATATTGATGTGCATCTGAAAATTTTATTGTGCTTTTGATTTTCTTTATCCAGAGTATGGCTGGTCCCAGATTTACTACTGAGATGGTTGTAGCGATGCTGCAGGAAGAACCAGATGAGGAGGCAATTTGTCTTGATTCAGAGTCTGAAATTTCTGATGATGATGACCCAGAATATTTGCCAGAGGGTCAAGCTGGAGTTGTGGGTGTGTCTGGGAATCCATGAAGAAGACTCCTCTGATGATACAGAAGACTCATCTGATGAGTCCTCTGAAGAGGAAACTCAGACCCAGTCCAATAGATTGAGTAAAAACGGATCTTACTGGAATGAGAATCCCCCCATTCATGGCAGAACAAGAAGCCATAACATTCTGAGGAGCTGCCCAGGACCTACACCTGGATCACCAGCTGTTTCACCAAAAGATGCCTGGGATATGTTCATGAGTGACAACATCATTGAGGAGGTTCTAATATGTACCAACTTAGAGGGACGAAGAACAGCCACAGCAAAAGGGAAAGAGTGGAGAAGCATTGATAAAGAAGAATTGATGGCCTTCATCAATTCTTGCAGGGGGGGAGAAGAGCTGGGATGTGGCCTTGCAGGAGCTGTTTGTGGATCCGCTGCAAAATCCAATTTACAAGGCCACCATGGGGCTTAGGAGATATGAAGATATCCGCCGCGTCATACGGTTTGACGACAAGAGGACCAGGGCTCTGCGACTGGAAACACACCACATGGCGACATTTAGGTACGTGTGGGACTGTTTCCTGGACAACTGCAGAAGAAAGTTCATCCCCAGTGACTGTGTCACCATAGATGAGCAGCTTGTGCCATTCCGAGGCAGGTGCAAGTTACGGCAACACATGCCCAGCAAGCCTGCAAAATATGGGATAAAAATCTTCTGGATGTGCGACGCAAGGGTACCTTATGCAATAGATGGAATTGTCTATACCGGGAGACAGCCAGGTTCAGAGGAACCTTGGAGAGAATGTCGTCCAGCAATTGTGCAGTGGAATCAGACAGACAGGTGAATGTAAAGTACAATAGAGAAACTAATGTATTAAGTTTTAGCACAATACCTACATACTTTTTCCCAATCTTTAATAATGTGTATTTTATTTTTTTATTTGATTTCTCTGTAAGCAAAATAGTAAAACAGAATAAAATGCAATGCAATGCAACAGATTATGGCGTTAGAGTTTAAAGAATTCCATGTTGAGTAAATTTACAATCTTTTCCCCCTCTCATAGGTCGCAACATCACAATTAGCAACTTCTTCACCAGTGTCCCGCTGGCTGAGAAGCTCCTCGAGAAGAACCTGACCATTGTTGGGACTCTTTGCCAGAACAAATCGGACATACCACCTATCATGAAGCCATCCAAATCACGGGAGATTCATAGCTCAGAATTCGGATTCAATGGCAACATGACCATGGTGAGCTATGTGCAGAAGAAGGGAAAAGCTGTTGTCCTCCTGAGCACTATGCATGATGACAAAGCAGTGGATGACAGCAGTCAGAAGAAGAAACAATGGGAAGATGTGGGTTTAAAAAACAAAACACAGCCACCACCCAGCCACAAGAGGACATCAGACAGGAGGGCCAAAGGAAGAGGAAGAGGTGCACGATCTGCCCAGTTACCAAAGACAGAAAAGTCAGCAGCTAGTGTTCCCAGTGCACCAGGCCTGTGTGCAAGGAGCACAAACTCTTAGTGATCATTTGTGAGGCATGTCAAAATTGAGATGGCAATTTGTGCTCTAGTGATGTGTTCAGTTGTATTTCATTTTGTTTGGTCACATTCACCAGTTTACAGTTGTTAAATTACAGATACAGTTCAGTTCAACAGCCGTGTTATCTGTTATCAGAGGTATGTGTATGTGTGACAAAATGACAAATAAACATGTTGCAAATATGAAATACATAAGTGTTTGGCTCCACTCACTGCTAAAGTAATTACTTGAAACAAATTATTATTATAGTATTAATTCATTTAATTTTAAATCACACTTGGATGTATGGGTCATTTTTGACCCATGTGTGTAAACTTGATGTAGTAATAAAAAAACTATTTTTGTTCATAAAGCATGAAAGTAAAAATGAAAATAGTGATTGGTGGTAATCAAAAACAAGATATTTAAAGAATACTTGGAATATTCAATCATAAAATAAATTGATTTCAAAAGATAGAACAAAGAAAAACTCAGCCAGCATGAAGAAAGTCGAAGATTTTCATGAAAATTTTCAACTTTTTTGAAGCCGAAATACTTCATGAAAATCTTTGACTTTTTTGAAGCCGAAATCTTTTCATGAAAGTTTTCAACTTTTTTAAAGCCGAAATCTTTTCATGAAAATTTTGAACTTTTTTGAAGCAGAAATCTTTTCATCAAAATTTTCAAATTTTTTGAAGCCGAAATACTTCATGAAAGTTTTCAACCTTTTTGAAGCTGAAATACTTCATGAAAATTTTTACCTTTTTTTAAGCCAAAATCCTGTCATGAAAATTTTCAACTTTGTTGAAGCCGAAATCTTTTCATGAAAATTTTCAACTTTTTTGAAGCAGAAATCTTTTCATGAAAATTTTCAACTTTCTGAAGTAGAAATATTTTATGAAAATGTTCAACTTTTTCAAAAACCCGAATTTTTCAACTTTTTTGAAGCCGAAATACTTCATGAAAATTTTCAACTTTTTTGAAGCAGAAAACTTTTCATTTAAATTTTCAACTTTTTTGAAGCCGAAATACTTCATGAAAATTTTCAACTTTTTTGAAGCCGAACTCTTTTCATGAAAAATTTCAATTTTGTTGAAGCTGAAATCTTTTCATGGAAATTTTCAACTTTTTTGAAGTCAAAATCTTTTCATGAAAATTTTCAACTTTTTTGAAGCAGAAATCTTTTCATAAAAATTATCAACTTTTTTGAAAATGAAACCTTTTCATCAAAATTTTCAACTTTTTTGAAGCCGAAATCTTTTCATGTAAATTTTCAACTTTTTTGAAGCCGAAATCTTTTCATGAAAATTTTGAACTTTTTTGAAGCAGAAATCTTTTCATCAAAATTTTCAAATTTTTTGAAGCTGAAATACTTCATGAAATTTTTTACCTTTTTTAAAGCCAAAATCCTGTCATGAAAATTTTCAACTTTGTTGAAGCCGAAATCTTTTCATGAAAATCTTCAACTTTTTTGAAGCAGAAATACTTTATGAAAATGTTCAACTTTTTTGAAGCCGAAATCTTTTCATGAAAATTTTCAACTTTTTTGAAGGCTAAATCTTTTCATGAAAATTTTTAACTTTGTTGAAGCAGAAATCTTTTCATGAAAATTTTCAACTATGTTGAAGCAGAAATCTTTTCATGAAAATTTTCAAGCAGAAATCTTTTCATGAAAATTTTCAACTTTTTTGAAGCAGAAATCTTTCCATGAAAATTTTACACTTTTTTGAAACAAAAATCTTTTCATGAAAATTTTCAACTTTTTGAAGCAGAAATACTTCATGAAAATTTTCAACTTTTTAAAAAGCCTGAAATTTTCAACTTTTTTGACGCGGAAATACTTCATGAAAATTTTCAACTTTTTTGAAGCAGAAATCTTTTCATGAAAATTATCAACTTTTTTGAAAATGAAACCTTTTCATGAAAATTTTCAACTTTTTTGAAGCCGAAATCTTTTCATGTAAATTTTTAACTTTTTTAAAACCGAAATCTTTTCATGAAAATTTTCAACTTTTTTGAAGCCGAAATACTTCATGAAAATCTTCAACTTTTGTAAAGCAGAAAAACGTCATGAAAGTTTTCAACTTTTTGGAAGCCGAAAAACTTCATGAAAGTTTTCAACTTTTTTGAAGCTGAAATACTTCATGAAAATTTTCAACTTTTTTGAAGCCGAATTACTTCATGAAAATTTTCAACTTTTTTGAAGCCAAAATCTTTTCATGAAACTTTTCAACTTTTTTGAAGCTGAAATCTTTTCATGTAAATTTTCAACTTTTTTAAAGCCAAAATCCTGTCATGAAACTTTTCAACTTTTTTGGAGCAGAAAACTTTTCATTTGAATTTTCAACTTTTTTGAAGCCGAAATACTTCATGAAAATTTTCAACTTTTTTGAAGCCGAACTCTTTTCATGAAAAATTTCAATTTTTTTGAAGCTGAAATCTTTTCATGGAAATTTTCAACTTTTTTGAAGTCAAAATCTTTTCATGAAAATTTTCAACTTTTTTGAAGCAGAAATCTTTTCATAAAAATTATCAACTTTTTTGAAAATGAAACCTTTTCATCAAAATTTTCAACTTTTTTGAAGCCGAAATCTTTTCATGTAAATTTTTAACTTTTTTGAAACCGAAATACTTCATGAAAATGTTCAACTTTTTTGAAGCTGAAATTTTTTCATGAAAATGTTCAACTTTTTTGAAGCAGAAATCGTTTCATGAAGATCTTCAACTTTTTTGAAGCAAAAATCTTTTCATGAAAATCTTCAACTTTTTTGAAGCAGAAATACTTCATGGAAATGTTCAACTTTTTTGAAGCCGAAATCTTTTCATGAAAATTTTGAACTTTTTTGAAGCAGAAATCTTTTCATCAAAATTTTCAAATTTTTTGAAGCGGAAATACTTCATGAAAATGTTCAACTTTTTTGAAGCCGAAATCTTTTCATGAAAATTTTCAACTTTTTTGAAGGCTAAATCTTTTCATGAAAATTTTTAACTTTGTTGAAGCAGAAATCTTTTCATGAAAATTTTCAACTTTGTTGAAGCAGAAATCTTTTCATGAAAATTTTCAACTTTGTTGAAGCAGAAATCTTTTCATGAAAATTTTCAACTTTTTTGAAGCTGAAATCTTTTCATGTAAATTTTCAACTTTTTTGAAACCAAAATACTTTATGAAAATTTTTGACTTTTTTGAAGCCGAAATCTTTTCATGAAAATCTTCGACTTTTTTGAAGCAGAAATCTTTTTATGAAAATTTTCAACTTTTTTGAAGCAGAAATCTTTTCATGAAAATTTTCAACTTTTTTAAAGCCAAAATCCTGTCATGAAAAATTTCAATTTTGTTGAAGCTGAAATCTTTTCATGGAAATTTTCAACTTTTTTGAAGCAGAAATCTTTTCATAAAAATTATCAACTTTTTTGAAAATGAAACCTTTTCATCAAAATTTTAAACTTTTTTGAAGCCGAAATCTTTTCATGTAAATTTTTAACTTTCTTGAAACCGAAATCTTTTCATGAAACTTTTCAACTTTTTTGAAGCTGAAATCTTTTCATGTAAATTTTCAACTTTTTTAAAGCCAAAATCCTGTCATGAAACTTTTCAACTTTTTTGAAGCAGAAAACTTTTCATTTGAATTTTCAACTTTTTTGAAGCCGAAATACTTCATGAAAATTTTCAACTTTTTTGAAGCCGAACTCTTTTCATGAAAAATTTCAATTTTTTTGAAGCTGAAATCTTTTCATGGAAATTTTCAACTTTTTTGAAGTCAAAATCTTTTCATGAAAATTTTCAACTTTTTTGAAGCAGAAATCTTTTCATAAAAATTATCAACTTTTTTGAAAATGAAACCTTTTCATCAAAATTTTCAACTTTTTTGAAGCCGAAATCTTTTCATGTAAATTTTTAACTTTTTTGAAACCGAAATACTTCATGAAAATTTTCAACTTTTTTGAAGCTGAAATTTTTTCATGAAAATGTTCAACTTTTTTGAAGCAGAAATCGTTTCATGAAGATCTTCAACTTTTTTGAAGCAAACATCTTTTCATGAAAATCTTCAACTTTTTTGAAGCAGAAATACTTCATGGAAATGTTCAACTTTTTTGAAGCCGAAATCTTTTCATGAAAATTTTGAACTTTTTTGAAGCAGAAATCTTTTCATCAAAATTTTCAAATTTTTTGAAGCGGAAATACTTCATGAAAATGTTCAACTTTTTTGAAGCCGAAATCTTTTCATGAAAATTTTCAACTTTTTTGAAGGCTAAATCTTTTCATGAAAATTTTTAACTTTGTTGAAGCAGAAATCTTTTCATGAAAATTTTCAACTTTGTTGAAGCAGAAATCTTTTCATGAAAATTTTCAACTTTTTTGAAGCTGAAATCTTTTCATGTAAATTTTCAACTTTTTTGAAACCAAAATACTTTATGAAAATTTTTGACTTTTTTGAAGCCGAAATCTTTTCATGAAAATCTTCGACTTTTTTGAAGCAGAAATCTTTTTATGAAAATTTTCAACTTTTTTGAAGCAGAAATCTTTTCATGAAAATTTTCAACTTTTTTAAAGCCAAAATCCTGTCATGAAAAATTTCAATTTTGTTGAAGCTGAAATCTTTTCATGGAAATTTTCAACTTTTTTGAAGCCAAAATCTTGTCATGAAAATTTTCAACTTTTTTGAAGCAGAAATCTTTTCATAAAAATTATCAACTTTTTTGAAAATGAAACCTTTTCATCAAAATTTTCAACTTTTTTGAAGCCGAAATCTTTTCATGTAAATTTTTAACTTTCTTGAAACCGAAATACTTCATGAAAATTTTCAACTTTTTTGAAGCTGAAATTTTTTCATGAAAATGTTCAACTTTTTTGAAGCAGAAATCGTTTCATGAAGATCTTCAACTTTTTTGAAGCAAAAATCTTTTCATGAAAATCTTCAACTTTTTTGAAGCAGAAATCTTTTCATGAAAATTTTCAACTTTGTTGAAGCAAAAATCTTTTCATGAAAATTTTCAAGCAGAAATCTTTTCATGAAAATTTTCAACTTTTTTGAAGCAGAAATCTTTCCATGAAAATTTTACACTTTTTTGAAACAAAAATCTTTTCATGAAAATTATCAACTTTTTTGAAAATGAAACCTTTTCATGAAAATTTTCAACTTTTTTGAAGCCGAAATCTTTTCATGTAAATTTTTAACTTTTTTAAAACCGAAATCTTTTCATGAAAATTTTCAACTTTTTTGAAGCCGAAATCTTTTCATGTAAATTTTTAACTTTTTTAAAACCGAAATCTTTTCATGAAAATTTTCAACTTTTTTGAAGCCGAAATGTTTTCATTAAAATTTTCAACTTTTTTAAATCCGAAATCTTTTCATGAATCTTTACATGAAAATTTTGAAGCCGAAATCTTTTCATGAAAGTTTTCAACTTTTTGAAGCAAAAATACTTCATGAAAATTTTCAACTTTTTAAAAAGCTTGAAATTTTCAACTTTTTTGAAACAGAAATCTTTTCATGTAAATTTTGAACTTTTTTGAAAATGAAATCTTTTCATGAAAATTTTCAACTTTTTTGAAGCCGAAATACTTATTGAAAATTTTCAACTTTTTTGAAGTCGAAATACTTCATGAAAGTTTTCAACTTTTTCAAAGCTGAAATACTTCATGAAAGTTTTCAACTTTTTTAAAGCTGAAATCTTTATATGTAAATTTTCAACTTTATTCAAACTGATATTCTACATTTTCTAACTCAAAGTGTCGTTTCAAAGTAAAAATACTGTTAGAAGGCGTGATTCAGACAAAATTAGATGAAACAGCTGTACTGGTAACAAACAACGATATTAACAGCTTTAGTGATCAAATTGAGCGTATCTTGCGAAGCTGAGCTCGAAAGTGACATGAAACATGTTTTTGAGACATAAAGTGACACTTACAGTAAATACCTGTCCTGACTACATTTTCTAACTCAAAGTGTCGTTTCAAAGTAAAAATACTGTTAGAAGGAGTGATTCAGACAAAATTAGATGAAACAGCAGCACTGGTAACAAATGAGCGCAGTTACATGAAATGACATCAAAATCAACATTCCCTGAGCCAGACAACGCTATTAACAGCTTTAGTGATCAAATTGAGCGTATCTTGCGAAGCTGAGCTCGAAAGTGACATGACACATGTTTTTGAGACATAAAGTGACACTTACAGTAAATACCTGTCCTGACTACATTTTCTAACTCAAAGTGTCGTTTCAAAGTAAAACTACTGTTAGAAGGAGTGATTCAGACAAAATTAGATGAAACAGCAGCACTGGTAACAAACAACGATATTAACAGCTTTAGTGATCAAATTGAGCGTATCTTGCGAAGCTGAGCTCGAAAGTGACATGAAACAAGTTTTTGAGACATAAAGTGACACTTACTGTTCAGACTACATTTTTAACTCAAAGTGTCGTTTCAAAGTAAAAATACTGTTAGAAGGAGTGATTCAGACAAAATTAGATGAAACAGCTGTACTGGTAAGAAATGAGCGCAGTTACATGAAATGACATCAAAATCAACATTCCCTGAGCCAGAAAACGCTATTAACAGCTTTAGTGATCAAATTGAGCGTATCTTGCGAAGCTGAGCTCGAAAGTGACATGAAACATGTTTTTGGGACATAAAGTGACACTTACTTTTCAGACTACATTTTCTCACTCAAAGTGTCGTTTCAAAGTAAAAATACTGTTAGAAGGCGTGATTCAGACAATATTAGATGAAACAGCTGTACTGGTAACAAACAACGATATTAACAGCTTTAGTGATCAAATTGAGCGTATCTTGCGAAGCTGAGCTCGAAAGTGACATGAAACATGTTTTTGAGACATAAAGTGACACTTACTGTTCAGACTACATTTTCTAACTCAAAGTGTCGTTTCAAAGTAAAAATACTGTTAGAGGGAGTGATTCAGACAAAATTAGATGAAACAGCTGTACTGGTAAGAAATGAGCGCAGTTACATGAAATGACATCAAAATCAACATTCCCTGAGCCAGACAACGCTATTAACAGCTTTAGTGATCAAATTGAGCGTATCTTGCGAAGCTGAGCTCGAAAGTGACATGAAACATGTTTTTCAGACATAAAGTGACACTTACAATGAATACCTGTTCTGACTACATTTTCTAACTCAAAGTGTCGTTTCAAAGTAAAAATACTGTTAGAAGGAGTGATTCAGACAAAATTAGATGAAACAGCAGCACTGGTAACAAACAACGATATTAACAGCTTTAGTGATCAAATTGAGCGTATCTTGCGAAGCTGAGCTCGAAAGTGACATGAAACATGTTTTGAACAGTAAGTGTCACTTTATGTCTCAAAAACATGTTTCATGTCACTTTCGAGCTCAGCTTCGCAAGATACGCTCAATTTGATCACTAAAGCTGTTAATAGCGTTGTCTGGCTCAGGGAATGTTGATTTTGATGTCATTTCATGTAACTGCGCTCATTTTTTACCACTACAGCTGTTTCATCTAATTTTGCCTGAAAAACTCCTTCTAACAGTATTTTTACTTTGAAACGACACTTTGAGTTAGAAAATGCAGTCTGAACAGTAAGTGTCACTTTTTGTCTGAAAAACATGTTTCATGTCACTTTCGAGCTCAGCTTCGCAAGATACGCTCAATTTGATCACTAAAGCTGTTAATATCGTTGTTTGTTACCAGTACAGCTGTTTCATCTAATTTTGTCTGAATCACTCCTTCTAACAGTATTTTTACTTTGAAACGACGCTTTCAGTTAGAAAATGTAGTCAGGACAGGTATTCACTGTAAGTGTCACTTTATGTCTCAAAAACATGTTTCATGTCACTTTCGAGCTCAGCTTCGCAAGATACGCTCAATTTGATCACTAAAGCTGTTAATAGCGTTGTCTGGCTCAGGGAATGTTGATTTTGATGTCATTTCATGTAACTGCGCTCATTTGTTACCAGTACAGCTGTTTCATCTAATTTTGTCTGAATCACTCCCTCTAACAGTATTTTTACTTTGAAACGACACTTTGAGTTAGAAAATGTAGTCTGAACAGTAAGTGTCACTTTATGTCTCAAAAACATGTTTCATGTCACTTTCGAGCTCAGCTTCGCAAGATACGCTCAATTTGATCACTAAAGCTGTTAATAGCGTTGTCTGGCTCAGGGAATGTTGATTTTGATGTCATTTCATGTAACTGCGCTCATTTTTTACCACTACAGCTGTTTCATCTCATTTTGCCTGAAAAACTCCTTCTAACAGTATTTTTACTTTGAAACGACACTTTGAGTTAGAAAATGCAGTCTGAACAGTAAGTGTCACTTTTTGTCTGAAAAACATGTTTCATGTCACTTTCGAGCTCAGCTTCGCAAGATACGCTCAATTTGATCACTAAAGCTGTTAATATCGTTGTTTGTTACCAGTACAGCTGTTTCATCTAATTTTGTCTGAATCACTCCTTCTAACAGTATTTTTACTTTGAAACGACGCTTTCAGTTAGAAAATGTAGTCAGGACAGGTATTCACTGTAAGTGTCACTTTATGTCTCAAAAACATGTTTCATGTCACTTTCGAGCTCAGCTTCGCAAGATACGCTCAATTTGATCACTAAAGCTGTTAATATCGTTGTTTGTTACCAGTACAGCTGTTTCATCTAATTTTGTCTGAATCACTCCTTCTAACAGTATTTTTACTTTGAAACTACACTTTGAGTTAGAAAATGTAGAATATCAGTTTGAATAAAGTCGAAAATTTTCATGAAAAGAATTCTGCTTCAAAAAAGTATAAATTTTTCATGATAGGATTTTGGCTTTAAAAAATTTGAAAATTTTCATGAAGTATTTCGGCTTCAAAAAAGTTGAAAATTTTCATGAAAAGATTTACACTTCAAAAAAGTTGAATATGTTCATGAATTTTTTCAACTTCAAAAAAGTCTAAGATTTTCATGAAAAGATTTCTGCTTCAAAAACTTGAAAGTTTTCATGAAAAGATTTCGGCTTCAAAAAAGTTGAAAATTTTCATGAAAAGATTTACACTTCAAAAAAGTTGAAAATGTTCATGAATTTTTTCGACTTCAAAAAAGTCTAAGATTTTCATGAAAAGATTTCTGCTTCAAAAACTTGAAAATTTTCATGAAAAGATTTCGGCTTCAAAAAAGTTGAAAATTTTCATGAAAAGATTTACACTTCAAAAAAGTTGAAAATGTTCATGAATTTTTTCGACGTCAAAAAAGTCGAACATTTTCATGAATAGATTTCGGCTTCAAAAATGTTGAAAATTTTCATGAACTATTTCGGCATCAAAAAAGTTGAAAATTTACATTAAAAGATTTCGGCTTCAAAAAAGTTGAAAATTTTCATGAAAAGATTTCGGCTTCAAAAAGTTGAAAATTTTCATGAAAAGATTTAGACTTCAAAAAAGTTGAAAATGTTCATGTACTTTTTCGACTTCAAAAAAGTTAAAAATTTTCTTCAAAAGATTTCTGCTTCAAAAAAGTTGACAATTTTCATGAAAAGATTTCTGCTTCAAAAAAGTTGAAAATTTTCATGAACTATTTCGGCATCAAAAAAGTTGAACATTTTCATGAATAGATTTCGGCTTCAAAAATGTTGAAAATTTTCATGAACTATTTCGGCATCAAAAAAGTTGAAAATTTACATTAAAAGATTTCGGCTTCAAAAAAGTTGAAAATTTTCATGAAAAGATTTCGGCTTCAAAAAGTTGAAAATTTTCATGAAAAGATTTAGACTTCAAAAAAGTTGAAAATGTTCATGTATTTTTTCGACTTCAAAAAAGTTAAAAATTTTCATCAAAAGATTTCTGCTTCAAAAAAGTTGACAATTTTCATGAAAAGATTTCTGCTTCAAAAAAGTTGAAAATTTTCATGAACTATTTCGGCATCAAAAAAGTTGAAAATTTACATTAAAAGATTTCGGCTTCAAAAAAGTCAAAAATTTTCATGAAGTATTTCGGCTTCAAAAAAGTTGAAAATTTTCATGAAAAGATTTACACTTCAAAAAAGTTGAAAATGTTCATGAATTTTTTCGACTTCAAAAAAGTCTAAGATTTTCATGAAAAGATTTCTGCTTCAAAAAAGTTGAAAATTTTCATGAAAAGATTTAGGCTTCAAAAAAGTTGAAAATTTTCATGACAGGATTTTTGCTTTAAAAAATGTAAAACATTTTATAAAGTATTTCGGCTTCAAAAAGGTTGAAAACTTTCATGAAGTATTTCAGCTTCAAAAAAGTCGAAGATTTTCATGAAAAGATTTCGGCTTACAAAAAGTTGAAAATTTTCATGAACTATTTCGGCATCAAAAAAGTTGAAAATTTTCATGAAAAGATTTCTGCTTCAAAAAAGTTGAAAATTTTCATGAAGTATTTCGGCTTCAAAAAAGTCAATGATTTTCATCAAAAGATTTCTGCTTCAAAAATGTTGAAAATTTTCATGAACTATTTCGGCTTCAAAAAAGTTGAAAATTTTCATGACAGGATTTTGGCTTTAAAAAAGGTAAAAATTTTCATGACAAGATTTCGGCTCCAAAAAGTTGAAAATTTTCATGACAGGATTTTGGCTTTAAAAAAGGTAAAAAGTTTCATTACAAGATTTCGGCTCCAAAAAGTTGAAAATTTTCATGAAAAGATTTCGGCTTCAAAAAAATTGAAAATTTTCATGAAAAGATTTCGGCTTCAAAAAAGTTTAAAATTTTCATCAAGTATTTCGGCTTCAAAAAAGTCAAAGTATTTCATGAAAAGATTTCTGCTTCAAAAAAGTTGAAAATTTTCATGACAGCATTATGGCTTTAAAAAAGGTAAGAATTTTCATCAAGTATTTCGGCTTCAAAAAAGTCGAAGTATTTCATGAAAAGATTTCGGCTTCAAAAAGGTTGAAAAGTTTCATGAACTATTTCGACTTCAAAAAAGTCGAAGATTTTCATGAAAAGATTTCTGCTTCAAAAAAGTTGAAAATTTTCATTAAAAGATTTCGGCTTCAAAAAATTCAAAAACTTTAATGAAGTATTTTGGCTTCAAAAAAGTTGAAAATTTTCATGAAAAGATTTCAGGTTCAAAAAAGTTGAAAATTTTCATGACAGCATTATGGCTTTAAAAAAGGTAAGAATTTTCATCAAGTATTTCGGCTTCAAAAAAGTCGAAGTATTTCATGAAAAGATTTCTGCTTCAAAAAAGTTGAAAATTTTCATTAAAAGATTTCGGCTTCAAAAAATTCAAAAACTTTCATGAAGTATTTCGGCTTCAAAAAAGTTGAAAATTTTCATGAAAAGATTTCGGCTTCAAAAAGGTTGAAAAGTTTCATGAACTATTTCGACTTCAAAAAAGTAGAAGATTTTCATGAAAAGATTTCTGCTTCAAAAAAGTTGAAAATTTTCATTAAAAGATTTCGGCTTCAAAAAATTCAAAAACTTTCATGAAGTATTTCGGCTTCAAAAAAGTTGAAAATTTTCATCAAGTATTTCGGCTTCAAAGAAGTTGAAGATTTTCATGAAAAGATTTCTGCTTCAAAAAAGTTGAAAATTTTCATGACAGGATTTTAGCTTTGAAAAAGGTAAAAATTTTCATGAAGTATTTCGGCTTCAAAAAGGTTGAAAGCTTTCATGAAGTATTTCGGCTTCAAAAAAGTTGAAAATTTTCATGAATAGATTTAGACTCCAAAAAAGTTGAAAATTTTCATCAAGTATTTCGGCTTCAAAAAAGTTCAAGATTTTCATGAAAAGATTTCAGCTTCAAAAAAGTCAAAGATTTTCTTGAAAAGATTTCTGCTTCAAAAAAGTTGAAAATTTTCATGACAGGATTTTGGCTTTAAAAAAGGTAAAAATTTTCATGACAAGATTTCGGCTCCAAAAAGTTGAAAATTTTCATGAAAAGATTTCGGCTTCAAAAAAGTTGAAAATTTTCATGAAAAGATTTCGGCTTCAAAAAAGTTTAAAATTTTCATCAAGTATTTCGGCTTCAAAAAAGTCAAAGTATTTCATGAAAAGATTTCTGCTTCAAAAAAGTTGAAAATTTTCATGAAAAGATTTCGGCTTCAAAAAAGTTGAAAATTTACATGAAATGATTTCGGCTTCAAAAAAGTTGAAAATTTTCATGAAAAGATTTCAGCTTCAAAAAAGTTGAAAATTTTCATGACAGCATTATGGCTTTAAAAAAGTTAAGAATTTTCATCAAGTATTTCGGCTTCAAAAAAGTCGAAGTATTTCATGAAAAGATTTCTGCTTCAAAAAAGTTGAAAATTTTCATTAAAAGATTTCGGCTTCAAAAAATTCAAAAACTTTCATGAAGTATTTCGGCGTCAAAAAAGTTGAAAATTTTTATGAAAAGATTTCGGCTTCAAAAAGGTTGAAAACTTTCATGAACTATTTCGACTTCAAAAAAGTCGAAGATTTTCATGAAAAGATTTCTGCTTCAAAAAAGTTGAAAATTTTCATTAAAAGATTTCGGCTTCAAAAAAGTTGAAAATTTTCATGAAAAGATTTCGGCTTCAAAAAAGTTGAAAATTTTCATGAAAAGATTTCTGCTTCAAAAAAGTTGAAAATTTTCATGACAGGATTTTAGCTTTGAAAAAGGTAAAAATTTTCATGACAGGATTTTAGCTTCAAAAAGGTTGAAAACTTTCATGAAGTATTTCGGCTTCAAAAAAGTTGAAAATTTTCATGAAGTATTTCGGCTGCAAAAAAGTCGAAGATTTTCATGAAAAGATTTCTGCTTCAAAAAAGTTGAACATTTTCATGAAAAGATTTCGGCTTCAAAAAAGTTTAAAATGTTCATGAAAAGATTTCGGCTTCAAAAAAGTTGAAAACTTTCATGAAGTATTTCGGCTTCAAAAAAGTTGAAGATTTACATTAAAAGATTTCGGCATCAAAAAAGTTGAAAATTTTCATGAAAAGATTTCTATTTCAAAAAAGTTGAAAATTTTCATGAAAAGATTTCTATTTCAAAAAAGTTGAAAATTTTCATGAAAAGATTTAGACTTCAAAAAAGTTGACAATTTTCATGAAAAGATTTCTGCTTCAAAAAAGTTGAAAATTTTCATGAACTATTTCGGCATCAAAAAAGTTGAAAATTTACATTAAAAGATTTCGGCTTCAAAAAAGTCAAAAATTTTCATGAAAAGATTTAGACTTCAAAAAAGTTAAAGATTTTCTTGAAAAGATTTCAGCTTCAAAAAAGTCAAAGATTTTCTTGAAAAGATTTCTGCTTCAAAAAAGTTGAAAATTTTCATGACAAGATTTCGGCTTCAAAAAAGTTGAAAATTTTCATGAAAAGATTTCGGCTTCAAAAAAGTTCAAAATTTTCATGAAAAGATTTCGGCTTCAAAAAAGTTCAAAATTTTCATCAAGTATTTCGGCTTCAAAAAAGTCAAAGTATTTCATGAAAAGATTTCTGCTTCAAAAAAGTTGACAATTTTCATGAAAAGATTTCGGCTTCAAAAAAGTTGAAAATTTACATGAAAAGATTTCGGCTTCAAAAAAGTTGAAAATTTACATGAAAAGATTTCGGCTTCAAAAAAGTTGAAAATTTTCATGAAAAGATTTCGGCTTCAAAAAATTCAAAAACTTTCATGAAGTATTTCGGCTTCAAAAAAGTTGAAAATTTTCATCAAGTATTTCGGCTTCAAAGAAGTTGAAGATTTTCATGAAAAGATTTCTGCTTCAAAAAAGTTGAAAATTTTCATGACAGGATTTTAGCTTTGAAAAAGGTAAAAATTTTCATGAAGTATTTCGGCTTCAAAAAGGTTGAAAGCTTTCATGAAGTATTTCGGCTTCAAAAAAGTTGAAAATTTTCATGAAGTATTTCGGCTGCAAAAAAGTCGAAGATTTTCATGAAAAGTTTTCTGCTTCAAAAAAGTTGAACATTTTCATGAAAAGATTTCGGCTTCAAAAAAGTTGAAGATTTACATTAAAAGATTTCGGCATCAAAAAAGTTGAAAACTTTAATGAAGTATTTCAGCTTCAAAAAAGTTGAAAATTTTCATGAAAAGATTTCTATTTCAAAAAAGTTGAAAATTTTCATGAAAAGATTTCGGCTTCAAAAAAGTTGAAAATTTTCATGAAAAGATTTAGACTCCAAAAAAGTTGAAAATTTTCATCAAGTATTTCGGCTTCAAAAAAGTTCAAGATTTTCATGAAAAGATTTCAGCTTCAAAAAAGTCAAAGATTTTCTTGAAAAGATTTCTGCTTCAAAAAAGTTGAAAATTTTCATGACAGGATTTTGGCTTTAAAAAAGGTAAAAATTTTCATGACAAGATTTCGGCTCCAAAAAGTTGAAAATTTTCATGAAAAGATTTCGGCTTCAAAAAAGTTGAAAATTTTCATGAAAAGATTTCGGCTTCAAAAAAGTTTAAAATTTTCATGAAAAGATTTCGGCTTCAAAAAAGTTGAAAATTTACATGAAATGATTTCGGCTTCAAAAAAGTTGAAAATTTTCATGAAAAGATTTCGGCTTCAAAAAAGTTGAAAATTTTCATGACAGCATTATGGCTTTAAAAAAGGTAAGAATTTTCATCAAGTATTTCGGCTTCAAAAAATTCGAAGTATTTCATGAAAAGATTTCTGCTTCAAAAAAGTTGAAAATTTTCATTAAAAGATTTCGGCTTCAAAAAATTCAAAAACTTTCATGAAGTATTTCGGCGTCAAAAAAGTTGAAAATTTTCATGAAAAGATTTCGGCTTCAAAAAGGTTGAAAACTTTCATGAACTATTTCGACTTCAAAAAAGTCAAAGATTTTCATGAAAAGATTTCTGCTTCAAAAAAGTTGACAATTTTCATGAAAAGATTTCGGCTTCAAAAAAGTTGAAAATTTACATGAAAAGATTTCGGCTTCAAAAAAGTTGAAAATTTTCATGAAAAGATTTCGGCTTCAAAAAAGTTGAAAATTTTCATGACAGCATTATGGCTTTAAAAAAGGTAAGAATTTTCATCAAGTAATTCGGCTTCAAAAAAGTTGAAAATTTTCATGAAAAGATTTTGGCTTCAAAAAAGTTGAAAATTTTCATGAACTATTTCGGCATCAAAAAAGTCTAAAACTTTCATGAAGTATTTCTGCTTTAAAAATGTCAAAGTGACCCGGTTGAGTTTTTATTTTCTACATCTTTGCAATAAATTCATCTCTTCATTCAGTATTCAAGGTATTCCTCAATTAACTTGTTTTTGATCATCATACATCCTTATTTTATTTTTTCCTTTCTTACTTTTTGAATAAAAAACATTTTTGTATCATTACCCTTCTAATGCACAACATGGGTCAAAAATGAATCCACTTTCTATGTTATTTCATGTATGGCTGAGTGTTTCTATGATATATCTTTGAAAGAAATACATTTTATCATTTACTTTTCCAAGTATGCAGTAAATATCTTGTTTTTGTTAAGCACAAATCATCATTTGTATTTTTCCTTTCTTACTTTATGAACGAGCACAGCTTTTGTATTTCTACATCAAGTTTACACACATGGGTCAGAAACGACCCACATGCATTTACTATAGCATTTGCTGTGAAACGTGGTTGTTTCAGACATTTCACAGCTCAGCACAGCTCCCTTGGAACATCTAATACATGTAAGTATTGTTTTTAAATTGTTCTAACATCACTTTAGAAAATATTTGATGACAATTGTGAAAGATAACTGTACATAACATTTGATTAGGTTTAGGTTACCTTGAGAGTGAGTACATTACTTGTCAGAAAGTTACAAGTAATTACTATTAGCTAGCTAGCTGTTGACACTTCTATTTTAGTTAGCTAATTCTATTGTAGTTAGCTAACTATTATGTAGATTGCTAGGCTACTTAGCAAAGTACTTAGCTAAGCTACTTAGCCAAGTCACCAAAATAAAACTCTATGTATGTGTATGTATATTGATGTGCATCTGAAAATTTTATTGTGCTTTTGATTTTCTTTATCCAGAGTATGGCTGGTCCCAGATTTACTACTGAGATGGTTGTAGCGATGCTGCAGGAAGAACCAGATGAGGAGGCAATTTGTCTTGATTCAGAGTCTGAAATTTCTGATGATGATGACCCAGAATATTTGCCAGAGGGTCAAGCTGGAGTTGTGGGTGTGTCTGGGAATCCATGAAGAAGACTCCTCTGATGATACAGAAGACTCATCTGATGAGTCCTCTGAAGAGGAAACTCAGACCCAGTCCAATAGATTGAGTAAAAACGGATCTTACTGGAATGAGAATCCCCCCATTCATGGCAGAACAAGAAGCCATAACATTCTGAGGAGCTGCCCAGGACCTACACCTGGATCACCAGCTGTTTCACCAAAAGATGCCTGGGATATGTTCATGAGTGACAACATCATTGAGGAGGTTCTAATATGTACCAACTTAGAGGGACGAAGAACAGCCACAGCAAAAGGGAAAGAGTGGAGAAGCATTGATAAAGAAGAATTGATGGCCTTCATCAATTCTTGCAGGGGGGGAGAAGAGCTGGGATGTGGCCTTGCAGGAGCTGTTTGTGGATCCGCTGCAAAATCCAATTTACAAGGCCACCATGGGGCTTAGGAGATATGAAGATATCCGCCGCGTCATACGGTTTGACGACAAGAGGACCAGGGCTCTGCGACTGGAAACACACCACATGGCGACATTTAGGTACGTGTGGGACTGTTTCCTGGACAACTGCAGAAGAAAGTTCATCCCCAGTGACTGTGTCACCATAGATGAGCAGCTTGTGCCATTCCGAGGCAGGTGCAAGTTACGGCAACACATGCCCAGCAAGCCTGCAAAATATGGGATAAAAATCTTCTGGATGTGCGACGCAAGGGTACCTTATGCAATAGATGGAATTGTCTATACCGGGAGACAGCCAGGTTCAGAGGAACCTTGGAGAGAATGTCGTCCAGCAATTGTGCAGTGGAATCAGACAGACAGGTGAATGTAAAGTACAATAGAGAAACTAATGTATTAAGTTTTAGCACAATACCTACATACTTTTTCCCAATCTTTAATAATGTGTATTTTATTTTTTTATTTGATTTCTCTGTAAGCAAAATAGTAAAACAGAATAAAATGCAATGCAATGCAACAGATTATGGCGTTAGAGTTTAAAGAATTCCATGTTGAGTAAATTTACAATCTTTTCCCCCTCTCATAGGTCGCAACATCACAATTAGCAACTTCTTCACCAGTGTCCCGCTGGCTGAGAAGCTCCTCGAGAAGAACCTGACCATTGTTGGGACTCTTTGCCAGAACAAATCGGACATACCACCTATCATGAAGCCATCCAAATCACGGGAGATTCATAGCTCAGAATTCGGATTCAATGGCAACATGACCATGGTGAGCTATGTGCAGAAGAAGGGAAAAGCTGTTGTCCTCCTGAGCACTATGCATGATGACAAAGCAGTGGATGACAGCAGTCAGAAGAAGAAACAATGGGAAGATGTGGGTTTAAAAAACAAAACACAGCCACCACCCAGCCACAAGAGGACATCAGACAGGAGGGCCAAAGGAAGAGGAAGAGGTGCACGATCTGCCCAGTTACCAAAGACAGAAAAGTCAGCAGCTAGTGTTCCCAGTGCACCAGGCCTGTGTGCAAGGAGCACAAACTCTTAGTGATCATTTGTGAGGCATGTCAAAATTGAGATGGCAATTTGTGCTCTAGTGATGTGTTCAGTTGTATTTCATTTTGTTTGGTCACATTCACCAGTTTACAGTTGTTAAATTACAGATACAGTTCAGTTCAACAGCCGTGTTATCTGTTATCAGAGGTATGTGTATGTGTGACAAAATGACAAATAAACATGTTGCAAATATGAAATACATAAGTGTTTGGCTCCACTCACTGCTAAAGTAATTACTTGAAACAAATTATTATTATAGTATTAATTCATTTAATTTTAAATCACACTTGGATGTATGGGTCATTTTTGACCCATGTGTGTAAACTTGATGTAGTAATAAAAAAACTATTTTTGTTCATAAAGCATGAAAGTAAAAATGAAAATAGTGATTGGTGGTAATCAAAAACAAGATATTTAAAGAATACTTGGAATATTCAATCATAAAATAAATTGATTTCAAAAGATAGAACAAAGAAAAACTCAGCCAGCATGAAGAAAGTCGAAGATTTTCATGAAAATTTTCAACTTTTTTGAAGCCGAAATACTTCATGAAAATCTTTGACTTTTTTGAAGCCGAAATCTTTTCATGAAAGTTTTCAACTTTTTTAAAGCCGAAATCTTTTCATGAAAATTTTGAACTTTTTTGAAGCAGAAATCTTTTCATCAAAATTTTCAAATTTTTTGAAGCCGAAATACTTCATGAAAGTTTTCAACCTTTTTGAAGCTGAAATACTTCATGAAAATTTTTACCTTTTTTTAAGCCAAAATCCTGTCATGAAAATTTTCAACTTTGTTGAAGCCGAAATCTTTTCATGAAAATTTTCAACTTTTTTGAAGCAGAAATCTTTTCATGAAAATTTTCAACTTTCTGAAGTAGAAATATTTTATGAAAATGTTCAACTTTTTCAAAAACCCGAATTTTTCAACTTTTTTGAAGCCGAAATACTTCATGAAAATTTTCAACTTTTTTGAAGCAGAAAACTTTTCATTTAAATTTTCAACTTTTTTGAAGCCGAAATACTTCATGAAAATTTTCAACTTTTTTGAAGCCGAACTCTTTTCATGAAAAATTTCAATTTTGTTGAAGCTGAAATCTTTTCATGGAAATTTTCAACTTTTTTGAAGTCAAAATCTTTTCATGAAAATTTTCAACTTTTTTGAAGCAGAAATCTTTTCATAAAAATTATCAACTTTTTTGAAAATGAAACCTTTTCATCAAAATTTTCAACTTTTTTGAAGCCGAAATCTTTTCATGTAAATTTTCAACTTTTTTGAAGCCGAAATCTTTTCATGAAAATTTTGAACTTTTTTGAAGCAGAAATCTTTTCATCAAAATTTTCAAATTTTTTGAAGCTGAAATACTTCATGAAATTTTTTACCTTTTTTAAAGCCAAAATCCTGTCATGAAAATTTTCAACTTTGTTGAAGCCGAAATCTTTTCATGAAAATCTTCAACTTTTTTGAAGCAGAAATACTTTATGAAAATGTTCAACTTTTTTGAAGCCGAAATCTTTTCATGAAAATTTTCAACTTTTTTGAAGGCTAAATCTTTTCATGAAAATTTTTAACTTTGTTGAAGCAGAAATCTTTTCATGAAAATTTTCAACTATGTTGAAGCAGAAATCTTTTCATGAAAATTTTCAAGCAGAAATCTTTTCATGAAAATTTTCAACTTTTTTGAAGCAGAAATCTTTCCATGAAAATTTTACACTTTTTTGAAACAAAAATCTTTTCATGAAAATTTTCAACTTTTTGAAGCAGAAATACTTCATGAAAATTTTCAACTTTTTAAAAAGCCTGAAATTTTCAACTTTTTTGACGCGGAAATACTTCATGAAAATTTTCAACTTTTTTGAAGCAGAAATCTTTTCATGAAAATTATCAACTTTTTTGAAAATGAAACCTTTTCATGAAAATTTTCAACTTTTTTGAAGCCGAAATCTTTTCATGTAAATTTTTAACTTTTTTAAAACCGAAATCTTTTCATGAAAATTTTCAACTTTTTTGAAGCCGAAATACTTCATGAAAATCTTCAACTTTTGTAAAGCAGAAAAACGTCATGAAAGTTTTCAACTTTTTGGAAGCCGAAAAACTTCATGAAAGTTTTCAACTTTTTTGAAGCTGAAATACTTCATGAAAATTTTCAACTTTTTTGAAGCCGAATTACTTCATGAAAATTTTCAACTTTTTTGAAGCCAAAATCTTTTCATGAAACTTTTCAACTTTTTTGAAGCTGAAATCTTTTCATGTAAATTTTCAACTTTTTTAAAGCCAAAATCCTGTCATGAAACTTTTCAACTTTTTTGAAGCAGAAAACTTTTCATTTGAATTTTCAACTTTTTTGAAGCCGAAATACTTCATGAAAATTTTCAACTTTTTTGAAGCCGAACTCTTTTCATGAAAAATTTCAATTTTTTTGAAGCTGAAATCTTTTCATGGAAATTTTCAACTTTTTTGAAGTCAAAATCTTTTCATGAAAATTTTCAACTTTTTTGAAGCAGAAATCTTTTCATAAAAATTATCAACTTTTTTGAAAATGAAACCTTTTCATCAAAATTTTCAACTTTTTTGAAGCCGAAATCTTTTCATGTAAATTTTTAACTTTTTTGAAACCGAAATACTTCATGAAAATTTTCAACTTTTTTGAAGCTGAAATTTTTTCATGAAAATGTTCAACTTTTTTGAAGCAGAAATCGTTTCATGAAGATCTTCAACTTTTTTGAAGCAAAAATCTTTTCATGAAAATCTTCAACTTTTTTGAAGCAGAAATACTTCATGGAAATGTTCAACTTTTTTGAAGCCGAAATCTTTTCATGAAAATTTTGAACTTTTTTGAAGCAGAAATCTTTTCATCAAAATTTTCAAATTTTTTGAAGCGGAAATACTTCATGAAAATGTTCAACTTTTTTGAAGCCGAAATCTTTTCATGAAAATTTTCAACTTTTTTGAAGGCTAAATCTTTTCATGAAAATTTTTAACTTTGTTGAAGCAGAAATCTTTTCATGAAAATTTTCAACTTTGTTGAAGCAGAAATCTTTTCATGAAAATTTTCAACTTTGTTGAAGCAGAAATCTTTTCATGAAAATTTTCAACTTTTTTGAAGCTGAAATCTTTTCATGTAAATTTTCAACTTTTTTGAAACCAAAATACTTTATGAAAATTTTTGACTTTTTTGAAGCCGAAATCTTTTCATGAAAATCTTCGACTTTTTTGAAGCAGAAATCTTTTTATGAAAATTTTCAACTTTTTTGAAGCAGAAATCTTTTCATGAAAATTTTCAACTTTTTTAAAGCCAAAATCCTGTCATGAAAAATTTCAATTTTGTTGAAGCTGAAATCTTTTCATGGAAATTTTCAACTTTTTTGAAGCCAAAATCTTGTCATGAAAATTTTCAACTTTTTTGAAGCAGAAATCTTTTCATAAAAATTATCAACTTTTTTGAAAATGAAACCTTTTCATCAAAATTTTAAACTTTTTTGAAGCCGAAATCTTTTCATGTAAATTTTTAACTTTCTTGAAACCGAAATCTTTTCATGAAACTTTTCAACTTTTTTGAAGCTGAAATCTTTTCATGTAAATTTTCAACTTTTTTAAAGCCAAAATCCTGTCATGAAACTTTTCAACTTTTTTGAAGCAGAAAACTTTTCATTTGAATTTTCAACTTTTTTGAAGCCGAAATACTTCATGAAAATTTTCAACTTTTTTGAAGCCGAACTCTTTTCATGAAAAATTTCAATTTTTTTGAAGCTGAAATCTTTTCATGGAAATTTTCAACTTTTTTGAAGTCAAAATCTTTTCATGAAAATTTTCAACTTTTTTGAAGCAGAAATCTTTTCATAAAAATTATCAACTTTTTTGAAAATGAAACCTTTTCATCAAAATTTTCAACTTTTTTGAAGCCGAAATCTTTTCATGTAAATTTTTAACTTTTTTGAAACCGAAATACTTCATGAAAATTTTCAACTTTTTTGAAGCTGAAATTTTTTCATGAAAATGTTCAACTTTTTTGAAGCAGAAATCGTTTCATGAAGATCTTCAACTTTTTTGAAGCAAACATCTTTTCATGAAAATCTTCAACTTTTTTGAAGCAGAAATACTTCATGGAAATGTTCAACTTTTTTGAAGCCGAAATCTTTTCATGAAAATTTTGAACTTTTTTGAAGCAGAAATCTTTTCATCAAAATTTTCAAATTTTTTGAAGCGGAAATACTTCATGAAAATGTTCAACTTTTTTGAAGCCGAAATCTTTTCATGAAAATTTTCAACTTTTTTGAAGGCTAAATCTTTTCATGAAAATTTTTAACTTTGTTGAAGCAGAAATCTTTTCATGAAAATTTTCAACTTTGTTGAAGCAGAAATCTTTTCATGAAAATTTTCAACTTTTTTGAAGCTGAAATCTTTTCATGTAAATTTTCAACTTTTTTGAAACCAAAATACTTTATGAAAATTTTTGACTTTTTTGAAGCCGAAATCTTTTCATGAAAATCTTCGACTTTTTTGAAGCAGAAATCTTTTTATGAAAATTTTCAACTTTTTTGAAGCAGAAATCTTTTCATGAAAATTTTCAACTTTTTTAAAGCCAAAATCCTGTCATGAAAAATTTCAATTTTGTTGAAGCTGAAATCTTTTCATGGAAATTTTCAACTTTTTTGAAGCCAAAATCTTGTCATGAAAATTTTCAACTTTTTTGAAGCAGAAATCTTTTCATAAAAATTATCAACTTTTTTGAAAATGAAACCTTTTCATCAAAATTTTCAACTTTTTTGAAGCCGAAATCTTTTCATGTAAATTTTTAACTTTCTTGAAACCGAAATACTTCATGAAAATTTTCAACTTTTTTGAAGCTGAAATTTTTTCATGAAAATGTTCAACTTTTTTGAAGCAGAAATCGTTTCATGAAGATCTTCAACTTTTTTGAAGCAAAAATCTTTTCATGAAAATCTTCAACTTTTTTGAAGCAGAAATCTTTTCATGAAAATTTTCAACTTTGTTGAAGCAAAAATCTTTTCATGAAAATTTTCAAGCAGAAATCTTTTCATGAAAATTTTCAACTTTTTTGAAGCAGAAATCTTTCCATGAAAATTTTACACTTTTTTGAAACAAAAATCTTTTCATGAAAATTATCAACTTTTTTGAAAATGAAACCTTTTCATGAAAATTTTCAACTTTTTTGAAGCCGAAATCTTTTCATGTAAATTTTTAACTTTTTTAAAACCGAAATCTTTTCATGAAAATTTTCAACTTTTTTGAAGCCGAAATCTTTTCATGTAAATTTTTAACTTTTTTAAAACCGAAATCTTTTCATGAAAATTTTCAACTTTTTTGAAGCCGAAATGTTTTCATTAAAATTTTCAACTTTTTTAAATCCGAAATCTTTTCATGAATCTTTACATGAAAATTTTGAAGCCGAAATCTTTTCATGAAAGTTTTCAACTTTTTGAAGCAAAAATACTTCATGAAAATTTTCAACTTTTTAAAAAGCTTGAAATTTTCAACTTTTTTGAAACAGAAATCTTTTCATGTAAATTTTGAACTTTTTTGAAAATGAAATCTTTTCATGAAAATTTTCAACTTTTTTGAAGCCGAAATACTTATTGAAAATTTTCAACTTTTTTGAAGTCGAAATACTTCATGAAAGTTTTCAACTTTTTCAAAGCTGAAATACTTCATGAAAGTTTTCAACTTTTTTAAAGCTGAAATCTTTATATGTAAATTTTCAACTTTATTCAAACTGATATTCTACATTTTCTAACTCAAAGTGTCGTTTCAAAGTAAAAATACTGTTAGAAGGCGTGATTCAGACAAAATTAGATGAAACAGCTGTACTGGTAACAAACAACGATATTAACAGCTTTAGTGATCAAATTGAGCGTATCTTGCGAAGCTGAGCTCGAAAGTGACATGAAACATGTTTTTCAGACATAAAGTGACACTTACAGTAAATACCTGTCCTGACTACATTTTCTAACTCAAAGTGTCGTTTCAAAGTAAAAATACTGTTAGAAGGAGTGATTCAGACAAAATTAGATGAAACAGCAGCACTGGTAACAAATGAGCGCAGTTACATGAAATGACATCAAAATCAACATTCCCTGAGCCAGACAACGCTATTAACAGCTTTAGTGATCAAATTGAGCGTATCTTGCGAAGCTGAGCTCGAAAGTGACATGACACATGTTTTTGAGACATAAAGTGACACTTACAGTAAATACCTGTCCTGACTACATTTTCTAACTCAAAGTGTCGTTTCAAAGTAAAACTACTGTTAGAAGGAGTGATTCAGACAAAATTAGATGAAACAGCAGCACTGGTAACAAACAACGATATTAACAGCTTTAGTGATCAAATTGAGCGTATCTTGCGAAGCTGAGCTCGAAAGTGACATGAAACATGTTTTTGGGACATAAAGTGACACTTACTTTTCAGACTACATTTTCTCACTCAAAGTGTCGTTTCAAAGTAAAAATACTGTTAGAAGGCGTGATTCAGACAATATTAGATGAAACAGCTGTACTGGTAACAAACAACGATATTAACAGCTTTAGTGATCAAATTGAGCGTATCTTGCGAAGCTGAGCTCGAAAGTGACATGAAACATGTTTTTGAGACATAAAGTGACACTTACTGTTCAGACTACATTTTCTAACTCAAAGTGTCGTTTCAAAGTAAAAATACTGTTAGAGGGAGTGATTCAGACAAAATTAGATGAAACAGCTGTACTGGTAAGAAATGAGCGCAGTTACATGAAATGACATCAAAATCAACATTCCCTGAGCCAGACAACGCTATTAACAGCTTTAGTGATCAAATTGAGCGTATCTTGCGAAGCTGAGCTCGAAAGTGACATGAAACATGTTTTTCAGACATAAAGTGACACTTACAATGAATACCTGTTCTGACTACATTTTCTAACTCAAAGTGTCGTTTCAAAGTAAAAATACTGTTAGAAGGAGTGATTCAGACAAAATTAGATGAAACAGCAGCACTGGTAACAAACAACGATATTAACAGCTTTAGTGATCAAATTGAGCGTATCTTGCGAAGCTGAGCTCGAAAGTGACATGAAACATGTTTTGAACAGTAAGTGTCACTTTATGTCTCAAAAACATGTTTCATGTCACTTTCGAGCTCAGCTTCGCAAGATACGCTCAATTTGATCACTAAAGCTGTTAATAGCGTTGTCTGGCTCAGGGAATGTTGATTTTGATGTCATTTCATGTAACTGCGCTCATTTTTTACCACTACAGCTGTTTCATCTAATTTTGCCTGAAAAACTCCTTCTAACAGTATTTTTACTTTGAAACGACACTTTGAGTTAGAAAATGCAGTCTGAACAGTAAGTGTCACTTTTTGTCTGAAAAACATGTTTCATGTCACTTTCGAGCTCAGCTTCGCAAGATACGCTCAATTTGATCACTAAAGCTGTTAATATCGTTGTTTGTTACCAGTACAGCTGTTTCATCTAATTTTGTCTGAATCACTCCTTCTAACAGTATTTTTACTTTGAAACGACGCTTTCAGTTAGAAAATGTAGTCAGGACAGGTATTCACTGTAAGTGTCACTTTATGTCTCAAAAACATGTTTCATGTCACTTTCGAGCTCAGCTTCGCAAGATACGCTCAATTTGATCACTAAAGCTGTTAATATCGTTGTTTGTTACCAGTACAGCTGTTTCATCTAATTTTGTCTGAATCACTCCTTCTAACAGTATTTTTACTTTGAAACTACACTTTGAGTTAGAAAATGTAGAATATCAGTTTGAATAAAGTCGAAAATTTTCATGAAAAGAATTCTGCTTCAAAAAAGTATAAATTTTTCATGATAGGATTTTGGCTTTAAAAAATTTGAAAATTTTCATGAAGTATTTCGGCTTCAAAAAAGTTGAAAATTTTCATGAAAAGATTTACACTTCAAAAAAGTTGAATATGTTCATGAATTTTTTCAACTTCAAAAAAGTCTAAGATTTTCATGAAAAGATTTCTGCTTCAAAAACTTGAAAGTTTTCATGAAAAGATTTCGGCTTCAAAAAAGTTGAAAATTTTCATGAAAAGATTTACACTTCAAAAAAGTTGAAAATGTTCATGAATTTTTTCGACTTCAAAAAAGTCTAAGATTTTCATGAAAAGATTTCTGCTTCAAAAACTTGAAAATTTTCATGAAAAGATTTCGGCTTCAAAAAAGTTGAAAATTTTCATGAAAAGATTTACACTTCAAAAAAGTTGAAAATGTTCATGAATTTTTTCGACGTCAAAAAAGTCGAACATTTTCATGAATAGATTTCGGCTTCAAAAATGTTGAAAATTTTCATGAACTATTTCGGCATCAAAAAAGTTGAAAATTTACATTAAAAGATTTCGGCTTCAAAAAAGTTGAAAATTTTCATGAAAAGATTTCGGCTTCAAAAAGTTGAAAATTTTCATGAAAAGATTTAGACTTCAAAAAAGTTGAAAATGTTCATGTACTTTTTCGACTTCAAAAAAGTTAAAAATTTTCTTCAAAAGATTTCTGCTTCAAAAAAGTTGACAATTTTCATGAAAAGATTTCTGCTTCAAAAAAGTTGAAAATTTTCATGAACTATTTCGGCATCAAAAAAGTTGAACATTTTTATGAATAGATTTCGGCTTCAAAAATGTTGAAAATTTTCATGAACTATTTCGGCATCAAAAAAGTTGAAAATTTACATTAAAAGATTTCGGCTTCAAAAAAGTTGAAAATTTTCATGAAAAGATTTCGGCTTCAAAAAGTTGAAAATTTTCATGAAAAGATTTAGACTTCAAAAAAGTTGAAAATGTTCATGTATTTTTTCGACTTCAAAAAAGTTAAAAATTTTCATCAAAAGATTTCTGCTTCAAAAAAGTTGACAATTTTCATGAAAAGATTTCTGCTTCAAAAAAGTTGAAAATTTTCATGAACTATTTCGGCATCAAAAAAGTTGAAAATTTACATTAAAAGATTTCGGCTTCAAAAAAGTCAAAAATTTTCATGAAGTATTTCGGCTTCAAAAAAGTTGAAAATTTTCATGAAAAGATTTACACTTCAAAAAAGTTGAAAATGTTCATGAATTTTTTCGACTTCAAAAAAGTCTAAGATTTTCATGAAAAGATTTCTGCTTCAAAAAAGTTGAAAATTTTCATGAAAAGATTTAGGCTTCAAAAAAGTTGAAAATTTTCATGACAGGATTTTTGCTTTAAAAAATGTAAAACATTTTATAAAGTATTTCGGCTTCAAAAAGGTTGAAAACTTTCATGAAGTATTTCAGCTTCAAAAAAGTCGAAGATTTTCATGAAAAGATTTCGGCTTACAAAAAGTTGAAAATTTTCATGAACTATTTCGGCATCAAAAAAGTTGAAAATTTTCATGAAAAGATTTCTGCTTCAAAAAAGTTGAAAATTTTCATGAAGTATTTCGGCTTCAAAAAAGTCAATGATTTTCATCAAAAGATTTCTGCTTCAAAAATGTTGAAAATTTTCATGAACTATTTCGGCTTCAAAAAAGTTGAAAATTTTCATGACAGGATTTTGGCTTTAAAAAAGGTAAAAATTTTCATGACAAGATTTCGGCTCCAAAAAGTTGAAAATTTTCATGACAGGATTTTGGCTTTAAAAAAGGTAAAAAGTTTCATTACAAGATTTCGGCTCCAAAAAGTTGAAAATTTTCATGAAAAGATTTCGGCTTCAAAAAAATTGAAAATTTTCATGAAAAGATTTCGGCTTCAAAAAAGTTTAAAATTTTCATCAAGTATTTCGGCTTCAAAAAAGTCAAAGTATTTCATGAAAAGATTTCTGCTTCAAAAAAGTTGAAAATTTTCATGACAGCATTATGGCTTTAAAAAAGGTAAGAATTTTCATCAAGTATTTCGGCTTCAAAAAAGTCGAAGTATTTCATGAAAAGATTTCGGCTTCAAAAAGGTTGAAAACTTTCATGAACTATTTCGACTTCAAAAAAGTCGAAGATTTTCATGAAAAGATTTCTGCTTCAAAAAAGTTGAAAATTTTCATTAAAAGATTTCGGCTTCAAAAAATTCAAAAACTTTAATGAAGTATTTTGGCTTCAAAAAAGTTGAAAATTTTCATGAAAAGATTTCAGGTTCAAAAAAGTTGAAAATTTTCATGACAGCATTATGGCTTTAAAAAAGGTAAGAATTTTCATCAAGTATTTCGGCTTCAAAAAAGTCGAAGTATTTCATGAAAAGATTTCTGCTTCAAAAAAGTTGAAAATTTTCATTAAAAGATTTCGGCTTCAAAAAATTCAAAAACTTTCATGAAGTATTTCGGCTTCAAAAAAGTTGAAAATTTTCATGAAAAGATTTCGGCTTCAAAAAGGTTGAAAAGTTTCATGAACTATTTCGACTTCAAAAAAGTAGAAGATTTTCATGAAAAGATTTCTGCTTCAAAAAAGTTGAAAATTTTCATTAAAAGATTTCGGCTTCAAAAAATTCAAAAACTTTCATGAAGTATTTCGGCTTCAAAAAAGTTGAAAATTTTCATCAAGTATTTCGGCTTCAAAGAAGTTGAAGATTTTCATGAAAAGATTTCTGCTTCAAAAAAGTTGAAAATTTTCATGACAGGATTTTAGCTTTGAAAAAGGTAAAAATTTTCATGAAGTATTTCGGCTTCAAAAAGGTTGAAAGCTTTCATGAAGTATTTCGGCTTCAAAAAAGTTGAAAATTTTCATGAATAGATTTAGACTCCAAAAAAGTTGAAAATTTTCATCAAGTATTTCGGCTTCAAAAAAGTTCAAGATTTTCATGAAAAGATTTCAGCTTCAAAAAAGTCAAAGATTTTCTTGAAAAGATTTCTGCTTCAAAAAAGTTGAAAATTTTCATGACAGGATTTTGGCTTTAAAAAAGGTAAAAATTTTCATGACAAGATTTCGGCTCCAAAAAGTTGAAAATTTTCATGAAAAGATTTCGGCTTCAAAAAAGTTGAAAATTTTCATGAAAAGATTTCGGCTTCAAAAAAGTTTAAAATTTTCATCAAGTATTTCGGCTTCAAAAAAGTCAAAGTATTTCATGAAAAGATTTCTGCTTCAAAAAAGTTGAAAATTTTCATGAAAAGATTTCGGCTTCAAAAAAGTTGAAAATTTACATGAAATGATTTCGGCTTCAAAAAAGTTGAAAATTTTCATGAAAAGATTTCAGCTTCAAAAAAGTTGAAAATTTTCATGACAGCATTATGGCTTTAAAAAAGTTAAGAATTTTCATCAAGTATTTCGGCTTCAAAAAAGTCGAAGTATTTCATGAAAAGATTTCTGCTTCAAAAAAGTTGAAAATTTTCATTAAAAGATTTCGGCTTCAAAAAATTCAAAAACTTTCATGAAGTATTTCGGCGTCAAAAAAGTTGAAAATTTTTATGAAAAGATTTCGGCTTCAAAAAGGTTGAAAACTTTCATGAACTATTTCGACTTCAAAAAAGTCGAAGATTTTCATGAAAAGATTTCTGCTTCAAAAAAGTTGAAAATTTTCATTAAAAGATTTCGGCTTCAAAAAAGTTGAAAATTTTCATGAAAAGATTTCGGCTTCAAAAAAGTTGAAAATTTTCATGAAAAGATTTCTGCTTCAAAAAAGTTGAAAATTTTCATGACAGGATTTTAGCTTTGAAAAAGGTAAAAATTTTCATGACAGGATTTTAGCTTCAAAAAGGTTGAAAACTTTCATGAAGTATTTCGGCTTCAAAAAAGTTGAAAATTTTCATGAAGTATTTCGGCTGCAAAAAAGTCGAAGATTTTCATGAAAAGATTTCTGCTTCAAAAAAGTTGAACATTTTCATGAAAAGATTTCGGCTTCAAAAAAGTTTAAAATGTTCATGAAAAGATTTCGGCTTCAAAAAAGTTGAAAACTTTCATGAAGTATTTCGGCTTCAAAAAAGTTGAAGATTTACATTAAAAGATTTCGGCATCAAAAAAGTTGAAAATTTTCATGAAAAGATTTCTATTTCAAAAAAGTTGAAAATTTTCATGAAAAGATTTCTATTTCAAAAAAGTTGAAAATTTTCATGAAAAGATTTAGACTTCAAAAAAGTTGACAATTTTCATGAAAAGATTTCTGCTTCAAAAAAGTTGAAAATTTTCATGAACTATTTCGGCATCAAAAAAGTTGAAAATTTACATTAAAAGATTTCGGCTTCAAAAAAGTCAAAAATTTTCATGAAGTATTTCGGCTTCAAAAAAGTTGAAAATTTTCATGAAAAGATTTAGACTTCAAAAAAGTTAAAGATTTTCTTGAAAAGATTTCAGCTTCAAAAAAGTCAAAGATTTTCTTGAAAAGATTTCTGCTTCAAAAAAGTTGAAAATTTTCATGACAAGATTTCGGCTTCAAAAAAGTTGAAAATTTTCATGAAAAGATTTCGGCTTCAAAAAAGTTCAAAATTTTCATGAAAAGATTTCGGCTTCAAAAAAGTTCAAAATTTTCATCAAGTATTTCGGCTTCAAAAAAGTCAAAGTATTTCATGAAAAGATTTCTGCTTCAAAAAAGTTGACAATTTTCATGAAAAGATTTCTGCTTCAAAAAAGTTGAACATTTTCATGAAAAGATTTCGGCTTCAAAAAAGTTTAAAATGTTCATGAAAAGATTTCGGCTTCAAAAAAGTTGAAAACTTTCATGAAGTATTTCGGCTTCAAAAAAGTTGAAGATTTACATTAAAAGATTTCGGCATCAAAAAAGTTGAAAATTTTCATGAAAAGATTTCTATTTCAAAAAAGTTGAAAATTTTCATGAAAAGATTTCTATTTCAAAAAAGTTGAAAATTTTCATGAAAAGATTTAGACTTCAAAAAAGTTGACAATTTTCATGAAAAGATTTCTGCTTCAAAAAAGTTGAAAATTTTCATGAACTATTTCGGCATCAAAAAAGTTGAAAATTTACATTAAAAGATTTCGGCTTCAAAAAAGTCAAAAATTTTCATGAAGTATTTCGGCTTCAAAAAAGTTGAAAATTTTCATGAAAAGATTTAGACTTCAAAAAAGTTAAAGATTTTCTTGAAAAGATTTCAGCTTCAAAAAAGTCAAAGATTTTCTTGAAAAGATTTCTGCTTCAAAAAAGTTGAAAATTTTCATGACAAGATTTCGGCTTCAAAAAAGTTGAAAATTTTCATGAAAAGATTTCGGCTTCAAAAAAGTTCAAAATTTTCATGAAAAGATTTCGGCTTCAAAAAAGTTCAAAATTTTCATCAAGTATTTCGGCTTCAAAAAAGTCAAAGTATTTCATGAAAAGATTTCTGCTTCAAAAAAGTTGACAATTTTCATGAAAAGATTTCGGCTTCAAAAAAGTTGAAAATTTACATGAAAAGATTTCGGCTTCAAAAAAGTTGAAAATTTACATGAAAAGATTTCGGCTTCAAAAAAGTTGAAAATTTTCATGAAAAGATTTCGGCTTCAAAAAATTCAAAAACTTTCATGAAGTATTTCGGCTTCAAAAAAGTTGAAAATTTTCATCAAGTATTTCGGCTTCAAAGAAGTTGAAGATTTTCATGAAAAGATTTCTGCTTCAAAAAAGTTGAAAATTTTCATGACAGGATTTTAGCTTTGAAAAAGGTAAAAATTTTCATGAAGTATTTCGGCTTCAAAAAGGTTGAAAGCTTTCATGAAGTATTTCGGCTTCAAAAAAGTTGAAAATTTTCATGAAGTATTTCGGCTGCAAAAAAGTCGAAGATTTTCATGAAAAGTTTTCTGCTTCAAAAAAGTTGAACATTTTCATGAAAAGATTTCGGCTTCAAAAAAGTTGAAGATTTACATTAAAAGATTTCGGCATCAAAAAAGTTGAAAACTTTAATGAAGTATTTCAGCTTCAAAAAAGTTGAAAATTTTCATGAAAAGATTTCTATTTCAAAAAAGTTGAAAATTTTCATGAAAAGATTTCGGCTTCAAAAAAGTTGAAAATTTTCATGAAAAGATTTAGACTCCAAAAAAGTTGAAAATTTTCATCAAGTATTTCGGCTTCAAAAAAGTTCAAGATTTTCATGAAAAGATTTCAGCTTCAAAAAAGTCAAAGATTTTCTTGAAAAGATTTCTGCTTCAAAAAAGTTGAAAATTTTCATGACAGGATTTTGGCTTTAAAAAAGGTAAAAATTTTCATGACAAGATTTCGGCTCCAAAAAGTTGAAAATTTTCATGAAAAGATTTCGGCTTCAAAAAAGTTTAAAATTTTCATGAAAAGATTTCGGCTTCAAAAAAGTTTAAAATTTTCATGAAAAGATTTCGGCTTCAAAAAAGTTGAAAATTTACATGAAATGATTTCGGCTTCAAAAAAGTTGAAAATTTTCATGAAAAGATTTCGGCTTCAAAAAAGTTGAAAATTTTCATGACAGCATTATGGCTTTAAAAAAGGTAAGAATTTTCATCAAGTATTTCGGCTTCAAAAAATTCGAAGTATTTCATGAAAAGATTTCTGCTTCAAAAAAGTTGAAAATTTTCATTAAAAGATTTCGGCTTCAAAAAATTCAAAAACTTTCATGAAGTATTTCGGCGTCAAAAAAGTTGAAAATTTTCATGAAAAGATTTCGGCTTCAAAAAGGTTGAAAACTTTCATGAACTATTTCGACTTCAAAAAAGTCAAAGATTTTCATGAAAAGATTTCTGCTTCAAAAAAGTTGACAATTTTCATGAAAAGATTTCGGCTTCAAAAAAGTTGAAAATTTACATGAAAAGATTTCGGCTTCAAAAAAGTTGAAAATTTTCATGAAAAGATTTCGGCTTCAAAAAAGTTGAAAATTTTCATGACAGCATTATGGCTTTAAAAAAGGTAAGAATTTTCATCAAGTAATTCGGCTTCAAAAAAGTTGAAAATTTTCATGAAAAGATTTTGGCTTCAAAAAAGTTGAAAATTTTCATGAACTATTTCGGCATCAAAAAAGTCTAAAACTTTCATGAAGTATTTCTGCTTTAAAAATGTCAAAGTGACCCGGTTGAGTTTTTATTTTCTACATCTTTGCAATAAATTCATCTCTTCATTCAGTATTCAAGGTATTCCTCAATTAACTTGTTTTTGATCATCATACATCCTTATTTTATTTTTTCCTTTCTTACTTTTTGAATAAAAAACATTTTTGTATCATTACCCTTCTAATGCACAACATGGGTCAAAAATGAATCCACTTTCTATGTTATTTCATGTATGGCTGAGTGTTTCTATGATATATCTTTGAAAGAAATACATTTTATCATTTACTTTTCCAAGTATGCAGTAAATATCTTGTTTTTGTTAAGCACAAATCATCATTTGTATTTTTCCTTTCTTACTTTATGAACGAGCACAGCTTTTGTATTTCTACATCAAGTTTACACACATGGGTCAGAAACGACCCACATGCATTTACTATAGCATTTGCTGTGAAACGTGGTTGTTTCAGACATTTCACAGCTCAGCACAGCTCCCTTGGAACATCTAATACATGTAAGTATTGTTTTTAAATTGTTCTAACATCACTTTAGAAAATATTTGATGACAATTGTGAAAGATAACTGTACATAACATTTGATTAGGTTTAGGTTACCTTGAGAGTGAGTACATTACTTGTCAGAAAGTTACAAGTAATTACTATTAGCTAGCTAGCTGTTGACACTTCTATTTTAGTTAGCTAATTCTATTGTAGTTAGCTAACTATTATGTAGATTGCTAGGCTACTTAGCAAAGTACTTAGCTAAGCTACTTAGCCAAGTCACCAAAATAAAACTCTATGTATGTGTATGTATATTGATGTGCATCTGAAAATTTTATTGTGCTTTTGATTTTCTTTATCCAGAGTATGGCTGGTCCCAGATTTACTACTGAGATGGTTGTAGCGATGCTGCAGGAAGAACCAGATGAGGAGGCAATTTGTCTTGATTCAGAGTCTGAAATTTCTGATGATGATGACCCAGAATATTTGCCAGAGGGTCAAGCTGGAGTTGTGGGTGTGTCTGGGAATCCATGAAGAAGACTCCTCTGATGATACAGAAGACTCATCTGATGAGTCCTCTGAAGAGGAAACTCAGACCCAGTCCAATAGATTGAGTAAAAACGGATCTTACTGGAATGAGAATCCCCCCATTCATGGCAGAACAAGAAGCCATAACATTCTGAGGAGCTGCCCAGGACCTACACCTGGATCACCAGCTGTTTCACCAAAAGATGCCTGGGATATGTTCATGAGTGACAACATCATTGAGGAGGTTCTAATATGTACCAACTTAGAGGGACGAAGAACAGCCACAGCAAAAGGGAAAGAGTGGAGAAGCATTGATAAAGAAGAATTGATGGCCTTCATCAATTCTTGCAGGGGGGGAGAAGAGCTGGGATGTGGCCTTGCAGGAGCTGTTTGTGGATCCGCTGCAAAATCCAATTTACAAGGCCACCATGGGGCTTAGGAGATATGAAGATATCCGCCGCGTCATACGGTTTGACGACAAGAGGACCAGGGCTCTGCGACTGGAAACACACCACATGGCGACATTTAGGTACGTGTGGGACTGTTTCCTGGACAACTGCAGAAGAAAGTTCATCCCCAGTGACTGTGTCACCATAGATGAGCAGCTTGTGCCATTCCGAGGCAGGTGCAAGTTACGGCAACACATGCCCAGCAAGCCTGCAAAATATGGGATAAAAATCTTCTGGATGTGCGACGCAAGGGTACCTTATGCAATAGATGGAATTGTCTATACCGGGAGACAGCCAGGTTCAGAGGAACCTTGGAGAGAATGTCGTCCAGCAATTGTGCAGTGGAATCAGACAGACAGGTGAATGTAAAGTACAATAGAGAAACTAATGTATTAAGTTTTAGCACAATACCTACATACTTTTTCCCAATCTTTAATAATGTGTATTTTATTTTTTTATTTGATTTCTCTGTAAGCAAAATAGTAAAACAGAATAAAATGCAATGCAATGCAACAGATTATGGCGTTAGAGTTTAAAGAATTCCATGTTGAGTAAATTTACAATCTTTTCCCCCTCTCATAGGTCGCAACATCACAATTAGCAACTTCTTCACCAGTGTCCCGCTGGCTGAGAAGCTCCTCGAGAAGAACCTGACCATTGTTGGGACTCTTTGCCAGAACAAATCGGACATACCACCTATCATGAAGCCATCCAAATCACGGGAGATTCATAGCTCAGAATTCGGATTCAATGGCAACATGACCATGGTGAGCTATGTGCAGAAGAAGGGAAAAGCTGTTGTCCTCCTGAGCACTATGCATGATGACAAAGCAGTGGATGACAGCAGTCAGAAGAAGAAACAATGGGAAGATGTGGGTTTAAAAAACAAAACACAGCCACCACCCAGCCACAAGAGGACATCAGACAGGAGGGCCAAAGGAAGAGGAAGAGGTGCACGATCTGCCCAGTTACCAAAGACAGAAAAGTCAGCAGCTAGTGTTCCCAGTGCACCAGGCCTGTGTGCAAGGAGCACAAACTCTTAGTGATCATTTGTGAGGCATGTCAAAATTGAGATGGCAATTTGTGCTCTAGTGATGTGTTCAGTTGTATTTCATTTTGTTTGGTCACATTCACCAGTTTACAGTTGTTAAATTACAGATACAGTTCAGTTCAACAGCCGTGTTATCTGTTATCAGAGGTATGTGTATGTGTGACAAAATGACAAATAAACATGTTGCAAATATGAAATAGATAAGTGTTTGGCTCCACTCACTGCTAAAGTAATTACTTGAAACAAATTATTATTATAGTATTAATTCATTTAATTTTAAATCACACTTGGATGTATGGGTCATTTTTGACCCATGTGTGTAAACTTGATGTAGTAATAAAAAAACTATTTTTGTTCATAAAGCATGAAAGTAAAAATGAAAATAGTGATTGGTGGTAATCAAAAACAAGATATTTAAAGAATACTTGGAATATTCAATCATAAAATAAATTGATTTCAAAAGATAGAACAAAGAAAAACTCAGCCAGCATGAAGAAAGTCGAAGATTTTCATGAAAATTTTCAACTTTTTTGAAGCCGAAATACTTCATGAAAATCTTTGACTTTTTTGAAGCCGAAATCTTTTCATGAAAGTTTTCAACTTTTTTAAAGCCGAAATCTTTTCATGAAAATTTTGAACTTTTTTGAAGCAGAAATCTTTTCATCAAAATTTTCAAATTTTTTGAAGCCGAAATACTTCATGAAAGTTTTCAACCTTTTTGAAGCTGAAATACTTCATGAAAATTTTTACCTTTTTTTAAGCCAAAATCCTGTCATGAAAATTTTCAACTTTGTTGAAGCCGAAATCTTTTCATGAAAATTTTCAACTTTTTTGAAGCAGAAATCTTTTCATGAAAATTTTCAACTTTCTGAAGTAGAAATATTTTATGAAAATGTTCAACTTTTTCAAAAACCCGAATTTTTCAACTTTTTTGAAGCAGAAAACTTTTCATTTAAATTTTCAACTTTTTTGAAGCCGAAATACTTCATGAAAATTTTCAACTTTTTTGAAACCGAACTCTTTTCATGAAAAATTTCAATTTTGTTGAAGCTGAAATCTTTTCATGGAAATTTTCAACTTTTTTGAAGTCAAAATCTTTTCATGAAAATTTTCAACTTTTTTGAAGCCGAAATCTTTTCATGTAAATTTTCAACTTTTTTGAAGCCGAAATCTTTTCATGAAAATTTTGAACTTTTTTGAAGCAGAAATCTTTTCATCAAAATTTTCAAATTTTTTGAAGCTGAAATACTTCATGAAATTTTTTACCTTTTTTAAAGCCAAAATCCTGTCATGAAAATTTTCAACTTTGTTGAAGCCGAAATCTTTTCATGAAAATCTTCAACTTTTTTGAAGCAGAAATACTTTATGAAAATGTTCAACTTTTTTGAAGCCGAAATCTTTTCATGAAAATTTTCAACTTTTTTGAAGGCTAAATCTTTTCATGAAAATTTTTAACTTTGTTGAAGCAGAAATCTTTTCATGAAAATTTTCAACTTTGTTGAAGCAGATATTTTTTCTTTAAAATTTTCAAGCAGAAATCTTTTCATGAAAATTATCAACTTTTTTGAAAATGAAACCTTTTCATGAAAATTTTCAACTTTTTTGAAGCCGAAATCTTTTCATGTAAATTTTTAACTTTTTTAAAACCGAAATCTTTTCATGAAAATTTTCAACTTTTTTGAAGCCGAAATACTTCATGAAAATCTTCAACTTTTGTAAAGCAGAAAAACGTCATGAAAGTTTTCAACTTTTTGGAAGCCGAAAAACTTCATGAAAGTTTTCAACTTTTTTGAAGCTGAAATACTTCATGAAAATTTTCAACTTTTTTGAAGCCGAATTACTTCATGAAAATTTTCAACTTTTTTGAAGCCAAAATCTTTTCATGAAACTTTTCAACTTTTTTGAAGCTGAAATCTTTTCATGTAAATTTTCAACTTTTTTAAAGCCAAAATCCTGTCATGAAACTTTTCAACTTTTTTGAAGCAGAAAACTTTTCATTTAAATTTTCAACTTTTTTGAAGCCGAAATACTTCATGAAAATTTTCAACTTTTTTGAAGCCGAACTCTTTTCATGAAAAATTTCAATTTTTTTGAAGTCAAAATCTTTTCATGAAAATTTTCAACTTTTTTGAAGCAGAAATCTTTTCATAAAAATTATCAACTTTTTTGAAAATGAAACCTTTTCATCAAAATTTTCAACTTTTTTGAAGCCGAAATCTTTTCATGTAAATTTTTAACTTTTTTGAAACCGAAATACTTCATGAAAATTTTCAACTTTTTTGAAGCTGAAATTTTTTCATGAAAATGTTCAACTTTTTTGAAGCAGAAATACTTCATGAAAATTTTCAACTTTTTTGAAGCCGAACTCTTTTCATGAAAAATTTCAATTTTTTTGAAGCTGAAATCTTTTCATGGAAATTTTCAACTTTTTTGAAGTCAAAATCTTTTCATGAAAATTTTCAACTTTTTTGAAGCAGAAATCTTTTCATAAAAATTATCAACTTTTTTGAAAATGAAACCTTTTCATCAAAATTTTCAACTTTTTTGAAGCCGAAATCTTTTCATGTAAATTTTTAACTTTTTTGAAACCGAAATACTTCATGAAAATTTTCAACTTTTTTGAAGCTGAAATTTTTTCATGAAAATGTTCAACTTTTTTGAAGCAGAAATCGTTTCATGAAGATCTTCAACTTTTTTGAAGCAAAAATCTTTTCATGAAAATCTTCAACTTTTTTGAAGCAGAAATACTTCATGGAAATGTTCAACTTTTTTGAAGCCGAAATCTTTTCATGAAAATTTTGAACTTTTTTGAAGCAGAAATCTTTTCATCAAAATTTTCAAATTTTTTGAAGCGGAAATACTTCATGAAAATGTTCAACTTTTTTGAAGCCGAAATCTTTTCATGAAAATTTTCAACTTTTTTGAAGGCTAAATCTTTTCATGAAAATTTTTAACTTTGTTGAAGCAGAAATCTTTTCATGAAAATTTTCAACTTTGTTGAAGCAGAAATCTTTTCATGAAAATTTTCAACTTTGTTGAAGCAGAAATCTTTTTATGAAAATTTTAAAGCAGAAATCTTTTCATGAAAATTTTCAACTTTTTTGAAGCTGAAATCTTTTCATGTAAATTTTCAACTTTTTTGAAACCAAAATACTTTATGAAAATTTTTGACTTTTTTGAAGCCGAAATCTTTTCATGAAAATCTTCGACTTTTTTGAAGCAGAAATCTTTTTATGAAAATTTTCAACTTTTTTGAAGCAGAAATCTTTTCATGAAAATTTTCAACTTTTTTAAAGCCAAAATCCTGTCATGAAAAATTTCAATTTTGTTGAAGCTGAAATCTTTTCATGGAAATTTTCAACTTTTTTGAAGCCAAAATCTTGTCATGAAAATTTTCAACTTTTTTGAAGCCGAAATCTTTTCATAAAAATTATCAACTTTTTTGAAAATGAAACCTTTTCATCAAAATTTTCAACTTTTTTGAAGCCGAAATCTTTTCATGTAAATTTTTAACTTTCTTGAAACCGAAATACTTCATGAAAATTTTCAACTTTTTTGAAGCTGAAATTTTTTCATGAAAATGTTCAACTTTTTTGAAGCAGAAATTGTTTCATGAAAATCTTCAACTTTTTTGAAGCAGAAATCTTTTCATGAAAATTTTCAACTTTGTTGAAGCAAAAATCTTTTCATGAAAATTTTCAAGCAGAAATCTTTTCATGAAAATTTTCAACTTTTTTGAAGCAGAAATCTTTCCATGAAAATTTTACACTTTTTTAAATCCGAAATCTTTTCATGAATCTTTTCATGAAAATTTTGAAGCCGAAATCTTTTCATGAAAGTTTTCAACTTTTTGAAGCAAAGATACTTCATGAAAATTTTCAACTTTTTAAAAAGCTTGAAATTTTCAACTTTTTTGAAACAGAAATCTTTTCATGTAAATTTTGAACTTTTTTGAAAATGAAATCTTTTCATGAAAATTTTCAACTTTTTTGAAGCCGAAATACTTATTGAAAATTTTCAACTTTTTTGAAGTCGAAATACTTCATGAAAGTTTTCAACTTTTTCAAAGCTGAAATACTTCATGAAAGTTTTCAACTTTTTTAAAGCTGAAATCTTTATATGTAAATTTTCAACTTTATTCAAACTGATATTCTACATTTTCTAACTCAAAGTGTCGTTTCAAAGTAAAAATACTGTTAGAAGGCGTGATTCAGACAAAATTAGATGAAACAGCTGTACTGGTAACAAACAACGATATTAACAGCTTTAGTGATCAAATTGAGCGTATCTTGCGAAGCTGAGCTCGAAAGTGACATGAAACAAGTTTTTGAGACATAAAATGACACTTACTGTTCAGACTACATTTTCTAACTGAAAGTGCCGTTTCAAAGTAAAAATACTGTTAGAAGGAGTGATTCAGACAATATTAGATGAAACACCTGTACTGGTAACAAATGAGCGCAGTTACATGAAATGACATCAAAATCAACATTCCCTGAGCCAGACAACGCTATTAACAGCTTAGTGATCAAATTGAGCGTATCTTGCGAAGCTGAGCTCGAAAGTGACATGAAACATGTTTTTGAGACATAAAGTGACACTTACAGTAAATACCTGTCCTGACTACATTTTCTAACTCAAAGTGTCGTTTCAAAGTAAAAATACTGTTAGAAGGAGTGATTCAGACAAAATTAGATGAAACAGCAGCACTGGTAACAAATGAGCGCAGTTACATGAAATGACATCAAAATCAACATTCCCTGAGCCAGACAACGCTATTAACAGCTTTAGTGATCAAATTGAGCGTATCTTGCGAAGCTGAGCTCGAAAGTGACATGACACATGTTTTTGAGACATAAAGTGACACTTACAGTAAATACCTGTCCTGACTACATTTTCTAACTCAAAGTGTCGTTTCAAAGTAAAACTACTGTTAGAAGGAGTGATTCAGACAAAATTAGATGAAACAGCAGCACTGGTAACAAACAACGATATTAACAGCTTTAGTGATCAAATTGAGCGTATCTTGCGAAGCTGAGCTCGAAAGTGACATGAAACAAGTTTTTGAGACATAAAGTGACACTTACTGTTCAGACTACATTTTTAACTCAAAATGTCGTTTCAAAGTAAAAATACTGTTAGAAGGAGTGATTCAGACAAAATTAGATGAAACAGCTGTACTGGTAAGAAATGAGCGCAGTTACATGAAATGACATCAAAATCAACATTCCCTGAGCCAGAAAACGCTATTAACAGCTTTAGTGATCAAATTGAGCGTATCTTGCGAAGCTGAGCTCGAAAGTGACATGAAACATGTTTTTGGGACATAAAGTGACACTTACTTTTCAGACTACATTTTCTCACTCAAAGTGTCGTTTCAAAGTAAAAATACTGTTAGAAGGCGTGATTCAGACAAAATTAGATGAAACAGCTGTACTGGTAACAAACAACGATATTAACAGCTTTAGTGATCAAATTGAGCGTATCTTGCGAAGCTGAGCTCGAAAGTGACATGAAACATGTTTTTGAGACATAAAGTGACACTTACTGTTCAGACTACATTTTCTAACTCAAAGTGTCGTTTCAAAGTAAAAATACTGTTAGAGGGAGTGATTCAGACAAAATTAGATGAAACAGCTGTACTGGTAACAAATGAGCGCAGTTACATGAAATGACATCAAAATCAACATTCCCTGAGCCAGACAACGCTATTAACAGCTTTAGTGATCAAATTGAGCGTATCTTGCGAAGCTGAGCTCGAAAGTGACATGAAACATGTTTTTCAGACATAAAGTGACACTTACAATGAATACCTGTTCTGACTACATTTTCTAACTCAAAGTGTCGTTTCAAAGTAAAAATACTGTTAGAAGGAGTGATTCAGACAAAATTAGATGAAACAGCAGCACTGGTAACAAACAACGATATTAACAGCTTTAGTGATCAAATTGAGCGTATCTTGCGAAGCTGAGCTCGAAAGTGACATGAAACATGTTTTTGAGACATAAAGTGACACTTACTGTTCAAATTACATTTTCTAACTCAAAGTGTCGTTTCAAAGTAAAAATACTGTTAGAGGGAGTGATTCAGACAAAATTAGATGAAACAGCTGTACTGGTAACAAATGAGCGCAGTTACATGAAATGACATCAAAATCAACATTCCCTGAGCCAGACAACGCTATTAACAGCTTTAGTGATCAAATTGAGCGTATCTTGCGAAGCTGAGCTCGAAAGTGACATGAAACATGTTTTTCAGACATAAAGTGACACTTACAATGAATACCTGTTCTGACTACATTTTCTAACTCAAAGTGTCGTTTCAAAGTAAAAATACTGTTAGAAGGAGTGATTCAGACAAAATTAGATGAAACAGCAGCACTGGTAACAAACAACGATATTAACAGCTTTAGTGATCAAATTGAGCGTATCTTGCGAAGCTGAGCTCGAAAGTGACATGAAACATGTTTTGAACAGTAAGTGTCACTTTATGTCTCAAAAACATGTTTCATGTCACTTTCGAGCTCAGCTTCGCAAGATACGCTCAATTTGATCACTAAAGCTGTTAATAGCGTTGTCTGGCTCAGGGAATGTTGATTTTGATGTCATTTCATGTAACTGCGCTCATTTTTTACCACTACAGCTGTTTCATCTAATTTTGCCTGAAAAACTCCTTCTAACAGTATTTTTACTTTGAAACGACGCTTTCAGTTAGAAAATGTAGTCAGGACAGGTATTCACTGTAAGTGTCACTTTATGTCTCAAAAACATGTTTCATGTCACTTTCGAGCTCAGCTTCGCAAGATACGCTCAATTTGATCACTAAAGCTGTTAATATCATTGTTTGTTACCAGAACAGCTGTTTCATCTAATTTTGTCTGAATCACTCCTTCTAACAGTATTTTTACTTTGAAACTACACTTTGAGTTAGAAAATGTAGAATATCAGTTTGAATAAAGTCGAAAATTTTCATGAAAAGAATTCTGCTTCAAAAAAGTATAAATTTTTCATGATAGGATTTTGGCTTTAAAAAATTTGAAAATTTTCATGAAGTATTTCGGCTTCAAAAAAGTTGAAAATTTTCATGAAAAGATTTCGGCTTCAAAAAAGTTGAATATTTTCATGAAAAGATTTACACTTCAAAAAAGTTGAATATGTTCATGAATTTTTTCGACTTCAAAAAAGTCTAAGATTTTCATGAAAAGATTTCTGCTTCAAAAACTTGAAAGTTTTCATGAAAAGATTTCGGCTTCAAAAAAGTTGAAAATTTTCATGAAAAGATTTACACTTCAAAAAAGTTGAAAATGTTCATGAATTTTTTCGACTTCAAAAAAGTCTAAGATTTTCATGAAAAGATTTCTGCTTCAAAAACTTGAAAATTTTCATGAAAAGATTTCGGCTTCAAAAAAGTTGAAAATTTTCATGAAAAGATTTACACTTCAAAAAAGTTGAAAATGTTCATGAATTTTTTCGACGTCAAAAAAGTCGAACATTTTCATGAATAGATTTCGGCTTCAAAAATGTTGAAAATTTTCATGAACTATTTCGGCATCAAAAAAGTTGAAAATTTACATTAAAAGATTTCGGCTTCAAAAAAGTTGAAAATTTTCATGAAAAGATTTCGGCTTCAAAAAGTTGAAAATTTTCATGAAAAGATTTAGACTTCAAAAAAGTTGAAAATGTTCATGTATTTTTTCGACTTCAAAAAAGTTAAAAATTTTCATCAAAAGATTTCTGCTTCAAAAAAGTTGACAATTTTCATGAAAAGATTTCTGCTTCAAAAAAGTTGAAAATTTTCATGAACTATTTCGGCATCAAAAAAGTTGAACATTTTCATGAATAGATTTCGGCTTCAAAAATGTTGAAAATTTTCATGAACTATTTCGGCATCAAAAAAGTTGAAAATTTACATTAAAAGATTTCGGCTTCAAAAAAGTTGAAAATTTTCATGAAAAGATTTCGGCTTCAAAAAGTTGAAAATTTTCATGAAAAGATTTAGACTTCAAAAAAGTTGAAAATGTTCATGTATTTTTTCGACTTCAAAAAAGTTAAAAATTTTCATCAAAAGATTTCTGCTTCAAAAAAGTTGACAATTTTCATGAAAAGATTTCTGCTTCAAAAAAGTTGAAAATTTTCATGAACTATTTCGGCATCAAAAAAGTTGAAAATTTTCATGAAAAGATTTACACTTCAAAAAAGTTGAAAATGTTCATGAATTTTTTCGACTTCAAAAAAGTCTAAGATTTTCATGAAAAGATTTCTGCTTCAAAAAAGTTGAAAATTTTCATGAAAAGATTTAGGCTTCAAAAAAGTTGAAAATTTTCATGACAGGATTTTTGTTTTAAAAAATGTAAAACATTTTATAAAGTATTTCGGCTTCAAAAAGGTTGAAAACTTTCATGAAGTATTTCAGCTTCAAAAAAGTCGAAGATTTTCATGAAAAGATTTCGGCTTACAAAAAGTTGAAAATTTTCATGAACTATTTCGGCATCAAAAAAGTTGAAAATTTTCATGAAAAGATTTCTGCTTCAAAATAGTTGAAAATTTTCATGAAGTATTTCGGCTTCAAAAAAGTCAATGATTTTCATCAAAAGATTTCTGCTTCAAAAATGTTGAAAATTTTCATGAACTATTTCGGCTTCAAAAAAGTTGAAAATTTTCATGACAGGATTTTGGCTTTAAAAAAGGTAAAAATTTTCATGACAAGATTTCGGCTCCAAAAAGTTGAAAATTTTCATGACAGGATTTTGGCTTTAAAAAAGGTAAAAAGTTTCATGACAAGATTTCGGCTCCAAAAAGTTGAAAATTTTCATGAAAAGATTTCGGCTTCAAAAAAATTGAAAATTTTCATGAAAAGATTTCGGCTTCAAAAAAGTTTAAAATTTTCATCAAGTATTTCGGCTTCAAAAAAGTCAAAGTATTTCATGAAAAGATTTCTGCTTCAAAAAAGTTGAAAATTTTCATGACAGCATTATGGCTTTAAAAAAGGTAAAAATTTTCATCAAGTATTTCGGCTTCAAAAAAGTCGAAGTATTTCATGAAAAGATTTCTGCTTCAAAAAAGTTGAAAATTTTCATTAAAAGATTTCGGCTTCAAAAAATTCAAAAACTTTCATGAAGTATTTCGGCTTCAAAAAAGTTGAAAATTTTCATGAAAAGATTTCGGCTTCAAAAAGGTTGAAAAGTTTCATGAACTATTTCGACTTCAAAAAAGTCGAAGATTTTCATGAAAAGATTTCTGCTTCAAAAAAATTGAAAATTTTCATTAAAAGATTTCGGCTTCAAAAAATTCAAAAACTTTAATGAAGTATTTTGGCTTCAAAAAAGTTGAAAATTTTCATGAAAAGATTTCAGGTTCAAAAAAGTTGAAAATTTTCATGACAGCATTATGGCTTTAAAAAAGGTAAGAATTTTCATCAAGTATTTCGGCTTCAAAAAAGTCGAAGTATTTCATGAAAAGATTTCTGCTTCAAAAAAGTTGAAAATTTTCATTAAAAGATTTCGGCTTCAAAAAATTCAAAAACTTTCATGAAGTATTTCGGCTTCAAAAAAGTTGAAAATTTTCATGAAAAGATTTCGGCTTCAAAAAGGTTGAAAAGTTTCATGAACTATTTCGACTTCAAAAAAGTAGAAGATTTTCATGAAAAGATTTCTGCTTCAAAAAAGTTGAAAATTTTCATTAAAAGATTTCGGCTTCAAAAAATTCAAAAACTTTCATGAAGTATTTCGGCTTCAAAAAAGTTGAAAATTTTCATCAAGTATTTCGGCTTCAAAGAAGTTGAAGATTTTCATGAAAAGATTTCTGCTTCAAAAAAGTTGAAAATTTTCATGACAGGATTTTAGCTTTGAAAAAGGTAAAAATTTTCATGAAGTATTTCGGCTTCAAAAAGGTTGAAAGCTTTCATGAAGTATTTCGGCTTCAAAAAAGTTGAAAATTTTCATGAAAAGATTTAGACTCCAAAAAAGTTGAAAATTTTCATCAAGTATTTCGGCTTCAAAAAAGTTCAAGATTTTCATGAAAAGATTTCAGCTTCAAAAAAGTCAAAGATTTTCTTGAAAAGATTTCTGCTTCAAAAAAGTTGAAAATTTTCATGACAGGATTTTGGCTTTAAAAAAGGTAAAAATTTTCATGACAAGATTTCGGCTCCAAAAAGTTGAAAATTTTCATGAAAAGATTTCGGCTTCAAAAAAGTTGAAAATTTTCATGAAAAGATTTCGGCTTCAAAAAAGTTGAAAATTTTCATGAAAAGATTTACACTTCAAAATAGTTGAATATGTTCATGAATTTTTTCGACTTCAAAAAAGTCTAAGATTTTCATGAAAAGATTTCTGCTTCAAAAACTTGAAAGTTTTCATGAAAAGATTTCGGCTTCAAAAAAGTTGAAAATTTTCATGAAAAGATTTACACTTCAAAAAAGTTGAAAATGTTCATGAATTTTTTCGACTTCAAAAAAGTCTAAGATTTTCATGAAAAGATTTCTGCTTCAAAAACTTGAAAATTTTCATGAAAAGATTTCGGCTTCAAAAAAGTTGAAAATTTTCATGAAAAGATTTACACTTCAAAAAAGTTGAAAATGTTCATGAATTTTTTCGGCTTCAAAAAAGTTGAAAATTTTCATGAAAAGATTTCGGCTTCAAAAAAGTTGAAAATTTACATGAAATGATTTCGGCTTCCAAAAAGTTGAAAATTTTCATGAAAAGATTTCAGCTTCAAAAAAGTTGAAAATTTTCATGACAGCATTATGGCTTTAAAAAAGGTAAGAATTTTCATCAAGTATTTCGGCTTCAAAAAAGTCGAAGTATTTCATGAAAAGATTTCTGCTTTAAAAAAGTTGAAAATTTTCATTAAAAGATTTCGGCTTCAAAAAATTCAAAAACTTTCATGAAGTATTTCGGCGTCAAAAAAGTTGAAAATTTTCATGAAAAGATTTCGGCTTCAAAAAAGTCGAAGATTTTCATGAAAAGATTTCTGCTTCAAAAAAGTTGAAAATTTTCATTAAAAGATTTCGGCTTCAAAAAAGTCAAAGATTTTCATGAAAAGATTTCGGCTTCAAAAAAGTTGAAAATTTTCATGACAGGATTTTAGCTTTGAAAAAGGTAAAAATTTTCATGACAGGATTTTAGCTTCAAAAAGGTTGAAAACTTTCATGAAGTATTTCGGCTTCAAAAAAGTTGAAAATTTTCATGAAGTATTTCGGCTGCAAAAAAGTCGAAGATTTTCATGAAAAGATTTCTGCTTCAAAAAAGTTGAACATTTTCATGAAAAGATTTCGGCTTCAAAAAAGTTTAAAATGTTCATGAAAAGATTTCGGCTTCAAAAAAGTTGAAAACTTTCATGAAGTATTTCGGCTTCAAAAAAGTTGAAGATTTACATTAAAAGATTTCGGCATCAAAAAAGTTGAAAATTTTCATGAAAAGATTTCTATTTCAAAAAAGTTGAAAATTTTCATGAAAAGATTTATATTTCAAAAAAGTTGAAAATTTTCATGAAAAGATTTAGACTTCAAAAAAGTTGACAATTTTCATGAAAAGATTTCTGCTTCAAAAAAGTTGAAAATTTTCATGAACTATTTCGGCATCAAAAAAGTTGAAAATTTACATTAAAAGATTTCGGCTTCAAAAAAGTCAAAAATTTTCATGAAGTATTTCGGCTTCAAAAAAGTTGAAAATTTTCATGAAAAGATTTAGACTTCAAAAAAGTTAAAGATTTTCTTGAAAAGATTTCAGCTTCAAAAAAGTCAAAGATTTTCTTGAAAAGATTTCTGCTTCAAAAAAGTTGAAAATTTTCATGACAAGATTTCGGCTTCAAAAAAGTTCAAAATTTTCATGAAAAGATTTCGGCTTCAAAAAAGTTCAAAATTTTCATGAAAAGATTTCGGCTTCAAAAAAGTTCAAAATTTTCATCAAGTATTTCGGCTTCAAAAAAGTCAAAGTATTTCATGAAAAGATTTCTGCTTCAAAAAAGTTGACAATTTTCATGAAAAGATTTCGGCTTCAAAAAAGTTGAAAATTTACATGAAAAGATTTCGGCTTCAAAAAAGTTGAAAATTTTCATGAAAAGATTTCGGCTTCAAAAAATTCAAAAACTTTCATGAAGTATTTCGGCTTCAAAAAAGTTGAAAATTTTCATCAAGTATTTCGGCTTCAAAGAAGTTGAAGATTTTCATGAAAAGATTTCTGCTTCAAAAAAGTTGAAAATTTTCATGACAGGATTTTAGCTTTGAAAAAGGTAAAAATTTTCATGAAGTATTTCGGCTTCAAAAAGGTTGAAAGCTTTCATGAAGTATTTCGGCTTCAAAAAAGTTGAAAATTTTCATGAAGTATTTCGGCTGCAAAAAAGTCGAAGATTTTCATGAAAAGTTTTCTGCTTCAAAAAAGTTGAACATTTTCATGAAAAGATTTCGGCTTCAAAAAAGTTGAAGATTTACATTAAAAGATTTCGGCATCAAAAAAGTTGAAAACTTTAATGAAGTATTTCGGCTTCAAAAAAGTTGAAAATTTTCATGAAAAGATTTCTATTTCAAAAAAGTTGAAAATTTTCATGAAAAGATTTCGGCTTCAAAAAAGTTGAAAATTTTCATGAAAAGATTTAGACTCCAAAAAAGTTGAAAATTTTCATCAAGTATTTCGGCTTCAAAAAAGTTCAAGATTTTCATGAAAAGATTTCAGCTTCAAAAAAGTCAAAGATTTTCTTGAAAAGATTTCTGCTTCAAAAAAGTTGAAAATTTTCATGACAGGATTTTGGCTTTAAAAAAGGTAAAAATTTTCATGACAAGATTTCGGCTCCAAAAAGTTGAAAATTTTCATGAAAAGATTTTGGCTTCAAAAAAGTTGAAAATTTTCATGAAAAGATTTCGGCTTCAAAAAAGTTTAAAATTTTCATGAAAAGATTTCGGCTTCAAAAAAGTTGAAAATTTACATGAAATGATTTCGGCTTTAAAAAAGTTGAAAATTTTCATGAAAAGATTTCGGCTTCAAAAAAGTTGAAAATTTTCATGACAGCATTATGGCTTTAAAAAAGGTAAGAATTTTCATCAAGTATTTCGGCTTCAAAAAATTCGAAGTATTTCATGAAAAGATTTCTGCTTCAAAAAAGTTGAAAATTTTCATTAAAAGATTTCGGCTTCAAAAAATTCAAAAACTTTCATGAAGTATTTCGGCGTCAAAAAAGTTGAAAATTTTCATGAAAAGATTTCGGCTTCAAAAAGGTTGAAAACTTTCATGAACTATTTCGACTTCAAAAAAGTCAAAGATTTTCATGAAAAGATTTCTGCTTCAAAAAAGTTGACAATTTTCATGAAAAGATTTCGGCTTCAAAAAAGTTGAAAATTTACATGAAAAGATTTCGGCTTCAAAAAAGTTGAAAATTTTCATGAAAAGATTTCGGCTTCAAAAAAGTTGAAAATTTTCATGACAGCATTATGGCTTTAAAAAAGGTAAGAATTTTCATCAAGTAATTCGGCTTCAAAAAAGTTGAACATTTTCATGACAGGATTTCTGCTTCAAAAAAGTTGAAAATTTTCATGAACTATTTCGGCATCAAAAAAGTCTAAAACTTTCATGAAGTATTTCTGCTTTAAAAATGTCAAAGTGACCCGGTTGAGTTTTTATTTTCTACATCTTTGCAATAAATTCATCTCTTCATTCAGTATTCAAGGTATTCCTCAATTGACTTGTTTTTGATCATCATACATCCTTATTTTATTTTTTCCTTTCTTACTTTTTGAATAAAAAACATTTTTGTATCATTACCCTTCTAATGCACAACATGGGTCAAAAATGAATCCACTTTCTATGTTATTTCATGTATGGCTGAGTGTTTCTATGATATATCTTTGAAAGAAATACATTTTATCATTTACTTTTCCAAGTATGCAGTAAATATCTTGTTTTTGTTAAGCACAAATCATCATTTGTATTTTTCCTTTCTTACTTTATGAACGAGCACAGCTTTTGTATTTCTACATCAAGTTTACACACATGGGTCAGAAACGACCCACATGCATTTACTATAGCATTTGCTGTGAAACGTGGTTGTTTCAGACATTTCACAGCTCAGCACAGCTCCCTTGGAACATCTAATACATGTAAGTATTGTTTTTAAATTGTTCTAACATCACTTTAGAAAATATTTGATGACAATTGTGAAAGATAACTGTACATAACATTTGATTAGGTTTAGGTTACCTTGAGAGTGAGTACATTACTTGTCAGAAAGTTACAAGTAATTACTATTAGCTAGCTAGCTGTTGACACTTCTATTTTAGTTAGCTAATTCTATTGTAGTTAGCTAACTATTATGTAGATTGCTAGGCTACTTAGCAAAGTACTTAGCTAAGCTACTTAGCCAAGTCACCAAAATAAAACTCTATGTATGTGTATGTATATTGATTTGCATCTGAAAATTTTATTGTGCTTTTGATTTTCTTTATCCAGAGTATGGCTGGTCCCAGATTTACTACTGAGATGGTTGTAGCGATGCTGCAGGAAGAACCAGATGAGGAGGCAATTTGTCTTGATTCAGAGTCTGAAATTTCTGATGATGATGACCCAGAATATTTGCCAGAGGGTCAAGCTGGAGTTGTGGGTGTGTCTGGGAATCCATGAAGAAGACTCCTCTGATGATACAGAAGACTCATCTGATGAGTCCTCTGAAGAGGAAACTCAGACCCAGTCCAATAGATTGAGTAAAAACGGATCTTACTGGAATGAGAATCCCCCCATTCATGGCAGAACAAGAAGCCATAACATTCTGAGGAGCTGCCCAGGACCTACACCTGGATCACCAGCTGTTTCACCAAAAGATGCCTGGGATATGTTCATGAGTGACAACATCATTGAGGAGGTTCTAATATGTACCAACTTAGAGGGACGAAGAACAGCCACAGCAAAAGGGAAAGAGTGGAGAAGCATTGATAAAGAAGAATTGATGGCCTTCATCAATTCTTGCAGGGGGGGAGAAGAGCTGGGATGTGGCCTTGCAGGAGCTGTTTGTGGATCCGCTGCAAAATCCAATTTACAAGGCCACCATGGGGCTTAGGAGATATGAAGATATCCGCCGCGTCATACGGTTTGACGACAAGAGGACCAGGGCTCTGCGACTGGAAACACACCACATGGCGACATTTAGGTACGTGTGGGACTGTTTCCTGGACAACTGCAGAAGAAAGTTCATCCCCAGTGACTGTGTCACCATAGATGAGCAGCTTGTGCCATTCCGAGGCAGGTGCAAGTTACGGCAACACATGCCCAGCAAGCCTGCAAAATATGGGATAAAAATCTTCTGGATGTGCGACGCAAGGGTACCTTATGCAATAGATGGAATTGTCTATACCGGGAGACAGCCAGGTTCAGAGGAACCTTGGAGAGAATGTCGTCCAGCAATTGTGCAGTGGAATCAGACAGACAGGTGAATGTAAAGTACAATAGAGAAACTAATGTATTAAGTTTTAGCACAATACCTACATACTTTTTCCCAATCTTTAATAATGTGTATTTTATTTTTTTATTTGATTTCTCTGTAAGCAAAATAGTAAAACAGAATAAAATGCAATGCAATGCAACAGATTATGGCGTTAGAGTTTAAAGAATTCCATGTCGAGTAAATTTACAATCTTTTCCCCCTCTCATAGGTCGCAACATCACAATTAGCAACTTCTTCACCAGTGTCCCGCTGGCTGAGAAGCTCCTCGAGAAGAACCTGACCATTGTTGGGACTCTTTGCCAGAACAAATCGGACATACCACCTATCATGAAGCCATCCAAATCACGGGAGATTCATAGCTCAGAATTCGGATTCAATGGCAACATGACCATGGTGAGCTATGTGCAGAAGAAGGGAAAAGCTGTTGTCCTCCTGAGCACTATGCATGATGACAAAGCAGTGGATGACAGCAGTCAGAAGAAGAAACAATGGGAAGATGTGGGTTTAAAAAACAAAACACAGCCACCACCCAGCCACAAGAGGACATCAGACAGGAGGGCCAAAGGAAGAGGAAGAGGTGCACGATCTGCCCAGTTACCAAAGACAGAAAAGTCAGCAGCTAGTGTTCCCAGTGCACCAGGACTGTGTGCAAGGAGCACAAACTCTTAGTGATCATTTGTGAGGCATGTCAAAATTGAGATGGCAATTTGTGCTCTAGTGATGTGTTCAGTTGTATTTCATTTTGTTTGGTCACATTCACCAGTTTACAGTTGTTAAATTACAGATACAGTTCAGTTCAACAGCCGTGTTATCTGTTATCAGAGGTATGTGTATGTGTGACAAAATGACAAATAAACATGTTGCAAATATGAAATACATAAGTGTTTGGCTCCACTCACTGCTAAAGTAATTACTTGAAACAAATTATTATTATAGTATTAATTCATTTAATTTTAAATCACACTTGGATGTATGGGTCATTTTTGACCCATGTGTGTAAACTTGATGTAGTAATAAAAAAACTATTTTTGTTCATAAAGCATGAAAGTAAAAATGAAAATAGTGATTGGTGGTAATCAAAAACAAGATATTTAAAGAATACTTGGAATATTCAATCATAAAATAAATTGATTTCAAAAGATAGAACAAAGAAAAACTCAGCCAGCATGAAGAAAGTCGAAGATTTTCATGAAAATTTTCAACTTTTTTGAAGCCGAAATACTTCATGAAAATCTTTGACTTTTTTGAAGCCGAAATCTTTTCATGAAAGTTTTCAACTTTTTTAAAGCAGAAATCTTTTCATGAAAATTTTGAACTTTTTTGAAGCAGAAATCTTTTCATCAAAATTTTCAAATTTTTTGAAGCCGAAATACTTCATGAAAGTTTTCAACCTTTTTGAAGCTGAAATACTTCATGAAAATTTTTACCTTTTTTTAAGCCAAAATCCTGTCATGAAAATTTTCAACTTTGTTGAAGCAGAAATCTTTTCATGAAAATTTTCAACTTTTTTGAAGCAGAAATCTTTTCATGAAAATTTTCAACTTTCTGAAGTAGAAATATTTTATGAAAATGTTCAACTTTTTCAAAAACCCGAATTTTTCAACTTTTTTGAAGCCGAAAACTTTTCATTTAAATTTTCAACTTTTTTGAAGCCGAAATACTTCATGAAAATTTTCAACTTTTTTGAAGCCGAACTCTTTTCATGAAAAATTTCAATTTTGTTGAAGCCGAAATCTTTTCATGGAAATTTTCAACTTTTTTGAAGTCAAAATCTTTTCATGAAAATTTTCAACTTTTTTGAAGCAGAAATCTTTTCATAAAAATTATCAACTTTTTTGAAAATGAAACCTTTTCATCAAAATTTTCAACTTTTTTGAAGCCGAAATCTTTTCATGTAAATTTTCAACTTTTTTGAAGCCGAAATCTTTTCATGAAAATTTTGAACTTTTTTGAAGCAGAAATCTTTTCATCAAAATTTTCAAATTTTTTGAAGCTGAAATACTTCATGAAATTTTTTACCTTTTTTAAAGCCAAAATCCTGTCATGAAAATTTTCAACTTTGTTGAAGCCGAAATCTTTTCATGAAAATCTTCAACTTTTTTGAAGCAGAAATACTTTATGAAAATGTTCAACTTTTTTGAAGCCGAAATACTTCATGAAAATTTTCAACTTTTTTGAAGCCGAACTCTTTTCATGAAAAATTTCAATTTGTTGAAGCCGAAATCTTTTCATGGAAATTTTCAACTTTTTTGAAGTCAAAATCTTTTCATGAAAATTTTCAACTTTTTTGAAGCAGAAATCTTTTCATAAAAATTATCAACTTTTTTGAAAATGAAACCTTTTCATCAAAATTTTCAACTTTTTTGAAGCCGAAATCTTTTCATGTAAATTTTCAACTTTTTTGAAGCCGAAATCTTTTCATGAAAATTTTGAACTTTTTTGAAGCAGAAATCTTTTCATCAAAATTTTCAAATTTTTTGAAGCTGAAATACTTCATGAAATTTTTTACCTTTTTTAAAGCCAAAATCCTGTCATGAAAATTTTCAACTTTGTTGAAGCCGAAATCTTTTCATGAAAATCTTCAACTTTTTTGAAGCAGAAATACTTTATGAAAATGTTCAACTTTTTTGAAGCCGAAATCTTTTCATGAAAATTTTCAACTTTTTTGAAGGCTAAATCTTTTCATGAAAATTTTTAACTTTGTTGAAGCAGAAATCTTTTCATGAAAATTTTCAACTATGTTGAAGCAGAAATCTTTTCATGAAAATTTTCAAGCAGAAATCTTTTCATGAAAATTTTCAACTTTTTTGAAGCAGAAATCTTTCCATGAAAATTTTACACTTTTTTGAAACAAAAATCTTTTCATGAAAATTTTCAACTTTTTGAAGCAAAAATACTTCATGAAAATTTTCAACTTTTTAAAAAGCTTGAAATTTTCAACTTTTTTGAAACAGAAATCTTTTCATGTAAATTTTGAACTTTTTTGAAAATGAAATCTTTTCATGAAAATTTTCAACTTTTTTGAAGCCGAAATACTTATTGAAAATTTTCAACTTTTTTGAAGTCGAAATACTTCATGAAAGTTTTCAACTTTTTCAAAGCTGAAATACTTCATGAAAGTTTTCAACTTTTTTAAAGCTGAAATCTTTATATGTAAATTTTCAACTTTATTCAAACTGATATTCTACATTTTCTAACTCAAAGTGTCGTTTCAAAGTAAAAATACTGTTAGAAGGCGTGATTCAGACAAAATTAGATGAAACAGCTGTACTGGTAACAAACAACGATATTAACAGCTTTAGTGATCAAATTGAGCGTATCTTGCGAAGCTGAGCTCGAAAGTGACATGAAACATGTTTTTGAGACATAAAATGACACTTACTGTTCAGACTACATTTTCTAACTGAAAGTGCCGTTTCAAAGTAAAAATACTGTTAGAAGGAGTGATTCAGACAATATTAGATGAAACAGCTGTACTGGTAAGAAATGAGCGCAGTTACATGAAATGACATCAAAATCAACATTCCCTGAGCCAGAAAACGCTATTAACAGCTTTAGTGATCAAATTGAGCGTATCTTGCGAAGCTGAGCTCGAAAGTGACATGAAACATGTTTTTGAGACATAAAGTGACACTTACTTTTCAGACTACATTTTCTAACTCAAAGTGTCGTTTCAAAGTAAAAATACTGTTAGAAGGCGTGATTCAGACAAAATTAGATGAAACAGCTGTACTGGTAACAAACAACGATATTAACAGCTTTAGTGATCAAATTGAGCGTATCTTGCGAAGCTGAGCTCGAAAGTGACATGAAACATGTTTTTGAGACATAAAGTGACACTTACTGTTCAGACTACATTTTCTAACTCAAAGTGTCGTTTCAAAGTAAAAATACTGTTAGAGGGAGTGATTCAGACAAAATTAGATGAAACAGCTGTACTGGTAACAAATGAGCGCAGTTACATGAAATGACATCAAAATCAACATTCCCTGAGCCAGACAACGCTATTAACAGCTTTAGTGATCAAATTGAGCGTATCTTGCGAAGCTGAGCTCGAAAGTGACATGAAACATGTTTTTGGGACATAAAGTGACACTTACTTTTCAGACTACATTTTCTCACTCAAAGTGTCGTTTCAAAGTAAAAATACTGTTAGAAGGCGTGATTCAGACAAAATTAGATGAAACAGCTGTACTGGTAACAAACAACGATATTAACAGCTTTAGTGATCAAATTGAGCGTATCTTGCGAAGCTGAGCTCGAAAGTGACATGAAACATGTTTTTGAGACATAAAGTGACACTTACTGTTCAGACTACATTTTCTAACTCAAAGTGTCGTTTCAAAGTAAAAATACTGTTAGAGGGAGTGATTCAGACAAAATTAGATGAAACAGCTGTACTGGTAACAAATGAGCGCAGTTACATGAAATGACATCAAAATCAACATTCCCTGAGCCAGACAACGCTATTAACAGCTTTAGTGATCAAATTGAGCGTATCTTGCGAAGCTGAGCTCGAAAGTGACATGAAACATGTTTTTCAGACATAAAGTGACACTTACAATGAATACCTGTTCTGACTACATTTTCTAACTCAAAGTGTCGTTTCAAAGTAAAAATACTGTTAGAAGGAGTGATTCAGACAAAATTAGATGAAACAGCAGCACTGGTAACAAACAACGATATTAACAGCTTTAGTGATCAAATTGAGCGTATCTTGCGAAGCTGAGCTCGAAAGTGACATGAAACATGTTTTGAACAGTAAGTGTCACTTTATGTCTCAAAAACATGTTTCATGTCACTTTCGAGCTCAGCTTCGCAAGATACGCTCAATTTGATCACTAAAGCTGTTAATAGCGTTGTCTGGCTCAGGGAATGTTGATTTTGATGTCATTTCATGTAACTGCGCTCATTTTTTACCACTACAGCTGTTTCATCTAATTTTGCCTGAAAAACTCCTTCTAACAGTATTTTTACTTTGAAACGACACTTTGAGTTAGAAAATGCAGTCTGAACAGTAAGTGTCACTTTTTGTCTGAAAAACATGTTTCATGTCACTTTCGAGCTCAGCTTCGCAAGATACGCTCAATTTGATCACTAAAGCTGTTAATATCGTTGTTTGTTACCAGTACAGCTGTTTCATCTAATTTTGTCTGAATCACTCCTTCTAACAGTATTTTTACTTTGAAACGACGCTTTCAGTTAGAAAATGTAGTCAGGACAGGTATTCACTGTAAGTGTCACTTTATGTCTCAAAAACATGTTTCATGTCACTTTCGAGCTCAGCTTCGCAAGATACGCTCAATTTGATCACTAAAGCTGTTAATAGCGTTGTCTGGCTCAGGGAATGTTGATTTTGATGTCATTTCATGTAACTGCGCTCATTTGTTACCAGTACAGCTGTTTCATCTAATTTTGTCTGAATCACTCCCTCTAACAGTATTTTTACTTTGAAACGACACTTTGAGTTAGAAAATGTAGTCTGAACAGTAAGTGTCACTTTATGTCTCAAAAACATGTTTCATGTCACTTTCGAGCTCAGCTTCGCAAGATACGCTCAATTTGATCACTAAAGCTGTTAATAGCGTTGTCTGGCTCAGGGAATGTTGATTTTGATGTCATTTCATGTAACTGCGCTCATTTTTTACCACTACAGCTGTTTCATCTAATTTTGCCTGAAAAACTCCTTCTAACAGTATTTTTACTTTGAAACGACACTTTGAGTTAGAAAATGTAGTCTGAACAGTAAGTGTCACTTTATGTCTCAAAAACATGTTTCATGTCACTTTCGAGCTCAGCTTCGCAAGATACGCTCAATTTGATCACTAAAGCTGTTAATAGCGTTGTCTGGCTCAGGGAATGTTGATTTTGATGTCATTTCATGTAACTGCGCTCATTTTTTACCACTACAGCTGTTTCATCTAATTTTGCCTGAAAAACTCCTTCTAACAGTATTTTTACTTTGAAACGACACTTTGAGTTAGAAAATGCAGTCTGAACAGTAAGTGTCACTTTTTGTCTGAAAAACATGTTTCATGTCACTTTCGAGCTCAGCTTCGCAAGATACGCTCAATTTGATCACTAAAGCTGTTAATATCGTTGTTTGTTACCAGTACAGCTGTTTCATCTAATTTTGTCTGAATCACTCCTTCTAACAGTATTTTTACTTTGAAACGACGCTTTCAGTTAGAAAATGTAGTCAGGACAGGTATTCACTGTAAGTGTCACTTTATGTCTCAAAAACATGTTTCATGTCACTTTCGAGCTCAGCTTCGCAAGATACGCTCAATTTGATCACTAAAGCTGTTAATAGCGTTGTCTGGCTCAGGGAATGTTGATTTTGATGTCATTTCATGTAACTGCGCTCATTTGTTACCAGTACAGCTGTTTCATCTAATTTTGTCTGAATCACTCCCTCTAACAGTATTTTTACTTTGAAACGACACTTTGAGTTAGAAAATGTAGTCTGAACAGTAAGTGTCACTTTATGTCTCAAAAACATGTTTCATGTCACTTTCGAGCTCAGCTTCGCAAGATACGCTCAATTTGATCACTAAAGCTGTTAATAGCGTTGTCTGGCTCAGGGAATGTTGATTTTGATGTCATTTCATGTAACTGCGCTCATTTTTTACCACTACAGCTGTTTCATCTAATTTTGCCTGAAAAACTCCTTCTAACAGTATTTTTACTTTGAAACGACACTTTGAGTTAGAAAATGCAGTCTGAACAGTAAGTGTCACTTTTTGTCTGAAAAACATGTTTCATGTCACTTTCGAGCTCAGCTTCGCAAGATACGCTCAATTTGATCACTAAAGCTGTTAATATCGTTGTTTGTTACCAGTACAGCTGTTTCATCTAATTTTGTCTGAATCACTCCTTCTAACAGTATTTTTACTTTGAAACGACGCTTTCAGTTAGAAAATGTAGTCAGGACAGGTATTCACTGTAAGTGTCACTTTATGTCTCAAAAACATGTTTCATGTCACTTTCGAGCTCAGCTTCGCAAGATACGCTCAATTTGATCACTAAAGCTGTTAATATCGTTGTTTGTTACCAGTACAGCTGTTTCATCTAATTTTGTCTGAATCACTCCTTCTAACAGTATTTTTACTTTGAAACTACACTTTGAGTTAGAAAATGTAGAATATCAGTTTGAATAAAGTCGAAAATTTTCATGAAAAGAATTCTGCTTCAAAAAAGTATAAATTTTTCATGATAGGATTTTGGCTTTAAAAAATTTGAAAATTTTCATGAAGTATTTCGGCTTCAAAAAAGTTGAAAATTTTCATGAAAAGATTTACACTTCAAAAAAGTTGAATATGTTCATGAATTTTTTCAACTTCAAAAAAGTCTAAGATTTTCATGAAAAGATTTCTGCTTCAAAAACTTGAAAGTTTTCATGAAAAGATTTCGGCTTCAAAAAAGTTGAAAATTTTCATGAAAAGATTTACACTTCAAAAAAGTTGAAAATGTTCATGAATTTTTTCGACTTCAAAAAAGTCTAAGATTTTCATGAAAAGATTTCTGCTTCAAAAACTTGAAAATTTTCATGAAAAGATTTCGGCTTCAAAAAAGTTGAAAATTTTCATGAAAAGATTTACACTTCAAAAAAGTTGAAAATGTTCATGAATTTTTTCGACGTCAAAAAAGTCGAACATTTTCATGAATAGATTTCGGCTTCAAAAATGTTGAAAATTTTCATGAACTATTTCGGCATCAAAAAAGTTGAAAATTTACATTAAAAGATTTCGGCTTCAAAAAAGTTGAAAATTTTCATGAAAAGATTTCGGCTTCAAAAAGTTGAAAATTTTCATGAAAAGATTTAGACTTCAAAAAAGTTGAAAATGTTCATGTACTTTTTCGACTTCAAAAAAGTTAAAAATTTTCTTCAAAAGATTTCTGCTTCAAAAAAGTTGACAATTTTCATGAAAAGATTTCTGCTTCAAAAAAGTTGAAAATTTTCATGAACTATTTCGGCATCAAAAAAGTTGAACATTTTCATGAATAGATTTCGGCTTCAAAAATGTTGAAAATTTTCATGAACTATTTCGGCATCAAAAAAGTTGAAAATTTACATTAAAAGATTTCGGCTTCAAAAAAGTTGAAAATTTTCATGAAAAGATTTCGGCTTCAAAAAGTTGAAAATTTTCATGAAAAGATTTAGACTTCAAAAAAGTTGAAAATGTTCATGTATTTTTTCGACTTCAAAAAAGTTAAAAATTTTCATCAAAAGATTTCTGCTTCAAAAAAGTTGACAATTTTCATGAAAAGATTTCTGCTTCAAAAAAGTTGAAAATTTTCATGAACTATTTCGGCATCAAAAAAGTTGAAAATTTACATTAAAAGATTTCGGCTTCAAAAAAGTCAAAAATTTTCATGAAGTATTTCGGCTTCAAAAAAGTTGAAAATTTTCATGAAAAGATTTACACTTCAAAAAAGTTGAAAATGTTCATGAATTTTTTCGACTTCAAAAAAGTCTAAGATTTTCATGAAAAGATTTCTGCTTCAAAAAAGTTGAAAATTTTCATGAAAAGATTTAGGCTTCAAAAAAGTTGAAAATTTTCATGACAGGATTTTTGCTTTAAAAAATGTAAAACATTTTATAAAGTATTTCGGCTTCAAAAAGGTTGAAAACTTTCATGAAGTATTTCAGCTTCAAAAAAGTCGAAGATTTTCATGAAAAGATTTCGGCTTACAAAAAGTTGAAAATTTTCATGAACTATTTCGGCATCAAAAAAGTTGAAAATTTTCATGAAAAGATTTCTGCTTCAAAAAAGTTGAAAATTTTCATGAAGTATTTCGGCTTCAAAAAAGTCAATGATTTTCATCAAAAGATTTCTGCTTCAAAAATGTTGAAAATTTTCATGAACTATTTCGGCTTCAAAAAAGTTGAAAATTTTCATGACAGGATTTTGGCTTTAAAAAAGGTAAAAATTTTCATGACAAGATTTCGGCTCCAAAAAGTTGAAAATTTTCATGACAGGATTTTGGCTTTAAAAAAGGTAAAAAGTTTCATTACAAGATTTCGGCTCCAAAAAGTTGAAAATTTTCATGAAAAGATTTCGGCTTCAAAAAAATTGAAAATTTTCATGAAAAGATTTCGGCTTCAAAAAAGTTTAAAATTTTCATCAAGTATTTCGGCTTCAAAAAAGTCAAAGTATTTCATGAAAAGATTTCTGCTTCAAAAAAGTTGAAAATTTTCATGACAGCATTATGGCTTTAAAAAAGGTAAGAATTTTCATCAAGTATTTCGGCTTCAAAAAAGTCGAAGTATTTCATGAAAAGATTTCGGCTTCAAAAAGGTTGAAAAGTTTCATGAACTATTTCGACTTCAAAAAAGTCGAAGATTTTCATGAAAAGATTTCTGCTTCAAAAAAGTTGAAAATTTTCATTAAAAGATTTCGGCTTCAAAAAATTCAAAAACTTTAATGAAGTATTTTGGCTTCAAAAAAGTTGAAAATTTTCATGAAAAGATTTCAGGTTCAAAAAAGTTGAAAATTTTCATGACAGCATTATGGCTTTAAAAAAGGTAAGAATTTTCATCAAGTATTTCGGCTTCAAAAAAGTCGAAGTATTTCATGAAAAGATTTCTGCTTCAAAAAAGTTGAAAATTTTCATTAAAAGATTTCGGCTTCAAAAAATTCAAAAACTTTCATGAAGTATTTCGGCTTCAAAAAAGTTGAAAATTTTCATGAAAAGATTTCGGCTTCAAAAAGGTTGAAAAGTTTCATGAACTATTTCGACTTCAAAAAAGTAGAAGATTTTCATGAAAAGATTTCTGCTTCAAAAAAGTTGAAAATTTTCATTAAAAGATTTCGGCTTCAAAAAATTCAAAAACTTTCATGAAGTATTTCGGCTTCAAAAAAGTTGAAAATTTTCATCAAGTATTTCGGCTTCAAAGAAGTTGAAGATTTTCATGAAAAGATTTCTGCTTCAAAAAAGTTGAAAATTTTCATGACAGGATTTTAGCTTTGAAAAAGGTAAAAATTTTCATGAAGTATTTCGGCTTCAAAAAGGTTGAAAGCTTTCATGAAGTATTTCGGCTTCAAAAAAGTTGAAAATTTTCATGAATAGATTTAGACTCCAAAAAAGTTGAAAATTTTCATCAAGTATTTCGGCTTCAAAAAAGTTCAAGATTTTCATGAAAAGATTTCAGCTTCAAAAAAGTCAAAGATTTTCTTGAAAAGATTTCTGCTTCAAAAAAGTTGAAAATTTTCATGACAGGATTTTGGCTTTAAAAAAGGTAAAAATTTTCATGACAAGATTTCGGCTCCAAAAAGTTGAAAATTTTCATGAAAAGATTTCGGCTTCAAAAAAGTTGAAAATTTTCATGAAAAGATTTCGGCTTCAAAAAAGTTAAAAATTTTCATCAAGTATTTCGGCTTCAAAAAAGTCAAAGTATTTCATGAAAAGATTTCTGCTTCAAAAAAGTTGAAAATTTTCATGAAAAGATTTCGGCTTCAAAAAAGTTGAAAATTTACATGAAATGATTTCGGCTTCAAAAAAGTTGAAAATTTTCATGAAAAGATTTCAGCTTCAAAAAAGTTGAAAATTTTCATGACAGCATTATGGCTTTAAAAAAGTTAAGAATTTTCATCAAGTATTTCGGCTTCAAAAAAGTCGAAGTATTTCATGAAAAGATTTCTGCTTCAAAAAAGTTGAAAATTTTCATTAAAAGATTTCGGCTTCAAAAAATTCAAAAACTTTCATGAAGTATTTCGGCGTCAAAAAAGTTGAAAATTTTTATGAAAAGATTTCGGCTTCAAAAAGGTTGAAAACTTTCATGAACTATTTCGACTTCAAAAAAGTCGAAGATTTTCATGAAAAGATTTCTGCTTCAAAAAAGTTGAAAATTTTCATTAAAAGATTTCGGCTTCAAAAAAGTTGAAAATTTTCATGAAAAGATTTCGGCTTCAAAAAAGTTGAAAATTTTCATGAAAAGATTTCTGCTTCAAAAAAGTTGAAAATTTTCATGACAGGATTTTAGCTTTGAAAAAGGTAAAAATTTTCATGACAGGATTTTAGCTTCAAAAAGGTTGAAAACTTTCATGAAGTATTTCGGCTTCAAAAAAGTTGAAAATTTTCATGAAGTATTTCGGCTGCAAAAAAGTCGAAGATTTTCATGAAAAGATTTCTGCTTCAAAAAAGTTGAACATTTTCATGAAAAGATTTCGGCTTCAAAAAAGTTGAAAATGTTCATGAAAAGATTTCGGCTTCAAAAAAGTTGAAAACTTTCATGAAGTATTTCGGCTTCAAAAAAGTTGAAGATTTACATTAAAAGATTTCGGCATCAAAAAAGTTGAAAATTTTCATGAAAAGATTTCTATTTCAAAAAAGTTGAAAATTTTCATGAAAAGATTTAGACTTCAAAAAAGTTGACAATTTTCATGAAAAGATTTCTGCTTCAAAAAAGTTGAAAATTTTCATGAACTATTTCGGCATCAAAAAAGTTGAAAATTTACATTAAAAGATTTCGGCTTCAAAAAAGTCAAAAATTTTCATGAAGTATTTCGGCTTCAAAAAAGTTGAAAATTTTCATGAAAAGATTTAGACTTCAAAAAAGTTAAAGATTTTCTTGAAAAGATTTCAGCTTCAAAAAAGTCAAAGATTTTCTTGAAAAGATTTCTGCTTCAAAAAAGTTGAAAATTTTCATGACAAGATTTCGGCTTCAAAAAAGTTGAAAATTTTCATGAAAAGATTTCGGCTTCAAAAAAGTTCAAAATTTTCATGAAAAGATTTCGGCTTCAAAAAAGTTCAAAATTTTCATCAAGTATTTCGGCTTCAAAAAAGTCAAAGTATTTCATGAAAAGATTTCTGCTTCAAAAAAGTTGACAATTTTCATGAAAAGATTTCGGCTTCAAAAAAGTTGAAAATTTACATGAAAAGATTTCGGCTTCAAAAAAGTTGAAAATTTACATGAAAAGATTTCGGCTTCAAAAAAGTTCAAGATTTTCATGAAAAGATTTCAGCTTCAAAAAAGTCAAAGATTTTCTTGAAAAGATTTCTGCTTCAAAAAAGTTGAAAATTTTCATGACAGGATTTTGGCTTTAAAAAAGGTAAAAATTTTCATGACAAGATTTCGGCTCCAAAAAGTTGAAAATTTTCATGAAAAGATTTCGGCTTCAAAAAAGTTGAAAATTTTCATGAAAAGATTTCGGCTTCAAAAAAGTTTAAAATTTTCATCAAGTATTTCGGCTTCAAAAAAGTCAAAGTATTTCATGAAAAGATTTCTGCTTCAAAAAAGTTGAAAATTTTCATGAAAAGATTTCGGCTTCAAAAAAGTTGAAAATTTACATGAAATGATTTCGGCTTCAAAAAAGTTGAAAATTTTCATGAAAAGATTTCAGCTTCAAAAAAGTTGAAAATTTTCATGACAGCATTATGGCTTTAAAAAAGTTAAGAATTTTCATCAAGTATTTCGGCTTCAAAAAAGTCGAAGTATTTCATGAAAAGATTTCTGCTTCAAAAAAGTTGAAAATTTTCATTAAAAGATTTCGGCTTCAAAAAATTCAAAAACTTTCATGAAGTATTTCGGCGTCAAAAAAGTTGAAAATTTTTATGAAAAGATTTCGGCTTCAAAAAGGTTGAAAACTTTCATGAACTTTTTCGACTTCAAAAAAGTCGAAGATTTTCATGAAAAGATTTCTGCTTCAAAAAAGTTGAAAATTTTCATTAAAAGATTTCGGCTTCAAAAAAGTTGAAAATTTTCATGAAAAGATTTCGGCTTCAAAAAAGTTGAAAATTTTCATGAAAAGATTTCTGCTTCAAAAAAGTTGAAAATTTTCATGACAGGATTTTAGCTTTGAAAAAGGTAAAAATTTTCATGACAGGATTTTAGCTTCAAAAAGGTTGAAAACTTTCATGAAGTATTTCGGCTTCAAAAAAGTTGAAAATTTTCATGAAGTATTTCGGCTGCAAAAAAGTCGAAGATTTTCATGAAAAGATTTCTGCTTCAAAAAAGTTGAACATTTTCATGAAAAGATTTCGGCTTCAAAAAAGTTTAAAATGTTCATGAAAAGATTTCGGCTTCAAAAAAGTTGAAAACTTTCATGAAGTATTTCGGCTTCAAAAAAGTTGAAGATTTACATTAAAAGATTTCGGCATCAAAAAAGTTGAAAATTTTCATGAAAAGATTTCTATTTCAAAAAAGTTGAAAATTTTCATGAAAAGATTTCTATTTCAAAAAAGTTGAAAATTTTCATGAAAAGATTTAGACTTCAAAAAAGTTGACAATTTTCATGAAAAGATTTCTGCTTCAAAAAAGTTGAAAATTTTCATGAACTATTTCGGCATCAAAAAAGTTGAAAATTTACATTAAAAGATTTCGGCTTCAAAAAAGTCAAAAATTTTCATGAAGTATTTCGGCTTCAAAAAAGTTGAAAATTTTCATGAAAAGATTTAGACTTCAAAAAAGTTAAAGATTTTCTTGAAAAGATTTCAGCTTCAAAAAAGTCAAAGATTTTCTTGAAAAGATTTCTGCTTCAAAAAAGTTGAAAATTTTCATGACAAGATTTCGGCTTCAAAAAAGTTGAAAATTTTCATGAAAAGATTTCGGCTTCAAAAAAGTTCAAAATTTTCATGAAAAGATTTCGGCTTCAAAAAAGTTCAAAATTTTCATCAAGTATTTCGGCTTCAAAAAAGTCAAAGTATTTCATGAAAAGATTTCTGCTTCAAAAAAGTTGACAATTTTCATGAAAAGATTTCGGCTTCAAAAAAGTTGAAAATTTACATGAAAAGATTTCGGCTTCAAAAAAGTTGAAAATTTACATGAAAAGATTTCGGCTTCAAAAAAGTTGAAAATTTTCATGAAAAGATTTCGGCTTCAAAAAATTCAAAAACTTTCATGAAGTATTTCGGCTTCAAAAAAGTTGAAAATTTTCATCAAGTATTTCGGCTTCAAAGAAGTTGAAGATTTTCATGAAAAGATTTCTGCTTCAAAAAAGTTGAAAATTTTCATGACAGGATTTTAGCTTTGAAAAAGGTAAAAATTTTCATGAAGTATTTCGGCTTCAAAAAGGTTGAAAGCTTTCATGAAGTATTTCGGCTTCAAAAAAGTTGAAAATTTTCATGAAGTATTTCGGCTGCAAAAAAGTCGAAGATTTTCATGAAAAGTTTTCTGCTTCAAAAAAGTTGAACATTTTCATGAAAAGATTTCGGCTTCAAAAAAGTTGAAGATTTACATTAAAAGATTTCGGCATCAAAAAAGTTGAAAACTTTAATGAAGTATTTCAGCTTCAAAAAAGTTGAAAATTTTCATGAAAAGATTTCTATTTCAAAAAAGTTGAAAATTTTCATGAAAAGATTTCGGCTTCAAAAAAGTTGAAAATTTTCATGAAAAGATTTAGACTCCAAAAAAGTTGAAAATTTTCATCAAGTATTTCGGCTTCAAAAAAGTTCAAGATTTTCATGAAAAGATTTCAGCTTCAAAAAAGTCAAAGATTTTCTTGAAAAGATTTCTGCTTCAAAAAAGTTGAAAATTTTCATGACAGGATTTTGGCTTTAAAAAAGGTAAAAATTTTCATGACAAGATTTCGGCTCCAAAAAGTTGAAAATTTTCATGAAAAGATTTCGGCTTCAAAAAAGTTGAAAATTTTCATGAAAAGATTTCGGCTTCAAAAAAGTTTAAAATTTTCATGAAAAGATTTCGGCTTCAAAAAAGTTGAAAATTTACATGAAATGATTTCGGCTTCAAAAAAGTTGAAAATTTTCATGAAAAGATTTCGGCTTCAAAAAAGTTGAAAATTTTCATGACAGCATTATGGCTTTAAAAAAGGTAAGAATTTTCATCAAGTATTTCGGCTTCAAAAAATTCGAAGTATTTCATGAAAAGATTTCTGCTTCAAAAAAGTTGAAAATTTTCATTAAAAGATTTCGGCTTCAAAAAATTCAAAAACTTTCATGAAGTATTTCGGCGTCAAAAAAGTTGAAAATTTTCATGAAAAGATTTCGGCTTCAAAAAGGTTGAAAACTTTCATGAACTATTTCGACTTCAAAAAAGTCAAAGATTTTCATGAAAAGATTTCTGCTTCAAAAAAGTTGACAATTTTCATGAAAAGATTTCGGCTTCAAAAAAGTTGAAAATTTACATGAAAAGATTTCGGCTTCAAAAAAGTTGAAAATTTTCATGAAAAGATTTCGGCTTCAAAAAAGTTGAAAATTTTCATGACAGCATTATGGCTTTAAAAAAGGTAAGAATTTTCATCAAGTAATTCGGCTTCAAAAAAGTTGAAAATTTTCATGAAAAGATTTTGGCTTCAAAAAAGTTGAAAATTTTCATGAAGTATTTCTGCTTTAAAAATGTCAAAGTGACCCGGTTGAGTTTTTATTTTCTACATCTTTGCAATAAATTCATCTCTTCATTCAGTATTCAAGGTATTCCTCAATTAACTTGTTTTTGATCATCATACATCCTTATTTTATTTTTTCCTTTCTTACTTTTTGAATAAAAAACATTTTTGTATCATTACCCTTCTAATGCACAACATGGGTCAAAAATGAATCCACTTTCTATGTTATTTCATGTATGGCTGAGTGTTTCTATGATATATCTTTGAAAGAAATACATTTTATCATTTACTTTTCCAAGTATGCAGTAAATATCTTGTTTTTGTTAAGCACAAATCATCATTTGTATTTTTCCTTTCTTACTTTATGAACGAGCACAGCTTTTGTATTTCTACATCAAGTTTACACACATGGGTCAGAAACGACCCACATGCATTTACTATAGCATTTGCTGTGAAACGTGGTTGTTTCAGACATTTCACAGCTCAGCACAGCTCCCTTGGAACATCTAATACATGTAAGTATTGTTTTTAAATTGTTCTAACATCACTTTAGAAAATATTTGATGACAATTGTGAAAGATAACTGTACATAACATTTGATTAGGTTTAGGTTACCTTGAGAGTGAGTACATTACTTGTCAGAAAGTTACAAGTAATTACTATTAGCTAGCTAGCTGTTGACACTTCTATTTTAGTTAGCTAATTCTATTGTAGTTAGCTAACTATTATGTAGATTGCTAGGCTACTTAGCAAAGTACTTAGCTAAGCTACTTAGCCAAGTCACCAAAATAAAACTCTATGTATGTGTATGTATATTGATGTGCATCTGAAAATTTTATTGTGCTTTTGATTTTCTTTATCCAGAGTATGGCTGGTCCCAGATTTACTACTGAGATGGTTGTAGCGATGCTGCAGGAAGAACCAGATGAGGAGGCAATTTGTCTTGATTCAGAGTCTGAAATTTCTGATGATGATGACCCAGAATATTTGCCAGAGGGTCAAGCTGGAGTTGTGGGTGTGTCTGGGAATCCATGAAGAAGACTCCTCTGATGATACAGAAGACTCATCTGATGAGTCCTCTGAAGAGGAAACTCAGACCCAGTCCAATAGATTGAGTAAAAACGGATCTTACTGGAATGAGAATCCCCCCATTCATGGCAGAACAAGAAGCCATAACATTCTGAGGAGCTGCCCAGGACCTACACCTGGATCACCAGCTGTTTCACCAAAAGATGCCTGGGATATGTTCATGAGTGACAACATCATTGAGGAGGTTCTAATATGTACCAACTTAGAGGGACGAAGAACAGCCACAGCAAAAGGGAAAGAGTGGAGAAGCATTGATAAAGAAGAATTGATGGCCTTCATCAATTCTTGCAGGGGGGGAGAAGAGCTGGGATGTGGCCTTGCAGGAGCTGTTTGTGGATCCGCTGCAAAATCCAATTTACAAGGCCACCATGGGGCTTAGGAGATATGAAGATATCCGCCGCGTCATACGGTTTGACGACAAGAGGACCAGGGCTCTGCGACTGGAAACACACCACATGGCGACATTTAGGTACGTGTGGGACTGTTTCCTGGACAACTGCAGAAGAAAGTTCATCCCCAGTGACTGTGTCACCATAGATGAGCAGCTTGTGCCATTCCGAGGCAGGTGCAAGTTACGGCAACACATGCCCAGCAAGCCTGCAAAATATGGGATAAAAATCTTCTGGATGTGCGACGCAAGGGTACCTTATGCAATAGATGGAATTGTCTATACCGGGAGACAGCCAGGTTCAGAGGAACCTTGGAGAGAATGTCGTCCAGCAATTGTGCAGTGGAATCAGACAGACAGGTGAATGTAAAGTACAATAGAGAAACTAATGTATTAAGTTTTAGCACAATACCTACATACTTTTTCCCAATCTTTAATAATGTGTATTTTATTTTTTTATTTGATTTCTCTGTAAGCAAAATAGTAAAACAGAATAAAATGCAATGCAATGCAACAGATTATGGCGTTAGAGTTTAAAGAATTCCATGTTGAGTAAATTTACAATCTTTTCCCCCTCTCATAGGTCGCAACATCACAATTAGCAACTTCTTCACCAGTGTCCCGCTGGCTGAGAAGCTCCTCGAGAAGAACCTGACCATTGTTGGGACTCTTTGCCAGAACAAATCGGACATACCACCTATCATGAAGCCATCCAAATCACGGGAGATTCATAGCTCAGAATTCGGATTCAATGGCAACATGACCATGGTGAGCTATGTGCAGAAGAAGGGAAAAGCTGTTGTCCTCCTGAGCACTATGCATGATGACAAAGCAGTGGATGACAGCAGTCAGAAGAAGAAACAATGGGAAGATGTGGGTTTAAAAAACAAAACACAGCCACCACCCAGCCACAAGAGGACATCAGACAGGAGGGCCAAAGGAAGAGGAAGAGGTGCACGATCTGCCCAGTTACCAAAGACAGAAAAGTCAGCAGCTAGTGTTCCCAGTGCACCAGGCCTGTGTGCAAGGAGCACAAACTCTTAGTGATCATTTGTGAGGCATGTCAAAATTGAGATGGCAATTTGTGCTCTAGTGATGTGTTCAGTTGTATTTCATTTTGTTTGGTCACATTCACCAGTTTACAGTTGTTAAATTACAGATACAGTTCAGTTCAACAGCCGTGTTATCTGTTATCAGAGGTATGTGTATGTGTGACAAAATGACAAATAAACATGTTGCAAATATGAAATACATAAGTGTTTGGCTCCACTCACTGCTAAAGTAATTACTTGAAACAAATTATTATTATAGTATTAATTCATTTAATTTTAAATCACACTTGGATGTATGGGTCATTTTTGACCCATGTGTGTAAACTTGATGTAGTAATAAAAAAACTATTTTTGTTCATAAAGCATGAAAGTAAAAATGAAAATAGTGATTGGTGGTAATCAAAAACAAGATATTTAAAGAATACTTGGAATATTCAATCATAAAATAAATTGATTTCAAAAGATAGAACAAAGAAAAACTCAGCCAGCATGAAGAAAGTCGAAGATTTTCATGAAAATTTTCAACTTTTTTGAAGCCGAAATACTTCATGAAAATCTTTGACTTTTTTGAAGCCGAAATCTTTTCATGAAAGTTTTCAACTTTTTTAAAGCCGAAATCTTTTCATGAAAATTTTGAACTTTTTTGAAGCAGAAATCTTTTCATCAAAATTTTCAAATTTTTTGAAGCCGAAATACTTCATGAAAGTTTTCAACCTTTTTGAAGCTGAAATACTTCATGAAAATTTTTACCTTTTTTTAAGCCAAAATCCTGTCATGAAAATTTTCAACTTTGTTGAAGCCGAAATCTTTTCATGAAAATTTTCAACTTTTTTGAAGCAGAAATCTTTTCATGAAAATTTTCAACTTTCTGAAGTAGAAATATTTTATGAAAATGTTCAACTTTTTCAAAAACCCGAATTTTTCAACTTTTTTGAAGCCGAAATACTTCATGAAAATTTTCAACTTTTTTGAAGCAGAAAACTTTTCATTTAAATTTTCAACTTTTTTGAAGCCGAAATACTTCATGGAAATTTTCAACTTTTTTGAAGTCAAAATCTTTTCATGAAAATTTTCAACTTTTTTGAAGCAGAAATCTTTTCATAAAAATTATCAACTTTTTTGAAAATGAAACCTTTTCATCAAAATTTTCAACTTTTTTGAAGCCGAAATCTTTTCATGTAAATTTTCAACTTTTTTGAAGCCGAAATCTTTTCATGAAAATTTTGAACTTTTTTGAAGCAGAAATCTTTTCATCAAAATTTTCAAATTTTTTGAAGCTGAAATACTTCATGAAATTTTTTACCTTTTTTAAAGCCAAAATCCTGTCATGAAAATTTTCAACTTTGTTGAAGCCGAAATCTTTTCATGAAAATCTTCAACTTTTTTGAAGCAGAAATACTTTATGAAAATGTTCAACTTTTTTGAAGCCGAAATCTTTTCATGAAAATTTTCAACTTTTTTGAAGGCTAAATCTTTTCATGAAAATTTTTAACTTTGTTGAAGCAGAAATCTTTTCATGAAAATTTTCAACTATGTTGAAGCAGAAATCTTTTCATGAAAATTTTCAAGCAGAAATCTTTTCATGAAAATTTTCAACTTTTTTGAAGCAGAAATCTTTCCATGAAAATTTTACACTTTTTTGAAACAAAAATCTTTTCATGAAAATTTTCAACTTTTTGAAGCAGAAATACTTCATGAAAATTTTCAACTTTTTAAAAAGCCTGAAATTTTCAACTTTTTTGACGCGGAAATACTTCATGAAAATTTTCAACTTTTTTGAAGCAGAAATCTTTTCATGAAAATTTTTAACTTTTTTAAAACCGAAATCTTTTCATGAAAATTTTCAACTTTTTTGAAGCCGAAATACTTCATGAAAATCTTCAACTTTTGTAAAGCAGAAAAACGTCATGAAAGTTTTCAACTTTTTGGAAGCCGAAAAACTTCATGAAAGTTTTCAACTTTTTTGAAGCTGAAATACTTCATGAAAATTTTCAACTTTTTTGAAGCCGAATTACTTCATGAAAATTTTCAACTTTTTTGAAGCCAAAATCTTTTCATGAAACTTTTCAACTTTTTTGAAGCTGAAATCTTTTCATGTAAATTTTCAACTTTTTTAAAGCCAAAATCCTGTCATGAAACTTTTCAACTTTTTTGAAGCAGAAAACTTTTCATTTGAATTTTCAACTTTTTTGAAGCCGAAATACTTCATGAAAATTTTCAACTTTTTTGAAGCCGAACTCTTTTCATGAAAAATTTCAATTTTTTTGAAGCTGAAATCTTTTCATGGAAATTTTCAACTTTTTTGAAGTCAAAATCTTTTCATGAAAATTTTCAACTTTTTTGAAGCAGAAATCTTTTCATAAAAATTATCAACTTTTTTGAAAATGAAACCTTTTCATCAAAATTTTCAACTTTTTTGAAGCCGAAATCTTTTCATGTAAATTTTTAACTTTTTTGAAACCGAAATACTTCATGAAAATTTTCAACTTTTTTGAAGCTGAAATTTTTTCATGAAAATGTTCAACTTTTTTGAAGCAGAAATCGTTTCATGAAGATCTTCAACTTTTTTGAAGCAAAAATCTTTTCATGAAAATCTTCAACTTTTTTGAAGCAGAAATACTTCATGGAAATGTTCAACTTTTTTGAAGCCGAAATCTTTTCATGAAAATTTTGAACTTTTTTGAAGCAGAAATCTTTTCATCAAAATTTTCAAATTTTTTGAAGCGGAAATACTTCATGAAAGTTTTCAACTTTTTTGAAGCCGAAATCTTTTCATGAAAATTTTCAACTTTTTTGAAGGCTAAATCTTTTCATGAAAATTTTTAACTTTGTTGAAGCAGAAATCTTTTCATGAAAATTTTCAACTTTGTTGAAGCAGAAATCTTTTCATGAAAATTTTCAACTTTGTTGAAGCAGAAATCTTTTCATGAAAATTTTAAAGCAGAAATCTTTTCATGAAAATTTTCAACTTTTTTGAAGCTGAAATCTTTTCATGTAAATTTTCAACTTTTTTGAAACCAAAATACTTTATGAAAATTTTTGACTTTTTTGAAGCCGAAATCTTTTCATGAAAATCTTCGACTTTTTTGAAGCAGAAATCTTTTTATGAAAATTTTCAACTTTTTTGAAGCAGAAATCTTTTCATGAAAATTTTCAACTTTTTTAAAGCCAAAATCCTGTCATGAAAAATTTCAATTTTGTTGAAGCTGAAATCTTTTCATGGAAATTTTCAACTTTTTTGAAGCCAAAATCTTGTCATGAAAATTTTCAACTTTTTTGAAGCAGAAATCTTTTCATAAAAATTATCAACTTTTTTGAAAATGAAACCTTTTCATCAAAATTTTCAACTTTTTTGAAGCCGAAATCTTTTCATGTAAATTTTTAACTTTCTTGAAACCGAAATACTTCATGAAAATTTTCAACTTTTTTGAAGCTGAAATTTTTTCATGAAAATGTTCAACTTTTTTGAAGCAGAAATCGTTTTATGAAGATCTTCAACTTTTTTGAAGCAAAAATCTTTTCATGAAAATCTTCAACTTTTTTGAAGCAGAAATCTTTTCATGAAAATTTTCAACTTTGTTGAAGCAAAAATCTTTTCATGAAAATTTTCAAGCAGAAATCTTTTCATGAAAATCTTCAACTTTTTTAAAACCGAAATCTTTTCATGAAAATTTTCAACTTTTTTGAAGCCGAAATCTTTTCATGAAAATTTTCAACTTTTTTGAAGCCGAAATGTTTTCATTAAAATTTTCAACTTTTTTAAATCCGAAATCTTTTCATGAATCTTTTCATGAAAATTTTGAAGCCGAAATCTTTTCATGAAAGTTTTCAACTTTTTGAAGCAAAAATACTTCATGAAAATTTTCAACTTTTTAAAAAGCTTGAAATTTTCAACTTTTTTGAAACAGAAATCTTTTCATGTAAATTTTGAACTTTTTTGAAAATGAAATCTTTTCATGAAAATTTTCAACTTTTTTGAAGCCGAAATACTTATTGAAAATTTTCAACTTTTTTGAAGTCGAAATACTTCATGAAAGTTTTCAACTTTTTCAAAGCTGAAATACTTCATGAAAGTTTTCAACTTTTTTAAAGCTGAAATCTTTATATGTAAATTTTCAACTTTATTCAAACTGATATTCTACATTTTCTAACTCAAAGTGTCGTTTCAAAGTAAAAATACTGTTAGAAGGCGTGATTCAGACAAAATTAGATGAAACAGCTGTACTGGTAACAAACAACGATATTAACAGCTTTAGTGATCAAATTGAGCGTATCTTGCGAAGCTGAGCTCGAAAGTGACATGAAACATGTTTTTGAGACATAAAATGACACTTACTGTTCAGACTACATTTTCTAACTGAAAGTGCCGTTTCAAAGTAAAAATACTGTTAGAAGGAGTGATTCAGACAATATTAGATGAAACACCTGTACTGGTAACAAATGAGCGCAGTTACATGAAATGACATCAAAATCAACATTCCCTGAGCCAGACAACGCTATTAACAGCTTTAGTGATCAAATTGAGCGTATCTTGCGAAGCTGAGCTCGAAAGTGACATGAAACATGTTTTTCAGACATAAAGTGACACTTACAATGAAAACCTGTTCTGACTACATTTTCTAACTCAAAGTGTCGTTTCAAAGTAAAAATACTGTTAGAAGGAGTGATTCAGACAAAATTAGATGAAACAGCAGCACTGGTAACAAATGAGCGCAGTTACATGAAATGACATCAAAATCAACATTCCCTGAGCCAGAAAACGCTATTAACAGCTTTAGTGATCAAATTGAGCGTATCTTGCGAAGCTGAGCTCGAAAGTGACATGAAACATGTTTTTGGGACATAAAGTGACACTTACTTTTCAGACTACATTTTCTAACTCAAAGTGTCGTTTCAAAGTAAAAATACTGTTAGAAGGCGTGATTCAGACAAAATTAGATGAAACAGCTGTACTGGTAACAAACAACGATATTAACAGCTTTAGTGATCAAATTGAGCGTATCTTGCGAAGCTGAGCTCGAAAGTGACATGAAACATGTTTTTGAGACATAAAGTGACACTTACTGTTCAGACTACATTTTCTAACTCAAAGTGTCGTTTCAAAGTAAAAATACTGTTAGAGGGAGTGATTCAGACAAAATTAGATGAAACAGCTGTACTGGTAACAAATGAGCGCAGTTACATGAAATGACATCAAAATCAACATTCCCTGAGCCAGAAAACGCTATTAACAGCTTTAGTGATCAAATTGAGCGTATCTTGCGAAGCTGAGCTCGAAAGTGACATGAAACATGTTTTTGGGACATAAAGTGACACTTACTTTTCAGACTACATTTTCTCACTCAAAGTGTCGTTTCAAAGTAAAAATACTGTTAGAAGGCGTGATTCAGACAAAATTAGATGAAACAGCTGTACTGGTAACAAACAACGATATTAACAGCTTTAGTGATCAAATTGAGCGTATCTTGCGAAGCTGAGCTCGAAAGTGACATGAAACATGTTTTTGAGACATAAAGTGACACTTACTGTTCAGACTACATTTTCTAACTCAAAGTGTCGTTTCAAAGTAAAAATACTGTTAGAGGGAGTGATTCAGACAAAATTAGATGAAACAGCTGTACTGGTAACAAATGAGCGCAGTTACATGAAATGACATCAAAATCAACATTCCCTGAGCCAGACAACGCTATTAACAGCTTTAGTGATCAAATTGAGCGTATCTTGCGAAGCTGAGCTCGAAAGTGACATGAAACATGTTTTTGAGACATAAAGTGACACTTACAATGAATACCTGTTCTGACTACATTTTCTAACTCAAAGTGTCGTTTCAAAGTAAAAATACTGTTAGAAGGAGTGATTCAGACAAAATTAGATGAAACAGCAGCACTGGTAACAAACAACGATATTAACAGCTTTAGTGATCAAATTGAGCGTATCTTGCGAAGCTGAGCTCGAAAGTGACATGAAACATGTTTTGAACAGTAAGTGTCACTTTATGTCTCAAAAACATGTTTCATGTCACTTTCGAGCTCAGCTTCGCAAGATACGCTCAATTTGATCACTAAAGCTGTTAATAGCGTTGTCTGGCTCAGGGAATGTTGATTTTGATGTCATTTCATGTAACTGCGCTCATTTTTTACCACTACAGCTGTTTCATCTAATTTTGCCTGAAAAACTCCTTCTAACAGTATTTTTACTTTGAAACGACACTTTGAGTTAGAAAATGCAGTCTGAACAGTAAGTGTCACTTTTTGTCTGAAAAACATGTTTCATGTCACTTTCGAGCTCAGCTTCGCAAGATACGCTCAATTTGATCACTAAAGCTGTTAATATCGTTGTTTGTTACCAGTACAGCTGTTTCATCTAATTTTGTCTGAATCACTCCTTCTAACAGTATTTTTACTTTGAAACGACGCTTTCAGTTAGAAAATGTAGTCAGGACAGGTATTCACTGTAAGTGTCACTTTATGTCTCAAAAACATGTTTCATGTCACTTTCGAGCTCAGCTTCGCAAGATACGCTCAATTTGATCACTAAAGCTGTTAATATCATTGTTTGTTACCAGAACAGCTGTTTCATCTAATTTTGTCTGAATCACTCCTTCTAACAGTATTTTTACTTTGAAACTACACTTTGAGTTAGAAAATGTAGAATATCAGTTTGAATAAAGTCGAAAATTTTCATGAAAAGAATTCTGCTTCAAAAAAGTATAAATTTTTCATGATAGGATTTTGGCTTTAAAAAATTTGAAAATTTTCATGAAGTATTTCGGCTTCAAAAAAGTTGAAAATTTTCATGAAAAGATTTACACTTCAAAAAAGTTGAATATGTTCATGAATTTTTTCAACTTCAAAAAAGTCTAAGATTTTCATGAAAAGATTTCTGCTTCAAAAACTTGAAAGTTTTCATGAAAAGATTTCGGCTTCAAAAAAGTTGAAAATTTTCATGAAAAGATTTACACTTCAAAAAAGTTGAAAATGTTCATGAATTTTTTCGACGTCAAAAAAGTCGAACATTTTCATGAATAGATTTCGGCTTCAAAAATGTTGAAAATTTTCATGAACTATTTCGGCATCAAAAAAGTTGAAAATTTACATTAAAAGATTTCGGCTTCAAAAAAGTTGAAAATTTTCATGAAAAGATTTCGGCTTCAAAAAGTTGAAAATTTTCATGAAAAGATTTAGACTTCAAAAAAGTTGAAAATGTTCATGTATTTTTTCGACTTCAAAAAAGTTAAAAATTTTCTTCAAAAGATTTCTGCTTCAAAAAAGTTGACAATTTTCATGAAAAGATTTCTGCTTCAAAAAAGTTGAAAATTTTCATGAACTATTTCGGCATCAAAAAAGTTGAACATTTTCATGAATAGATTTCGGCTTCAAAAATGTTGAAAATTTTCATGAACTATTTCGGCATCAAAAAAGTTGAAAATTTACATTAAAAGATTTCGGCTTCAAAAAAGTTGAAAATTTTCATGAAAAGATTTCGGCTTCAAAAAGTTGAAAATTTTCATGAAAAGATTTAGACTTCAAAAAAGTTGAAAATGTTCATGAACTATTTCGGCATCAAAAAAGTTGAAAATTTAGATTAAAAGATTTCGGCTTCAAAAAAGTCAAAAATTTTCATGAAGTATTTCGGCTTCAAAAAAGTTGAAAATTTTCATGAAAAGATTTACACTTCAAAAAAGTTGAAAATGTTCATGAATTTTTTCGACTTCAAAAAAGTCTAAGATTTTCATGAAAAGATTTCTGCTTCAAAAAAGTTGAAAATTTTCATGAAAAGATTTAGGCTTCAAAAAAGTTGAAAATTTTCATGACAGGATTTTTGCTTTAAAAAATGTAAAACATTTTATAAAGTATTTCGGCTTCAAAAAGGTTGAAAACTTTCATGAAGTATTTCAGCTTCAAAAAAGTCGAAGATTTTCATGAAAAGATTTCGGCTTACAAAAAGTTGAAAATTTTCATGAACTATTTCGGCATCAAAAAAGTTGAAAATTTTCATGAAAAGATTTCTGCTTCAAAAAAGTTGAAAATTTTCATGAAGTATTTCGGCTTCAAAAAAGTCAATGATTTTCATCAAAAGATTTCTGCTTCAAAAATGTTGAAAATTTTCATGAACTATTTCGGCTTCAAAAAAGTTGAAAATTTTCATGACAGGATTTTGGCTTTAAAAAAGGTAAAAATTTTCATGACAAGATTTCGGCTCCAAAAAGTTGAAAATTTTCATGACAGGATTTTGGCTTTAAAAAAGGTAAAAAGTTTCATGACAAGATTTCGGCTCCAAAAAGTTGAAAATTTTCATGAAAAGATTTCGGCTTCAAAAAAATTGAAAATTTTCATGAAAAGATTTCGGCTTCAAAAAAGTTTAAAATTTTCATCAAGTATTTCGGCTTCAAAAAAGTCAAAGTATTTCATGAAAAGATTTCTGCTTCAAAAAAGTTGAAAATTTTCATGACAGCATTATGGCTTTAAAAAAGGTAAGAATTTTCATCAAGTATTTCGGCTTCAAAAAAGTCGAAGTATTTCATGAAAAGATTTCTGCTTCAAAAAAGTTGAAAATTTTCATTAAAAGATTTCGGCTTCAAAAAATTCAAAAACTTTCATGAAGTATTTCGGCTTCAAAAAAGTTGAAAATTTTCATGAAAAGATTTCGGCTTCAAAAAGGTTGAAAAGTTTCATGAACTATTTCGACTTCAAAAAAGTAGAAGATTTTCATGAAAAGATTTCTGCTTCAAAAAAGTTGAAAATTTTCATTAAAAGATTTCAGCTTCAAAAAATTCAAAAACTTTCATGAAGTATTTCGGCTTCAAAAAAGTTGAAAATTTTCATCAAGTATTTCGGCTTCAAAGAAGTTGAAGATTTTCATGAAAAGATTTCTGCTTCAAAAAAGTTGAAAATTTTCATGACAGGATTTTAGCTTTGAAAAAGGTAAAAATTTTCATCAAGTATTTCGGCTTCAAAAAAGTCAAAGTATTTCATGAAAAGATTTCTGCTTCAAAAAAGTTGAAAATTTTCATGACAGCATTATGGCTTTAAAAAAGGTAAGAATTTTCATCAAGTATTTCGGCTTCAAAAAAGTCGAAGTATTTCATGAAAAGATTTCTGCTTCAAAAAAGTTGAAAATTTTCATTAAAAGATTTCGGCTTCAAAAAATTCAAAAACTTTCATGAAGTATTTCGGCTTCAAAAAAGTTGAAAATTTTCATGAAAAGATTTCGGCTTCAAAAAGGTTGAAAAGTTTCATGAACTATTTCGACTTCAAAAAAGTAGAAGATTTTCATGAAAAGATTTCTGCTTCAAAAAAGTTGAAAATTTTCATTAAAAGATTTCGGCTTCAAAAAATTCAAAAACTTTCATGAAGTATTTCGGCTTCAAAAAAGTTGAAAATTTTCATCAAGTATTTCGGCTTCAAAGAAGTTGAAGATTTTCATGAAAAGATTTCTGCTTCAAAAAAGTTGAAAATTTTCATGAAAAGATTTCGGCTTCAAAAAAGTTGAAAATTTTCATGACAGCATTATGGCTTTAAAAAAGGTAAGAATTTTCATCAAGTAATTCGGCTTCAAAAAAGTTGAACATTTTCATGACAGGATTTCTGCTTCAAAAAAGTTGAAAATTTTCATGAACTATTTCGGCATCAAAAAAGTCTAAAACTTTCATGAAGTATTTCTGCTTTAAAAATGTCAAAGTGACCCGGTTGAGTTTTTATTTTCTACATCTTTGCAATAAATTCATCTCTTCATTCAGTATTCAAGGTATTCCTCAATTGACTTGTTTTTGATCATCATACATCCTTATTTTATTTTTTCCTTTCTTACTTTTTGAATAAAAAACATTTTTGTATCATTACCCTTCTAATGCACAACATGGGTCAAAAATGAATCCACTTTCTATGTTATTTCATGTATGGCTGAGTGTTTCTATGATATATCTTTGAAAGAAATACATTTTATCATTTACTTTTCCAAGTATGCAGTAAATATCTTGTTTTTGTTAAGCACAAATCATCATTTGTATTTTTCCTTTCTTACTTTATGAACGAGCACAGCTTTTGTATTTCTACATCAAGTTTACACACATGGGTCAGAAACGACCCACATGCATTTACTATAGCATTTGCTGTGAAACGTGGTTGTTTCAGACATTTCACAGCTCAGCACAGCTCCCTTGGAACATCTAATACATGTAAGTATTGTTTTTAAATTGTTCTAACATCACTTTAGAAAATATTTGATGACAATTGTGAAAGATAACTGTACATAACATTTGATTAGGTTTAGGTTACCTTGAGAGTGAGTACATTACTTGTCAGAAAGTTACAAGTAATTACTATTAGCTAGCTAGCTGTTGACACTTCTATTTTAGTTAGCTAATTCTATTGTAGTTAGCTAACTATTATGTAGATTGCTAGGCTACTTAGCAAAGTACTTAGCTAAGCTACTTAGCCAAGTCACCAAAATAAAACTCTATGTATGTGTATGTATATTGATGTGCATCTGAAAATTTTATTGTGCTTTTGATTTTCTTTATCCAGAGTATGGCTGGTCCCAGATTTACTACTGAGATGGTTGTAGCGATGCTGCAGGAAGAACCAGATGAGGAGGCAATTTGTCTTGATTCAGAGTCTGAAATTTCTGATGATGATGACCCAGAATATTTGCCAGAGGGTCAAGCTGGAGTTGTGGGTGTGTCTGGGAATCCATGAAGAAGACTCCTCTGATGATACAGAAGACTCATCTGATGAGTCCTCTGAAGAGGAAACTCAGACCCAGTCCAATAGATTGAGTAAAAACGGATCTTACTGGAATGAGAATCCCCCCATTCATGGCAGAACAAGAAGCCATAACATTCTGAGGAGCTGCCCAGGACCTACACCTGGATCACCAGCTGTTTCACCAAAAGATGCCTGGGATATGTTCATGAGTGACAACATCATTGAGGAGGTTCTAATATGTACCAACTTAGAGGGACGAAGAACAGCCACAGCAAAAGGGAAAGAGTGGAGAAGCATTGATAAAGAAGAATTGATGGCCTTCATCAATTCTTGCAGGGGGGGAGAAGAGCTGGGATGTGGCCTTGCAGGAGCTGTTTGTGGATCCGCTGCAAAATCCAATTTACAAGGCCACCATGGGGCTTAGGAGATATGAAGATATCCGCCGCGTCATACGGTTTGACGACAAGAGGACCAGGGCTCTGCGACTGGAAACACACCACATGGCGACATTTAGGTACGTGTGGGACTGTTTCCTGGACAACTGCAGAAGAAAGTTCATCCCCAGTGACTGTGTCACCATAGATGAGCAGCTTGTGCCATTCCGAGGCAGGTGCAAGTTACGGCAACACATGCCCAGCAAGCCTGCAAAATATGGGATAAAAATCTTCTGGATGTGCGACGCAAGGGTACCTTATGCAATAGATGGAATTGTCTATACCGGGAGACAGCCAGGTTCAGAGGAACCTTGGAGAGAATGTCGTCCAGCAATTGTGCAGTGGAATCAGACAGACAGGTGAATGTAAAGTACAATAGAGAAACTAATGTATTAAGTTTTAGCACAATACCTACATACTTTTTCCCAATCTTTAATAATGTGTATTTTATTTTTTTATTTGATTTCTCTGTAAGCAAAATAGTAAAACAGAATAAAATGCAATGCAATGCAACAGATTATGGCGTTAGAGTTTAAAGAATTCCATGTTGAGTAAATTTACAATCTTTTCCCCCTCTCATAGGTCGCAACATCACAATTAGCAACTTCTTCACCAGTGTCCCGCTGGCTGAGAAGCTCCTCGAGAAGAACCTGACCATTGTTGGGACTCTTTGCCAGAACAAATCGGACATACCACCTATCATGAAGCCATCCAAATCACGGGAGATTCATAGCTCAGAATTCGGATTCAATGGCAACATGACCATGGTGAGCTATGTGCAGAAGAAGGGAAAAGCTGTTGTCCTCCTGAGCACTATGCATGATGACAAAGCAGTGGATGACAGCAGTCAGAAGAAGAAACAATGGGAAGATGTGGGTTTAAAAAACAAAACACAGCCACCACCCAGCCACAAGAGGACATCAGACAGGAGGGCCAAAGGAAGAGGAAGAGGTGCACGATCTGCCCAGTTACCAAAGACAGAAAAGTCAGCAGCTAGTGTTCCCAGTGCACCAGGCCTGTGTGCAAGGAGCACAAACTCTTAGTGATCATTTGTGAGGCATGTCAAAATTGAGATGGCAATTTGTGCTCTAGTGATGTGTTCAGTTGTATTTCATTTTGTTTGGTCACATTCACCAGTTTACAGTTGTTAAATTACAGATACAGTTCAGTTCAACAGCCGTGTTATCTGTTATCAGAGGTATGTGTATGTGTGACAAAATGACAAATAAACATGTTGCAAATATGAAATACATAAGTGTTTGGCTCCACTCACTGCTAAAGTAATTACTTGAAACAAATTATTATTATAGTATTAATTCATTTAATTTTAAATCACACTTGGATGTATGGGTCATTTTTGACCCATGTGTGTAAACTTGATGTAGTAATAAAAAAACTATTTTTGTTCATAAAGCATGAAAGTAAAAATGAAAATAGTGATTGGTGGTAATCAAAAACAAGATATTTAAAGAATACTTGGAATATTCAATCATAAAATAAATTGATTTCAAAAGATAGAACAAAGAAAAACTCAGCCAGCATGAAGAAAGTCGAAGATTTTCATGAAAATTTTCAACTTTTTTGAAGCCGAAATACTTCATGAAAATCTTTGACTTTTTTGAAGCCGAAATCTTTTCATGAAAGTTTTCAACTTTTTTAAAGCCGAAATCTTTTCATGAAAATTTTGAACTTTTTTGAAGCAGAAATCTTTTCATCAAAATTTTCAAATTTTTTGAAGCCGAAATACTTCATGAAAGTTTTCAACCTTTTTGAAGCTGAAATACTTCATGAAAATTTTTACCTTTTTTTAAGCCAAAATCCTGTCATGAAAATTTTCAACTTTGTTGAAGCCGAAATCTTTTCATGAAAATTTTCAACTTTTTTGAAGCAGAAATCTTTTCATGAAAATTTTCAACTTTCTGAAGTAGAAATATTTTATGAAAATGTTCAACTTTTTCAAAAACCCGAATTTTTCAACTTTTTTGAAGCCGAAATACTTCATGAAAATTTTCAACTTTTTTGAAGCAGAAAACTTTTCATTTAAATTTTCAACTTTTTTGAAGCCGAAATACTTCATGAAAATTTTCAACTTTTTTGAAGCCGAACTCTTTTCATGAAAAATTTCAATTTTGTTGAAGCCGAAATCTTTTCATGGAAATTTTCAACTTTTTTGAAGTCAAAATCTTTTCATGACAATTTTCAACTTTTTTGAAGCAGAAATCTTTTCATAAAAATTATCAACTTTTTTGAAAATGAAACCTTTTCATCAAAATTTTCAACTTTTTTGAAGCCGAAATCTTTTCATGTAAATTTTCAACTTTTTTGAAGCCGAAATCTTTTCATGAAAATTTTGAACTTTTTTGAAGCAGAAATCTTTTCATCAAAATTTTCAAATTTTTTGAAGCGGAAATACTTCATGAAAATGTTCAACTTTTTTGAAGCCGAAATCTTTTCATGAAAATTTTCAACTTTTTTGAAGGCTAAATCTTTTCATGAAAATTTTTAACTTTGTTGAAGCAGAAATCTTTTCATGAAAATTTTCAACTTTGTTGAAGCAGAAATCTTTTCATGAAAATTTTCAACTTTGTTGAAGCAGAAATCTTTTCATGAAAATTTTAAAGCAAAAATCTTTTCATGAAAATTTTCAACTTTTTTGAAGCTGAAATCTTTTCATGAAAATTTTCAACTTTTTTGAAGCTGAAATCTTTTCATGTAAATTTTCAACTTTTTTGAAACCAAAATACTTTATGAAAATTTTTGACTTTTTTGAAGCCGAAATCTTTTCATGAAAATCTTCGACTTTTTTGAAGCAGAAATCTTTTTATGAAAATTTTCAACTTTTTTGAAGCAGAAATCTTTTCATGAAAATTTTCAACTTTTTTAAAGCCAAAATCCTGTCATGAAAAATTTCAATTTTGTTGAAGCTGAAATCTTTTCATGGAAATTTTCAACTTTTTTGAAGCCAAAATCTTGTCATGAAAATTTTCAACTTTTTTGAAGCAGAAATCTTTTCATAAAAATTATCAACTTTTTTGAAAATGAAACCTTTTCATCAAAATTTTCAACTTTTTTGAAGCCGAAATCTTTTCATGTAAATTTTTAACTTTCTTGAAACCGAAATACTTCATGAAAATTTTCAACTTTTTTGAAGCTGAAATTTTTTCATGAAAATGTTCAACTTTTTTGAAGCAGAAATCGTTTCATGAAGATCTTCAACTTTTTTGAAGCAAAAATCTTTTCATGAAAATCTTCAACTTTTTTGAAGCAGAAATCTTTTCATGAAAATTTTCAACTTTGTTGAAGCAAAAATCTTTTCATGAAAATTTTCAAGCAGAAATCTTTTCATGAAAATTTTCAACTTTTTTGAAGCAGAAATCTTTCCATGAAAATTTTACACTTTTTTGAAACAAAAATCTTTTCATGAAAATTATCAACTTTTTTGAAAATGAAACCTTTTAATGAAAATTTTCAACTTTTTTGAAGCCGAAATCTTTTCATGTAAATTTTTAACTTTTTTAAAACCGAAATCTTTTCATGAAAATTTTCAACTTTTTTGAAGCCGAAATCTTTTCATGTAAATTTTTAACTTTTTTAAAACCGAAATGTTTTCATTAAAATTTTCAACTTTTTTGAAGCCGAAATGTTTTCATTAAAATTTTCAACTTTTTTAAATCCGAAATCTTTTCATGAATCTTTTCATGAAAATTTTGAGGCCGAAATCTTTTCATGAAAGTTTTCAACTTTTTGAAGCAAAAATACTTCATGAAAATTTTCAACTTTTTAAAAAGCTTGAAATTTTCAACTTTTTTGAAACAGAAATCTTTTCATGTAAATTTTGAACTTTTTTGAAAATGAAATCTTTTCATGAAAATTTTCAACTTTTTTGAAGCCGAAATACTTATTGAAAATTTTCAACTTTTTTGAAGTCGAAATACTTCATGAAAGTTTTCAACTTTTTCAAAGCTGAAATACTTCATGAAAGTTTTCAACTTTTTTAAAGCTGAAATCTTTATATGTAAATTTTCAACTTTATTCAAACTGATATTCTACATTTTCTAACTCAAAGTGTCGTTTCAAAGTAAAAATACTGTTAGAAGGCGTGATTCAGACAAAATTAGATGAAACAGCTGTACTGGTAACAAACAACGATATTAACAGCTTTAGTGATCAAATTGAGCGTATCTTGCGAAGCTGAGCTCGAAAGTGACATGAAACATGTTTTTGAGACATAAAATGACACTTACTGTTCAGACTACATTTTCTAACTGAAAGTGCCGTTTCAAAGTAAAAATACTGTTAGAAGGAGTGATTCAGACAATATTAGATGAAACACCTGTACTGGTAACAAATGAGCGCAGTTACATGAAATGACATCAAAATCAACATTCCCTGAGCCAGACAACGCTATTAACAGCTTTAGTGATCAAATTGAGCGTATCTTGCGAAGCTGAGCTCGAAAGTGACATGAAACATGTTTTTGGGACATAAAGTGACACTTACTTTTCAGACTACATTTTCTCACTCAAAGTGTCGTTTCAAAGTAAAAATACTGTTAGAAGGCGTGATTCAGACAAAATTAGATGAAACAGCTGTACTGGTAACAAACAACGATATTAACAGCTTTAGTGATCAAATTGAGCGTATCTTGCGAAGCTGAGCTCGAAAGTGACATGAAACATGTTTTTGAGACATAAAGTGACACTTACTGTTCAGACTACATTTTCTAACTCAAAGTGTCGTTTCAAAGTAAAAATACTGTTAGAGGGAGTGATTCAGACAAAATTAGATGAAACAGCTGTACTGGTAACAAATGAGCGCAGTTACATGAAATGACATCAAAATCAACATTCCCTGAGCCAGACAACGCTATTAACAGCTTTAGTGATCAAATTGAGCGTATCTTGCGAAGCTGAGCTCGAAAGTGACATGAAACATGTTTTTCAGACATAAAGTGACACTTACAATGAATACCTGTTCTGACTACATTTTCTAACTCAAAGTGTCGTTTCAAAGTAAAAATACTGTTAGAAGGAGTGATTCACACAAAATTAGATGAAACAGCAGCACTGGTAACAAACAACGATATTAACAGCTTTAGTGATCAAATTGAGCGTATCTTGCGAAGCTGAGCTCGAAAGTGACATGAAACATGTTTTGAACAGTAAGTGTCACTTTATGTCTCAAAAACATGTTTCATGTCACTTTCGAGCTCAGCTTCGCAAGATACGCTCAATTTGATCACTAAAGCTGTTAATAGCGTTGTCTGGCTCAGGGAATGTTGATTTTGATGTCATTTCATGTAACTGCGCTCATTTTTTACCACTACAGCTGTTTCATCTAATTTTGCCTGAAAAACTCCTTCTAACAGTATTTTTACTTTGAAACGACACTTTGAGTTAGAAAATGCAGTCTGAACAGTAAGTGTCACTTTTTGTCTGAAAAACATGTTTCATGTCACTTTCGAGCTCAGCTTCGCAAGATACGCTCAATTTGATCACTAAAGCTGTTAATATCGTTGTTTGTTACCAGTACAGCTGTTTCATCTAATTTTGTCTGAATCACTCCTTCTAACAGTATTTTTACTTTGAAACGACGCTTTCAGTTAGAAAATGTAGTCAGGACAGGTATTCACTGTAAGTGTCACTTTATGTCTCAAAAACATGTTTCATGTCACTTTCGAGCTCAGCTTCGCAAGATACGCTCAATTTGATCACTAAAGCTGTTAATAGCGTTGTCTGGCTCAGGGAATGTTGATTTTGATGTCATTTCATGTAACTGCGCTCATTTTTTACCACTACAGCTGTTTCATCTAATTTTGCCTGAAAAACTCCTTCTAACAGTATTTTTACTTTGAAACGACACTTTGAGTTAGAAAATGCAGTCTGAACAGTAAGTGTCACTTTTTGTCTGAAAAACATGTTTCATGTCACTTTCGAGCTCAGCTTCGCAAGATACGCTCAATTTGATCACTAAAGCTGTTAATATCGTTGTTTGTTACCAGTACAGCTGTTTCATCTAATTTTGTCTGAATCACTCCTTCTAACAGTATTTTTACTTTGAAACGACGCTTTCAGTTAGAAAATGTAGTCAGGACAGGTATTCACTGTAAGTGTCACTTTATGTCTCAAAAACATGTTTCATGTCACTTTCGAGCTCAGCTTCGCAAGATACGCTCAATTTGATCACTAAAGCTGTTAATATCATTGTTTGTTACCAGAACAGCTGTTTCATCTAATTTTGTCTGAATCACTCCTTCTAACAGTATTTTTACTTTGAAACTACACTTTGACTTAGAAAATGTAGAATATCAGTTTGAATAAAGTCGAAAATTTTCATGAAAAGAATTCTGCTTCAAAAAAGTATAAATTTTTCATGATAGGATTTTGGCTTTAAAAAATTTGAAAATTTTCATGAAGTATTTCGGCTTCAAAAAAGTTGAAAATTTTCATGAAAAGATTTACACTTCAAAAAAGTTGAATATGTTCATGAATTTTTTCAACTTCAAAAAAGTCTAAGATTTTAATGAAAAGATTTCTGCTTCAAAAACTTGAAAGTTTTCATGAAAAGATTTCGGCTTCAAAAAAGTTGAAAATTTTCATGAAAAGATTTACACTTCAAAAAAGTTGAAAATGTTCATGAATTTTTTCGACTTCAAAAAAGTCTAAGATTTTCATGAAAAGATTTCTGCTTCAAAAACTTGAAAATTTTCATGAAAAGATTTCGGCTTCAAAAAAGTTGAAAATTTTCATGAAAAGATTTACACTTCAAAAAAGTTGAAAATGTTCATGAATTTTTTCGACGTCAAAAAAGTCGAACATTTTCATGAATAGATTTCGGCTTCAAAAATGTTGAAAATTTTCATGAACTATTTCGGCATCAAAAAAGTTGAAAATTTACATTAAAAGATTTCGGCTTCAAAAAAGTTGAAAATTTTCATGAAAAGATTTCGGCTTCAAAAAGTTGAAAATTTTCATGAAAAGATTTAGACTTCAAAAAAGTTGAAAATGTTCATGTACTTTTTCGACTTCAAAAAAGTTAAAAATTTTCTTCAAAAGATTTCTGCTTCAAAAAAGTTGACAATTTTCATGAAAAGATTTCTGCTTCAAAAAAGTTGAAAATTTTCATGAACTATTTCGGCATCAAAAAAGTTGAACATTTTCATGAAAAGATTTCTGCTTCAAAAAAGTTGAAAATTTTCATGAACTATTTCGGCATCAAAAAAGTTGAAAATTTACATTAAAAGATTTCGGCTTCAAAAAAGTCAAAAATTTTCATGAAGTATTTCGGCTTCAAAAAAGTTGAAAATTTTCATGAAAAGATTTACACTTCAAAAAAGTTGAAAATGTTCATGAATTTTTTCGACTTCAAAAAAGTCTAAGATTTTCATGAAAAGATTTCTGCTTCAAAAAAGTTGAAAATTTTCATGAAAAGATTTAGGCTTCAAAAAAGTTGAAAATTTTCATGACAGGATTTTTGCTTTAAAAAATGTAAAACATTTTATAAAGTATTTCGGCTTCAAAAAGGTTGAAAACTTTCATGAAGTATTTCAGCTTCAAAAAAGTCGAAGATTTTCATGAAAAGATTTCGGCTTACAAAAAGTTGAAAATTTTCATGAACTATTTCGGCATCAAAAAAGTTGAAAATTTTCATGAAAAGATTTCTGCTTCAAAAAAGTTGAAAATTTTCATGAAGTATTTCGGCTTCAAAAAAGTCAATGATTTTCATCAAAAGATTTCTGCTTCAAAAATGTTGAAAATTTTCACTAACTATTTCGGCTTCAAAAAAGTTGAAAATTTTCATGACAGGATTTTGGCTTTAAAAAAGGTAAAAATTTTCATGACAAGATTTCGGCTCCAAAAAGTTGAAAATTTTCATGACAGGATTTTGGCTTTAAAAAAGGTAAAAAGTTTCATGACAAGATTTCGGCTCCAAAAAGTTGAAAATTTTCATGAAAAGATTTCGGCTTCAAAAAAATTGAAAATTTTCATGAAAAGATTTCGGCTTCAAAAAAGTTGAAAATTTTCATCAAGTATTTCGGCTTCAAAAAAGTCAAAGTATTTCATAAAAAGATTTCTGCTTCAAAAAAGTTGAAAATTTTCATGACAGCATTATGGCTTTAAAAAAGGTAAGAATTTTCATCAAGTATTTCGGCTTCAAAAAAGTCGAAGTATTTCATGAAAAGATTTCTGCTTCAAAAAAGTTGAAAATTTTCATTAAAAGATTTCGGCTTCAAAAAATTCAAAAACTTTCATGAAGTATTTCGGCTTCAAAAAAGTTGAAAATTTTCATGAAAAGATTTCGGCTTCAAAAAGGTTGAAAAGTTTCATGAACTATTTCGACTTCAAAAAAGTCGAAGATTTTCATGAAAAGATTTCTGCTTCAAAAAAGTTGAAAATTTTCATTAAAAGATTTCGGCTTCAAAAAATTCAAAAACTTTAATGAAGTATTTTGGCTTCAAAACAGTTGAAAATTTTCATGAAAAGATTTCAGGTTCAAAAAAGTTGAAAATTTTCATGACAGCATTATGGCTTTAAAAAAGGTAAGAATTTTCATCAAGTAATTCGGCTTCAAAAAAGTCGAAGTATTTCATGAAAAGATTTCTGCTTCAAAAAAGTTGAAAATTTTCATTAAAAGATTTCGGCTTCAAAAAATTCAAAAACTTTCATGAAGTATTTCGGCTTCAAAAAAGTTGAAAATTTTCATGAAAAGATTTAGACTTCAAAAAAGTTAAAGATTTTCTTGAAAAGATTTCAGCTTCAAAAAAGTCAAAGATTTTCTTGAAAAGATTTCTGCTTCAAAAAAGTTGAAAATTTTCATGACAAGATTTCGGCTTCAAAAAAGTTGAAAATTTTCATGAAAAGATTTCGGCTTCAAAAAAGTTCAAAATTTTCATGAAAAGATTTCGGCTTCAAAAAAGTTGAAAATTTTCATCAAGTATTTCGGCTTCAAAGAAGTTGAAGATTTTCATGAAAAGATTTCTGCTTCAAAAAAGTTGAAAATTTTCATGACAGGATTTTAGCTTTGAAAAAGGTAAAAATTTTCATGAAGTATTTCGGCTTCAAAAAGGTTGAAAGCTTTCATGAAGTATTTCGGCTTCAAAAAAGTTGAAAATTTTCATGAAGTATTTCGGCTGCAAAAAAGTCGAAGATTTTCATGAAAAGTTTTCTGCTTCAAAAAAGTTGAACATTTTCATGAAAAGATTTCGGCTTCAAAAAAGTTGAAGATTTACATTAAAAGATTTCGGCATCAAAAAAGTTGAAAACTTTAATGAAGTATTTCGGCTTCAAAAAAGTTGAAAATTTTCATGAAAAGATTTCTATTTCAAAAAAGTTGAAAATTTTCATGAAAAGATTTCGGCTTCAAAAAAGTTGAAAATTTTCATCAAGTATTTCGGCTTCAAAAAAGTTCAAGATTTTCATGAAAAGATTTCAGCTTCAAAAAAGTCAAAGATTTTCTTGAAAAGATTTCTGCTTCAAAAAAGTTGAAAATTTTCATGACAGGATTTTGGCTTTAAAAAAGGTAAAAATTTTCATGACAAGATTTCGGCTCCAAAAAGTTGAAAATTTTCATGAAAAGATTTCGGCTTCAAAAAAGTTGAAAATTTTCATGAAAAGATTTCGGCTTCAAAAAAGTTTAAAATTTTCATGAAAAGATTTCGGCTTCAAAAAAGTTGAAAATTTACATGAAATGATTTCGGCTTCCAAAAAGTTGAAAATTTTCATGAAAAGATTTCAGCTCCAAAAAAGTTGAAAATTTTCATGACAGCATTATGGCTTTAAAAAAGGTAAGAATTTTCATCAAGTATTTCGGCTTCAAAAAAGTCGAAGTATTTCATGAAAAGATTTCTGCTTTAAAAAAGTTGAAAATTTTCATTAAAAGATTTCGGCTTCAAAAAATTCAAAAACTTTCATGAAGTATTTCGGCGTCAAAAAAGTTGAAAATTTTCATGAAAAGATTTCAGCTTCAAAAAAGTCGAAGATTTTCATGAAAAGATTTCTGCTTCAAAAAAGTTGAAAATTTTCATTAAAAGATTTCGGCTTCAAAAAAGTCAAAGATTTTCATGAAAAGATTTCGGCTTCAAAAAAGTTGAAAATTTTCATGACAGGATTTTAGCTTTGAAAAAGGTAAAAATTTTCATGACAGGATTTTAGCTTCAAAAAGGTTGAAAACTTTCATGAAGTATTTCGGCTTCAAAAAAGTTGAAAATTTTCATGAAGTATTTCGGCTGCAAAAAAGTCAAAGATTTTCATGAAAAGATTTCTGCTTCAAAAAAGTTGAACATTTTCATGAAAAGATTTCGGCTTCAAAAAAGTTTAAAATGTTCATGAAAAGATTTCGGCTTCAAAAAAGTTGAAAACTTTCATGAAGTATTTCGGCTTCAAAAAAGTTGAAGATTTACATTAAAAGATTTCGGCATCAAAAAAGTTGAAAATTTTCATGAAAAGATTTCTATTTCAAAAAAGTTGAAAATTTTCATGAAAAGATTTCTATTTCAAAAAAGTTGAAAATTTTCATGAAAAGATTTAGACTTCAAAAAAGTTGACAATTTTCATGAAAAGATTTCTGCTTCAAAAAAGTTGAAAATTTTCATGAACTATTTCGGCATCAAAAAAGTTGAAAATTTACATTAAAAGATTTCGGCTTCAAAAAAGTCAAAAATTTTCATGAAGTATTTCGGCTTCAAAAAAGTTGAAAATTTTCATGAAAAGATTTAGACTTCAAAAAAGTTAAAGATTTTCTTGAAAAGATTTCAGCTTCAAAAAAGTCAAAGATTTTCTTGAAAAGATTTCTGCTTCAAAAAAGTTGAAAATTTTCATGACAAGATTTCGGCTTCAAAAAAGTTGAAAATTTTCATGAAAAGATTTCGGCTTCAAAAAAGTTCAAAATTTTCATGAAAAGATTTCGGCTTCAAAAAAGTTCAAAATTTTCATCAAGTATTTCGGCTTCAAAAAAGTCAAAGTATTTCATGAAAAGATTTCTGCTTCAAAAAAGTTGACAATTTTCATGAAAAGATTTCGGCTTCAAAAAAGTTGAAAATTTACATGAAAAGATTTCGGCTTCAAAAAAGTTGAAAATTTTCATGAAAAGATTTCGGCTTCAAAAAATTCAAAAACTTTCATGAAGTATTTCGGCTTCAAAAAAGTTGAAAATTTTCATCAAGTATTTCGGCTTCAAAGAAGTTGAAGATTTTCATGTAAAGATTTCTGCTTCAAAAAAGTTGAAAATTTTCATGACAGGATTTTAGCTTTGAAAAAGGTAAAAATTTTCATGAAGTATTTCGGCTTCAAAAAGGTTGAAAGCTTTCATGAAGTATTTCGGCTTCAAAAAAGTTGAAAATTTTCATGAAGTATTTCGGCTGCAAAAAAGTCGAAGATTTTCATGAAAAGTTTTCTGCTTCAAAAAAGTTGAACATTTTCATGAAAAGATTTCGGCTTCAAAAAAGTTGAAGATTTACATTAAAAGATTTCGGCATCAAAAAAGTTGAAAACTTTAATGAAGTATTTCAGCTTCAAAAAAGTTGAAAATTTTCATGAAAAGATTTCTATTTCAAAAAAGTTGAAAATTTTCATGAAAAGATTTCGGCTTCAAAAAAGTTGAAAATTTTCATGAAAAGATTTAGACTCCAAAAAAGTTGAAAATTTTCATCAAGTATTTCGGCTTCAAAAAAGTTCAAGATTTTCATGAAAAGATTTCAGCTTCAAAAAAGTCAAAGATTTTCTTGAAAAGATTTCTGCTTCAAAAAAGTTGAAAATTTTCATGACAGGATTTTGGCTTTAAAAAAGGTAAAAATTTTCATGACAAGATTTCGGCTCCAAAAAGTTGAAAATTTTCATGAAAAGATTTCGGCTTCAAAAAAGTTGAAAATTTTCATGAAAAGATTTCGGCTTCAAAAAAGTTTAAAATTTTCATGAAAAGATTTCGGCTTCAAAAAAGTTGAAAATTTACATGAAATGATTTCGGCTTCAAAAAAGTTGAAAATTTTCATGAAAAGATTTCGGCTTCAAAAAAGTTGAAAATTTTCATGACAGCATTATGGCTTTAAAAAAGGTAAGAATTTTCATCAAGTATTTCGGCTTCAAAAAATTCGAAGTATTTCATGAAAAGATTTCTGCTTCAAAAAAGTTGAAAATTTTCATTAAAAGATTTCGGCTTCAAAAAATTCAAAAACTTTCATGAAGTATTTCGGCGTCAAAAAAGTTGAAAATTTTCATGAAAAGATTTCGGCTTCAAAAAGGTTGAAAACTTTCATGAACTATTTCGACTTCAAAAAAGTCAAAGATTTTCATGAAAAGATTTCTGCTTCAAAAAAGTTGACAATTTTCATGAAAAGATTTCGGCTTCAAAAAAGTTGAAAATTTACATGAAAAGATTTCGGCTTCAAAAAAGTTGAAAATTTTCATGAAAAGATTTCGGCTTCAAAAAAGTTGAAAATTTTCATGACAGCATTATGGCTTTAAAAAAGGTAAGAATTTTCATCAAGTAATTCGGCTTCAAAAAAGTTGAAAATTTTCATGAAAAGATTTTGGCTTCAAAAAAGTTGAAAATTTTCATGAACTATTTCGGCATCAAAAAAGTCTAAAACTTTCATGAAGTATTTCTGCTTTAAAAATGTCAAAGTGACCCGGTTGAGTTTTTATTTTCTACATCTTTGCAATAAATTCATCTCTTCATTCAGTATTCAAGGTATTCCTCAATTAACTTGTTTTTGATCATCATACATCCTTATTTTATTTTTTCCTTTCTTACTTTTTGAATAAAAAACATTTTTGTATCATTACCCTTCTAATGCACAACATGGGTCAAAAATGAATCCACTTTCTATGTTATTTCATGTATGGCTGAGTGTTTCTATGATATATCTTTGAAAGAAATACATTTTATCATTTACTTTTCCAAGTATGCAGTAAATATCTTGTTTTTGTTAAGCACAAATCATCATTTGTATTTTTCCTTTCTTACTTTATGAACGAGCACAGCTTTTGTATTTCTACATCAAGTTTACACACATGGGTCAGAAACGACCCACATGCATTTACTATAGCATTTGCTGTGAAACGTGGTTGTTTCAGACATTTCACAGCTCAGCACAGCTCCCTTGGAACATCTAATACATGTAAGTATTGTTTTTAAATTGTTCTAACATCACTTTAGAAAATATTTGATGACAATTGTGAAAGATAACTGTACATAACATTTGATTAGGTTTAGGTTACCTTGAGAGTGAGTACATTACTTGTCAGAAAGTTACAAGTAATTACTATTAGCTAGCTAGCTGTTGACACTTCTATTTTAGTTAGCTAATTCTATTGTAGTTAGCTAACTATTATGTAGATTGCTAGGCTACTTAGCAAAGTACTTAGCTAAGCTACTTAGCCAAGTCACCAAAATAAAACTCTATGTATGTGTATGTATATTGATGTGCATCTGAAAATTTTATTGTGCTTTTGATTTTCTTTATCCAGAGTATGGCTGGTCCCAGATTTACTACTGAGATGGTTGTAGCGATGCTGCAGGAAGAACCAGATGAGGAGGCAATTTGTCTTGATTCAGAGTCTGAAATTTCTGATGATGATGACCCAGAATATTTGCCAGAGGGTCAAGCTGGAGTTGTGGGTGTGTCTGGGAATCCATGAAGAAGACTCCTCTGATGATACAGAAGACTCATCTGATGAGTCCTCTGAAGAGGAAACTCAGACCCAGTCCAATAGATTGAGTAAAAACGGATCTTACTGGAATGAGAATCCCCCCATTCATGGCAGAACAAGAAGCCATAACATTCTGAGGAGCTGCCCAGGACCTACACCTGGATCACCAGCTGTTTCACCAAAAGATGCCTGGGATATGTTCATGAGTGACAACATCATTGAGGAGGTTCTAATATGTACCAACTTAGAGGGACGAAGAACAGCCACAGCAAAAGGGAAAGAGTGGAGAAGCATTGATAAAGAAGAATTGATGGCCTTCATCAATTCTTGCAGGGGGGGAGAAGAGCTGGGATGTGGCCTTGCAGGAGCTGTTTGTGGATCCGCTGCAAAATCCAATTTACAAGGCCACCATGGGGCTTAGGAGATATGAAGATATCCGCCGCGTCATACGGTTTGACGACAAGAGGACCAGGGCTCTGCGACTGGAAACACACCACATGGCGACATTTAGGTACGTGTGGGACTGTTTCCTGGACAACTGCAGAAGAAAGTTCATCCCCAGTGACTGTGTCACCATAGATGAGCAGCTTGTGCCATTCCGAGGCAGGTGCAAGTTACGGCAACACATGCCCAGCAAGCCTGCAAAATATGGGATAAAAATCTTCTGGATGTGCGACGCAAGGGTACCTTATGCAATAGATGGAATTGTCTATACCGGGAGACAGCCAGGTTCAGAGGAACCTTGGAGAGAATGTCGTCCAGCAATTGTGCAGTGGAATCAGACAGACAGGTGAATGTAAAGTACAATAGAGAAACTAATGTATTAAGTTTTAGCACAATACCTACATACTTTTTCCCAATCTTTAATAATGTGTATTTTATTTTTTTATTTGATTTCTCTGTAAGCAAAATAGTAAAACAGAATAAAATGCAATGCAATGCAACAGATTATGGCGTTAGAGTTTAAAGAATTCCATGTCGAGTAAATTTACAATCTTTTCCCCCTCTCATAGGTCGCAACATCACAATTAGCAACTTCTTCACCAGTGTCCCGCTGGCTGAGAAGCTCCTCGAGAAGAACCTGACCATTGTTGGGACTCTTTGCCAGAACAAATCGGACATACCACCTATCATGAAGCCATCCAAATCACGGGAGATTCATAGCTCAGAATTCGGATTCAATGGCAACATGACCATGGTGAGCTATGTGCAGAAGAAGGGAAAAGCTGTTGTCCTCCTGAGCACTATGCATGATGACAAAGCAGTGGATGACAGCAGTCAGAAGAAGAAACAATGGGAAGATGTGGGTTTAAAAAACAAAACACAGCCACCACCCAGCCACAAGAGGACATCAGACAGGAGGGCCAAAGGAAGAGGAAGAGGTGCACGATCTGCCCAGTTACCAAAGACAGAAAAGTCAGCAGCTAGTGTTCCCAGTGCACCAGGACTGTGTGCAAGGAGCACAAACTCTTAGTGATCATTTGTGAGGCATGTCAAAATTGAGATGGCAATTTGTGCTCTAGTGATGTGTTCAGTTGTATTTCATTTTGTTTGGTCACATTCACCAGTTTACAGTTGTTAAATTACAGATACAGTTCAGTTCAACAGCCGTGTTATCTGTTATCAGAGGTATGTGTATGTGTGACAAAATGACAAATAAACATGTTGCAAATATGAAATACATAAGTGTTTGGCTCCACTCACTGCTAAAGTAATTACTTGAAACAAATTATTATTATAGTATTAATTCATTTAATTTTAAATCACACTTGGATGTATGGGTCATTTTTGACCCATGTGTGTAAACTTGATGTAGTAATAAAAAAACTATTTTTGTTCATAAAGCATGAAAGTAAAAATGAAAATAGTGATTGGTGGTAATCAAAAACAAGATATTTAAAGAATACTTGGAATATTCAATCATAAAATAAATTGATTTCAAAAGATAGAACAAAGAAAAACTCAGCCAGCATGAAGAAAGTCGAAGATTTTCATGAAAATTTTCAACTTTTTTGAAGCCGAAATACTTCATGAAAATCTTTGACTTTTTTGAAGCCGAAATCTTTTCATGAAAGTTTTCAACTTTTTTAAAGCAGAAATCTTTTCATGAAAATTTTGAACTTTTTTGAAGCAGAAATCTTTTCATCAAAATTTTCAAATTTTTTGAAGCCGAAATACTTCATGAAAGTTTTCAACCTTTTTGAAGCTGAAATACTTCATGAAAATTTTTACCTTTTTTTAAGCCAAAATCCTGTCATGAAAATTTTCAACTTTGTTGAAGCAGAAATCTTTTCATGAAAATTTTCAACTTTTTTGAAGCAGAAATCTTTTCATGAAAATTTTCAACTTTCTGAAGTAGAAATATTTTATGAAAATGTTCAACTTTTTCAAAAACCCGAATTTTTCAACTTTTTTGAAGCAGAAAACTTTTCATTTAAATTTTCAACTTTTTTGAAGCCGAAATACTTCATGAAAATTTTCAACTTTTTTGAAGCCGAACTCTTTTCATGAAAAATTTCAATTTTGTTGAAGCCGAAATCTTTTCATGGAAATTTTCAACTTTTTTGAAGTCAAAATCTTTTCATGAAAATTTTCAACTTTTTTGAAGCAGAAATCTTTTCATAAAAATTATCAACTTTTTTGAAAATGAAACCTTTTCATCAAAATTTTCAACTTTTTTGAAGCCGAAATCTTTTCATGTAAATTTTCAACTTTTTTGAAGCCGAAATCTTTTCATGAAAATTTTGAACTTTTTTGAAGCAGAAATCTTTTCATCAAAATTTTCAAATTTTTTGAAGCTGAAATACTTCATGAAATTTTTTACCTTTTTTAAAGCCAAAATCCTGTCATGAAAATTTTCAACTTTGTTGAAGCCGAAATCTTTTCATGAAAATCTTCAACTTTTTTGAAGCAGAAATACTTTATGAAAATGTTCAACTTTTTTGAAGCCGAAATACTTCATGAAAATTTTCAACTTTTTTGAAGCCGAACTCTTTTCATGAAAAATTTCAATTTTGTTGAAGCCGAAATCTTTTCATGGAAATTTTCAACTTTTTTGAAGTCAAAATCTTTTCATGAAAATTTTCAACTTTTTTGAAGCAGAAATCTTTTCATAAAAATTATCAACTTTTTTGAAAATGAAACCTTTTCATCAAAATTTTCAACTTTTTTGAAGCCGAAATCTTTTCATGTAAATTTTCAACTTTTTTGAAGCCGAAATCTTTTCATGAAAATTTTGAACTTTTTTGAAGCAGAAATCTTTTCATCAAAATTTTCAAATTTTTTGAAGCTGAAATAATTCATGAAATTTTTTACCTTTTTTAAAGCCAAAATCCTGTCATGAAAATTTTCAACTTTGTTGAAGCCGAAATCTTTTCATGAAAATCTTCAACTTTTTTGAAGCAGAAATACTTTATGAAAATGTTCAACTTTTTTGAAGCCGAAATCTTTTCATGAAAATTTTAAACTTTTTTGAAGGCTAAATCTTTTCATGAAAATTTTTAACTTTGTTGAAGCAGAAATCTTTTCATGAAAATTTTCAACTATGTTGAAGCAGAAATCTTTTCATGAAAATTTTCAAGCAGAAATCTTTTCATGAAAATTTTCAACTTTTTTGAAGCAGAAATCTTTCCATGAAAATTTTACACTTTTTTGAAACAAAAATCTTTTCATGAAAATTTTCAACTTTTTGAAGCAGAAATAATTCATGAAAATTTTCAACTTTTTAAAAAGCCTGAAATTTTCAACTTTTTTGACGCGGAAATACTTCATGAAAATTTTCAACTTTTTTGAAGCAGAAATCTTTTCATGAAAATTATCAACTTTTTTGAAAATGAAACCTTTTCATGAAAATTTTCAACTTTTTTGAAGCCGAAATCTTTTCATGTAAATTTTTAACTTTTTTAAAACCGAAATCTTTTCATGAAATTTTTCAACTTTTTTGAAGCCGAAATACTTCATGAAAATCTTCAACTTTTGTAAAGCAGAAAAACGTCATGAAAGTTTTCAACTTTTTGGAAGCCGAAAAACTTCATGAAAGTTTTCAACTTTTTTGAAGCTGAAATACTTCATGAAAATTTTCAACTTTTTTGAAGCCGAATTACTTCATGAAAATTTTCAACTTTTTTGAAGCCAAAATCTTTTCATGAAACTTTTCAACTTTTTTGAAGCTGAAATCTTTTCATGTAAATTTTCAACTTTTTTAAAGCCAAAATCCTGTCATGAAACTTTTCAACTTTTTTGAAGCAGAAAACTTTTCATTTAAATTTTCAACTTTTTTGAAGCCGAAATACTTCATGAAAATTTTCAACTTTTTTGAAGCCGAACTCTTTTCATGAAAAATTTCAATTTTTTTGAAGCTGAAATCTTTTCATGGAAATTTTCAACTTTTTTGAAGTCAAAATCTTTTCATGAAAATTTTCAACTTTTTTGAAGCAGAAATCTTTTCATAAAAATTATCAACTTTTTTGAAAATGAAACCTTTTCATCAAAATTTTCAACTTTTTTGAAGCCGAAATCTTTTCATGTAAATTTTTAACTTTTTTGAAACCGAAATACTTCATGAAAATTTTCAACTTTTTTGAAGCTGAAATTTTTTCATGAAAATGTTCAACTTTTTTGAAGCAGAAATCGTTTCATGAAGATCTTCAACTTTTTTGAAGCAAAAATCTTTTCATGAAAATCTTCAACTTTTTTGAAGCAGAAATACTTCATGGAAATGTTCAACTTTTTTGAAGCCGAAATCTTTTCATGAAAATTTTGAACTTTTTTGAAGCAGAAATCTTTTCATCAAAATTTTCAAATTTTTTGAAGCGGAAATACTTCATGAAAATGTTCAACTTTTTTGAAGCCGAAATCTTTTCATGAAAATTTTCAACTTTTTTGAAGGCTAAATCTTTTCATGAAAATTTTTAACTTTGTTGAAGCAGAAATCTTTTCATGAAAATTTTCAACTTTGTTGAAGCAAAATTCTTTTCATGAAAATTTTCAACTTTGTTGAAGCAGAAATCTTTTCATGAAAATTTTCAACTTTTTTGAAGCTGAAATCTTTTCATGTAAATTTTCAACTTTTTTGAAACCAAAATACTTTATGAAAATTTTTGACTTTTTTGAAGCCGAAATCTTTTCATGAAAATCTTCGACTTTTTTGAAGCAGAAATCTTTTTATGAAAATTTTCAACTTTTTTGAAGCAGAAATCTTTTCATGAAAATTTTCAACTTTTTTAAAGCCAAAATCCTGTCATGAAAAATTTCAATTTTGTTGAAGCTGAAATCTTTTCATGGAAATTTTCAACTTTTTTGAAGCCAAAATCTTGTCATGAAAATTTTCAACTTTTTTGAAGCAGAAATCTTTTCATAAAAATTATCAACTTTTTTGAAAATGAAACCTTTTCATCAAAATTTTAAACTTTTTTGAAGCCGAAATCTTTTCATGTAAATTTTTAACTTTCTTGAAACCGAAATCTTTTCATGAAACTTTTCAACTTTTTTGAAGCTGAAATCTTTTCATGTAAATTTTCAACTTTTTTAAAGCCAAAATCCTGTCATGAAACTTTTCAACTTTTTTGAAGCAGAAAACTTTTCATTTGAATTTTCAACTTTTTTGAAGCCGAAATACTTCATGAAAATTTTCAACTTTTTTGAAGCCGAACTCTTTTCATGAAAAATTTCAATTTTTTTGAAGCTGAAATCTTTTCATGGAAATTTTCAACTTTTTTGAAGTCAAAATCTTTTCATGAAAATTTTCAACTTTTTTGAAGCAGAAATCTTTTCATAAAAATTATCAACTTTTTTGAAAATGAAACCTTTTCATCAAAATTTTCAACTTTTTTGAAGCCGAAATCTTTTCATGTAAATTTTTAACTTTTTTGAAACCGAAATACTTCATGAAAATTTTCAACTTTTTTGAAGCTGAAATTTTTTCATGAAAATGTTCAACTTTTTTGAAGCAGAAATCGTTTCATGAAGATCTTCAACTTTTTTGAAGCAAAAATCTTTTCATGAAAATCTTCAACTTTTTTGAAGCAGAAATACTTCATGGAAATGTTCAACTTTTTTGAAGCCGAAATCTTTTCATGAAAATTTTGAACTTTTTTGAAGCAGAAATCTTTTCATCAAAATTTTCAAATTTTTTGAAGCGGAAATACTTCATGAAAATGTTCAACTTTTTTGAAGCCGAAATCTTTTCATGAAAATTTTCAACTTTTTTGAAGGCTAAATCTTTTCATGAAAATTTTTAACTTTGTTGAAGCAGAAATCTTTTCATGAAAATTTTCAACTTTGTTGAAGCAGAAATCTTTTCATGAAAATTTTCAACTTTTTTGAAGCTGAAATCTTTTCATGTAAATTTTCAACTTTTTTGAAACCAAAATACTTTATGAAAATTTTTGACTTTTTTGAAGCCGAAATCTTTTCATGAAAATCTTCGACTTTTTTGAAGCAGAAATCTTTTTATGAAAATTTTCAACTTTTTTGAAGCAGAAATCTTTTCATGAAAATTTTCAACTTTTTTAAAGCCAAAATCCTGTCATGAAAAATTTCAATTTTGTTGAAGCTGAAATCTTTTCATGGAAATTTTCAACTTTTTTGAAGCCAAAATCTTGTCATGAAAATTTTCAACTTTTTTGAAGCAGAAATCTTTTCATAAAAATTATCAACTTTTTTGAAAATGAAACCTTTTCATCAAAATTTTCAACTTTTTTGAAGCCGAAATCTTTTCATGTAAATTTTTAACTTTCTTGAAACCGAAATACTTCATGAAAATTTTCAACTTTTTTGAAGCTGAAATTTTTTCATGAAAATGTTCAACTTTTTTGAAGCAGAAATCGTTTCATGAAGATCTTCAACTTTTTTGAAGCAAAAATCTTTTCATGAAAATCTTCAACTTTTTTGAAGCAGAAATCTTTTCATGAAAATTTTCAACTTTGTTGAAGCAAAAATCTTTTCATGAAAATTTTCAAGCAGAAATCTTTTCATGAAAATTTTCAACTTTTTTGAAGCAGAAATCTTTCCATGAAAATTTTACACTTTTTTGAAACAAAAATCTTTTCATGAAAATTTTCAACTTTTTTGAAGCCGAAATCTTTTCATGTAAATTTTTAACTTTTTTAAAACCGAAATCTTTTCATGAAAATTTTCAACTTTTTTGAAGCCGAAATCTTTTCATGTAAATTTTTAACTTTTTTAAAACCGAAATCTTTTCATGAAAATTTTCAACTTTTTTGAAGCCGAAATGTTTTCATTAAAATTTTCAACTTTTTTAAATCCGAAATCTTTTCATGAATCTTTTCATGAAAATTTTGAAGCCGAAATCTTTTCATGAAAGTTTTCAACTTTTTGAAGCAAAAATACTTCATGAAAATTTTCAACTTTTTAAAAAGCTTGAAATTTTCAACTTTTTTGAAGCAAAAATCTTTTCATGTAAATTTTGAACTTTTTTGAAAATGAAATCTTTTCATGAAAATTTTCAACTTTTTTGAAGCCGAAATACTTCATGAAAGTTTTCAACTTTTTCAAAGCTGAAATACTTCATGAAAGTTTTCAACTTTTTTAAAGCTGAAATCTTTATATGTAAATTTTCAACTTTATTCAAACTGATATTCTACATTTTCTAACTCAAAGTGTCGTTTCAAAGTAAAAATACTGTTAGAAGGCGTGATTCAGACAAAATTAGATGAAACAGCTGTACTGGTAACAAACAACGATATTAACAGCTTTAGTGATCAAATTGAGCGTATCTTGCGAAGCTGAGCTCGAAAGTGACATGAAACATGTTTTTGAGACATAAAGTGACACTTACAGTAAATACCTGTCCTGACTACATTTTCTAACTCAAAGTGTCGTTTCAAAGTAAAAATACTGTTAGAAGGAGTGATTCAGACAAAATTAGATGAAACAGCAGCACTGGTAACAAATGAGCGCAGTTACATGAAATGACATCAAAATCAACATTCCCTGAGCCAGACAACGCTATTAACAGCTTTAGTGATCAAATTGAGCGTATCTTGCGAAGCTGAGCTCGAAAGTGACATGACACATGTTTTTGAGACATAAAGTGACACTTACAGTAAATACCTGTCCTGACTACATTTTCTAACTCAAAGTGTCGTTTCAAAGTAAAACTACTGTTAGAAGGAGTGATTCAGACAAAATTAGATGAAACAGCAGCACTGGTAACAAACAACGATATTAACAGCTTTAGTGATCAAATTGAGCGTATCTTGCGAAGCTGAGCTCGAAAGTGACATGAAACATGTTTTTGGGACATAAAGTGACACTTACTGTTCAGACTACATTTTTAACTCAAAGTGTCGTTTCAAAGTAAAAATACTGTTAGAAGGAGTGATTCAGACAAAATTAGATGAAACAGCTGTGCTGGTAAGAAATGAGCGCAGTTACATGAAATGACATCAAAATCAACATTCCCTGAGCCAGAAAACGCTATTAACAGCTTTAGTGATCAAATTGAGCGTATCTTGCGAAGCTGAGCTCGAAAGTGACATGAAACATGTTTTTGGGACATAAAGTGACACTTACTTTTCAGACTACATTTTCTCACTCAAAGTGTCGTTTCAAAGTAAAAATACTGTTAGAAGGCGTGATTCAGACAAAATTAGATGAAACAGCTGTACTGGTAACAAACAACGATATTAACAGCTTTAGTGATCAAATTGAGCGTATCTTGCGAAGCTGAGCTCGAAAGTGACATGAAACATGTTTTTCAGACATAAAGTGACACTTACAATGAATACCTGTTCTGACTACATTTTCTAACTCAAAGTGTCGTTTCAAAGTAAAAATACTGTTAGAAGGAGTGATTCAGACAAAATTAGATGAAACAGCAGCACTGGTAACAAACAACGATATTAACAGCTTTAGTGATCAAATTGAGCGTATCTTGCGAAGCTGAGCTCGAAAGTGACATGAAACATGTTTTGAACAGTAAGTGTCACTTTATGTCTCAAAAACATGTTTCATGTCACTTTCGAGCTCAGCTTCGCAAGATACGCTCAATTTGATCACTAAAGCTGTTAATAGCGTTGTCTGGCTCAGGGAATGTTGATTTTGATGTCATTTCATGTAACTGCGCTCATTTGTTACCAGTACAGCTGTTTCATCTAATTTTGTCTGAATCACTCCCTCTAACAGTATTTTTACTTTGAAACGACACTTTGAGTTAGAAAATGTAGTCTGAACAGTAAGTGTCACTTTATGTCTCAAAAACATGTTTCATGTCACTTTCGAGCTCAGCTTCGCAAGATACGCTCAATTTGATCACTAAAGCTGTTAATAGCGTTGTCTGGCTCAGGGAATGTTGATTTTGATGTCATTTCATGTAACTGCGCTCATTTTTTACCACTACAGCTGTTTCATCTCATTTTGCCTGAAAAACTCCTTCTAACAGTATTTTTACTTTGAAACGACACTTTGAGTTAGAAAATGCAGTCTGAACAGTAAGTGTCACTTTTTGTCTGAAAAACATGTTTCATGTCACTTTCGAGCTCAGCTTCGCAAGATACGCTCAATTTGATCACTAAAGCTGTTAATATCGTTGTTTGTTACCAGTACAGCTGTTTCATCTAATTTTGTCTGAATCACTCCTTCTAACAGTATTTTTACTTTGAAACGACGCTTTCAGTTAGAAAATGTAGTCAGGACAGGTATTCACTGTAAGTGTCACTTTATGTCTCAAAAACATGTTTCATGTCACTTTCGAGCTCAGCTTCGCAAGATACGCTCAATTTGATCACTAAAGCTGTTAATATCATTGTTTGTTACCAGAACAGCTGTTTCATCTAATTTTGTCTGAATCACTCCTTCTAACAGTATTTTTACTTTGAAACTACACTTTGAGTTAGAAAATGTAGAATATCAGTTTGAATAAAGTCGAAAATTTTCATGAAAAGAATTCTGCTTCAAAAAAGTATAAATTTTTCATGATAGGATTTTGGCTTTAAAAAATTTGAAAATTTTCATGAAGTATTTCGGCTTCAAAAAAGTTGAAAATTTTCATGAAAAGATTTACACTTCAAAAAAGTTGAATATGTTCATGAATTTTTTCAACTTCAAAAAAGTCTAAGATTTTCATGAAAAGATTTCTGCTTCAAAAACTTGAAAGTTTTCATGAAAAGATTTCGGCTTCAAAAAAGTTGAAAATTTTCATGAAAAGATTTACACTTCAAAAAAGTTGAAAATGTTCATGAATTTTTTCGACTTCAAAAAAGTCTAAGATTTTCATGAAAAGATTTCTGCTTCAAAAACTTGAAAATTTTCATGAAAAGATTTCGGCTTCAAAAAAGTTGAAAATTTTCATGAAAAGATTTACACTTCAAAAAAGTTGAAAATGTTCATGAATTTTTTCGACGTCAAAAAAGTCGAACATTTTCATGAATAGATTTCGGCTTCAAAAATGTTGAAAATTTTCATGAACTATTTCGGCATCAAAAAAGTTGAAAATTTACATTAAAAGATTTCGGCTTCAAAAAAGTTGAAAATTTTCATGAACTATTTCGGCATCAAAAAAGTTGAAAATTTACATTAAAAGATTTCGGCTTCAAAAAAGTCAAAAATTTTCATGAAGTATTTCGGCTTCAAAAAAGTTGAAAATTTTCATGAAAAGATTTACACTTCAAAAAAGTTGAAAATGTTCATGAATTTTTTCGACTTCAAAAAAGTCTAAGATTTTCATGAAAAGATTTCTGCTTCAAAAAAGTTGAAAATTTTCATGAAAAGATTTAGGCTTCAAAAAAGTTGAAAATTTTCATGACAGGATTTTTGCTTTAAAAAATGTAAAACATTTTATAAAGTATTTCGGCTTCAAAAAGGTTGAAAACTTTCATGAAGTATTTCAGCTTCAAAAAAGTCGAAGATTTTCATGAAAAGATTTCGGCTTACAAAAAGTTGAAAATTTTCATGAACTATTTCGGCATCAAAAAAGTTGAAAATTTTCATGAAAAGATTTCTGCTTCAAAAAAGTTGAAAATTTTCATGAAGTATTTCGGCTTCAAAAAAGTCAATGATTTTCATCAAAAGATTTCTGCTTCAAAAATGTTGAAAATTTTCATGAACTATTTCGGCTTCAAAAAAGTTGAAAATTTTCATGACAGGATTTTGGCTTTAAAAAAGGTAAAAATTTTCATGACAAGATTTCGGCTCCAAAAAGTTGAAAATTTTCATGACAGGATTTTGGCTTTAAAAAAGGTAAAAAGTTTCATGACAAGATTTCGGCTCCAAAAAGTTGAAAATTTTCATGAAAAGATTTCGGCTTCAAAAAAATTGAAAATTTTCATGAAAAGATTTCGGCTTCAAAAAAGTTTAAAATTTTCATCAAGTATTTCGGCTTCAAAAAAGTCAAAGTATTTCATGAAAAGATTTCTGCTTCAAAAAAGTTGAAAATTTTCATGACAGCATTATGGCTTTAAAAAAGGTAAGAATTTTCATCAAGTATTTCGGCTTCAAAAAAGTCGAAGTATTTCATGAAAAGATTTCTGCTTCAAAAAAGTTGAAAATTTTCATTAAAAGATTTCGGCTTCAAAAAATTCATAAACTTTCATGAAGTATTTCGGCTTCAAAAAAGTTGAAAATTTTCATGAAAAGATTTCGGCTTCAAAAAGGTTGAAAAGTTTCATGAACTATTTCGACTTCAAAAAAGTCGAAGATTTTCATGAAAAGATTTCTGCTTCAAAAAAGTTGAAAATTTTCATTAAAAGATTTCGGCTTCAAAAAATTCAAAAACTTTAATGAAGTATTTTGGCTTCAAAAAAGTTGAAAATTTTCATGAAAAGATTTCAGGTTCAAAAAAGTTGAAAATTTTCATGACAGCATTATGGCTTTAAAAAAGGTAAGAATTTTCATCAAGTATTTCGGCTTCAAAAAAGTCGAAGTATTTCATGAAAAGATTTCTGCTTCAAAAAAGTTCAAAATTTTCATTAAAAGATTTCGGCTTCAAAAAATTCAAAAACTTTCATGAAGTATTTCGGCTTCAAAAAAGTTGAAAATTTTCATGAAAAGATTTCGGCTTCAAAAAGGTTGAAAAGTTTCATGAACTATTTCGACTTCAAAAAAGTAGAAGATTTTCATGAAAAGATTTCTGCTTCAAAAAAGTTGAAAATTTTCATTAAAAGATTTCGGCTTCAAAAAATTCAAAAACTTTCATGAAGTATTTCGGCTTCAAAAAAGTTGAAAATTTTCATCAAGTATTTCGGCTTCAAAGAAGTTGAAGATTTTCATGAAAAGATTTCTGCTTCAAAAAAGTTGAAAATTTTCATGACAGGATTTTAGCTTTGAAAAAGGTAAAAATTTTCATGAAGTATTTCGGCTTCAAAAAGGTTGAAAGCTTTCATGAAGTATTTCGGCTTCAAAAAAGTTGAAAATTTTCATGAATAGATTTAGACTCCAAAAAAGTTGAAAATTTTCATCAAGTATTTCGGCTTCAAAAAAGTTCAAGATTTTCATGAAAAGATTTCAGCTTCAAAAAAGTCAAAGATTTTCTTGAAAAGATTTCTGCTTCAAAAAAGTTGAAAATTTTCATGACAGGATTTTGGCTTTAAAAAAGGTAAAAATTTTCATGACAAGATTTCGGCTCCAAAAAGTTGAAAATTTTCATGAAAAGATTTCGGCTTCAAAAAAGTTGAAAATTTTCATGAAAAGATTTCGGCTTCAAAAAAGTTTAAAATTTTCATCAAGTATTTCGGCTTCAAAAAAGTCAAAGTATTTCATGAAAAGATTTCTGCTTCAAAAAAGTTGAAAATTTTCATGAAAAGATTTCGGCTTCAAAAAAGTTGAAAATTTACATGAAATGATTTCGGCTTCAAAAAAGTTGAAAATTTTCATGAAAAGATTTCAGCTTCAAAAAAGTTGAAAATTTTCATGACAGCATTATGGCTTTAAAAAAGTTAAGAATTTTCATCAAGTATTTCGGCTTCAAAAAAGTCGAAGTATTTCATGAAAAGATTTCTGCTTCAAAAAAGTTGAAAATTTTCATTAAAAGATTTCGGCTTCAAAAAATTCAAAAACTTTCATGAAGTATTTCGGCGTCAAAAAAGTTGAAAATTTTTATGAAAAGATTTCGGCTTCAAAAAGGTTGAAAACTTTCATGAACTATTTCGACTTCAAAAAAGTCGAAGATTTTCATGAAAAGATTTCTGCTTCAAAAAAGTTGAAAATTTTCATTAAAAGATTTCGGCTTCAAAAAAGTTGAAAATTTTCATGAAAAGATTTCGGCTTCAAAAAAGTTGAAAATTTTCATGAAAAGATTTCTGCTTCAAAAAAGTTGAAAATTTTTATGACAGGATTTTAGCTTTGAAAAAGGTAAAAATTTTCATGACAGGATTTTAGCTTCAAAAAGGTTGAAAACTTTCATGAAGTATTTCGGCTTCAAAAAAGTTGAAAATTTTCATGAAGTATTTCGGCTGCAAAAAAGTCGAAGATTTTCATGAAAAGATTTCTGCTTCAAAAAAGTTGAACATTTTCATGAAAAGATTTCGGCTTCAAAAAAGTTTAAAATGTTCATGAAAAGATTTCGGCTTCAAAAAAGTTGAAAACTTTCATGAAGTATTTCGGCTTCAAAAAAGTTGAAGATTTACATTAAAAGATTTCGGCATCAAAAAAGTTGAAAATTTTCATGAAAAGATTTCTATTTCAAAAAAGTTGAAAATTTTCATGAAAAGATTTCTATTTCAAAAAAGTTGAAAATTTTCATGAAAAGATTTAGACTTCAAAAAAGTTGACAATTTTCATGAAAAGATTTCTGCTTCAAAAAAGTTGAAAATTTTCATGAACTATTTCGGCATCAAAAAAGTTGAAAATTTACATTAAAAGATTTCGGCTTCAAAAAAGTCAAAAATTTTCATGAAGTATTTCGGCTTCAAAAAAGTTGAAAATTTTCATGAAAAGATTTAGACTTCAAAAAAGTTAAAGATTTTCTTGAAAAGATTTCAGCTTCAAAAAAGTCAAAGATTTTCTTGAAAAGATTTCTGCTTCAAAAAAGTTGAAAATTTTCATGACAAGATTTCGGCTTCAAAAAAGTTGAAAATTTTCATGAAAAGATTTCGGCTTCAAAAAAGTTCAAAATTTTCATGAAAAGATTTCGGCTTCAAAAAAGTTCAAAATTTTCATCAAGTATTTCGGCTTCAAAAAAGTCAAAGTATTTCATGAAAAGATTTCTGCTTCAAAAAAGTTGACAATTTTCATGAAAAGATTTCGGCTTCAAAAAAGTTGAAAATTTACATGAAAAGATTTCGGCTTCAAAAAAGTTGAAAATTTACATGAAAAGATTTCGGCTTCAAAAAAGTTGAAAATTTTCATGAAAAGATTTCGGCTTCAAAAAATTCAAAAACTTTCATGAAGTATTTCGGCTTCAAAAAAGTTGAAAATTTTCATCAAGTATTTCGGCTTCAAAGAAGTTGAAGATTTTCATGAAAAGATTTCTGCTTCAAAAAAGTTGAAAATTTTCATGACAGGATTTTAGCTTTGAAAAAGGTAAAAATTTTCATGAAGTATTTCGGCTTCAAAAAGGTTGAAAGCTTTCATGAAGTATTTCGGCTTCAAAAAAGTTGAAAATTTTCATGAAGTATTTCGGCTGCAAAAAAGTCGAAGATTTTCATGAAAAGTTTTCTGCTTCAAAAAAGTTGAACATTTTCATGAAAAGATTTCGGCTTCAAAAAAGTTGAAGATTTACATTAAAAGATTTCGGCATCAAAAAAGTTGAAAACTTTAATGAAGTATTTCAGCTTCAAAAAAGTTGAAAATTTTCATGAAAAGATTTCTATTTCAAAAAAGTTGAAAATTTTCATGAAAAGATTTCGGCTTCAAAAAAGTTGAAAATTTTCATGAAAAGATTTAGACTCCAAAAAAGTTGAAAATTTTCATCAAGTATTTCGGCTTCAAAAAAGTTCAAGATTTTCATGAAAAGATTTCAGCTTCAAAAAAGTCAAAGATTTTCTTGAAAAGATTTCTGCTTCAAAAAAGTTGAAAATTTTCATGACAGGATTTTGGCTTTAAAAAAGGTAAAAATTTTCATGACAAGATTTCGGCTCCAAAAAGTTGAAAATTTTCATGAAAAGATTTCGGCTTCAAAAAAGTTGAAAATTTTCATGAAAAGATTTCGGCTTCAAAAAAGTTTAAAATTTTCATGAAAAGATTTCGGCTTCAAAAAAGTTGAAAATTTACATGAAATGATTTCGGCTTCAAAAAAGTTGAAAATTTTCATGAAAAGATTTCGGCTTCAAAAAAGTTGAAAATTTTCATGACAGCATTATGGCTTTAAAAAAGGTAAGAATTTTCATCAAGTATTTCGGCTTCAAAAAATTCGAAGTATTTCATGAAAAGATTTCTGCTTCAAAAAAGTTGAAAATTTTCATTAAAAGATTTCGGCTTCAAAAAATTCAAAAACTTTCATGAAGTATTTCGGCGTCAAAAAAGTTGAAAATTTTCATGAAAAGATTTCGGCTTCAAAAAGGTTGAAAACTTTCATGAACTATTTCGACTTCAAAAAAGTCAAAGATTTTCATGAAAAGATTTCTGCTTCAAAAAAGTTGACAATTTTCATGAAAAGATTTCGGCTTCAAAAAAGTTGAAAATTTACATGAAAAGATTTCGGCTTCAAAAAAGTTGAAAATTTTCATGAAAAGATTTCGGCTTCAAAAAAGTTGAAAATTTTCATGACAGCATTATGGCTTTAAAAAAGGTAAGAATTTTCATCAAGTAATTCGGCTTCAAAAAAGTTGAAAATTTTCATGAAAAGATTTTGGCTTCAAAAAAGTTGAAAATTTTCATGAAGTATTTCTGCTTTAAAAATGTCAAAGTGACCCGGTTGAGTTTTTATTTTCTACATCTTTGCAATAAATTCATCTCTTCATTCAGTATTCAAGGTATTCCTCAATTAACTTGTTTTTGATCATCATACATCCTTATTTTATTTTTTCCTTTCTTACTTTTTGAATAAAAAACATTTTTGTATCATTACCCTTCTAATGCACAACATGGGTCAAAAATGAATCCACTTTCTATGTTATTTCATGTATGGCTGAGTGTTTCTATGATATATCTTTGAAAGAAATACATTTTATCATTTACTTTTCCAAGTATGCAGTAAATATCTTGTTTTTGTTAAGCACAAATCATCATTTGTATTTTTCCTTTCTTACTTTATGAACGAGCACAGCTTTTGTATTTCTACATCAAGTTTACACACATGGGTCAGAAACGACCCACATGCATTTACTATAGCATTTGCTGTGAAACGTGGTTGTTTCAGACATTTCACAGCTCAGCACAGCTCCCTTGGAACATCTAATACATGTAAGTATTGTTTTTAAATTGTTCTAACATCACTTTAGAAAATATTTGATGACAATTGTGAAAGATAACTGTACATAACATTTGATTAGGTTTAGGTTACCTTGAGAGTGAGTACATTACTTGTCAGAAAGTTACAAGTAATTACTATTAGCTAGCTAGCTGTTGACACTTCTATTTTAGTTAGCTAATTCTATTGTAGTTAGCTAACTATTATGTAGATTGCTAGGCTACTTAGCAAAGTACTTAGCTAAGCTACTTAGCCAAGTCACCAAAATAAAACTCTATGTATGTGTATGTATATTGATGTGCATCTGAAAATTTTATTGTGCTTTTGATTTTCTTTATCCAGAGTATGGCTGGTCCCAGATTTACTACTGAGATGGTTGTAGCGATGCTGCAGGAAGAACCAGATGAGGAGGCAATTTGTCTTGATTCAGAGTCTGAAATTTCTGATGATGATGACCCAGAATATTTGCCAGAGGGTCAAGCTGGAGTTGTGGGTGTGTCTGGGAATCCATGAAGAAGACTCCTCTGATGATACAGAAGACTCATCTGATGAGTCCTCTGAAGAGGAAACTCAGACCCAGTCCAATAGATTGAGTAAAAACGGATCTTACTGGAATGAGAATCCCCCCATTCATGGCAGAACAAGAAGCCATAACATTCTGAGGAGCTGCCCAGGACCTACACCTGGATCACCAGCTGTTTCACCAAAAGATGCCTGGGATATGTTCATGAGTGACAACATCATTGAGGAGGTTCTAATATGTACCAACTTAGAGGGACGAAGAACAGCCACAGCAAAAGGGAAAGAGTGGAGAAGCATTGATAAAGAAGAATTGATGGCCTTCATCAATTCTTGCAGGGGGGGAGAAGAGCTGGGATGTGGCCTTGCAGGAGCTGTTTGTGGATCCGCTGCAAAATCCAATTTACAAGGCCACCATGGGGCTTAGGAGATATGAAGATATCCGCCGCGTCATACGGTTTGACGACAAGAGGACCAGGGCTCTGCGACTGGAAACACACCACATGGCGACATTTAGGTACGTGTGGGACTGTTTCCTGGACAACTGCAGAAGAAAGTTCATCCCCAGTGACTGTGTCACCATAGATGAGCAGCTTGTGCCATTCCGAGGCAGGTGCAAGTTACGGCAACACATGCCCAGCAAGCCTGCAAAATATGGGATAAAAATCTTCTGGATGTGCGACGCAAGGGTACCTTATGCAATAGATGGAATTGTCTATACCGGGAGACAGCCAGGTTCAGAGGAACCTTGGAGAGAATGTCGTCCAGCAATTGTGCAGTGGAATCAGACAGACAGGTGAATGTAAAGTACAATAGAGAAACTAATGTATTAAGTTTTAGCACAATACCTACATACTTTTTCCCAATCTTTAATAATGTGTATTTTATTTTTTTATTTGATTTCTCTGTAAGCAAAATAGTAAAACAGAATAAAATGCAATGCAATGCAACAGATTATGGCGTTAGAGTTTAAAGAATTCCATGTCGAGTAAATTTACAATCTTTTCCCCCTCTCATAGGTCGCAACATCACAATTAGCAACTTCTTCACCAGTGTCCCGCTGGCTGAGAAGCTCCTCGAGAAGAACCTGACCATTGTTGGGACTCTTTGCCAGAACAAATCGGACATACCACCTATCATGAAGCCATCCAAATCACGGGAGATTCATAGCTCAGAATTCGGATTCAATGGCAACATGACCATGGTGAGCTATGTGCAGAAGAAGGGAAAAGCTGTTGTCCTCCTGAGCACTATGCATGATGACAAAGCAGTGGATGACAGCAGTCAGAAGAAGAAACAATGGGAAGATGTGGGTTTAAAAAACAAAACACAGCCACCACCCAGCCACAAGAGGACATCAGACAGGAGGGCCAAAGGAAGAGGAAGAGGTGCACGATCTGCCCAGTTACCAAAGACAGAAAAGTCAGCAGCTAGTGTTCCCAGTGCACCAGGACTGTGTGCAAGGAGCACAAACTCTTAGTGATCATTTGTGAGGCATGTCAAAATTGAGATGGCAATTTGTGCTCTAGTGATGTGTTCAGTTGTATTTCATTTTGTTTGGTCACATTCACCAGTTTACAGTTGTTAAATTACAGATACAGTTCAGTTCAACAGCCGTGTTATCTGTTATCAGAGGTATGTGTATGTGTGACAAAATGACAAATAAACATGTTGCAAATATGAAATACATAAGTGTTTGGCTCCACTCACTGCTAAAGTAATTACTTGAAACAAATTATTATTATAGTATTAATCCATTTAATTTTAAATCACACTTGGATGTATGGGTCATTTTTGACCCATGTGTGTAAACTTGATGTAGTAATAAAAAAACTATTTTTGTTCATAAAGCATGAAAGTAAAAATGAAAATAGTGATTGGTGGTAATCAAAAACAAGATATTTAAAGAATACTTGGAATATTCAATCATAAAATAAATTGATTTCAAAAGATAGAACAAAGAAAAACTCAGCCAGCATGAAGAAAGTCGAAGATTTTCATGAAAATTTTCAACTTTTTTGAAGCCGAAATACTTCATGAAAATCTTTGACTTTTTTGAAGCCGAAATCTTTTCATGAAAGTTTTCAACTTTTTTAAAGCAGAAATCTTTTCATGAAAATTTTGAACTTTTTTGAAGCAGAAATCTTTTCATCAAAATTTGCAAATTTTTTGAAGCCGAAATACTTCATGAAAGTTTTCAACCTTTTTGAAGCTGAAATAATTCATGAAAATTTTTACCTTTTTTTAAGCCAAAATCCTGTCATGAAAATTTTCAACTTTCTGAAGTAGAAATATTTTATGAAAATGTTCAACTTTTTCAAAAACCCGAATTTTTCAACTTTTTTGAAGCCGAAAACTTTTCATTTAAATTTTCAACTTTTTTGAAGCCGAAATACTTCATGAAAATTTTCAACTTTTTTGAAGCCGAACTCTTTTCATGAAAAATTTCAATTTTGTTGAAGCCGAAATCTTTTCATGGAAATTTTCAACTTTTTTGAAGTCAAAATCTTTTCATGAAAATTTTCAACTTTTTTGAAGCAGAAATCTTTTCATAAAAATTATCAACTTTTTTGAAAATGAAACCTTTTCATCAAAATTTTCAACTTTTTTGAAGCCGAAATCTTTTCATGTAAATTTTCAACTTTTTTGAAGCCGAAATCTTTTCATGAAAATTTTGAACTTTTTTGAAGCAGAAATCTTTTCATCAAAATTTTCAAATTTTTTGAAGCTGAAATACTTCATGAAATTTTTTACCTTTTTTAAAGCCAAAATCCTGTCATGAAAATTTTCAACTTTGTTGAAGCCGAAATCTTTTCATGAAAATCTTCAACTTTTTTGAAGCAGAAATACTTTATGAAAATGTTCAACTTTTTTGAAGCCGAAATACTTCATGAAAATTTTCAACTTTTTTGAAGCCGAACTCTTTTCATGAAAAATTTCAATTTTGTTGAAGCCGAAATCTTTTCATGGAAATTTTCAACTTTTTTGAAGTCAAAATCTTTTCATGAAAATTTTCAACTTTTTTGAAGCAGAAATCTTTTCATAAAAATTATCAACTTTTTTGAAAATGAAACCTTTTCATCAAAATTTTCAACTTTTTTGAAGCCGAAATCTTTTCATGTAAATTTTCAACTTTTTTGAAGCCGAAATCTTTTCATGAAAATTTTGAACTTTTTTGAAGCAGAAATCTTTTCATCAAAATTTTCAAATTTTTTGAAGCAGAAATACTTTATGAAAATGTTCAACTTTTTTGAAGCCGAAATCTTTTCATGAAAATTTTCAACTTTTTTGAAGGCTAAATCTTTTCATGAAAATTTTTAACTTTGTTGAAGCAGAAATCTTTTCATGAAAATTTTCAACTATGTTGAAGCAGAAATCTTTTCATGAAAATTTTCAAGCAGAAATCTTTTCATGAAAATTTTCAACTTTTTTGAAGCAGAAATCTTTCCATGAAAATTTTACACTTTTTTGAAACAAAAATCTTTTCATGAAAATTTTCAACTTTTTGAAGCAGAAATACTTCATGAAAATTTTCAACTTTTTAAAAAGCCTGAAATTTTCAACTTTTTTGACGCGGAAATACTTCATGAAAATTTTCAACTTTTTTGAAGCAGAAATCTTTTCATGAAAATTATCAACTTTTTTGAAAATGAAACCTTTTCATGAAAATTTTCAACTTTTTTGAAGCCGAAATCTTTTCATGTAAATTTTTAACTTTTTTAAAACCGAAATCTTTTCATGAAAATTTTCAACTTTTTTGAAGCCGAAATACTTCATGAAAATCTTCAACTTTTGTAAAGCAGAAAAACGTCATGAAAGTTTTCAACTTTTTGGAAGCCGAAAAACTTCATGAAAGTTTTCAACTTTTTTGAAGCTGAAATACTTCATGAAGATTTTCAACTTTTTTGAAGCCGAATTACTTCATGAAAATTTTCAACTTTTTTGAAGCCAAAATCTTTTCATGAAACTTTTCAACTTTTTTGAAGCTGAAATCTTTTCATGTAAATTTTCAACTTTTTTAAAGCCAAAATCCTGTCATGAAACTTTTCAACTTTTTTGAAGCAGAAAACTTTTCATTTAAATTTTCAACTTTTTTGAAGCCGAAATACTTCATGAAAATTTTCAACTGTTTTGAAGCCGAACTCTTTTCATGAAAAATTTCAATTTTTTTGAAGCTGAAATCTTTTCATGGAAATTTTCAACTTTTTTGAAGTCAAAATCTTTTCATGAAAATTTTCAACTTTTTTGAAGCAGAAATCTTTTCATAAAAATTATCAACTTTTTTGAAAATGAAACCTTTTCATCAAAATTTTCAACTTTTTTGAAGCCGAAATCTTTTCATGTAAATTTTTAACTTTTTTGAAAACGAAATACTTCATGAAAATTTTCAACTTTTTTGAAGCTGAAATTTTTTCATGAAAATGTTCAACTTTTTTGAAGCAGAAATCGTTTCATGAAGATCTTCAACTTTTTTGAAGCAAAAATCTTTTCATGAAAATCTTCAACTTTTTTGAAGCAGAAATAATTCATGGAAATGTTCAACTTTTTTGAAGCCGAAATCTTTTCATGAAAATTTTGAACTTTTTTGAAGCAGAAATCTTTTCATCAAAATTTTCAAATTTTTTGAAGCGGAAATACTTCATGAAAATGTTCAACTTTTTTGAAGCCGAAATCTTTTCATGAAAATTTTCAACTTTTTTGAAGGCTAAATCTTTTCATGAAAATTTTTAACTTTGTTGAAGCAGAAATCTTTTCATGAAAATTTTCAACTTTGTTGAAGCAGAAATCTTTTCATGAAAATTTTAAAGCAGAAATCTTTTCATGAAAATTTTCAACTTTTTTGAAGCTGAAATCTTTTCATGTAAATTTTCAACTTTTTTGAAACCAAAATACTTTATGAAAATTTTTGACTTTTTTGAAGCCGAAATCTTTTCATGAAAATCTTCGACTTTTTTGAAGCAGAAATCTTTTTATGAAAATTTTCAACTTTTTTGAAGCAGAAATCTTTTCATGAAAATTTTCAACTTTTTTAAAGCCAAAATCCTGTCATGAAAAATTTCAATTTTGTTGAAGCTGAAATCTTTCCATGAAAATTTTACACTTTTTTGAAACAAAAATCTTTTCATGAAAATTATCAACTTTTTTGAAAATGAAACCTTTTCATGAAAATTTTCAACTTTTTTGAAGCCGAAATCTTTTCATGTAAATTTTTAACTTTTTTAAAACCGAAATCTTTTCATGAAAATTTTCAACTTTTTTGAAGCCGAAATCTTTTGATGTAAATTTTTAACTTTTTTAAAACCGAAATCTTTTCATCAAAATTTTCAACTTTTTTGAAGCCGAAATGTTTTCATTAAAATTTTCAACTTTTTTAAATCCGAAATCTTTTCATGAATCTTTTCATGAAAATTTTGAGGCCGAAATCTTTTCATGAAAGTTTTCAACTTTTTTGAAAATGAAACCTTTTCATCAAAATTATCAACTTTTTTGAAGCCGAAATCTTTTCATGTAAATTTTTAACTTTCTTGAAACCGAAATCTTTTCATGAAACTTTTCAACTTTTTTGAAGCTGAAATCTTTTCATGTAAATTTTCAACTTTTTTAAAGCCAAAATCCTGTCATGAAACTTTTAACTTTTTTGAAGCAGAAAACTTTTCATTTGAATTTTCAACTTTTTTGAAGCCGAAATACTTCATGAAAATTTTCAACTTTTTTGAAGCCGAACTCTTTTCATGAAAAATTTCAATTTTTTTGAAGCTGAAATCTTTTCATGGAAATTTTCAACTTTTTTGAAGTCAAAATCTTTTCATGAAAATTTTCAACTTTTTTGAAGCAGAAATCTTTTCATAAAAATTATCAACTTTTTTGAAAATGAAACCTTTTCATCAAAATTTTCAACTTTTTTGAAGCCGAAATCTTTTCATGTAAATTTTTAACTTTTTTGAAACCGAAATACTTCATGAAAATTTTCAACTTTTTTGAAGCTGAAATTTTTTCATGAAAATGTTCAACTTTTTTGAAGCAGAAATCGTTTCATGAAGATCTTCAACTTTTTTGAAGCAAAAATCTTTTCATGAAAATTTTGAACTTTTTTGAAGCAGAAATCTTTTCATCAAAATTTTCAAATTTTTTGAAGCGGAAATACTTCATGAAAATGTTCAACTTTTTTGAAGCCGAAATCTTTTCATGAAAATTTTCAACTTTTTTGAAGGCTAAATCTTTTCATGAAAATTTTTAACTTTGTTGAAGCAGAAATCTTTTCATGAAAATTTTCAACTTTGTTGAAGCAGAAATCTTTTCATGAACATTTTCAACTTTTTTGAAGCTGAAATCTTTTCATGTAAATTTTCAACTTTTTTGAAACCAAAATACTTTATGAAAATTTTTGACTTTTTTGAAGCCGAAATCTTTTCATGAAAATCTTCGACTTTTTTGAAGCAGAAATCTTTTTATGAAAATTTTCAACTTTTTTGAAGCAGAAATCTTTTCATGAAAATTTTCAACTTTTTTAAAGCCAAAATCCTGTCATGAAAAATTTCAATTTTGTTGAAGCTGAAATCTTTTCATGGAAATTTTCAACTTTTTTGAAGCCAAAATCTTGTCATGAAAATTTTCAACTTTTTTGAAGCAGAAATCTTTTCATAAAAATTATCAACTTTTTTGAAAATGAAACCTTTTCATCAAAATTTTAAACTTTTTTGAAGCCGAAATCTTTTCATGTAAATTTTTAACTTTCTTGAAACCGAAATCTTTTCATGAAACTTTTCAACTTTTTTGAAGCTGAAATCTTTTCATGTAAATTTTCAACTTTTTTAAAGCCAAAATCCTGTCATGAAACTTTTCAACTTTTTTGAAGCAGAAAACTTTTCATTTGAATTTTCAACTTTTTTGAAGCCGAAATACTTCATGAAAATTTTCAACTTTTTTGAAGCCGAACTCTTTTCATGAAAAATTTCAATTTTTTTGAAGCTGAAATCTTTTCATGGAAATTTTCAACTTTTTTGAAGTCAAAATCTTTTCATGAAAATTTTCAACTTTTTTGAAGCAGAAATCTTTTCATAAAAATTATCAACTTTTTTGAAAATGAAACCTTTTCATCAAAATTTTCAACTTTTTTGAAGCCGAAATCTTTTCATGTAAATTTTTAACTTTTTTGAAACCAAAATACTTCATGAAAATTTTCAACTTTTTTGAAGCTGAAATTTTTTCATGAAAATGTTCAACTTTTTTGAAGCAGAAATCGTTTCATGAAGATCTTCAACTTTTTTGAAGCAAAAATCTTTTCATGAAAATCTTCAACTTTTTTGAAGCAGAAATACTTCATGGAAATGTTCAACTTTTTTGAAGCCGAAATCTTTTCATGAAAATTTTGAACTTTTTTGAAGCAGAAATCTTTTCATCAAAATTTTCAAATTTTTTGAAGCGGAAATACTTCATGAAAATGTTCAACTTTTTTGAAGCCGAAATCTTTTCATGAAAATTTTCAACTTTTTTGAAGGCTAAATCTTTTCATGAAAATTTTTAACTTTGTTGAAGCAGAAATCTTTTCATGAAAATTTTCAACTTTGTTGAAGCAGAAATCTTTTCATGAAAATTTTCAACTTTGTTGAAGCAGAAATCTTTTCATGAAAATTTTCAACTTTTTTGAAGCCGAAATCTTTTCATGAAAATCTTCGACTTTTTTGAAGCAGAAATCTTTTTATGAAAATTTTCAACTTTTTTGAAGCAGAAATCTTTTCATGAAAATTTTCAACTTTTTTAAAGCCAAAATCCTGTCATGAAAAATTTCAATTTTGTTGAAGCTGAAATCTTTTCATGGAAATTTTCAACTTTTTTGAAGCCAAAATCTTGTCATGAAAATTTTCAACTTTTTTGAAGCAGAAATCTTTTCATAAAAATTATCAACTTTTTTGAAAATGAAACCTTTTCATCAAAATTTTCAACTTTTTTGAAGCCGAAATCTTTTCATGTAAATTTTTAACTTTCTTGAAACCGAAATACTTCATGAAAATTTTCAACTTTTTTGAAGCTGAAATTTTTTCATGAAAATGTTCAACTTTTTTGAAGCAGAAATCGTTTCATGAAGATCTTCAACTTTTTTGAAGCAAAAATCTTTTCATGAAAATCTTCAACTTTTTTGAAGCAGAAATCTTTTCATGAAAATTTTCAACTTTGTTGAAGCAAAAATCTTTTCATGAAAATTTTCAAGCAGAAATCTTTTCATGAAAATTTTCAACTTTTTTGAAGCAGAAATCTTTCCATGAAAATTTTACACTTTTTTGAAACAAAAATCTTTTCATGAAAATTATCAACTTTTTTGAAAATGAAACCTTTTCATGAAAATTTTCAACTTTTTTGAAGCCGAAATCTTTTCATGTAAATTTTTAACTTTTTTAAAACCGAAATCTTTTCATGAAAATTTTCAACTTTTTTGAAGCCGAAATCTTTTCATGTAAATTTTTAACTTTTTTAAAACCGAAATCTTTTCATGAAAATTTTCAACTTTTTTGAAGCCGAAATGTTTTCATTAAAATTTTCAACTTTTTTAAATCCGAAATCTTTTCATGAATCTTTTCATGAAAATTTTGAAGCCGAAATCTTTTCATGAAAGTTTTCAACTTTTTTGAAAATGAAATCTTTTCATGAAAATGTTCAACTTTTTTGAAGCAGAAATCGTTTCATGAAAATCTTCAACTTTTTTGAAGCAAAAATCTTTTCATGAAAATCTTCAACTTTTTTGAAGCAGAAATACTTCATGGAAATGTTCAACTTTTTTGAAGCCGAAATCTTTTCATGAAAATTTTGAACTTTTTTGAAGCAGAAATCTTTTCATCAAAATTTTCAAATTTTTTGAAGCGGAAATACTTCATGAAAATGTTCAACTTTTTTGAAGCCGAAATCTTTTCATGAAAATTTTCAACTTTTTTGAAGGCTAAATCTTTTCATGAAAATTTTTAACTTTGTTGAAGCAGAAATCTTTTCATGAAAATTTTCAACTTTGTTGAAGCAGAAATCTTTTCATGAAAATTTTCAACTTTGTTGAAGCAGAAATCTTTTCATGAAAATTTTCAACTTTTTTGAAGCCGAAATCTTTTCATGAAAATCTTCGACTTTTTTGAAGCAGAAATCTTTTTATGAAAATTTTCAACTTTTTTGAAGCAGAAATCTTTTCATGAAAATTTTCAACTTTTTTAAAGCCAAAATCCTGTCATGAAAAATTTCAATTTTGTTGAAGCTGAAATCTTTTCATGGAAATTTTCAACTTTTTTGAAGCCAAAATCTTGTCATGAAAATTTTCAACTTTTTTGAAGCAGAAATCTTTTCATAAAAATTATCAACTTTTTTGAAAATGAAACCTTTTCATCAAAATTTTCAACTTTTTTGAAGCCGAAATCTTTTCATGTAAATTTTTAACTTTCTTGAAACCGAAATACTTCATGAAAATTTTCAACTTTTTTGAAGCTGAAATTTTTTCATGAAAATGTTCAACTTTTTTGAAGCAGAAATCGTTTCATGAAGATCTTCAACTTTTTTGAAGCAAAAATCTTTTCATGAAAATCTTCAACTTTTTTGAAGCAGAAATCTTTTCATGAAAATTTTCAACTTTGTTGAAGCAAAAATCTTTTCATGAAAATTTTCAAGCAGAAATCTTTTCATGAAAATTTTCAACTTTTTTGAAGCAGAAATCTTTCCATGAAAATTTTACACTTTTTTGAAACAAAAATCTTTTCATGAAAATTATCAACTTTTTTGAAAATGAAACCTTTTCATGAAAATTTTCAACTTTTTTGAAGCCGAAATCTTTTCATGTAAATTTTTAACTTTTTTAAAACCGAAATCTTTTCATGAAAATTTTCAACTTTTTTGAAGCCGAAATCTTTTCATGTAAATTTTTAACTTTTTTAAAACCGAAATCTTTTCATGAAAATTTTCAACTTTTTTGAAGCCGAAATACTTATTGAAAATTTTCAACTTTTTTGAAGTCGAAATACTTCATGAAAGTTTTCAACTTTTTCAAAGCTGAAATACTTCATGAAAGTTTTCAACTTTTTTAAAGCTGAAATCTTTATATGTAAATTTTAAACTTTATTCAAACTGATATTCTACATTTTCTAACTCAAAGTGTCGTTTCAAAGTAAAAATACTGTTAGAAGGCGTGATTCAGACAAAATTAGATGAAACAGCTGTACTGGTAACAAACAACGATATTAACAGCTTTAGTGATCAAATTGAGCGTATCTTGCGAAGCTGAGCTCGAAAGTGACATGAAACATGTTTTTGAGACATAAAGTGACACTTACAGTAAATACCTGTCCTGACTACATTTTCTAACTCAAAGTGTCGTTTCAAAGTAAAAATACTGTTAGAAGGAGTGATTCAGACAAAATTAGATGAAACAGCAGCACTGGTAACAAATGAGCGCAGTTACATGAAATGACATCAAAATCAACATTCCCTGAGCCAGACAACGCTATTAACAGCTTTAGTGATCAAATTGAGCGTATCTTGCGAAGCTGAGCTCGAAAGTGACATGACACATGTTTTTGAGACATAAAGTGACACTTACAGTAAATACCTGTCCTGACTACATTTTCTAACTCAAAGTGTCGTTTCAAAGTAAAACTACTGTTAGAAGGAGTGATTCAGACAAAATTAGATGAAACAGCAGCACTGGTAACAAACAACGATATTAACAGCTTTAGTGATCAAATTGAGCGTATCTTGCGAAGCTGAGCTCGAAAGTGACATGAAACAAGTTTTTGAGACATAAAGTGACACTTACTGTTCAGACTACATTTTTAACTCAAAGTGTCGTTTCAAAGTAAAAATACTGTTAGAAGGAGTGATTCAGACAAAATTAGATGAAACAGCTGTACTGGTAAGAAATGAGCGCAGTTACATGAAATGACATCAAAATCAACATTCCCTGAGCCAGAAAACGCTATTAACAGCTTTAGTGATCAAATTGAGCGTATCTTGCGAAGCTGAGCTCGAAAGTGACATGAAACATGTTTTTGGGACATAAAGTGACACTTACTTTTCAGACTACATTTTCTCACTCAAAGTGTCGTTTCAAAGTAAAAATACTGTTAGAAGGCGTGATTCAGACAAAATTAGATGAAACAGCTGTACTGGTAACAAACAACGATATTAACAGCTTTAGTGATCAAATTGAGCGTATCTTGCGAAGCTGAGCTCGAAAGTGACATGAAACATGTTTTTGAGACATAAAGTGACACTTACTGTTCAGACTACATTTTCTAACTCAAAGTGTCGTTTCAAAGTAAAAATACTGTTAGAGGGAGTGATTCAGACAAAATTAGATGAAACAGCTGTACTGGTAAGAAATGAGCGCAGTTACATGAAATGACATCAAAATCAACATTCCCTGAGCCAGACAACGCTATTAACAACTTTAGTGATCAAATTGAGCGTATCTTGCGAAGCTGAGCTCGAAAGTGACATGAAACATGTTTTTCAGACATAAAGTGACACTTACAATGAATACCTGTTCTGACTACATTTTCTAACTCAAAGTGTCGTTTCAAAGTAAAAATACTGTTAGAAGGAGTGATTCAGACAAAATTAGATGAAACAGCAGCACTGCAGCTTTAGTGATCAAATTGAGCGTATCTTGCGAAGCTGAGCTCGAAAGTGACATGAAACATGTTTTGAACAGTAAGTGTCACTTTATGTCTCAAAAACATGTTTCATGTCACTTTCGAGCTCAGCTTCGCAAGATACGCTCAATTTGATCACTAAAGCTGTTAATAGCGTTGTCTGGCTCAGGGAATGTTGATTTTGATGTCATTTCATGTAACTGCGCTCATTTTTTACCACTACAGCTGTTTCATCTAATTTTGCCTGAAAAACTCCTTCTAACAGTATTTTTACTTTGAAACGACACTTTGAGTTAGAAAATGCAGTCTGAACAGTAAGTGTCACTTTTTGTCTGAAAAACATGTTTCATGTCACTTTCGAGCTCAGCTTCGCAAGATACGCTCAATTTGATCACTAAAGCTGTTAATAGCGTTGTCTGGCTCAGGGAATGTTGATTTTGATGTCATTTCATGTAACTGCGCTCATTTTTTACCACTACAGCTGTTTCATCTAATTTTGCCTGAAAAACTCCTTCTAACAGTATTTTTACTTTGAAACGACACTTTGAGTTAGAAAATGCAGTCTGAACAGTAAGTGTCACTTTTTGTCTGAAAAACATGTTTCATGTCACTTTCGAGCTCAGCTTCGCAAGATACGCTCAATTTGATCACTAAAGCTGTTAATATCGTTGTTTGTTACCAGTACAGCTGTTTCATCTAATTTTGTCTGAATCACTCCTTCTAACAGTATTTTTACTTTGAAACGACGCTTTCAGTTAGAAAATGTAGTCAGGACAGGTATTCACTGTAAGTGTCACTTTATGTCTCAAAAACATGTTTCATGTCACTTTCGAGCTCAGCTTCGCAAGATACGCTCAATTTGATCACTAAAGCTGTTAATAGCGTTGTCTGGCTCAGGGAATGTTGATTTTGATGTCATTTCATGTAACTGCGCTCATTTGTTACCAGTACAGCTGTTTCATCTAATTTTGTCTGAATCACTCCCTCTAACAGTATTTTTACTTTGAAACGACACTTTGAGTTAGAAAATGTAGTCTGAACAGTAAGTGTCACTTTATGTCTCAAAAACATGTTTCATGTCACTTTCGAGCTCAGCTTCGCAAGATACGCTCAATTTGATCACTAAAGCTGTTAATAGCGTTGTCTGGCTCAGGGAATGTTGATTTTGATGTCATTTCATGTAACTGCGCTCATTTTTTACCACTACAGCTGTTTCATCTCATTTTGCCTGAAAAACTCCTTCTAACAGTATTTTTACTTTGAAACGACACTTTGAGTTAGAAAATGCAGTCTGAACAGTAAGTGTCACTTTTTGTCTGAAAAACATGTTTCATGTCACTTTCGAGCTCAGCTTCGCAAGATACGCTCAATTTGATCACTAAAGCTGTTAATATCGTTGTTTGTTACCAGTACAGCTGTTTCATCTAATTTTGTCTGAATCACTCCTTCTAACAGTATTTTTACTTTGAAACGACGCTTTCAGTTAGAAAATGTAGTCAGGACAGGTATTCACTGTAAGTGTCACTTTATGTCTCAAAAACATGTTTCATGTCACTTTCGAGCTCAGCTTCGCAAGATACGCTCAATTTGATCACTAAAGCTGTTAATATCATTGTTTGTTACCAGAACAGCTGTTTCATCTAATTTTGTCTGAATCACTCCTTCTAACAGTATTTTTACTTTGAAACTACACTTTGAGTTAGAAAATGTAGAATATCAGTTTGAATAAAGTCGAAAATTTTCATGAAAAGAATTCTGCTTCAAAAAAGTATAAATTTTTCATGATAGGATTTTGGCTTTAAAAAATTTGAAAATTTTCATGAAGTATTTCGGCTTCAAAAAAGTTGAAAATTTTCATGAAAAGATTTACACTTCAAAAAAGTTGAATATGTTCATGAATTTTTTCAACTTCAAAAAAGTCTAAGATTTTCATGAAAAGATTTCTGCTTCAAAAACTTGAAAGTTTTCATGAAAAGATTTCGGCTTCAAAAAAGTTGAAAATTTTCATGAAAAGATTTACACTTCAAAAAAGTTGAAAATGTTCATGAATTTTTTCGACTTCAAAAAAGTCTAAGATTTTCATGAAAAGATTTCTGCTTCAAAAACTTGAAAATTTTCATGAAAAGATTTCGGCTTCAAAAAAGTTGAAAATTTTCATGAAAAGATTTACACTTCAAAAAAGTTGAAAATGTTCATGAATTTTTTCGACGTCAAAAAAGTCGAACATTTTCATGAATAGATTTCGGCTTCAAAAATGTTGAAAATTTTCATGAACTATTTCGGCATCAAAAAAGTTGAAAATTTACATTAAAAGATTTCGGCTTCAAAAAAGTTGAAAATTTTCATGAAAAGATTTCGGCTTCAAAAAGTTGAAAATTTTCATGAAAAGATTTAGACTTCAAAAAAGTTTAAAATTTTCATGAAAAGATTTCGGCTTCAAAAAAGTTTAAAATTTTCATCAAGTATTTCGGCTTCAAAAAAGTCAAAGTATTTCATGAAAAGATTTCTGCTTCAAAAAAGTTGAAAATTTTCATGAAAAGATTTCGGCTTCAAAAAAGTTGAAAATTTACATGAAATGATTTCGGCTTCAAAAAAGTTGAAAATTTTCATGAAAAGATTTCAGCTTCAAAAAAGTTGAAAATTTTCATGACAGCATTATGGCTTTAAAAAAGTTAAGAATTTTCATCAAGTATTTCGGCTTCAAAAAAGTCGAAGTATTTCATGAAAAGATTTCTGCTTCAAAAAAGTTGAAAATTTTCATTAAAAGATTTCGGCTTCAAAAAATTCAAAAACTTTCATGAAGTATTTCGGCGTCAAAAAAGTTGAAAATTTTTATGAAAAGATTTCGGCTTCAAAAAGGTTGAAAACTTTCATGAACTATTTCGACTTCAAAAAAGTCGAAGATTTTCATGAAAAGATTTCTGCTTCAAAAAAGTTGAAAATTTTCATTAAAAGATTTCGGCTTCAAAAAAGTTGAAAATTTTCATGAAAAGATTTCGGCTTCAAAAAAGTTGAAAATTTTCATGAAAAGATTTCTGCTTCAAAAAAGTTGAAAATTTTCATGACAGGATTTTAGCTTTGAAAAAGGTAAAAATTTTCATGACAGGATTTTAGCTTCAAAAAGGTTGAAAACTTTCATGAAGTATTTCGGCTTCAAAAAAGTTGAAAATTTTCATGAAGTATTTCGGCTGCAAAAAAGTCGAAGATTTTCATGAAAAGATTTCTGCTTCAAAAAAGTTGAACATTTTCATGAAAAGATTTCGGCTTCAAAAAAGTTTAAAATGTTCATGAAAAGATTTCGGCTTCAAAAAAGTTGAAAACTTTCATGAAGTATTTCGGCTTCAAAAAAGTTGAAGATTTACATTAAAAGATTTCGGCATCAAAAAAGTTGAAAATTTTCATGAAAAGATTTCTATTTCAAAAAAGTTGAAAATTTTCATGAAAAGATTTCTATTTCAAAAAAGTTGAAAATTTTCATGAAAAGATTTAGACTTCAAAAAAGTTGACAATTTTCATGAAAAGATTTCTGCTTCAAAAAAGTTGAAAATTTTCATGAACTATTTCGGCATCAAAAAAGTTGAAAATTTACATTAAAAGATTTCGGCTTCAAAAAAGTCAAAAATTTTCATGAAGTATTTCGGCTTCAAAAAAGTTGAAAATTTTCATGAAAAGATTTAGACTTCAAAAAAGTTAAAGATTTTCTTGAAAAGATTTCAGCTTCAAAAAAGTCAAAAATTTTCTTGAAAAGATTTCTGCTTCAAAAAAGTTGAAAATTTTCATGACAAGATTTCGGCTTCAAAAAAGTTGAAAATTTTCATGAAAAGATTTCGGCTTCAAAAAAGTTCAAAATTTTCATGAAAAGATTTCGGCTTCAAAAAAGTTCAAAATTTTCATCAAGTATTTCGGCTTCAAAAAAGTCAAAGTATTTCATGAAAAGATTTCTGTTTCAAAAAAGTTGACAATTTTCATGAAAAGATTTCGGCTTCAAAAAAGTTGAAAATTTACATGAAAAGATTTCGGCTTCAAAAAAGTTGAAAATTTTCATGAAAAGATTTCGGCTTCAAAAAATTCAAAAACTTTCATGAAGTATTTCGGCTTCAAAAAAGTTGAAAATTTTCATCAAGTATTTCGGCTTCAAAGAAGTTGAAGATTTTCATGAAAAGATTTCTGCTTCAAAAAAGTTGAAAATTTTCATGACAGGATTTTAGCTTTGAAAAAGGTAAAAATTTTCATGAAGTATTTCGGCTTCAAAAAGGTTGAAAGCTTTCATGAAGTATTTCGGCTTCAAAAAAGTTGAAAATTTTCATGAAGTATTTCGGCTGCAAAAAAGTCGAAGATTTTCATGAAAAGTTTTCTGCTTCAAAAAAGTTGAACATTTTCATGAAAAGATTTCGGCTTCAAAAAAGTTGAAGATTTACATTAAAAGATTTCGGCATCAAAAAAGTTGAAAACTTTAATGAAGTATTTCAGCTTCAAAAAAGTTGAAAATTTTCATGAAAAGATTTCTATTTCAAAAAAGTTGAAAATTTTCATGAAAAGATTTCGGCTTCAAAAAAGTTGAAAATTTTCATGAAAAGATTTAGACTCCAAAAAAGTTAAAAATTTTCATCAAGTATTTCGGCTTCAAAAAAGTTCAAGATTTTCATGAAAAGATTTCAGCTTCAAAAAAGTCAAAGATTTTCTTGAAAAGATTTCTGCTTCAAAAAAGTTGAAAATTTTCATGACAGGATTTTGGCTTTAAAAAAGGTAAAAATTTTCATGACAAGATTTCGGCTCCAAAAAGTTGAAAATTTTCATGAAAAGATTTCGGCTTCAAAAAGTTGAAAATTTTCATGAAAAGATTTCGGCTTCAAAAAAGTTTAAAATTTTCATGAAAAGATTTCGGCTTCAAAAAAGTTGAAAATTTACATGAAATGATTTCGGCTTCAAAAAAGTTGAAAATTTTCATGAAAAGATTTCGGCTTCAAAAAAGTTGAAAATTTTCATGACAGCATTATGGCTTTAAAAAAGGTAAGAATTTTCATCAAGTATTTCGGCTTCAAAAAATTCGAAGTATTTCATGAAAAGATTTCTGCTTCAAAAAAGTTGAAAATTTTCATTAAAAGATTTCGGCTTCAAAAAATTCAAAAACTTTCATGAAGTATTTCGGCGTCAAAAAAGTTGAAAATTTTCATGAAAAGATTTCGGCTTCAAAAAGGTTGAAAACTTTCATGAACTATTTCGACTTCAAAAAAGTCAAAGATTTTCATGAAAAGATTTCTGCTTCAAAAAAGTTGACAATTTTCATGAAAAGATTTCGGCTTCAAAAAAGTTGAAAATTTACATGAAAAGATTTCGGCTTCAAAAAAGTTGAAAATTTTCATGAAAAGATTTCGGCTTCAAAAAAGTTGAAAATTTTCATGACAGCATTATGGCTTTAAAAAAGGTAAGAATTTTCATCAAGTAATTCGGCTTCAAAAAAGTTGAAAATTTTCATGAAAAGATTTTGGCTTCAAAAAAGTTGAAAATTTCCATGAAGTATTTCTGCTTTAAAAATGTCAAAGTGACCCGGTTGAGTTTTTATTTTCTACATCTTTGCAATAAATTCATCTCTTCATTCAGTATTCAAGGTATTCCTCAATTAACTTGTTTTTGATCATCATACATCCTTATTTTATTTTTTCCTTTCTTACTTTTTGAATAAAAAACATTTTTGTATCATTACCCTTCTAATGCACAACATGGGTCAAAAATGAATCCACTTTCTATGTTATTTCATGTATGGCTGAGTGTTTCTATGATATATCTTTGAAAGAAATACATTTTATCATTTACTTTTCCAAGTATGCAGTAAATATCTTGTTTTTGTTAAGCACAAATCATCATTTGTATTTTTCCTTTCTTACTTTATGAACGAGCACAGCTTTTGTATTTCTACATCAAGTTTACACACATGGGTCAGAAACGACCCACATGCATTTACTATAGCATTTGCTGTGAAACGTGGTTGTTTCAGACATTTCACAGCTCAGCACAGCTCCCTTGGAACATCTAATACATGTAAGTATTGTTTTTAAATTGTTCTAACATCACTTTAGAAAATATTTGATGACAATTGTGAAAGATAACTGTACATAACATTTGATTAGGTTTAGGTTACCTTGAGAGTGAGTACATTACTTGTCAGAAAGTTACAAGTAATTACTATTAGCTAGCTAGCTGTTGACACTTCTATTTTAGTTAGCTAATTCTATTGTAGTTAGCTAACTATTATGTAGATTGCTAGGCTACTTAGCAAAGTACTTAGCTAAGCTACTTAGCCAAGTCACCAAAATAAAACTCTATGTATGTGTATGTATATTGATGTGCATCTGAAAATTTTATTGTGCTTTTGATTTTCTTTATCCAGAGTATGGCTGGTCCCAGATTTACTACTGAGATGGTTGTAGCGATGCTGCAGGAAGAACCAGATGAGGAGGCAATTTGTCTTGATTCAGAGTCTGAAATTTCTGATGATGATGACCCAGAATATTTGCCAGAGGGTCAAGCTGGAGTTGTGGGTGTGTCTGGGAATCCATGAAGAAGACTCCTCTGATGATACAGAAGACTCATCTGATGAGTCCTCTGAAGAGGAAACTCAGACCCAGTCCAATAGATTGAGTAAAAACGGATCTTACTGGAATGAGAATCCCCCCATTCATGGCAGAACAAGAAGCCATAACATTCTGAGGAGCTGCCCAGATCCTACACCTGGATCACCAGCTGTTTCACCAAAAGATGCCTGGGATATGTTCATGAGTGACAACATCATTGAGGAGGTTCTAATATGTACCAACTTAGAGGGACGAAGAACAGCCACAGCAAAAGGGAAAGAGTGGAGAAGCATTGATAAAGAAGAATTGATGGCCTTCATCAATTCTTGCAGGGGGGGAGAAGAGCTGGGATGTGGCCTTGCAGGAGCTGTTTGTGGATCCGCTGCAAAATCCAATTTACAAGGCCACCATGGGGCTTAGGAGATATGAAGATATCCGCCGCGTCATACGGTTTGACGACAAGAGGACCAGGGCTCTGCGACTGGAAACACACCACATGGCGACATTTAGGTACGTGTGGGACTGTTTCCTGGACAACTGCAGAAGAAAGTTCATCCCCAGTGACTGTGTCACCATAGATGAGCAGCTTGTGCCATTCCGAGGCAGGTGCAAGTTACGGCAACACATGCCCAGCAAGCCTGCAAAATATGGGATAAAAATCTTCTGGATGTGCGACGCAAGGGTACCTTATGCAATAGATGGAATTGTCTATACCGGGAGACAGCCAGGTTCAGAGGAACCTTGGAGAGAATGTCGTCCAGCAATTGTGCAGTGGAATCAGACAGACAGGTGAATGTAAAGTACAATAGAGAAACTAATGTATTAAGTTTTAGCACAATACCTACATACTTTTTCCCAATCTTTAATAATGTGTATTTTATTTTTTTATTTGATTTCTCTGTAAGCAAAATAGTAAAACAGAATAAAATGCAATGCAATGCAACAGATTATGGCGTTAGAGTTTAAAGAATTCCATGTTGAGTAAATTTACAATCTTTTCCCCCTCTCATAGGTCGCAACATCACAATTAGCAACTTCTTCACCAGTGTCCCGCTGGCTGAGAAGCTCCTCGAGAAGAACCTGACCATTGTTGGGACTCTTTGCCAGAACAAATCGGACATACCACCTATCATGAAGCCATCCAAATCACGGGAGATTCATAGCTCAGAATTCGGATTCAATGGCAACATGACCATGGTGAGCTATGTGCAGAAGAAGGGAAAAGCTGTTGTCCTCCTGAGCACTATGCATGATGACAAAGCAGTGGATGACAGCAGTCAGAAGAAGAAACAATGGGAAGATGTGGGTTTAAAAAACAAAACACAGCCACCACCCAGCCACAAGAGGACATCAGACAGGAGGGCCAAAGGAAGAGGAAGAGGTGCACGATCTGCCCAGTTACCAAAGACAGAAAAGTCAGCAGCTAGTGTTCCCAGTGCACCAGGCCTGTGTGCAAGGAGCACAAACTCTTAGTGATCATTTGTGAGGCATGTCAAAATTGAGATGGCAATTTGTGCTCTAGTGATGTGTTCAGTTGTATTTCATTTTGTTTGGTCACATTCACCAGTTTACAGTTGTTAAATTACAGATACAGTTCAGTTCAACAGCCGTGTTATCTGTTATCAGAGGTATGTGTATGTGTGACAAAATGACAAATAAACATGTTGCAAATATGAAATACATAAGTGTTTGGCTCCACTCACTGCTAAAGTAATTACTTGAAACAAATTATTATTATAGTATTAATTCATTTAATTTTAAATCACACTTGGATGTATGGGTCATTTTTGACCCATGTGTGTAAACTTGATGTAGTAATAAAAAAACTATTTTTGTTCATAAAGCATGAAAGTAAAAATGAAAATAGTGATTGGTGGTAATCAAAAACAAGATATTTAAAGAATACTTGGAATATTCAATCATAAAATAAATTGATTTCAAAAGATAGAACAAAGAAAAACTCAGCCAGCATGAAGAAAGTCGAAGATTTTCATGAAAATTTTCAACTTTTTTGAAGCCGAAATACTTCATGAAAATCTTTGACTTTTTTGAAGCCGAAATCTTTTCATGAAAGTTTTCAACTTTTTTAAAGCCGAAATCTTTTCATGAAAATTTTGAACTTTTTTGAAGCAGAAATCTTTTCATCAAAATTTTCAAATTTTTTGAAGCCGAAATACTTCATGAAAGTTTTCAACCTTTTTGAAGCTGAAATACTTCATGAAAATTTTTACCTTTTTTTAAGCCAAAATCCTGTCATGAAAATTTTCAACTTTGTTGAAGCCGAAATCTTTTCATGAAAATTTTCAACTTTTTTGAAGCAGAAATCTTTTCATGAAAATTTTCAACTTTCTGAAGTAGAAATATTTTATGAAAATGTTCAACTTTTTCAAAAACCCGAATTTTTTGACTTTTTTGAAGCCGAAATACTTCATGAAAATTTTCAACTTTTTTGAAGCAGAAAACTTTTCATTTAAATTTTCAACTTTTTTGAAGCCGAAATACTTCATGAAAATTTTCAACTTTTTTGAAGCCGAACTCTTTTCATGAAAAATTTCAATTTTGTTGAAGCTGAAATCTTTTCATGGAAATTTTCAACTTTTTTGAAGTCAAAATCTTTTCATGAAAATTTTCAACTTTTTTGAAGCAGAAATCTTTTCATAAAAATTATCAACTTTTTTGAAAATGAAACCTTTTCATCAAAATTTTCAACTTTTTTGAAGCCGAAATCTTTTCATGTAAATTTTCAACTTTTTTGAAGCCGAAATCTTTTCATGAAAATTTTGAACTTTTTTGAAGCAGAAATCTTTTCATCAAAATTTTCAAATTTTTTGAAGCTGAAATACTTCATGAAATTTTTTACCTTTTTTAAAGCCAAAATCCTGTCATGAAAATTTTCAACTTTGTTGAAGCCGAAATCTTTTCATGAAAATCTTCAACTTTTTTGAAGCAGAAATACTTTATGAAAATGTTCAACTTTTTTGAAGCCGAAATCTTTTCATGAAAATTTTCAACTTTTTTGAAGGCTAAATCTTTTCATGAAAATTTTTAACTTTGTTGAAGCAGAAATCTTTTCATGAAAATTTTCAACTATGTTGAAGCAGAAATCTTTTCATGAAAATTTTCAAGCAGAAATCTTTTCATGAAAATTTTCAACTTTTTTGAAGCAGAAATCTTTCCATGAAAATTTTACACTTTTTTGAAACAAAAATCTTTTCATGAAAATTTTCAACTTTTTGAAGCAGAAATACTTCATGAAAATTTTCAACTTTTTAAAAAGCCTGAAATTTTCAACTTTTTTGACGCGGAAATACTTCATGAAAATTTTCAACTTTTTTGAAGCAGAAATCTTTTCATGAAAATTATCAACTTTTTTGAAAATGAAACCTTTTCATGAAAATTTTCAACTTTTTTGAAGCCGAAATCTTTTCATGTAAATTTTTAACTTTTTTAAAACCGAAATCTTTTCATGAAAATTTTCAACTTTTTTGAAGCCGAAATACTTCATGAAAATCTTCAACTTTTGTAAAGCAGAAAAACGTCATGAAAGTTTTCAACTTTTTGGAAGCCGAAAAACTTCATGAAAGTTTTCAACTTTTTTGAAGCTGAAATACTTCATGAAAATTTTCAACTTTTTTGAAGCCGAATTACTTCATGAAAATTTTCAACTTTTTTGAAGCCAAAATCTTTTCATGAAACTTTTCAACTTTTTTGAAGCAGAAATCTTTTCATAAAAATTATCAACTTTTTTGAAAATGAAACCTTTTCATCAAAATTTTCAACTTTTTTGAAGCCGAAATCTTTTCATGTAAATTTTCAACTTTCTTGAAACCGAAATCTTTTCATGAAACTTTTCAACTTTTTTGAAGCTGAAATCTTTTCATGTAAATTTTCAACTTTTTTAAAGCCAAAATCCTGTCATGAAACTTTTCAACTTTTTTGAAGCAGAAAACTTTTCATTTGAATTTTCAACTTTTTTGAAGCCGAAATACTTCATGAAAATTTTCAACTTTTTTGAAGCCGAACTCTTTTCATGAAAAATTTCAATTTTTTTGAAGCTGAAATCTTTTCATGGAAATTTTCAACTTTTTTGAATTCAAAATCTTTTCATGAAAATTTTCAACTTTTTTGAAGCAGAAATCTTTTCATAAAAATTATCAACTTTTTTGAAAATGAAACCTTTTCATCAAAATTTTCAACTTTTTTGAAGCCGAAATCTTTTCATGTAAATTTTTAACTTTTTTGAAACCGAAATACTTCATGAAAATTTTCAACTTTTTTGAAGCTGAAATTTTTTCATGAAAATGTTCAACTTTTTTGAAGCAGAAATCGTTTCATGAAGATCTTCAACTTTTTTGAAGCAAAAATCTTTTCATGAAAATCTTCAACTTTTTTGAAGCAGAAATACTTCATGGAAATGTTCAACTTTTTTGAAGCCGAAATCTTTTCATGAAAATTTTGAACTTTTTTGAAGCAGAAATCTTTTCATCAAAATTTTCAAATTTTTTGAAGCGGAAATACTTCATGAAAATGTTCAACTTTTTTGAAGCCGAAATCTTTTCATGAAAATTTTCAACTTTTTTGAAGGCTAAATCTTTTCATGAAAATTTTTAACTTTGTTGAAGCAGAAATCTTTTCATGAAAATTTTCAACTTTGTTGAAGCAGAAATCTTTTCATGAAAATTTTCAACTTTGTTGAAGCAGAAATCTTTTCATGAAAATTTTCAACTTTTTTGAAGCTGAAATCTTTTCATGTAAATTTTCAACTTTTTTGAAACCAAAATACTTTATGAAAATTTTTGACTTTTTTGAAGCCGAAATCTTTTCATGAAAATCTTCGACTTTTTTGAAGCAGAAATCTTTTTATGAAAATTTTCAACTTTTTTGAAGCAGAAATCTTTTCATGAAAATTTTCAACTTTTTTAAAGCCAAAATCCTGTCATGAAAAATTTCAATTTTGTTGAAGCTGAAATCTTTTCATGGAAATTTTCAACTTTTTTGAAGCCAAAATCTTGTCATGAAAATTTTCAACTTTTTTGAAGCAGAAATCTTTTCATAAAAATTATCAACTTTTTTGAAAATGAAACCTTTTCATCAAAATTTTCAACTTTTTTGAAGCCGAAATCTTTTCATGTAAATTTTTAACTTTCTTGAAACCGAAATACTTCATGAAAATTTTCAACTTTTTTGAAGCTGAAATTTTTTCATGAAAATGTTCAACTTTTTTGAAGCAGAAATCGTTTCATGAAGATCTTCAACTTTTTTGAAGCAAAAATCTTTTCATGAAAATCTTCAACTTTTTTGAAGCAGAAATCTTTTCATGAAAATTTTCAACTTTGTTGAAGCAAAAATCTTTTCATGAAAATTTTCAAGCAGAAATCTTTTCATGAAAATTTTCAACTTTTTTGAAGCAGAAATCTTTCCATGAAAATTTTACACTTTTTTGAAACAAAAATCTTTTCATGAAAATTATCAACTTTTTTGAAAATGAAACCTTTTCATGAAAATTTTCAACTTTTTTGAAGCCGAAATCTTTTCATGTAAATTTTTAACTTTTTTAAAACCGAAATCTTTTCATGAAAATTTTCAACTTTTTTGAAGCCGAAATCTTTTCATGTAAATTTTTAACTTTTTTAAAACCGAAATCTTTTCATGAAAATTTTCAACTTTTTTGAAGCCGAAATGTTTTCATTAAAATTTTCAACTTTTTTAAATCCGAAATCTTTTCATGAATCTTTTCATGAAAATTTTGAAGCCGAAATCTTTTCATGAAAGTTTTCAACTTTTTGAAGCAAAAATACTTCATGAAAATTTTCAACTTTTTGAAAAGCTTGAAATTTTCAACTTTTTTGAAACAGAAATCTTTTCATGTAAATTTTGAACTTTTTTGAAAATGAAATCTTTTCATGAAAATTTTCAACTTTTTTGAAGCCGAAATACTTATTGAAAATTTTCAACTTTTTTGAAGTCGAAATACTTCATGAAAGTTTTCAACTTTTTCAAAGCTGAAATACTTCATGAAAGTTTTCAACTTTTTTAAAGCTGAAATCTTTATATGTAAATTTTCAACTTTATTCAAACTGATATTCTACATTTTCTAACTCAAAGTGTCGTTTCAAAGTAAAAATACTGTTAGAAGGCGTGATTCAGACAAAATTAGATGAAACAGCTGTACTGGTAACAAACAACGATATTAACAGCTTTAGTGATCAAATTGAGCGTATCTTGCGAAGCTGAGCTCGAAAGTGACATGAAACATGTTTTTGAGACATAAAATGACACTTACTGTTCAGACTACATTTTCTAACTGAAAGTGCCGTTTCAAAGTAAAAATACTGTTAGAAGGAGTGATTCAGACAATATTAGATGAAACACCTGTACTGGTAACAAATGAGCGCAGTTACATGAAATGACATCAAAATCAACATTCCCTGAGCCAGACAACGCTATTAACAGCTTTAGTGATCAAATTGAGCGTATCTTGCGAAGCTGAGCTCGAAAGTGACATGAAACATGTTTTTCAGACATAAAGTGACACTTACAATGAATTCCTGTTCTGACTACATTTTCTAACTCAAAGTGTCGTTTCAAAGTAAAAATACTGTTAGAAGGAGTGATTCAGACAAAATTAGATGAAACAGCAGCACTGGTAACAAATGAGCGCAGTTACATGAAATGACATCAAAATCAACATTCCCTGAGCCAGACAACGCTATTAACAGCTTTAGTGATCAAATTGAGCGTATCTTGCGAAGCTGAGCTCGAAAGTGACATGAAACATGTTTTTGGGACATAAAGTGACACTTACTTTTCAGACTACATTTTCTCACTCAAAGTGTCGTTTCAAAGTAAAAATACTGTTAGAAGGCGTGATTCAGACAAAATTAGATGAAACAGCTGTACTGGTAACAAACAACGATATTAACAGCTTTAGTGATCAAATTGAGCGTATCTTGCGAAGCTGAGCTCGAAAGTGACATGAAACATGTTTTTGAGACATAAAGTGACACTTACTGTTCAGACTACATTTTCTAACTCAAAGTGTCGTTTCAAAGTAAAAATACTGTTAGAGGGAGTGATTCAGACAAAATTAGATGAAACAGCTGTACTGGTAAGAAATGAGCGCAGTTACATGAAATGACATCAAAATCAACATTCCCTGAGCCAGACAACGCTATTAACAGCTTTAGTGATCAAATTGAGCGTATCTTGCGAAGCTGAGCTCGAAAGTGACATGAAACATGTTTTTCAGACATAAAGTGACACTTACAATGAATACCTGTTCTGACTACATTTTCTAACTCAAAGTGTCGTTTCAAAGTAAAAATACTGTTAGAAGGAGTGATTCAGACAAAATTAGATGAAACAGCAGCACTGGTAACAAACAACGATATTAACAGCTTTAGTGATCAAATTGAGCGTATCTTGCGAAGCTGAGCTCGAAAGTGACATGAAACATGTTTTGAACAGTAAGTGTCACTTTATGTCTCAAAAACATGTTTCATGTCACTTTCGAGCTCAGCTTCGCAAGATACGCTCAATTTGATCACTAAAGCTGTTAATAGCGTTGTCTGGCTCAGGGAATGTTGATTTTGATGTCATTTCATGTAACTGCGCTCATTTTTTACCACTACAGCTGTTTCATCTAATTTTGCCTGAAAAACTCCTTCTAACAGTATTTTTACTTTGAAACGACACTTTGAGTTAGAAAATGCAGTCTGAACAGTAAGTGTCACTTTTTGTCTGAAAAACATGTTTCATGTCACTTTCGAGCTCAGCTTCGCAAGATACGCTCAATTTGATCACTAAAGCTGTTAATATCGTTGTTTGTTACCAGTACAGCTGTTTCATCTAATTTTGTCTGAATCACTCCTTCTAACAGTATTTTTACTTTGAAACGACGCTTTCAGTTAGAAAATGTAGTCAGGACAGGTATTCACTGTAAGTGTCACTTTATGTCTCAAAAACATGTTTCATGTCACTTTCGAGCTCAGCTTCGCAAGATACGCTCAATTTGATCACTAAAGCTGTTAATATCATTGTTTGTTACCAGAACAGCTGTTTCATCTAATTTTGTCTGAATCACTCCTTCTAACAGTATTTTTACTTTGAAACTACACTTTGAGTTAGAAAATGTAGAATATCAGTTTGAATAAAGTCGAAAATTTTCATGAAAAGAATTCTGCTTCAAAAAAGTATAAATTTTTCATGAAAGGATTTTGGCTTTAAAAAATTTGAAAATTTTCATGAAGTATTTCGGCTTCAAAAAAGTTGAAAATTTTCATGAAAAGATTTACACTTCAAAAAAGTTGAATATGTTCATGAATTTTTTCAACTTCAAAAAAGTCTAAGATTTTCATGAAAAGATTTCTGCTTCAAAAACTTGAAAGTTTTCATGAAAAGATTTCGGCTTCAAAAAAGTTGAAAATTTTCATGAAAAGATTTACACTTCAAAAAAGTTGAAAATGTTCATGAATTTTTTCGACTTCAAAAAAGTCTAAGATTTTCATGAAAAGATTTCTGCTTCAAAAACTTGAAAATTTTCATGAAAAGATTTCGGCTTCAAAAAAGTTGAAAATTTTCATGAAAAGATTTACACTTCAAAAAAGTTGAAAATGTTCATGAATTTTTTCGACGTCAAAAAAGTCGAACATTTTCATGAATAGATTTCGGCTTCAAAAATGTTGAAAATTTTCATGAACTATTTCGGCATCAAAAAAGTTGAAAATTTACATTAAAAGATTTCGGCTTCAAAAAAGTCAAAAATTTTCATGAAGTATTTCGGCTTCAAAAAAGTTGAAAATTTTCATGAAAAGATTTACACTTCAAAAAAGTTGAAAATGTTCATGAATTTTTTCGACTTCAAAAAAGTCTAAGATTTTCATGAAAAGATTTCTGCTTCAAAAAAGTTGAAAATTTTCATGAAAAGATTTAGGCTTCAAAAAAGTTGAACATTTTCATGACAGGATTTTTGCTTTAAAAAATGTAAAACATTTTATAAAGTATTTCGGCTTCAAAAAGGTTGAAAACTTTCATGAAGTATTTCAGCTTCAAAAAAGTCGAAGATTTTCATGAAAAGATTTCGGCTTACAAAAAGTTGAAAATTTTCATGAACTATTTCGGCATCAAAAAAGTTGAAAATTTTCATGAAAAGATTTCTGCTTCAAAAAAGTTGAAAATTTTCATGAAGTATTTCGGCTTCAAAAAAGTCAATGATTTTCATCAAAAGATTTCTGCTTCAAAAATGTTGAAAATTTTCATGAACTATTTCGGCTTCAAAAAAGTTGAAAATTTTCATGACAGGATTTTGGCTTTAAAAAAGGTAAAAATTTTCATGACAAGATTTCGGCTCCAAAAAGTTGAAAATTTTCATGACAGGATTTTGGCTTTAAAAAAGGTAAAAAGTTTCATGACAAGATTTCGGCTCCAAAAAGTTGAAAATTTTCATGAAAAGATTTCGGCTTCAAAAAAATTGAAAATTTTCATGAAAAGATTTCGGCTTCAAAAAAGTTTAAAATTTTCATCAAGTATTTCGGCTTCAAAAAAGTCAAAGTATTTCATGAAAAGATTTCTGCTTCAAAAAAGTTGAAAATTTTCATGACAGCATTATGGCTTTAAAAAAGGTAAGAATTTTCATCAAGTATTTCGGCTTCAAAAAAGTCGAAGTATTTCATGAAAAGATTTCTGCTTCAAAAAAGTTGAAAATTTTCATTAAAAGATTTCGGCTTCAAAAAATTCAAAAACTTTCATGAAGTATTTCGGCTTCAAAAAAGTTGAAAATTTTCATGAAAAGATTTCGGCTTCAAAAAGGTTGAAAAGTTTCATGAACTATTTCGACTTCAAAAAAGTCGAAGATTTTCATGAAAAGATTTCTGCTTCAAAAAAGTTGAAAATTTTCATTAAAAGATTTCGGCTTCAAAAAATTCAAAAACTTTAATGAAGTATTTTGGCTTCAAAAAAGTTGAAAATTTTCATGAAAAGATTTCAGGTTCAAAAAAGTTGAAAATTTTCATGACAGCATTATGACTTTAAAAAAGGTAAGAATTTTCATCAAGTATTTCGGCTTCAAAAAAGTCGAAGTATTTCATGAAAAGATTTCTGCTTCAAAAAAGTTGAAAATTTTCATTAAAAGATTTCGGCTTCAAAAAAGTTCAAAAACTTTCATGAAGTATTTCGGCTTCAAAAAAGTTGAAAATTTTCATGAAAAGATTTCGGCTTCAAAAAAGTTGAAAATTTACATGAAAAGATTTCGGCTTCAAAAAAGTTGAAAATTTACATGAAAAGATTTCGGCTTCAAAAAAGTTGAAAATTTTCATGAAAAGATTTCGGCTTCAAAAAATTCAAAAACTTTCATGAAGTATTTCGGCTTCAAAAAAGTTGAAAATTTTCATCAAGTATTTCGGCTTCAAAGAAGTTGAAGATTTTCATGAAAAGATTTCTGCTTCAAAAAAGTTGAAAATTTTCATGACAGGATTTTAGCTTTGAAAAAGGTAAAAATTTTCATGAAGTATTTCGGCTTCAAAAAGGTTGAAAGCTTTCATGAAGTATTTCGGCTTCAAAAAAGTTGAAAATTTTCATGAAAAGATTTAGACTCCAAAAAAGTTGAAAATTTTCATCAAGTATTTCGGCTTCAAAAAAGTTCAAGATTTTCATGAAAAGATTTCAGCTTCAAAAAAGTCAAAGATTTTCTTGAAAAGATTTCTGCTTCAAAAAAGTTGAAAATTTTCATGACAGGATTTTGGCTTTAAAAAAGGTAAAAATTTTCATGACAAGATTTCGGCTCCAAAAAGTTGAAAATTTTCATGAAAAGATTTCGGCTTCAAAAAAGTTTAAAATTTTCATGAAAAGATTTCGGCTTCAAAAAAGTTTAAAATTTTCATCAAGTATTTCGGCTTCAAAAAAGTCAAAGTATTTCATGAAAAGATTTCTGCTTCAAAAAAGTTGAAAATTTTCATGAAAAGATTTCGGCTTCAAAAAAGTTGAAAATTTACATGAAATGATTTCGGCTTCAAAAAAGTTCAAAATTTTCATGAAAAGATTTCAGCTTCAAAAAAGTTGAAAATTTTCATGACAGCATTATGGCTTTAAAAAAGTTAAGAATTTTCATCAAGTATTTCGGCTTCAAAAAAGTCGAAGTATTTCATGAAAAGATTTCTGCTTCAAAAAAGTTGAAAATTTTCATTAAAAGATTTCGGCTTCAAAAAATTCAAAAACTTTCATGAAGTATTTCGGCGTCAAAAAAGTTGAAAATTTTTATGAAAAGATTTCGGCTTCAAAAAGGTTGAAAACTTTCATGAACTATTTCGACTTCAAAAAAGTCGAAGATTTTCATGAAAAGATTTCTGCTTCAAAAAAGTTGAAAATTTTCATTAAAAGATTTCGGCTTCAAAAAAGTTGAAAATTTTCATGAAAAGATTTCGGCTTCAAAAAAGTTGAAAATTTTCATGAAAAGATTTCTGCTTCAAAAAAGTTGAAAATTTTCATGACAGGATTTTAGCTTCAAAGGTTGAAAACTTTCATGAAGTATTTCGGCTTCAAAAAAGTTGAAAATTTTCATGAAGTATTTCGGCTGCAAAAAAGTCGAAGATTTTCATGAAAAGATTTCTGCTTCAAAAAAGTTGAACATTTTCATGAAAAGATTTCGGCTTCAAAAAAGTTTAAAATGTTCATGAAAAGATTTCGGCTTCAAAAAAGTTGAAAACTTTCATGAAGTATTTCGGCTTCAAAAAAGTTGAAGATTTACATTAAAAGATTTCGGCATCAAAAAAGTTGAAAATTTTCATGAAAAGATTTCTATTTCAAAAAAGTTGAAAATTTTCATGAAAAGATTTCTATTTCAAAAAAGTTGAAAATTTTCATGAAAAGATTTAGACTTCAAAAAAGTTGACAATTTTCATGAAAAGATTTCTGCTTCAAAAAAGTTGAAAATTTTCATGAACTATTTCGGCATCAAAAAAGTTGAAAATTTACATTAAAAGATTTCGGCTTCAAAAAAGTCAAAAATTTTCATGAAGTATTTCGGCTTCAAAAAAGTTGAAAATTTTCATGAAAAGATTTAGACTTCAAAAAAGTTAAAGATTTTCTTGAAAAGATTTCAGCTTCAAAAAAGTCAAAGATTTTCTTGAAAAGATTTCTGCTTCAAAAAAGTTGAAAATTTTCATGACAAGATTTCGGCTTCAAAAAAGTTGAAAATTTTCATGAAAAGATTTCGGCTTCAAAAAAGTTCAAAATTTTCATGAAAAGATTTCGGCTTCAAAAAAGTTCAAAATTTTCATCAAGTATTTCGGCTTCAAAAAAGTCAAAGTATTTCATGAAAAGATTTCTGCTTCAAAAAAGTTGACAATTTTCATGAAAAGATTTCGGCTTCAAAAAAGTTGAAAATTTACATGAAAAGATTTCGGCTTCAAAAAAGTTGAAAATTTACATGAAAAGATTTCGGCTTCAAAAAAGTTGAAAATTTTCATGAAAAGATTTCGGCTTCAAAAAATTCAAAAACTTTCATGAAGTATTTCGGCTTCAAAAAAGTTGAAAATTTTCATCAAGTTTTTCGGCTTCAAAGAAGTTGAAGATTTTCATGAAAAGATTTCTGCTTCAAAAAAGTTGAAAATTTTCATGACAGGATTTTAGCTTTGAAAAAGGTAAAAATTTTCATGAAGTATTTCGGCTTCAAAAAGGTTGAAAGCTTTCATGAAGTATTTCGGCTTCAAAAAAGTTGAAAATTTTCATGAAAAGATTTAGACTCCAAAAAAGTTAAAGATTTTCTTGAAAAGATTTCAGCTTCAAAAAAGTCAAAGATTTTCTTGAAAAGATTTCTGCTTCAAAAAAGTTGAAAATTTTCATGACAAGATTTCGGCTTCAAAAAAGTTGAAAATTTTCATGAAAAGATTTCGGCTTCAAAAAAGTTCAAAATTTTCATGAAAAGATTTCGGCTTCAAAAAAGTTCAAAATTTTCATCAAGTATTTCGGCTTCAAAAAAGTCAAAGTATTTCATGAAAAGATTTCTGCTTCAAAAAAGTTGACAATTTTCATGAAAAGATTTCGGCTTCAAAAAAGTTGAAAATTTACATGAAAAGATTTCGGCTTCAAAAAAGTTGAAAATTTACATGAAAAGATTTCGGCTTCAAAAAAGTTGAAAATTTTCATGAAAAGATTTCGGCTTCAAAAAATTCAAAAACTTTCATGAAGTATTTCGGCTTCAAAAAAGTTGAAAATTTTCATCAAGTATTTCGGCTTCAAAGAAGTTGAAGATTTTCATGAAAAGATTTCTGCTTCAAAAAAGTTGAAAATTTTCATGACAGGATTTTAGCTTTGAAAAAGGTAAAAATTTTCATGAAGTATTTCGGCTTCAAAAAGGTTGAAAGCTTTCATGAAGTATTTCGGCTTCAAAAAAGTTGAAAATTTTCATGAAGTATTTCGGCTGCAAAAAAGTCGAAGATTTTCATGAAAAGTTTTCTGCTTCAAAAAAGTTGAACATTTTCATGAAAAGATTTCGGCTTCAAAAAAGTTGAAGATTTACATTAAAAGATTTCGGCATCAAAAAAGTTGAAAACTTTAATGAAGTATTTCAGCTTCAAAAAAGTTGAAAATTTTCATGAAAAGATTTCTATTTCAAAAAAGTTGAAAATTTTCATGAAAAGATTTCGGCTTCAAAAAAGTTGAAAATTTTCATGAAAAGATTTAGACTCCAAAAAAGTTGAAAATTTTCATCAAGTATTTCGGCTTCAAAAAAGTTCAAGATTTTCATGAAAAGATTTCAGCTTCAAAAAAGTCAAAGATTTTCTTGAAAAGATTTCTGCTTCAAAAAAGTTGAAAATTTTCATGACAGGATTTTGGCTTTAAAAAAGGTAAAAATTTTCATGACAAGATTTCGGCTCCAAAAAGTTGAAAATTTTCATGAAAAGATTTCGGCTTCAAAAAAGTTGAAAATTTTCATGAAAAGATTTCGGCTTCAAAAAAGTTTAAAATTTTCATGAAAAGATTTCGGCTTCAAAAAAGTTGAAAATTTACATGAAATGATTTCGGCTTCAAAAAAGTTGAAAATTTTCATGAAAAGATTTCGGCTTCAAAAAAGTTGAAAATTTTCATGAAAAGATTTCGGCTTCAAAAAAGTTGAAAATTTACATGAAAAGATTTAGACTCCAAAAAAGTTGAAAATTTTCATCAAGTATTTCGGCTTCAAAAAAGTTCAAGATTTTCATGAAAAGATTTCAGCTTCAAAAAAGTCAAAGATTTTCTTGAAAAGATTTCTGCTTCAAAAAAGTTGAAAATTTTCATGACAGGATTTTGGCTTTAAAAAAGGTAAAAATTTTCATGACAAGATTTCGGCTCCAAAAAGTTGAAAATTTTCATGAAAAGATTTCGGCTTCAAAAAAGTTTAAAATTTTCATGAAAAGATTTCGGCTTCAAAAAAGTTGAAAATTTACATGAAATGATTTCGGCTTCAAAAAAGTTGAAAATTTTCATGAAAAGATTTCGGCTTCAAAAAAGTTGAAAATTTTCATGAAAAGATTTCGGCTTCAAAAAAGTTGAAAATTTACATGAAATGATTTCGGCTTCAAAAAAGTTGAAAATTTTCATGAAAAGATTTCGGCTTCAAAAAAGTTGAAAATTTTCATGACAGCATTATGGCTTTAAAAAAGGTAAGAATTTTCATCAAGTATTTCGGCTTCAAAAAATTCGAAGTATTTCATGAAAAGATTTCTGCTTCAAAAAAGTTGAAAATTTTCATTAAAAGATTTCGGCTTCAAAAAATTCAAAAACTTTCATGAAGTATTTCGGCGTCAAAAAAGTTGAAAATTTTCATGAAAAGATTTCGGCTTCAAAAAGGTTGAAAACTTTCATGAACTATTTCGACTTCAAAAAAGTCAAAGATTTTCATGAAAAGATTTCTGCTTCAAAAAAGTTGACAATTTTCATGAAAAGATTTCGGCTTCAAAAAAGTTGAAAATTTACATGAAAAGATTTCGGCTTCAAAAAAGTTGAAAATTTTCATGAAAAGATTTCGGCTTCAAAAAAGTTGAAAATTTTCATGACAGCATTATGGCTTTAAAAAAGGTAAGAATTTTCATCAAGTAATTCGGCTTCAAAAAAGTTGAAAATTTTCATGAAAAGATTTTGGCTTCAAAAAAGTTGAAAATTTTCATGAAGTATTTCTGCTTTAAAAATGTCAAAGTGACCCGGTTGAGTTTTTATTTTCTACATCTTTGCAATAAATTCATCTCTTCATTCAGTATTCAAGGTATTCCTCAATTAACTTGTTTTTGATCATCATACATCCTTATTTTATTTTTTCCTTTCTTACTTTTTGAATAAAAAACATTTTTGTATCATTACCCTTCTAATGCACAACATGGGTCAAAAATGAATCCACTTTCTATGTTATTTCATGTATGGCTGAGTGTTTCTATGATATATCTTTGAAAGAAATACATTTTATCATTTACTTTTCCAAGTATGCAGTAAATATCTTGTTTTTGTTAAGCACAAATCATCATTTGTATTTTTCCTTTCTTACTTTATGAACGAGCACAGCTTTTGTATTTCTACATCAAGTTTACACACATGGGTCAGAAACGACCCACATGCATTTACTATAGCATTTGCTGTGAAACGTGGTTGTTTCAGACATTTCACAGCTCAGCACAGCTTGGAACATCTAATACATGTAAGTATTGTTTTTAAATTGTTCTAACATCACTTTAGAAAATATTTGATGACAATTGTGAAAGATAACTGTACATAACATTTGATTAGGTTTAGGTTACCTTGAGAGTGAGTACATTACTTGTCAGAAAGTTACAAGTAATTACTATTAGCTAGCTAGCTGTTGACACTTCTATTTTAGTTAGCTAATTCTATTGTAGTTAGCTAACTATTATGTAGATTGCTAGGCTACTTAGCAAAGTACTTAGCTAAGCTACTTAGCCAAGTCACCAAAATAAAACTCTATGTATGTGTATGTATATTGATGTGCATCTGAAAATTTTATTGTGCTTTTGATTTTCTTTATCCAGAGTATGGCTGGTCCCAGATTTACTACTGAGATGGTTGTAGCGATGCTGCAGGAAGAACCAGATGAGGAGGCAATTTGTCTTGATTCAGAGTCTGAAATTTCTGATGATGATGACCCAGAATATTTGCCAGAGGGTCAAGCTGGAGTTGTGGGTGTGTCTGGGAATCCATGAAGAAGACTCCTCTGATGATACAGAAGACTCATCTGATGAGTCCTCTGAAGAGGAAACTCAGACCCAGTCCAATAGATTGAGTAAAAACGGATCTTACTGGAATGAGAATCCCCCCATTCATGGCAGAACAAGAAGCCATAACATTCTGAGGAGCTGCCCAGGACCTACACCTGGATCACCAGCTGTTTCACCAAAAGATGCCTGGGATATGTTCATGAGTGACAACATCATTGAGGAGGTTCTAATATGTACCAACTTAGAGGGACGAAGAACAGCCACAGCAAAAGGGAAAGAGTGGAGAAGCATTGATAAAGAAGAATTGATGGCCTTCATCAATTCTTGCAGGGGGGGAGAAGAGCTGGGATGTGGCCTTGCAGGAGCTGTTTGTGGATCCGCTGCAAAATCCAATTTACAAGGCCACCATGGGGCTTAGGAGATATGAAGATATCCGCCGCGTCATACGGTTTGACGACAAGAGGACCAGGGCTCTGCGACTGGAAACACACCACATGGCGACATTTAGGTACGTGTGGGACTGTTTCCTGGACAACTGCAGAAGAAAGTTCATCCCCAGTGACTGTGTCACCATAGATGAGCAGCTTGTGCCATTCCGAGGCAGGTGCAAGTTACGGCAACACATGCCCAGCAAGCCTGCAAAATATGGGATAAAAATCTTCTGGATGTGCGACGCAAGGGTACCTTATGCAATAGATGGAATTGTCTATACCGGGAGACAGCCAGGTTCAGAGGAACCTTGGAGAGAATGTCGTCCAGCAATTGTGCAGTGGAATCAGACAGACAGGTGAATGTAAAGTACAATAGAGAAACTAATGTATTAAGTTTTAGCACAATACCTACATACTTTTTCCCAATCTTTAATAATGTGTATTTTATTTTTTTATTTGATTTCTCTGTAAGCAAAATAGTAAAACAGAATAAAATGCAATGCAATGCAACAGATTATGGCGTTAGAGTTTAAAGAATTCCATGTTGAGTAAATTTACAATCTTTTCCCCCTCTCATAGGTCGCAACATCACAATTAGCAACTTCTTCACCAGTGTCCCGCTGGCTGAGAAGCTCCTCGAGAAGAACCTGACCATTGTTGGGACTCTTTGCCAGAACAAATCGGACATACCACCTATCATGAAGCCATCCAAATCACGGGAGATTCATAGCTCAGAATTCGGATTCAATGGCAACATGACCATGGTGAGCTATGTGCAGAAGAAGGGAAAAGCTGTTGTCCTCCTGAGCACTATGCATGATGACAAAGCAGTGGATGACAGCAGTCAGAAGAAGAAACAATGGGAAGATGTGGGTTTAAAAAACAAAACACAGCCACCACCCAGCCACAAGAGGACATCAGACAGGAGGGCCAAAGGAAGAGGAAGAGGTGCACGATCTGCCCAGTTACCAAAGACAGAAAAGTCAGCAGCTAGTGTTCCCAGTGCACCAGGCCTGTGTGCAAGGAGCACAAACTCTTAGTGATCATTTGTGAGGCATGTCAAAATTGAGATGGCAATTTGTGCTCTAGTGATGTGTTCAGTTGTATTTCATTTTGTTTGGTCACATTCACCAGTTTACAGTTGTTAAATTACAGATACAGTTCAGTTCAACAGCCGTGTTATCTGTTATCAGAGGTATGTGTATGTGTGACAAAATGACAAATAAACATGTTGCAAATATGAAATACATAAGTGTTTGGCTCCACTCACTGCTAAAGTAATTACTTGAAACAAATTATTATTATAGTATTAATTCATTTAATTTTAAATCACACTTGGATGTATGGGTCATTTTTGACCCATGTGTGTAAACTTGATGTAGTAATAAAAAAACTATTTTTGTTCATAAAGCATGAAAGTAAAAATGAAAATAGTGATTGGTGGTAATCAAAAACAAGATATTTAAAGAATACTTGGAATATTCAATCATAAAATAAATTGATTTCAAAAGATAGAACAAAGAAAAACTCAGCCAGCATGAAGAAAGTCGAAGATTTTCATGAAAATTTTCAACTTTTTTGAAGCCGAAATACTTCATGAAAATCTTTGACTTTTTTGAAGCCGAAATCTTTTCATGAAAGTTTTCAACTTTTTTAAAGCCGAAATCTTTTCATGAAAATTTTGAACTTTTTTGAAGCAGAAATCTTTTCATCAAAATTTTCAAATTTTTTGAAGCCGAAATACTTCATGAAAGTTTTCAACCTTTTTGAAGCTGAAATACTTCATGAAAATTTTTACCTTTTTTTAAGCCAAAATCCTGTCATGAAAATTTTCAACTTTGTTGAAGCCGAAATCTTTTCATGAAAATTTTCAACTTTTTTGAAGCAGAAATCTTTTCATGAAAATTTTCAACTTTCTGAAGTAGAAATATTTTATGAAAATGTTCAACTTTTTCAAAAACCCGAATTTTTCAACTTTTTTGAAGCCGAAATACTTCATGAAAATTTTCAACTTTTTTGAAGCAGAAAACTTTTCATTTAAATTTTCAACTTTTTTGAAGCCGAAATACTTCATGAAAATTTTCAACTTTTTTGAAGCCGAACTCTTTTCATGAAAAATTTCAATTTTGTTGAAGCTGAAATCTTTTCATGGAAATTTTCAACTTTTTTGAAGTCAAAATCTTTTCATGAAAATTTTCAACTTTTTTGAAGCAGAAATCTTTTCATAAAAATTATCAACTTTTTTGAAAATGAAACCTTTTCATCAAAATTTTCAACTTTTTTGAAGCCGAAATCTTTTCATGTAAATTTTCAACTTTTTTGAAGCCGAAATCTTTTCATGAAAATTTTGAACTTTTTTGAAGCAGAAATCTTTTCATCAAAATTTTCAAATTTTTTGAAGCTGAAATACTTCATGAAATTTTTTACCTTTTTTAAAGCCAAAATCCTGTCATGAAAATTTTCAACTTTGTTGAAGCCGAAATCTTTTCATGAAAATCTTCAACTTTTTTGAAGCCGAAATCTTTTCATGAAAATTTTCAACTTTTTTGAAGGCTAAATCTTTTCATGAAAATTTTTAACTTTGTTGAAGCAGAAATCTTTTCATGAAAATTTTCAACTTTGTTGAAGCAGAAGTCTTTTCATGAAAATTTTCAAGCAGAAATCTTTTCATGAAAATTTTCAACTTTTTTGAAGCAGAAATCTTTCCATGAAAATTTTACACTTTTTTGAAACAAAAATCTTTTCATGAAAATTTTCAACTTTTTAAAAAGCCTGAAATTTTCAACTTTTTTGACGCGGAAATACTTCATGAAAATTTTCAACTTTTTTGAAGCAGAAATCTTTTCATGAAAATTATCAACTTTTTTGAAAATGAAACCTTTTCATGAAAATTTTCAACTTTTTTGAAGCCGAAATCTTTTCATGTAAATTTTTAACTTTTTTAAAACCGAAATCTTTTCATGAAAATTTTCAACTTTTTTGAAGCCGAAATACTTCATGAAAATCTTCAACTTTTGTAAAGCAGAAAAACGTCATGAAAGTTTTCAACTTTTTGGAAGCCGAAAAACTTCATGAAAGTTTTCAACTTTTTTGAAGCTGAAATACTTCATGAAAATTTTCAACTTTTTTGAAGCCGAATTACTTCATGAAAATTTTCAACTTTTTTGAAGCCAAAATCTTTTCATGAAACTTTTCAACTTTTTTGAAGCTGAAATCTTTTCATGTAAATTTTCAACTTTTTTAAAGCCAAAATCCTGTCATGAAACTTTTCAACTTTTTTGAAGCAGAAAACTTTTCATTTAAATTTTCAACTTTTTTGAAGCCGAAATACTTCATGAAAATTTTCAACTTTTTTGAAGCCGAACTCTTTTCATGAAAAATTTCAATTTTTTTGAAGCTGAAATCTTTTCATGGAAATTTTCAACTTTTTTGAAGTCAAAATCTTTTCATGAAAATTTTCAACTTTTTTGAAGCAGAAATCTTTTCATAAAAATTATCAACTTTTTTGAAAATGAAACCTTTTCATCAAAATTTTCAACTTTTTTGAAGCCGAAATCTTTTCATGTAAATTTTTAACTTTTTTGAAACCGAAATACTTCATGAAAATTTTCAACTTTTTTGAAGCTGAAATTTTTTCATGAAAATGTTCAACTTTTTTGAAGCAGAAATCGTTTCATGAAGATCTTCAACTTTTTTGAAGCAAAAATCTTTTCATGAAAATCTTCAACTTTTTTGAAGCAGAAATACTTCATGGAAATGTTCAACTTTTTTGAAGCCGAAATCTTTTCATGAAAATTTTGAACTTTTTTGAAGCAGAAATCTTTTCATCAAAATTTTCAAATTTTTTGAAGCGGAAATACTTCATGAAAATGTTCAACTTTTTTGAAGCCGAAATCTTTTCATGAAAATTTTCAACTTTTTTGAAGGCTAAATCTTTTCATGAAAATTTTTAACTTTGTTGAAGCAGAAATCTTTTCATGAAAATTTTCAACTTTGTTGAAGCAGAAATCTTTTCATGAAAATTTTCAACTTTGTTGAAGCAGAAATCTTTTCATGAAAATTTTAAAGCAGAAATCTTTTCATGAAAATTTTCAACTTTTTTGAAGCTGAAATCTTTTCATGTAAATTTTCAACTTTTTTGAAACCAAAATACTTTATGAAAATTTTTGACTTTTTTGAAGCCGAAATCTTTTCATGAAAATCTTCGACTTTTTTGAAGCAGAAATCTTTTTATGAAAATTTTCAACTTTTTTGAAGCAGAAATCTTTTCATGAAAATTTTCAACTTTTTTAAAGCCAAAATCCTGTCATGAAAAATTTCAATTTTGTTGAAGCTGAAATCTTTTCATGGAAATTTTCAACTTTTTTGAAGCCAAAATCTTGTCATGAAAATTTTCAACTTTTTTGAAGCAGAAATCTTTTCATAAAAATTATCAACTTTTTTGAAAATGAAACCTTTTCATCAAAATTTTCAACTTTTTTGAAGCCGAAATCTTTTCATGTAAATTTTTAACTTTCTTGAAACCGAAATACTTCATGAAAATTTTCAACTTTTTTGAAGCTGAAATTTTTTCATGAAAATGTTCAACTTTTTTGAAGCAGAAATCGTTTCATGAAGATCTTCAACTTTTTTGAAGCAAAAATCTTTTCATGAAAATCTTCAACTTTTTTGAAGCAGAAATCTTTTCATGAAAATTTTCAACTTTGTTGAAGCAAAAATCTTTTCATGAAAATTTTCAAGCAGAAATCTTTACATGAAAATTTTCAACTTTTTTGAAGCAGAAATCTTTCCATGAAAATTTTACACTTTTTTGAAACAAAAATCTTTTCATGAAAATTATCAACTTTTTTGAAAATGAAACCTTTTCATGAAAATTTTCAACTTTTTTGAAGCCGAAATCTTTTCATGTAAATTTTTAACTTTTTTAAAACCGAAATCTTTTCATGAAAATTTTCAACTTTTTTGAAGCCGAAATCTTTTCATGAAAATTTTCAACTTTTTTGAAGCCGAAATGTTTTCATTAAAATTTTCAACTTTTTTAAATCCGAAATCTTTTCATGAATCTTTTCATGAAAATTTTGAAGCCGAAATCTTTTCATGAAAGTTTTCAACTTTTTGAAGCAAAAATACTTCATGAAAATTTTCAACTTTTTAAAAAGCTTGAAATTTTCAACTTTTTTGAAACAGAAATCTTTTCATGTAAATTTTGAACTTTTTTGAAAATGAAATCTTTTCATGAAAATTTTCAACTTTTTTGAAGCCGAAATACTTATTGAAAATTTTCAACTTTTTTGAAGTCGAAATACTTCATGAAAGTTTTCAACTTTTTCAAAGCTGAAATACTTCATGAAAGTTTTCAACTTTTTTAAAGCTGAAATCTTTATATGTAAATTTTCAACTTTATTCAAACTGATATTCTACATTTTCTAACTCAAAGTGTCGTTTCAAAGTAAAAATACTGTTAGAAGGCGTGATTCAGACAAAATTAGATGAAACAGCTGTACTGGTAACAAACAACGATATTAACAGCTTTAGTGATCAAATTGAGCGTATCTTGCGAAGCTGAGCTCGAAAGTGACATGAAACATGTTTTTGAGACATAAAATGACACTTACTGTTCAGACTACATTTTCTAACTGAAAGTGCCGTTTCAAAGTAAAAATACTGTTAGAAGGAGTGATTCAGACAATATTAGATGAAACACCTGTACTGGTAACAAATGAGCGCAGTTACATGAAATGACATCAAAATCAACATTCCCTGAGCCAGACAACGCTATTAACAGCTTTAGTGATCAAATTGAGCGTATCTTGCGAAGCTGAGCTCGAAAGTGACATGAAACATGTTTTTCAGACATAAAGTGACACTTACAATGAATTCCTGTTCTGACTACATTTTCTAACTCAAAGTGTCGTTTCAAAGTAAAAATACTGTTAGAAGGAGTGATTCAGACAAAATTAGATGAAACAGCAGCACTGGTAACAAATGAGCGCAGTTACATGAAATGACATCAAAATCAACATTCCCTGAGCCAGACAACGCTATTAACAGCTTTAGTGATCAAATTGAGCGTATCTTGCGAAGCTGAGCTCGAAAGTGACATGAAACATGTTTTTGAGACATAAAGTGACACTTACAGTAAATACCTGTCCTGACTACATTTTCTAACTCAAAGTGTCGTTTCAAAGTAAAAATACTGTTAGAAGGAGTGATTCAGACAAAATTAGATGAAACAGCAGCACTGGTAACAAATGAGCGCAGTTACATGAAATGACATCAAAATCAACATTCCCTGAGCCAGAAAACGCTATTAACAGCTTTAGTGATCAAATTGAGCGTATCTTGCGAAGCTGAGCTCGAAAGTGACATGAAACATGTTTTTGGGACATAAAGTGACACTTACTTTTCAGACTACATTTTCTAACTCAAAGTGTCGTTTCAAAGTAAAAATACTGTTAGAAGGCGTGATTCAGACAAAATTAGATGAAACAGCTGTACTGGTAACAAACAACGATATTAACAGCTTTAGTGATCAAATTGAGCGTATCTTGCGAAGCTGAGCTCGAAAGTGACATGAAACATGTTTTTGAGACATAAAGTGACACTTACTGTTCAGACTACATTTTCTAACTCAAAGTGTCGTTTCAAAGTAAAAATACTGTTAGAGGGAGTGATTCAGACAAAATTAGATGAAACAGCTGTACTGGTAACAAATGAGCGCAGTTACATGAAATGACATCAAAATCAACATTCCCTGAGCCAGAAAACGCTATTAACAGCTTTAGTGATCAAATTGAGCGTATCTTGCGAAGCTGAGCTCGAAAGTGACATGAAACATGTTTTTGGGACATAAAGTGACACTTACTTTTCAGACTACATTTTCTCACTCAAAGTGTCGTTTCAAAGTAAAAATACTGTTAGAAGGCGTGATTCAGACAAAATTAGATGAAACAGCTGTACTGGTAACAAACAACGATATTAACAGCTTTAGTGATCAAATTGAGCGTATCTTGCGAAGCTGAGCTCGAAAGTGACATGAAACATGTTTTGAACAGTAAGTGTCACTTTATGTCTCAAAAACATGTTTCATGTCACTTTCGAGCTCAGCTTCGCAAGATACGCTCAATTTGATCACTAAAGCTGTTAATAGCGTTGTCTGGCTCAGGGAATGTTGATTTTGATGTCATTTCATGTAACTGCGCTCATTTTTTACCACTACAGCTGTTTCATCTAATTTTGCCTGAAAAACTCCTTCTAACAGTATTTTTACTTTGAAACGACACTTTGAGTTAGAAAATGCAGTCTGAACAGTAAGTGTCACTTTTTGTCTGAAAAACATGTTTCATGTCACTTTCGAGCTCAGCTTCGCAAGATACGCTCAATTTGATCACTAAAGCTGTTAATATCGTTGTTTGTTACCAGTACAGCTGTTTCATCTAATTTTGTCTGAATCACTCCTTCTAACAGTATTTTTACTTTGAAACGACGCTTTCAGTTAGAAAATGTAGTCAGGACAGGTATTCACTGTAAGTGTCACTTTATGTCTCAAAAACATGTTTCATGTCACTTTCGAGCTCAGCTTCGCAAGATACGCTCAATTTGATCACTAAAGCTGTTAATATCATTGTTTGTTACCAGAACAGCTGTTTCATCTAATTTTGTCTGAATCACTCCTTCTAACAGTATTTTTACTTTGAAACTACACTTTGAGTTAGAAAATGTAGAATATCAGTTTGAATAAAGTCGAAAATTTTCATGAAAAGAATTCTGCTTCAAAAAAGTATAAATTTTTCATGATAGGATTTTGGCTTTAAAAAATTTGAAAATTTTCATGAAGTATTTCGGCTTCAAAAAAGTTGAAAATTTTCATGAAAAGATTTACACTTCAAAAAAGTTGAATATGTTCATGAATTTTTTCAACTTCAAAAAAGTCTAAGATTTTCATGAAAAGATTTCTGCTTCAAAAACTTGAAAGTTTTCATGAAAAGATTTCGGCTTCAAAAAAGTTGAAAATTTTCATGAAAAGATTTACACTTCAAAAAAGTTGAAAATGTTCATGAATTTTTTCGACGTCAAAAAAGTCGAACATTTTCATGAATAGATTTCGGCTTCAAAAATGTTGAAAATTTTCATGAACTATTTCGGCATCAAAAAAGTTGAAAATTTACATTAAAAGATTTCGGCTTCAAAAAAGTTGAAAATTTTCATGAAAAGATTTCGGCTTCAAAAAGTTAAAAATTTTCATGAAAAGATTTAGACTTCAAAAAAGTTGAAAATGTTCATGTATTTTTTCGACTTCAAAAAAGTTAAAAATTTTCTTCAAAAGATTTCTGCTTCAAAAAAGTTGACAATTTTCATGAAAAGATTTCTGCTTCAAAAAAGTTGAAAATTTTCATGAACTATTTCGGCATCAAAAAAGTTGAACATTTTCATGAATAGATTTCGGCTTCAAAAATGTTGAAAATTTTCATGAACTATTTCGGCATCAAAAAAGTTGAAAATTTACATTAAAAGATTTCGGCTTCAAAAAAGTTGAAAATTTTCATGAAAAGATTTCGGCTTCAAAAAGTTGAAAATTTTCATGAAAAGATTTAGACTTCAAAAAAGTTGAAAATGTTCATGTATTTTTTCGACTTCAAAAAAGTTAAAAATTTTCATCAAAAGATTTCTGCTTCAAAAAAGTTGACAATTTTCATGAAAAGATTTCTGCTTCAAAAAAGTTGAAAATTTTCATGAACTATTTCGGCATCAAAAAAGTTGAAAATTTAGATTAAAAGATTTCGGCTTCAAAAAAGTCAAAAATTTTCATGAAAAGATTTCTGCTTCAAAAAAGTTGAAAATTTTCATGAAAAGATTTAGGCTTCAAAAAAGTTGAAAATTTTCATGACAGGATTTTTGCTTTAAAAAATGTAAAACATTTTATAAAGTATTTCGGCTTCAAAAAGGTTGAAAACTTTCATGAAGTATTTCAGCTTCAAAAAAGTCGAAGATTTTCATGAAAAGATTTTGGCTTCAAAAAAGTTGAAAATTTTCATGAACTATTTCGGCATCAAAAAAGTTGAAAATTTTCATGAAAAGATTTCTGCTTCAAAAAAGTTGAAAATTTTCATGAAGTATTTCGGCTTCAAAAAAGTCAATGATTTTCATCAAAAGATTTCTGCTTCAAAAATGTTGAAAATTTTCATGAACTATTTCGGCTTCAAAAAAGTTGAAAATTTTCATGACAGGATTTTGGCTTTAAAAAAGGTAAAAATTTTCATGACAAGATTTCGGCTCCAAAAAGTTGAAAATTTTCATGACAGGATTTTGGCTTTAAAAAAGGTAAAAAGTTTCATGACAAGATTTCGGCTCCAAAAAGTTGAAAATTTTCATGAAAAGATTTTGGCTTCAAAAAAATTGAAAATTTTCATGAAAAGATTTCGGCTTCAAAAAAGTTTAAAATTTTCATCAAGTATTTCGGCTTCAAAAAAGTCAAAGTATTTCATGAAAAGATTTCTGCTTCAAAAAAGTTGAAAATTTTCATGACAGCATTATGGCTTTAAAAAAGGTAAGAATTTTCATCAAGTATTTCGGCTTCAAAAAAGTCGAAGTATTTCATGAAAAGATTTCTGCTTCAAAAAAGTTGAAAATTTTCATTAAAAGATTTCGGCTTCAAAAAATTCAAAAACTTTCATGAAGTATTTCGGCTTCAAAAAAGTTGAAAATTTTCATGAAGTATTTTGGCTTCAAAAAAATGTAACATTTTCATGAAAAGATTTCTGCTTCAAAAAAGTTGAAAATTTAAATGAAAAGATTTCGACTTCAAAAAAGTTGAAAATTTACATGAAAAGATTTCGACTTCAAAAAAGTCTAAGATTTTCATGAAAAGATTTCGACTTCAAAAAAGTCTAAGATTTTCATGAAAATATTTCGGCTTCAAAAAAGTTGACCATTTTCATGAAAAGATTTCGGCTTCAAAAAAGTTGAACATTTTCATGAAAAGATTTCGGCTTCAAAAAAGTCGAACATTTTCATGAAAAGATTTCGACTTCAAAAAAGTTTAAGATTTTCATGAAAAGATTTCGGCTTCAAAAAGTTGAAAATTTTCATGAAAAGATTTCGACTTCAAAAAAATTGAAAATTTTCATGAAGTATTTCGGCTTCAAAAAAATGGAACATTTTCATGAAAAGATTTCGGCTTCAAAAAGTTGAAAATTTTCATGAAAAGATTTCGGTTTCAAAAAGTTGAAAATTTTCATGAAAAGATCTCGGCTTCAAAAAAGTTGAACATTTTCATGAAAAGATTTCGGCTTCAAAAAAGTTGAACATTTTCATGAAAAGATTTAGATTTCAAAAAAGTTGAAAATTTTCATGAAGTATTTCGGCTTCAAAAAAGTCTAACATTTTCATGAAAAGATTTCGGCATCAAAAAAGTTGAACATTTTCATGAAAAGATTTCTGCTTCAAAAAAGTTTAAAATTTTCATGAAAAGATTTCGGCTTCAAAAAGTTGAAAATTTTCATGAAAAGATTTGGGCTTCAAAAAGTTGAAAATTTTCATGAAAAGATTTCGGCTTCAAAAAAGTTGACCATTTTCATGAAAAGATTTCGGCTTCAAAAAAGTTGAAAATTTTCATGAAAAGATTTCAACTTCAAAAAACTTGAACATTTTCATGAAAAGATTTCGGCTTCAAAAAAGTTGAACATTTTCATGAAATGATTTCTGCTTCAAAAAAGTTGAATATTTTCATCAAGAATTTCGGCTTCAAAAAAGTCGAAGATTTTCATGAAAAGATTTCTGCTTCAAAAAAGTTGAAAATTTTCATGACAGGATTTTGGCTTCAAAAAAGTTGAAAATTTTCATGAAAAGATTTCGGCTTCAAAAAAGTTGACCATTTTCATGAAAAGATTTCTGCATCAAAAAAGTTGAAAATTTACATGAAAAGATTTTGGTTTCAAAAAGTTGAAAATTTTCATGAAAAGATTTCGGCTTCAAAAAAGTTGAACATTTTCATGAAAAGATTTCTGCTTCAAAAAAGTAGAAAATTTTCATGAAAAGATTTTGGTTTGTAAAAGTTGAATATTTTCATAAAAAAGATTTTGGCTTCAAAAAAGTTAAACATTTTCATGAAAAGATTTCGGCTTCAAAAAAGTTGAAAATTTTCAAGAAAAGATTTCGGCTTCAAAAAAGTTGAAAATTTTCATGAAGTATTTCGGCTTCAAAAAAATGGAACATTTTCATGAAAAGATTTCGGCTTCAAAAAAGTTGAACATTTTCAAGAAAAGATTTCGGCTTCAAAAAAGTTGAACATTTTCAAGAAAAGATTTCGGCTTCAAAAAAGTTGAACATTTTCATGAAAAGATTTCGACTTCAAAAAAGTTGAAAATTTTCATGAAGTATTTCGGCTTCAAAAAAATGGAACATTTTCATGAAAAGATTTCGGCTTCAAAAAAGTTGAACATTTTCAAGAAAAGATTTCGGCTTCAAAAAAGTTGAAAATTTTTATGAAGTATTTCGGCTTCAAAAAAATGGAACATTTTCATGAAAAGATTTCGGCTTCAAAAAAGTTGAACATTTTCATGAAATGATTTCTGCTTCAAAAAAGTTGAAAATTTACATGAAAAGATTCCGATTTCAAAAAAGTCTAAGATTTTCATGAAAGGATTTCTGCTTCAAAAAAGTTGAAAATTTTCATGAAAAGATTTCGGCTTCAAAAAGTTGAAAATTTTCATGAAAAGATTTCGGCTTCAAAAAAGTTGACCATTTTCATGAAAAGAATTCGGCTTCAAAAAAGTAGAAAATTTTCATGAAAAGATTTTGGTTTGTAAAAGTTGAAAATTTTCATAAAAAAGATTTCGGCTTCAAAAAAGTTAAACATTTTCTTGAAAAGATTTCGGCTTCAAAAAAGTTGAAAATTTTCATGAAGTATTTCGGCTTCAAAAAAATGTAACATTTTCATGAAAAGATTTCGGCTTCAAAAAAGTTGAACATTTTCATGAAAAGATTTCTGCTTCAAAAAAGTTGAAAATTTTTCATGAAAAGATTTCGACTTCAAAAAAGTCTAAGATTTTCATGAAAAGATTTCTGCTTCAAAAAAGTTGAAAATTTACATGAAAAGATTTCGACTTCAAAAAAGTTGAAAATTTACATGAAAAGATTTCGACTTCAAAAAAGTCTAAGATTTTCATGAAAATATTTCGGCTTAAAAAAAGTTGAAAATTTTCATGAAAAGATTTCGGCTTCAAAAAGTTGAAAATTTTCATGAAAAGATTTCGACTTCAAAAAAGTTGAAAATTTTCAAGAAAAGATTTCGGCTTCAAAAAAGTTAAAAATTATTATGAAGTATTTCGGCTTCAAAAAGTTGAAAATTTTCATGAAAAGATCTCGGCTTCAAAAAAGTTGAACATTTTCATGAAAAGATTTCTGCTTCAAAAAAGTTGAACATTTTCATGAAAAGATTTCTGCTTCAAAAAAGTTGAAAATTTACATGAAAAGATTTCGACTTCAAAAAAGTCTAAGATTTTCATGAAAAGATTTCTGCTTCAAAAAAGTTGAAAATTTTCATGAAAAGATTTCGGCTTAAAAAGTTGAAAATTTTCATGAAAAGATTTCGGCTTCAAAAAAGTTGACCATTTTCATGAAAAGATTTCGGTTTCAAAAAGTTGAAAATTTTCATGAAAAGATTTCGACTTCAAAAAAGTCAAAGATTTTAATGAAAGTTTTTCGGCTTCAAAAAGTTGAAAATTTTCATGAACAGATTTCGGCTTCAAAAAAGTTGAAAATTTTCATGAAAAGATTTCGGCTTCAAAAAAGTTGAAAATTTTCATGAAGTATTTCGGCTTCAAAAAAATGGAACATTTTCATGAAAAGATTTCGGCTTCAAAAAACTTGAACATTTTCATGAAAAGATTTCGGCTTCAAAAAAGTTGAACATTTTCATGAAAAGATTTCTGCTTCAAAAAAGTTGAAAATTTACATGAAAAGATTTCGACTTCAAAAAAGTCTAAGATTTTCATGATAAGATTTCTGCTTCAAAAAAGTTGAAAATTTTCATGAAAAGATTTCGGCTTCAAAAAGTTGAAAATTTTCATGAAAAGATTTCGGCTTCAAAAAAGTTGAAAATTTTCATGAAGCATTTCGTCTTCAAAAAAGTTGACCATTTTCATGAAAAGATTTCGGCTTCAAAAAAGTTGAAAATTTTCATGAAAAGATTTCGGTTTCAAAAAGTTGAAAATTTTCATGAAAAGATTTCTGCTTCAAAAAAGTTGAAAATTTTCATGACAGGATTTTGGCTTCAAAAAGGTTGAAAACTTTCATGAACTATTTCGACTTCAAAAAAGTCGAAGATTTTCATGAAAAGATTTCGGCTTCAAAAAAGTTGAAAATTTTCATGAAGTATTTCGGCTGCAAAAAAATGGAACATTTTCATGAAAAGATTTCGGCTTCAAAAAAGTTGATCATTTTCATGAAAAGATTTCTGCTTCAAAAAAGTTGAAAATTTTCAGGAAAAGATTTCGACTTCAAAAAAGTTTAAGATTTTCATGAAAAGATTTTTGCTTCAAAAAAGTTGAAAATTTACATGAAAAGATTTCGACTTCAAAAAAGTCTAAGATTTTCATGAAAAGATTTCTGCTTCAAAAAAGTTGAAAATTTTCATGAAAAGATTTCGGTTTCAAAAAGTTGAAAATTTTCATGAAAAGATTTCGGCTTCAAAAAAGTCTAAGATTTTCATGAAAAGATTTCGACTTCAAAAAAGTTGAAAATTTTCATGAAGTATTTCGGCTGCAAAAAAATGGAACATTTTCATGAAAAGATTTCGGCTTCAAAAAAGTTGAAAATTTTCATGAAAAGATTTCGGCTTCAAAAAGTTGAAAATTTTCATGAAAAGATTTCGGTTTCAAAAAGTTGAAAATTTTCATGAAAAGATTTCGGCTTCAAAAAAGTCTACGATTTTCATGAAAAGATTTCTGCTTCAAAAAAGTTGAAAATTTTCATGAAAAGATTTCGGCTTCAAAAAAGTTGACCATTTTCATGAAAAGATTTCGGCTTAAAAAGTTGAAAATTTTCATGAAAAGATTTCGGCTTAAAAAGTTGAAAATTTTCATGAAAAGATTTCGGCTTAAAAAGTTGAAAATTTTCATGAAAAGATTTCGGCTTCAAAAAAGTTGACCATTTTCATGAAAAGATTTCGGTTTCAAAAAGTTGAAATTTTCATGAAAAGATTTCGACTTCAAAAAAGTCTAAGATTTTCATGAAAAGATTTCTGCTTCAAAAAAGTTGAACATTTTCATGAAAAGATTTCGGCTTCAAAAAGTTGAACATTTTCATGAAAAGATTTCGGCTTCAAAAAAGCTGACAATTTTTATGAAAAGATTTCGGCTTCAAAAAAGTTGAAAATTTTCATGAAAAGATTTCGACTTCAAAAAAGTTTGAGATTTTCATGAAAAGATTTCTGCTTCAAAAAAGTTGAAAATTTTCATGAAAAGATCTCGGTTTCAAAAAAGTTGAACATTTTCATGAAAAGATTTCGGCTTCAAAAAAGTTGAACATTTTCATGAAAAGATTTCAGCTTCAAAAAAGTTGAAAATTTTCATGAAAAGATTTCGGTTTCAAAAAGTTGAAAATTTTCATGAAAAGATTTCGGCTTCAAAAAAGTCTACGATTTTCATGAAAAGATTTCGGCTTCAAAAAAGTCTAAGATTTTCATGAAAAGATTTCGGCTTCAAAAAAGTTGAAGATTTTCATGAAAAGATTTCGGCTTCAAAAAAGTTGAAAATTTTCATGAAGTATTTCGGCTTCAAAAAAGTTGAACATTTTCATGAAAAGATTTCGGTTTCAAAAAAGTTGAAGATTTTCATGAAAAGATTTCTGCTTCAAAAAAGTTGAAAATTTACATGAAAAGATTTCGACTTCAAAAAAGTCTAAGATTTTCATGAAAAGATTTCTGCTTCAAAAAAGTTGAAAATTTTCATAAAAAGATTTCGGCTTCAAAAAAGTTGAAAATTTTCACGAAAAGATTTCGGTTTCAAAAAGTTGAAAAATTTTTTGAAAAGATCTCGGCTTCAAAAAAGTTGATCGTTTTCATGAAGTGTTTCGGCTTCAAAAAAATGGAACATTTTCATGAAAAGATTTCGGCTTCAAAAAAGTTGAAAATTTTCATGAAAAGATTTTGGTTTCAAAAAAGTTGAAAATTTTCATGACAGGATTTTGGCTTCAAAAAAGTTGAAAATTTTCATGAAAAGATTTCGGCTTCAAAAAAGTTGAACATTTTCATGAAAAGATATCTGCTTCAAAAAAAGTTGAAAAATTACATGAAAAGATTTTGGTTTCAAAAAGTTGAAAATTTTCATGAAAAGATTTCCGCTTTAAAAAAGTTGACCATTTTCATGAAAAGATTTCTGCTTCAAAAAAGTTGAAAATTTACATGAAAAGATTTCGACTTCAAAAAAGTCTAAGATTTTCATGAAAAGATTTCTGCTTCAAAAAAGTTGAAAATTTTCATGAAGTATTTCGGCTTCAAAAAAATGTTACATTTTCATGAAAAGATTTCGGCTTCAAAAAAGTTGAACATTTTCATGAAAAGATTTCTGCTTCAAAAAAGTTGAAAATTTACATGAAAAGATTTCGACTTCAAAAAAGTCTAAGATTTTCATGAAAAGATTTCTGCTTCAAAAAAGTTGAAAATTTTCATGAAAAGATTTCGGCTTCAAAAAGTTGAAAATTTTCATGAAAAGATTTCAGCTTCAAAAAAGTTGAAAATTTTCATGAAGCATTTCGGCTTCAAAAAAGCTGACAATTTTTATGAAAAGATTTCGGCTTCAAAAAAGTTGAAAATTTTCATGAAAAGATCTCGGCTTCAAAAAAGTTTAACATTTTCATGAAAAGATTTCGGCTTCAAAAAAGTTGAACATTTTCATGAAAAGATTTCAGCTTCAAAAAAGTTGAAAATTTTCATGAAAAGATTTCGGTTTCAAAAAGTTGAAAATTTTCATGAAAAGATTTCGGCTTCAAAAAAGTCTACGATTTTCATGAAAAGATTTCGGCTTCAAAAAAGTCTAAGATTTTCATGAAAAGATTTCGGCTTCAAAAAAGTTGAACATTTTCATGAAAAGATCTCGGCTTCAAAAAAGTTGAACATTTTCATGAAGTATTTCAGCTTCAAAAAAATGGAACATTTTCATGAAAAGATTTCGGCTTTAAAAAAGTTGAAAATTTTCATGAAAAGATTTCCGCTTCAAAAAAGTTGACCATTTTCATGAAAAGATTTCTGCTTCAAAAAAGTTGAAAATTTTCATGAAAAGATTTTGGTTTCAAAAAAGTTGAAAATTTTCATGAAGTATTTCGGCTTCAAAAAAATGTTACATTTTCATGAAAAGATTTCGGCTTCAAAAAAGTTAAACATTTTCATGAAAAGATTTCGGCTTCAAAAAAGTTGAACATTTTCATGAAAAGATTTCTGCTTCAAAAAAGTTGAAAATTTTCATGAAAAGATTTTGGTTTCAAAAAGTTGAAAATTTTCATGAAAAGATCTCGGCTTCAAAAAAGTTGAACATTTTCATGAAAAGATTTCGGCTTCAAAAAAGTTGAAAATTTTCATGAAAGTATTTCGGCTTCGAAAAGGTTGAAAACTTTCATAAACTCTTTCGGCTTCAAAAAAGTCGAAAACTTTCATAAACTCTTTCGGCTTCAAAAAAGTCGAAGAATTTCATGAAAAGATTTCTGCTTCAAAAAAGTTGAAAATTTTCATGAAAAGATTTCGGCTTCAAAAAAGTTGAAGATTTTCATGAAGAGATTTCGGCTTCAAAAAAGTTGAAAATTTTCATGAAGTATTTCGGCTTCAAAAAAGTTGAACATTTTCATGAAAAGATTTCGGCTTCAAAAAAGTTGAAGATTTTCATGAAAAGATTTCTGCTTCAAAAAAGTTGAAAATTTTCATGAAAAGATTTCGACTTCAAAAAAGTCTAAGATTTTCATGAAAAGATTTCTGCTTCAAAAAAGTTGAAAATTTTCATGAAGTATTTCGGCTTCAAAAAAATGGAACATTTTCATGAAAAGATTTCGGCTTCAAAAAAGTTGAAAATTTTCATGAAAAGATTTTGGTTTCAAAAAGATGAAAATTTTCATGAAGTATTTCGGCTTCAAAAAAATGGAAAATTTTCATGAAAAGATTTAGACTTCAAAAAAGTTGAATATTTTCATCAAGTATTTCGGCTTCAAAAAAGTCGAAGATTTTCATGAAAAGATTTCTGCTTCAAAAAAGTTGAAAATTTTCATGACAGGATTTTGGCTTCAAAAAAGTTGAAAATTTTCATGAAAAGATTTCTGCTTCAAAAAAGTTGAACATTTTCATGAAAAGATATCTGCTTCAAAAAAGTTGAAAAATTACATGAAAAGATTTTGGTTTCAAAAAGTTGAAAATTTTCATGAAAAGATTTCCGCTTCAAAAAAGTTGACCATTTTCATGAAAAGATTTCTGCTTCAAAAAAGTTGAAAATTTTCATGAAAAGATTTTGGTTTCAAAAAAGTTGAAAATTTTCATGAAAAGATTTTGGTTTCAAAAAGTTGACCATTTTCATGAAAAGATCTCGGCTTCAAAAAAGTTGAACATTTTCATGAAAAGATTTCGGCTTCAAAAAAGTTGAAAATTTTCATGAAAGTATTTCGGCTTCGAAAAGGTTGAAAACTTTCATGAACTCTTTCGGCTTCAAAAAAGTCGAAGAATTTCATGAAAAGATTTCTGCTTCAAAAAAGTTGAAAATTTTCATGAAAAGATTTCGGCTTCAAAAAGTTGAAAATTTTCATGAAAAGATTTCTGCTTCAAAAAAGTTGAAAAATTACATGAAAAGATTTTGGTTTCAAAAAGTTGAAAATTTTCATGAAAAGATTTCGGCTTCAAAAAAGTTGAACATTTTCATGAAAAGATTTCGGCTTCAAAAAAGTTGAACATTTTCATGAAGTATTTCGGCTTCAAAAAAATGGAACATTTTCATGAAAAGATTTCGGCTTCAAAAAAGTTGAACATTTTCATGAAAAGATTTCGGCTTCAAAAAGTTGAAAATTTTCATGAAAAGATTTCTGCTTCAAAAAAATGAAAATTTTCATGAAAAGATTTCGGCTTCAAAAAAGTTGAACATTTTCATGAAAAGATTTCGGCTTCAAAAAAGTTGAAAATTTTCATGAAGTATTTCGGCTTCAAAAAATAGTAACATTTTCATGAAAAGATTTCGGCTTTAAAAAAGTTGAAAATTTTCATGAAAAGATTTCGGCTTAAAAAAAGTTGAAAATTTTCATGAAAAGATTTCGGCTTCAAAAAAGTTGAACATTTTCATGAAGTATTTCGGCTTCAAAAAAGTTGAACATTTTCATGAAAAGATTTCTGCTTCAAAAAAGTTGAAAATTTTCATGAAAAGATCTCGGCTTCAAAAAAGTTGAACATTTTCATGAAAAGATTTCGGCTTCAAAAAAGTTGAAAATTTTCATGAAAGTATTTCGGCTTCGAAAAGGTTGAAAACTTTCATAAAATCTTTCGGCTTCAAAAAAGTCGAAGAATTTCATGAAAAGATTTCTGCTTCAAAAAAGTTGAAAATTTTCATGAAAAGATTTCGGCTTCAAAAAAGTTGAAGATTTTCATGAAGAGATTTCGGCTTCAAAAAAGTTGAAAATTTTCATGAAGTATTTCGGCTTCAAAAAAGTTGAACATTTTCATGAAAAGATTTCGGCTTCAAAAAAGTTGAAGATTTTCATGAAAAGATTTCTGCTTCAAAAAAGTTGAAAATTTTCATGAAAAGATTTCGACTTCAAAAAAGTCTAAGATTTTCATGAAAAGATTTCTGCTTCAAAAAAGTTGAACATTTTCATGAAGTATTTCGGCTTCAAAAAAATGGAACATTTTCATGAAAAGATTTCGGCTTCAAAAAAGTTGAAAATTTTCATGAAGTATTTCGGCTTCAAAAAAATGGAACATTTTCATGAAAAGATTTCGGCTTCAAAAAAGTTGAAGATTTTCATGAAAAGATTTCGGCTTCAAAAAGTTGAAAATTTTCATGAAAAGATTTCGACTTCAAAAAAGTCTAAGATTTTCATGAAAAGATTTCTGCTTCAAAAAAGTTGAAAATTTTCATGAAGTATTTCGGCTTCAAAAAAATGGAACATTTTCATGAAAAGATTTCGGCTTCAAAAAAGTTGAAAATTTTCATGAAAAGATTTTGGTTTCAAAAAGATGAAAATTTTCATGAAGTATTTCGGCTTCAAAAAAATGGAACATTTTCATGAAAAGATTTAGACTTCAAAAAAGTTGAATATTTTCATGAAAAGATTTCGGCTTCAAAAAAGTTGAACATTTTCATGAAGTATTTCGGCTTCAAAAAAATGGAACATTTTCATGAAAAGATTTCGGCTTCAAAAAAGGTGAACATTTTCATGAAAAGATTTCGGCTTCAAAAAAGTTGAAAATTTTCATGAAGTATTTCGGCTTCAAAAAAATGGAACATTTTCATGAAAAGATTTCGGCTTCAAAAAAGTTGAAAATTTTCATGAAAAGATTTCGGCTTCAAAAAGTTGAAAATTTTCATGAAAAGATTTCTGCTTCAAAAAAATGAAAATTTTCATGAAAAGATTTCTGCTTCAAAAAGGTTGAAAACTTTCATGAACTATTTCGGCTTTAAAAAAGTTGAACATTTTCATGAAAAGATTTCGGGTTCAAAAAAGTTGAAAATTTTCATGAACTATTTCGGCATCAAAAAAGTTGAAAAATTTCATGAAAAGATTTCGGCTTCAAAAAAGTTGAACATTTTCATGAAAAGATTTCTACTTCAAAAAAGTTGAAAATTTTCATGAAAAGATTTCGGCTTCAAAAAAGTTGAACATTTTCATGAAAAGATTTCGGCTTCAAAAAAGTTGAACATTTTCATGAAGTATTTCGGCTTCAAAAAAATGGAACATTTTCATGAAAAGATTTCGGCTTCAAAAAAGTTGAACATTTTCATGAAAAGATTTCTGCTTCAAAAAAGTTGAAAATTTTCATGAAAAGATTTCTGATTCAAAAAAGTTGAAAATTTTCATGAAAAGATTTCGGCTTCAAAAAGTTGAAAATTTTCATGAAAAGATTTCTGCTTCAAAAAAGTTGAAAATTTTCATGAAAAGATTTCGGCTTCAAAAAAGTTGAAGATTTTCATGAAGAGATTTCGGCTTCAAAAAAGTTGAAAATTTTCATGAAGTATTTCGGCTTCAAAAAAGTTGAACATTTTCATGAAAAGATTTCGGCTTCAAAAAAGTTGAAGATTTTCATGAAAAGATTTCTGCTTCAAAAAAGTTGAAAATTTTCATGAAAAGATTTCGACTTCAAAAAAGTCTAAGATTTTCATGAAAAGATTTCTGCTTCAAAAAAGTTGAAAATTTTCATGAAGTATTTCGGCTTCAAAAAAATGGAACATTTTCATGAAAAGATTTCGGCTTCAAAAAAGTTGAAAATTTTCATGAAGTATTTCGGCTTCAAAAAAATGGAACATTTTCATGAAAAGATTTCGGCTTCAAAAAAGTTGAAGATTTTCATGAAAAGATTTCGGCTTCAAAAAGTTGAAAATTTTCATGAAAAGATTTCGACTTCAAAAAAGTCTAAGATTTTCATGAAAAGATTTCTGCTTCAAAAAAGTTGAAAATTTTCATGAAGTATTTCGGCTTCAAAAAAATGGAACATTTTCATGAAAAGATTTCGGCTTCAAAAAAGTTGAAAATTTTCATGAAAAGATTTTGGTTTCAAAAAGATGAAAATTTTCATGAAGTATTTCGGCTTCAAAAAAATGGAACATTTTCATGAAAAGATTTAGACTTCAAAAAAGTTGAATATTTTCATGAAAAGATTTCGGCTTCAAAAAAGTTGAACATTTTCATGAAGTATTTCGGCTTCAAAAAAATGGAACATTTTCATGAAAAGATTTCGGCTTCAAAAAAGGTGAACATTTTCATGAAAAGATTTCGGCTTCAAAAAAGTTGAAAATTTTCATGAAGTATTTCGGCTTCAAAAAAATGGAACATTTTCATGAAAAGATTTCGGCTTCAAAAAAGTTGAAAATTTTCATGAAAAGATTTCGGCTTCAAAAAGTTGAAAATTTTCATGAAAAGATTTCTGCTTCAAAAAGGTTGAAAACTTTCATGAACTATTTCGGCTTTAAAAAAGTTGAACATTTTCATGAAAAGATTTCGGGTTCAAAAAAGTTGAAAATTTTCATGAACTATTTCGGCATCAAAAAAGTTGAAAAATTTCATGAAAAGATTTCGGCTTCAAAAAAGTTGAACATTTTCATGAAAAGATTTCTACTTCAAAAAAGTTGAAAATTTTCATGAAAAGATTTCGGCTTCAAAAAAGTTGAACATTTTCATGAAAAGATTTCGGCTTCAAAAAAGTTGAACATTTTCATGAAGTATTTCGGCTTCAAAAAAATGGAACATTTTCATGAAAAGATTTCGGCTTCAAAAAAGTTGAACATTTTCATGAAAAGATTTCTGCTTCAAAAAAGTTGAAAATTTTCATGAAAAGATTTCTGATTCAAAAAAGTTGAAAATTTTCATGAAAAGATTTCGGCTTCAAAAAGTTGAAAATTTTCATGAAAAGATTTCTGCTTCAAAAAAATGAAAATTTTCATGAAAAGATTTCGGCTTCAAAAAAGTTGAAAATTTTCATGAAGTATTTCGGCTTCAAAAAAATGTAACATTTTCATGAAAAGATTTCGGCTTCAAAAAAGTTGAACATTTTCATGAAAAGATTTCGGCTTCAAAAAAGTTGAAAATTTTCATGAAGTATTTCGGCTTCAAAAAAATGGAACATTTTCATGAAAAGATTTCGGCTTCAAAAAAGTTGAAAATTTTCATGAAAAGATTTCTGCTTCAAAAAAGTTGAAAATTTTCATGAAAAGATTTCTGCTTCAAAAAAGTTGAAAATTTACATGAAAAGATTTCTGCTTCAAAAAATTTGAAAATTTTCATGAAGTATTTCGGCTTCAAAAAAATGGAACATTTTCATGAAAAGATTTCGGCTTCAAAAAAGTTGAAAATTTTCATGAAAAGATTTCTGCTTCAAAAAAGTTGAAAATTTTCATGAAAAGATTTCTGCTTCAAAAAAGTTGAAAATTTTCATGAAAAGATTTCTGCTTCAAAAAGGTTGAAAACTTTCATGAAGTATTTCGGCTTCAAAAAAATGGAACATTTTCATGAAAAGATTTCGGCTTCAAAAAAGTTGAACATTTTCATGAAAAGATTTCGGCTTCAAAAAGTTGAAAATTTTCATGAAAAGATTTCTGCTTCAAAAAAGTTGAAAATTTTCATGAAAAGATTTCTGCTTCAAAAAAGTTGAAGATTTTCATGAAAAGATTTCGGCTTCAAAAAAGTTGAAAATTTTCATGAAAAGATTTCGGCTTCAAAAAGGTTGAAAACTTTCATGAACAATTTCGACTTCAAAAAAGTCTAAAATTTTCATGAACTATTTCGGCTTCAAAAAAGTTGAACATTTTCATGAAAAGATTTCTGTTTCAAAAAAGTTGAAAATTTTCATGAAAAGATTTCGGCTTCAAAAAAGTTGAAAATTTTCATGAAAAGATTTAGACTTCAAAAAAGTTGAATATTTTCATCAAGTATTTCGGCTTCAAAAAAGTCGAAGATTTTCAAGAAAAGATTTCTGCTTCAAAAAAGTTGAAAATTTTCATGACAGGATTTTGGCTTCAAAAAAGTTGAAAATTTTCATGAAAAGATTTCGGCTTCAAAAAAGTTGAACATTTTCATGAAAAGATTTCTGCTTCAAAAAAGTTGAAAATTTACATGAAAAGATTTCGACTTCAAAAAAGTCTAAGATTTTCATGAAAAGATTTCTGCTTCAAAAAAGTTGAAAATTTTCATGAAAAGATTTCGGCTTCAAAAAGTTGAAAATTTTCATGAAAAGATTTCTGCTTCAAAAAAGTTGAAAATTTTCATGACAGGATTTTGGCTTCAAAAAAGTTGAAAATTTTCATGAAAAGATTTCGGCTTCAAAAAAGTTGAACATTTTCATGAAAAGATTTCTGCTTCAAAAAAGTTGAAAATTTTCATGAAGTATTTCGGCTTCAAAAAAATGGAACATTTTCATGAAAAGATTTCGGCTTCAAAAAAGTTGAACATTTTCATGAAAAGATTTCTGCTTCAAAAAAGTTGAAAATTTACATGAAAAGATTTCGACTTCAAAAAAGTCTAAGATTTTCATGAAAAGATTTCTGCTTCAAAAAAGTTGAAAATTTTCATGAAAAGATTTCGGCTTCAAAAAGTTGAAAATTTTCATGAAAAGATTTCTGCTTCAAAAAAGTTGAAAAATTAAATGAAAAGATTTTGGTTTCAAAAAGTTGAAAATTTTCATGAAAAGATTTCGGCTTCAAAAAAGTTGAACATTTTCATGAAAAGATTTCGACTTCAAAAAAGTTGAAAATTTTCATGAAGTATTTCGGCTTCAAAAAAATGGAACATTTTCATGAAAAGATTTCGGCTTCAAAAAAGTTAAAAATTTTCATGAAAAGATTTCTGCTTCAAAAAAGTTGAAAATTTACATGAAAAGATTTCGACTTCAAAAAAGTCTAAGATTTTCATGAAAAGATTTCTGCTTCAAAAAAGTTGAAAATTTTCATGAAAAGATTTCGGCTTCAAAAAGTTGTTAATTTTCATGAAAAGATTTTGGCTTCAAAAAAGTTGAACATTTTCATGAAAAGATTTCAGCTTCAAAAAAGTTGAAAATTTTCATGAAAAGATTTCGACTTCAAAAAAGTTTAAGATTTTCATTAAAAGATTTCTGCTTCAAAAAAGTTGAAAATTTTCATGAAAAGATTTCGGCTTCAAAAAGTTGAAAATTTTCATGAAAAGATTTCTGCTTCAAAAAAGTTGAAAATTTTCATGAAAAGATTTCTGCTTCAAAAAAGTTGAAAATTTACATGAAAAGATTTCTGCTTCAAAAAAGTTGAAAATTTTCATGAAAAGATTTCTGCTTCAAAAAAGTTGAAAATTTTCATGAAAAGATTTCTGCTTCAAAAAGGTTGAAAACTTTCATGAACTATTTCGGCTTTAAAAAAGTTGAACATTTTCATGAAAAGATTTCGGGTTCAAAAAAGTTGAAAATTTTCATGAACTATTTCGGCATCAAAAAAGTTGAAAATTTTCATGAAAAGATTTCGGCTTCAAAAAAGTTGAACATTTTCATGAATAGATTTCTACTTCAAAAAAGTTGAAAATTTTCATGAAAAGGTTTCGGCTTCAAAAAGTTGAAAATTTTCATGAAGTATTTCGGCTTCAAAAAAATGTAACATTTTCATGAAAAGATTTCGGCTTCAAAAAAGTTGAACATTTTCATGAAAAGATTTCGGCTTCAAAAAAGTTGAAAATTTTCATGAAGTATTTCGGCTTCAAAAAAATGGAACATTATCATGAAAAGATTTCGGCTTCAAAAAAGTTGAAAATTTTCATGAAAAGATTTCTGCTTCAAAAAGTTGAAAATTTACATGAAAAGATTTCGACTTCAAAAAAGTCTAAGATTTTCATGAAAAGATTTCTGCTTCAAAAAAGTTGAAAATTTTCATGAAAAGATTTCGGCTTCAAAAAGGTTGAAAACTTTCATGAACTATTTCGACTTCAAAAAAGTCTAAAATTTTCATGAACTATTTCGGCTTCAAAAAAGTTGAACATTTTCATGAAAAGATTTCTGCTTCAAAAAAGTTGAACATTTTCATGAAAAGATTTCGGTTTCAAAAATGTTGAAAATTTTCATGAAAAGATTTAGACTTCAAAAAAGTTGAATATTTTCATCAAGTATTTCGGCTTCAAAAAAGTTGAAAATTTTCATGACAGGATTTTGGCTTCAAAAAAGTTGAAAATTTTCATGAAAAGATTTCGGCTTCAAAAAAGTTGAACATTTTCATGAAAAGATTTCTGCTTCAAAAAAGTTGAAAATTTTCATGAAGTATTTCGGCTTCAAAAAAATCGAACATTTTCATGAAAAGATTTCTGCTTCAAAAAAGTTGAACATTTTCATGAAAAGATTTCTGCTTCAAAAAAGTTGAAAATTTACATGAAAAGATTTCGACTTCAAAAAAGTCTAAGATTTTCATGAAAAGATTTCTGCTTCAAAAAAGTTGAAAATTTTCATGAAAAGATTTCGGCTTCAAAAAGTTGAAAATTTTCATGAAAAGATTTCTGCTTCAAAAAAGTTGAAAAATTACATGAAAAGATTTTGGTTTCAAAAAGTTGAAAATTTTCATGAAAAGATTTCGGCTTCAAAAAAGTTGAACATTTTCATGAAGTATTTCGGCTTCAAAAAAATGGAACATTTTCATGAAAAGATTTCGGCTTCAAAAAAGTTAAAAATTTTCATGAAAAGATTTCTGCTTCAAAAAAGTTGAAAATTTACATGAAAAGATTTCGACTTCAAAAAAGTTTAAGATTTTCATGAAAATTTTTCTGCTTCAAAAAAGTTGAAAATTTTCATGAAAAGATTTCGGCTTCAAAAAAGTTGAAAATTTTCATGAACTATTTCGACTTCAAAAAAGTCTAAAATTTTCATGAACTATTTCGACTTCAAAAAAGTTGAAAACTTTCATGAACTATTTCGACTTCAAAAAAGTCTAAAATTTTCATGAACTATTTCGACTTCAAAAAAGTCTAAAATTTTCATGAACTATTTCGACTTCAAAAAAGTCTAAGATTTTCATGAAAAGATTTCGGCTTCAAAAAAGTTGAAAATTTTCTTGAAAAGATTTAGACTTCAAAAAAGTTGAATATTTTCATCAAGTATTTCGGCTTCAAAAAAGTCGAAGATTTTCAAGAAAAGATTTCTGCTTCAAAAAAGTTGAAAATTTTCATGAAGTATTTCGGCTTCAAAAAAATGGAACATTTTCATGAAAAGATTTCGGCTTCAAAAAAGTTAAAAATTTTCATGAAAAGATTTCTGCTTCAAAAAAGTTGAAAATTTACATGAAAAGATTTCGACTTCAAAAAAGTCTAAGATTTTCATGAAAAGATTTCTGCTTCAAAAAAGTTGAAAATTTTCATGAAAAGATTTCGGCTTCAAAAAGTTGAAAATTTTCATGAAAAGATTTTGGCTTCAAAAAAGTTGAACATTTTCATGAAAAGATTTCAGCTTCAAAAAAGTTGAAAATTTTCATGAAAAGATTTCGACTTCAAAAAAGTTTAAGATTTTCATTAAAAGATTTCTGCTTCAAAAAAGTTGAAAATTTTCATGAAAAGATTTCGGCTTCAAAAAAATGGAACATTATCATGAAAAGATTTCGGCTTCAAAAAAGTTGAAAATTTTCATGAAAAGATTTCTGCTTCAAAAAAGTTGAAAATTTTCATGAAAAGATTTCTGCTTCAAAAAAGTTGAAGATTTTCATGAAAAGATTTCTGCTTCAAAAAAGTTGAAAATTTTCATGAAAAGATTTCGGCTTCAAAAAGGTTGAAAACTTTCATGAACAATTTCGACTTCAAAAAAGTCTAAAATTTTCATGAACTATTTCGGCTTCAAAAAAGTTGAACATTTTCATGAAAAGATTTCTGTTTCAAAAAAGTTGAAAATTTTCATGAAAAGATTTCGGCTTCAAAAAAGTTGAAAATTTTCATGAAAAGATTTAGACTTCAAAAAAGTTGAATATTTTCATCAAGTATTTCGGCTTCAAAAAAGTCGAAGATTTTCAAGAAAAGATTTCTGCTTCAAAAAAGTTGAAAATTTTCATGAAAAGATTTCTGCTTCAAAAAAGTTGAAAATTTTCATGAAAAGATTTCGGCTTCAAAAAAGTTGAAAATTTTCATGAAAAGATTTCTGCTTCAAAAAAGTTGAAAATTTTCATGAAGTATTTCGGCTTCAAAAAAATGGAACATTTTCATGAAAAGATTTCGGCTTCAAAAAAGTTGAACATTTTCATGAAAAGATTTCTGCTTCAAAAAAGTTGAAAATTTTCATGAAAAGATTTCTGCTTCAAAAAAGTTGAAAAATTACATGAAAAGATTTTGGTTTCAAAAAGTTGAAAATTTTCATGAAAAGATTTCGGCTTCAAAAAAGTTGAACATTTTCATGAAAAGATTTCGACTTCAAAAAAGTTGAAAATTTTCATGAAGTATTTCGGCTTCAAAAAAATGGAACATTTTCATGAAAAGATTTCGGCTTCAAAAAAGTTAAAAATTTTCATGAAAAGATTTCTGCTTCAAAAAAGTTGAAAATTTACATGAAAAGATTTCGACTTCAAAAAAGTCTAAGATTTTCATGAAAAGATTTCTGCTTCAAAAAAGTTGAAAATTTTCATGAAAAGATTTCGGCTTCAAAAAGTTGTTAATTTTCATGAAAAGATTTTGGCTTCAAAAAAGTTGAACATTTTCATGAAAAGATTTCAGCTTCAAAAAAGTTGAAAATTTTCATGAAAAGATTTCGACTTCAAAAAAGTTTAAGATTTTCATTAAAAGATTTCTGCTTCAAAAAAGTTGAAAATTTTCATGAAAAGATTTCGGCTTCAAAAAGTTGAAAATTTTCATGAAAAGATTTCTGCTTCAAAAAAGTTGAAAATTTTCATGAAAAGATTTCTGCTTCAAAAAAGTTGAAAATTTACATGAAAAGATTTCGGCTTCAAAAAAGTTGAAAATTTTCATGAAAAGATTTCTGCTTCAAAAAAGTTGAAAATTTTCATGAAAAGATTTCTGCTTCAAAAAGGTTGAAAACTTTCATGAACTATTTCGGCTTTAAAAAAGTTGAACATTTTCATGAAAAGATTTCGGGTTCAAAAAAGTTGAAAATTTTCATGAACTATTTCGGCATCAAAAAAGTTGAAAATTTTCATGAAAAGATTTCGGCATCAAAAAAGTTGAACATTTTCATGAATAGATTTCTACTTCAAAAAAGTTGAAAATTTTCATGAAAAGGTTTCGGCTTCAAAAAGTTGAAAATTTTCATGAAGTATTTCGGCTTCAAAAAAATGTAACATTTTCATGAAAAGATTTCGGCTTCAAAAAAGTTGAACATTTTCATGAAAAGATTTCGGCTTCAAAAAAGTTGAAAATTTTCATGAAGTATTTCGGCTTCAAAAAAATGGAACATTATCATGAAAAGATTTCGGCTTCAAAAAAGTTGAAAATTTTCATGAAAAGATTTCTGCTTCAAAAAAGTTGAAAATTTACATGAAAAGATTTCGACTTCAAAAAAGTCTAAGATTTTCATGAAAAGATTTCTGCTTCAAAAAAGTTGAAAATTTTCATGAAAAGATTTCGGCTTCAAAAAGGTTGAAAACTTTCATGAACTATTTCGACTTCAAAAAAGTCTAAAATTTTCATGAACTATTTCGGCTTCAAAAAAGTTGAACATTTTCATGAAAAGATTTCTGCTTCAAAAAAGTTGAAAATTTTCATGAAAAGATTTCGGTTTCAAAAATGTTGAAAATTTTCATGAAAAGATTTAGACTTCAAAAAAGTTGAATATTTTCATCAAGTATTTCGGCTTCAAAAAAGTTGAAAATTTTCATGACAGGATTTTGGCTTCAAAAAAATGGAACATTATCATGAAAAGATTTCGGCTTCAAAAAAGTTGAAAATTTACATGAAAAGATTTCGGCTTCAAAAAAGTTTAAGATTTTCATTAAAAGATTTCTGCTTCAAAAAAGTTGAAAATTTTCATGAAAAGATTTCGGCTTCAAAAAAGTTGAAAATTTACATGAAAAGATTTCGGCTTCAAAAAAGTTTAAGATTTTCATTAAAAGATTTCTGCTTCAAAAAAGTTGAAAATTTTCATGAAAAGATTTCGGCTTCAAAAAGTTGAAAATTTTCATGAAAAGATTTCGGCTTCAAAAAGTTGACCATTTTCATGAAAAGATTTCGGCTTCAAAAAAGTTGAAAATTTTCATGAAAAGATTTTGGTTTCAAAAAAGTTGAACATTTTCATGAAAAGATTTCAGCTTCAAATAGGTTGAAAACTTTCATGAACTATTTCGACTTCAAAAAAGTCGAAGATTTTCATGAAAAGATTTCGGCTTCAAAAAAGTTGAACATTTTCATGAAAAGATTTTGGTTTCAAAAAGTTGAAAATTTTCATGAAAAGATTTCTGCTTCAAAAAAGTTGAAAATTTTCATGAAGAGATTTCGAATTCAAAAAAGTCGAAGATTTTCATGAAAAGATTTCGGCTTCAAAAAAGTTGAAAATTTTCATGAAGTATTTCGGCTGCAAAATAGTCTAAAATTTTCATGAAAAGATTTATGCTTCAAAAAAGATGAAAATTTTCATGAAAAGATTTCGGCTTTAAAAAAGTTGAAAATTTTCATGAAGTATTTCGACTACAAAAAAGTCTAAAATTTTCATGAAAAGATTTATGTTTCAAAAAAGATGAAAATTTTCATGAAAAGATTTAGGTTTCAAAAAAGTTGATAATTTTCATGAAAAGATTTAGGTTTCAAAAAAGTTGACAATTTTAATGAACTATTTCGGCTTCAAAAAAGTCGAAAATTTTCATGAACTATTTCGGCATGAAAAAAGTTGAAAATTTTCATGAAAAGATTTCTGTTTCAAAAAAGTTGAAAATTTTCATGAAAAGATTTCGGCTTCAAAAAAGTTGAAAATTTTCATGAAAAAATTTAGACTTCAAAAAAGTTGAATATTTTCATCAAGTATTTCGGCTTCAAAAAAGTTGAACATTTTCATGAAAAGATTTCTGCTTCAAAAAAGTTGAAAATTTACATGAAAAGATTTCTGCTTCAAAAAAGTTGAAAATTTTCATGAAAAGATTTTGGTTTCAAAAAGTTGAAAATTTTCATGAAAAGATTTCGGCTTCAAAAAAGTTGAACATTTTCATGAAAAGATTTCGGCTTCAAAAAAGTTGAAAATTTTCATGAAGTATTTCGGCTTCAAAAAAATGTAACATTTTCATGAAAAGATTTCGGCTTCAAAAAAGTTGAACATTTTCATGAAAAGATTTCGGCTTCAAATAAGTTGAAAATTTTCATGAAGTATTTCGGCTTCAAAAAAATGGAACATTATCATGAAAAGATTTCGGCTTCAAAAAAGTCTAAGATTTTCATGAAAAGATTTCGGCTTCAAAAAAGTTGAACATTTTCATGAAAAGATTTAGGCTTCAAATAAGTTGAAAATTTTCATGAAGTATTTCGGCTTCAAAAAAATGGAACATTATCATGAAAAGATTTCGACTTCAAAAAAGTCTAAGATTTTCATGAAAAGATTTCTGCTTCAAAAAAGTTGAAAATTTTCATGAAAAGATTTCGGCTTCAAAAAGGTTAAAAACTTTCATGATCTATTTCGACTTCAAAAAAGTCTAAAATTTTCATGAACTATTTCGGCTTCAAAAAAGTTGAAAATTTTCATGAACTATTTCGACTTCAAAAAAGTCTAAAATTTTCATGAACTATTTCGACTTCAAAAAAGTTGAAAACTTTCATGAACTATTTCGACTTCAAAAAAGTCTAAAATTTTCATGAACTATTTCGACTTCAAAAAAGTCTAAAATTTTCATGAACTATTTCGACTTCAAAAAAGTCTAAGATTTTCATGAAAAGATTTCGGCTTCAAAAAAGTTGAAAATTTTCTTGAAAAGATTTAGACTTCAAAAAAGTTGAATATTTTCATCAAGTATTTCGGCTTCAAAAAAGTCGAAGATTTTCAAGAAAAGATTTCTGCTTCAAAAAAGTTGAAAATTTTCATGAAGTATTTCGGCTTCAAAAAAATGGAACATTTTCATGAAAAGATTTCGGCTTCAAAAAAGTTAAAAATTTTCATGAAAAGATTTCTGCTTCAAAAAAGTTGAAAATTTACATGAAAAGATTTCGACTTCAAAAAAGTTTAAGATTTTCATTAAAAGATTTCTTCTTCAAAAAAGTTGAAAATTTTCATGAAAAGATTTCGGCTTCAAAAAGTTGAAAATTTTCATGAAAAGATTTCGGCTTCAAAAAGTTGACCATTTTCATGAAAAGATTTCGGCTTCAAAAAAGTTGAAAATTTTCATGAAAAGATTTCAGCTTCAAATAGGTTGAAAACTTTCATGAACTATTTCGACTTCAAAAAAGTCGAAGATTTTCATGAAAAGATTTCGGCTTAAAAAAAGTTGAAAATTTTCATGAAGTATTTCGGCTGCAAAAAAGTCTAAAATTTTCTTGAAAAGATTTATGTTTCAAAAAAGATGAAAATTTTCATGAAAAGATTTGGGCTTCAAAAACTTGAAAATTTTCATGAAAAGATTTCGGCATCAAAAAAGTTGAACATTTTCATGAAAAGATTTCGGCTTCAAAAAAGTTGAAAATTTTCATGAACTATTTCGGCATCAAAAAAGTTGAAAATTTTCATGAAAAGATTTAGGTTTCAAAAAAGTTGAAAATTCTCATGAAGTATTTCGGCTTCAAAAAAGTCGAAAATTTTCATGAACTATTTCGGCATCAAAAAAGTTGAAAATTTTCATGAAAAGATTTCGGCTTCAAAAAAGTTGAACATTTTCATGAAAAGATTTTGGTTTCAAAAAGTTTAAAATTTTCATGAAAAGATTTCTGCTTCAAAAAAGTTGAAAATTTTCATGAAGAGATTTCGAAATCAAAAAAGTCGAAGATTTTCATGAAAAGATTTCGGCTTCAAAAAAGTTGAAAATTTTCATGAAGTATTTCGGCTGCAAAAAAGTCTAAAATTTTCATGAAAAGATTTATGCTTCAAAAAAGATGAAAATTTTCATGAAAAGATTTCGGCTTTAAAAAAGTTGAAAATTTTCATGAAGTATTTCGACTACAAAAAAGTCTAAAATTTTCATGAAAAGATTTATGTTTCAAAAAAGATGAAAATTTTCATGAAAAGATTTAGTTTTCAAAAAAGTTGATAATTTTCATGAAAAGATTTAGGTTTCAAAAAAGTTGATAATTTCATGAACTATTTCGGCTTCAAAAAGTTGAAAATTTTCATGAAAAGATTTCGGCTTCAAAAAAGTTGAACATTTTCATGAAAAGATTTCGGCTTCAAAAAAGTTGAAAATTTTCATGAAAAGATCTCGGCTTCAAAAAAGTTGAACATTTTCATGAAAAGATTTCGGCTTCAAAAAAGTCGAAAATTTTCATGAAAAGATTTCAGCTTCAATAAAGTTGAAAATTTTCATGACAGGATTTTGGCTTTACAAAAAGTAAAAATTTTCATAAAGTATTTCAGCTTCAAAAAGGTTGAAAACTTTCATAAACTATTTTGACTTCAAAAAAGTCGAAGATTTTCATGAAAAGATTTCTGCTTCAAAAAAGTTGAAAATTTTCATGAAGTATTTCGGTTGCAAAAAAATGGAACATTTTCATGAAAAGATTTCGGCTTCAAAAAAGTTGAACATTTTCATGAAAAGATTTCAGCTTCAAAAAGGTTGAAAACTTTCATGAACTATTTCGACTTCAAAAAAGTCGAAGATTTTCATGAAAAGATTTCGGCTTCAAAAAAGTTGAACATTTTCATGAAGTATTTCGGCTGCAAAAAAGTCGAAAATTTTCATGAAAAGATTTCTGCTTCAAAAAAGTTGAAAATTTACATGAAAAGATTTCGACTTCAAAAAAGTCGAAGATTTTCATGAAAAGATTTCTGCTTCAAAAAAGTTGAAAATTTTCATGAAAAGATTTCGGCTTCAAAAAGTTGAAAATTTTCATGAAAAGATTTCGGCTTCAAAAAAGTTGACCATTTTCATGAAAAGATTTCGGCTTCAAAAAAGTTGAAAATTTTCATGAAAAGAATTCGGTTTCAAAAAGTTGAAAATTTTCATGAAAAGATCTCGGCTTCAAAACAGTTGAAAATTTTCATGAAAAGATTTCGGCTTCAAAAAAGTTGAAAATTTTCATGAAAAGATTTCGGTTTCAAAAAGTTGAAAATTTTCATGAAAAGATCTCGGCTTCAAAACAGTTTAAAATTTTCATGAAAAGATTTCTGCTTCAAAAAAGTTGAAAATTTACATGAAAAGATTTCAGCTTCAAAAAAGTCTAAGATTTTCATGAAAAGATTTCAGCTTCAAAAAAGTTGAAAATTTTCATGACAGGATTTTGGCTTTACAAAAAGTAAAAATTTTCATAAAGTATTTCAGCTTCAAAAAGGTTGAAAACTTTCATGAACTATTTCGACTTCAAAAAAGTAGAAGATTTTCATGAAAAGATTTCGGCTTCAAAAAAGTTGAACATTTTCATGAAGTATTTCGGCTGCAAAAAAGTCGAAAATTTTCATGAAAAGATTTCGGCTTCAAAAAAGTTGAAAATTTACATGAAAAGATTTCGACTTCAAAAAAGTCGAAGATTTTCATGAAAAGATTTCTGCTTCAAAAAAGTTGAACATATTCATGAAGTATTTCGGCTTCAAAAAAGTTGAAAATTTTCATGAAAAGATTTCGGCTTCAAAAAAGTTGAACATTTTCATGAAGTATTTCGGCTTGAAAAAAGTTGACCATTTACATTAAAAGATTTCTGCTTCAAAAAAGTCAAAAACTTTCATGAAGTATTTCGGCTTCAAAAAAGTTGAAAATTTTCATGAAAATATTTCTACTTCAAAAAGTTGAAAATTTTCATGAAAAGATTTCTACTTCAAAAAAATGGAACATTTACTTGAAAAGATTTCGACTTCAAAAAAGTCTAAGATTTTCATGAAAAGATTTCTGCTTCAAAAAAGTTGAACATTTTCATGAAAAGATTTCTGCTTCAAAAAAGTTGAAAATTTACATGAAAAGATTTCGACTTCAAAAAAGTCTAAGATTTTCATGAAAAGATTTCGGCTTCAAAAAAGTTGAAAATTTTCATGAAAAGATTTCGGTTTCAAAAAGTTGAAAATTTTCATGAAAAGATCTCGGCTTCAAAAAGTTGAACATTTTCATGAAAAGATTTCGGCTTCAAAAAAGATGAACATTTTCATGAAAAGATTTCGGCTTCAAAAAAGTTGAAAATTTTCATGAAAAGATTTCGGGTTCAAAAAAATTGAAAATTTTCATGAACTATTTCGGCATCAAAAAAGTTGAAAATTTTCATGAAAAGATTTAGGTTTCAAAAAAGTTGAAAATTTTCATGAAAAGATTTCTGCTTCAAAAAAGTTGAAAATTTTCATGAAAAGATTTCGGCTTCAAAAAAGTTGAAAATTTTCATGAAAAGATTTAGACTTCAAAAAAGTTGAATATTTTCATCAAGTATTTCGGCTTCAAAAAAGTCGAAGATTTTCATGAAGTATTTCGGCTTCAAAAAAGTTGACCATTTTCATGAAAAGATTTCGGCTTCAAAAAAGTTGAAAATTTTCATGAAAAGATCTCGGCTTCAAAAAAGTTGAACATTTTCATGAAAAGATTTCGGCTTCAAAAAAGTTGAAAATTTTCATGAAAAGATTTCAGATTCAATAAAGTTGAAAATTTTCATGACAGGATTTTGGCTTTACAAAAAGTAAAAATTTTCATAAAGTATTTCAGCTTCAAAAAGGTTGAAAACTTTCATAAACTATTTCGACTTCAAAAAAGTCGAAGATTTTCATGAAAAGATTTAGGCTTCAAAAAAGTTGAAAATTTTCATGAAGTATTTCGGTTGCAAAAAAATGGAACATTTTCATGAAAAGATTTCGGCTTCAAAAAAGTTGAACATTTTCATGAAAAGATTTCAGCTTCAAAAAGGTTGAAAACTTTCATGTACTATTTCGACTTCAAAAAAGTCGAAGATTTTCATGAAAAGATTTCAGCTTCAAAAAAGTTTAAAATTTTCATGAAAAGATTTCGGCTTCAAAAAAGTTGAACATTTTCATGAAGTATTTCCGCTTGAAAAAGTTGGAAATTTTCATGAAAAGATTTCTGCTTCAAAAAAGTTGAAAATTTACATGAAAAGATTTAGTCTTCAAAAAAGTCTAAGATTTTCATGAAAAGATTTCTGCTTCAAAAAAGTTGAAAATTTTCATGAAAAGATTTCGGCTTCAAAAAGTTGAAAATTTTCATGAAAAGATTTCGGCTTCAAAAAAGTTGACCATTTTCATGTAAAGATTTCGGCTTCAAAAAAGTTGAAAATTTTCATGAAAAGATTTCGGTTTCAGAAAGTTGAAAATTTTCATGAAAAGATCTCGGCTTCAAAACAGTTGAAAATTTTCATGAAAAGATTTCAGCTTCAAAAAAGGTGAAAATTTTCATGACAGGATTTTGGCTTTACAAAAAGTAAAAATTTTCATAAAGTATTTCAGCTTCAAAAAGGTTGAAAACTTTCATGAACTATTTCGACTTCAAAAAAGTCGAAGATTTTCATGAAAAGATTTAGGCTTTAAAAAAGTTGAAAATTTTCATGAAGTATTTCGGTTGCAAAAAAATGGAACATTTTCATGAAAAGATTTCGGCTTCAAAAAAGTTGAACATTTTCATGAAAAGATTTCAGCTTCAAAAAGGTTGAAAACTTTCATGAACTATTTCGACTTCAAAAAAGTCTAAGATTTTCATGAAAAGATTTCTGCTTCAAAAAAGTTGAAAATTTTCATGAAAAGATTTCGGCTTCAAAAAGTTGAAAATTTTCATGAAAAGATTTCGGCTTCAAAAAAGTTGACCATTTTCATGTAAAGATTTCGGCTTCAAAAAAGTTGAAAATTTTCATGAAAAGATTTCGGTTTCAAAAAGTTGAAAATTTTCATGAAAAGATCTCGGCTTCAAAACAGTTGAAAATTTTCATGAAAAGATTTCAGCTTCAAAAAAGGTGAAAATTTTCATGACAGGATTTTGGCTTTACAAAAAGTAAAAATTTTCATAAAGTATTTCAGCTTCAAAAAGGTTGAAAACTTTCATGAACTATTTCGACTTCAAAAAAGTCGAAGATTTTCATGAAAAGATTTAGGCTTCAAAAAAGTTGAAAATTTTCATGAAGTATTTCGGTTGCAAAAAAATGGAACATTTTCATGAAAAGATTTCGGCTTCAAAAAAGTTGAAAATTTTCATGAAAAGATTTCGGCTTCAAAAAAGTTGACCATTTTCATGTAAAGATTTCGGCTTCAAAAAAGTTGAAAATTTTCATGAAAAGATTTCGGTTTCAAAAAGTTGAAAATTTTCATGAAAAGATCTCGGCTTCAAAACAGTTGAAAATTTTCATGAAAAGATTTCAGCTTCAAAAAAGGTGAAAATTTTCATGACAGGATTTTGGCTTTACAAAAAGTAAAAATTTTCATAAAGTATTTCAGCTTCAAAAAGGTTGAAAACTTTCATAAACTATTTTGACTTCAAAAAAGTCGAAGATTTTCATGAAAAGATTTCTGCTTCAAAAAAGTTGAAAATTTTCATGAAGTATTTCGGTTGCAAAAAAATGGAACATTTTCATGAAAAGATTTCGGCTTCAAAAAAGTTGAACATTTTCATGAAAAGATTTCAGCTTCAAAAAGGTTGAAAACTTTCATGAACTATTTCGACTTCAAAAAAGTCGAAGATTTTCATGAAAAGATTTCGGCTTCAAAAAAGTTGAACATTTTCATGAAGTATTTCGGCTGCAAAAAAGTCGAAAATTTTCATGAAAAGATTTCTGCTTCAAAAAAGTTTAAAATTTTCATGAAAAGATTTCGGCTTCAAAAAAGTTGAACATTTTCATGAAGTATTTCGGCTTGAAAAAAGTTGAAAATTTTCATGAAAAGATTTCTGCTTCAAAAAAGTTGAAAATTTACATGAAAAGATTTCGACTTCAAAAAAGTTTAAGATTTTCATGAAAAGATTTCTGCTTCAAAAAAGTTGAAAATTTTCATGAAAAGATTTCGGCTTCAAAAAGTTGAAAATTTTCATGAAAAGATTTCGGCTTCAAAAAAGTTGACCATTTTCATGAAAAGATTTCGGCTTCAAAAAAGTTGAAAATTTTCATGAAAAGATTTCGGTTTCAAAAAGTTGAACATTTTCATGAAAAGATCTCGGCTTCAAAACAGTTGAAAATTTTCATGAAAAGATTTCGGCTTCAAAAAAGTTGAAAATTTTCATGAAAAGATTTCGGCTTCAAAAAGTTGAAAATTTTCATGAAAAGATTTCGGCTTCAAAAAAGTTTACCATTTTCATGAAAAGATTTCGGCTTCAAAAAAGTTGAAAATTTTCATGAAAAGATTTCGGTTTCAAAAAGTTGAACATTTTCATGAAAAGATCTCGGCTTCAAAACAGTTGAAAATTTTCATGAAAAGATTTCTGCTTCAAAAAAGTTGAAAATTTTCATGAAAAGATTTCGGCTTCAAAAAGTTGAAAATTTTCATGAAAAGATTTCGGCTTCAAAAAAGTTGACCATTTTCATGTAAAGATTTCGGCTTCAAAAAAGTTGAAAATTTTCATGAAAAGATTTCGGTTTCAGAAAGTTGAAAATTTTCATGAAAAGATCTCGGCTTCAAAACAGTTGAAAATTTTCATGAAAAGATTTCAGCTTCAAAAAAGGTGAAAATTTTCATGACAGGATTTTGGCTTTACAAAAAGTAAAAATTTTCATAAAGTATTTCAGCTTCAAAAAGGTTGAAAACTTTCATGAACTATTTCGACTTCAAAAAAGTCGAAGATTTTCATGAAAAGATTTAGGCTTTAAAAAAGTTGAAAATTTTCATGAAGTATTTCGGTTGCAAAAAAATGGAACATTTTCATGAAAAGATTTCGGCTTCAAAAAAGTTGAACATTTTCATGAAAAGATTTCAGCTTCAAAAAGGTTGAAAACTTTCATGAACTATTTCGACTTCAAAAAAGTCTAAGATTTTCATGAAAAGATTTCTGCTTCAAAAAAGTTGAAAATTTTCATGAAAAGATTTCGGCTTCAAAAAGTTGAAAATTTTCATGAAAAGATTTCGGCTTCAAAAAAGTTGACCATTTTCATGTAAAGATTTCGGCTTCAAAAAAGTTGAAAATTTTCATGAAAAGATTTCGGTTTCAAAAAGTTGAAAATTTTCATGAAAAGATCTCGGCTTCAAAACAGTTGAAAATTTTCATGAAAAGATTTCAGCTTCAAAAAAGGTGAAAATTTTCATGACAGGATTTTGGCTTTACAAAAAGTAAAAATTTTCATAAAGTATTTCAGCTTCAAAAAGGTTGAAAACTTTCATGAACTATTTCGACTTCAAAAAAGTCGAAGATTTTCATGAAAAGATTTAGGCTTCAAAAAAGTTGAAAATTTTCATGAAGTATTTCGGTTGCAAAAAAATGGAACATTTTCATGAAAAGATTTCGGCTTCAAAAAAGTTGAAAATTTTCATGAAAAGATTTCGGCTTCAAAAAAGTTGACCATTTTCATGTAAAGATTTCGGCTTCAAAAAAGTTGAAAATTTTCATGAAAAGATTTCGGTTTCAAAAAGTTGAAAATTTTCATGAAAAGATCTCGGCTTCAAAACAGTTGAAAATTTTCATGAAAAGATTTCAGCTTCAAAAAAGGTGAAAATTTTCATGACAGGATTTTGGCTTTACAAAAAGTAAAAATTTTCATAAAGTATTTCAGCTTCAAAAAGGTTGAAAACTTTCATAAACTATTTTGACTTCAAAAAAGTCGAAGATTTTCATGAAAAGATTTCTGCTTCAAAAAAGTTGAAAATTTTCATGAAGTATTTCGGTTGCAAAAAAATGGAACATTTTCATGAAAAGATTTCGGCTTCAAAAAAGTTGAACATTTTCATGAAAAGATTTCAGCTTCAAAAAGGTTGAAAACTTTCATGAACTATTTCGACTTCAAAAAAGTCGAAGATTTTCATGAAAAGATTTCGGCTTCAAAAAAGTTGAACATTTTCATGAAGTATTTCGGCTGCAAAAAAGTCGAAAATTTTCATGAAAAGATTTCTGCTTCAAAAAAGTTTAAAATTTTCATGAAAAGATTTCGGCTTCAAAAAAGTTGAACATTTTCATGAAGTATTTCGGCTTGAAAAAAGTTGAAAATTTTCATGAAAAGATTTCTGCTTCAAAAAAGTTGAAAATTTACATGAAAAGATTTCGACTTCAAAAAAGTTTAAGATTTTCATGAAAAGATTTCTGCTTCAAAAAAGTTGAAAATTTTCATGAAAAGATTTCGGCTTCAAAAAGTTGAAAATTTTCATGAAAAGATTTCGGCTTCAAAAAAGTTGACCATTTTCATGAAAAGATTTCGGCTTCAAAATAGTTGAAAATTTTCATGAAAAGATTTCGGTTTCAAAAAGTTGAACATTTTCATGAAAAGATCTCGGCTTCAAAACAGTTGAAAATTTTCATGAAAAGATTTCGGCTTCAAAAAAGTTGAAAATTTTCATGAAAAGATTTCGGCTTCAAAAAGTTGAAAATTTTCATGAAAAGATTTCGGCTTCAAAAAAGTTGACCATTTTCATGAAAAGATTTCGGCTTCAAAAAAGTTGAAAATTTTCATGAAAAGATTTCGGTTTCAAAAAGTTGAACATTTTCATGAAAAGATCTCGGCTTCAAAACAGTTGAAAATTTTCATGAAAAGATTTCTGCTTCAAAAAAGTTGAAAATTTACATGAAAAGATTTCGACTTCAAAAAAGTCTAAGATTTTCATGAAAAGATTTCAGCTTCAAAAAAGTTGAAAATTTTCATGACAGGATTTTGGCTTTACAAAAAGTAAAAATTTTCATAAAGTATTTCAGCTTCAAAAAGGTTGAAAACTTTCATGAACTATTTCGACTTCAAAAAAGTCGAAGATTTTCATGAAAAGATTTCGGCTTCAAAAAAGTTGAACATTTTCATGAAGTATTTCGGCTTCAAAAAAGTTGAAAATTTTCATGAAAAGATTTCGGCTTCAAAAAAGTTGAACATTTTCATGAAGTATTTCGGCTTGAAAAAAGTTTACCATTTACATTAAAAGATTTCTGCTTCAAAAAAGTCAAAAACTTTCATGAAGTATTTCGGCTTCAAAAAAGTTGAAAATTTTCATGAAAATATTTCTACTTCAAAAAGTTGAAAATTTTCATGAAAAGATTTCTACTTCAAAAAAATGGAACATTTACTTGAAAAGATTTCGACTTCAAAAAAGTCTAAGATTTTCATGAAAAGATTTCTGCTCCAAAAAAGTTGAACATTTTCATGAAAAGATTTCTGCTTCAAAAAATTTGAAAATTTACATGAAAAGATTTCGACTTCAAAAAAGTCTAAGATTTTCATGAAAAGATTTCGGCTTCAAAAAAGTTGACCATTTTCATGCAAAGATTTCGGCTTCAAAAAAGTTGAAAATTTTCATGAAAAGATTTCGGTTTCAAAAAGTTGAAAATTTTCATGAATTATTTCGGCTTAAAAAAAGTCTAAAATTTTCATGAACTATTTCGGCTTCAAAAAAGTTGAAAATTTTCATGAAAAGACTTCAGCTTCAAAAAGGTTGAAAACTTTCATGAACTATTTCGACTTCAAAAAAGTCGAAGATTTTCATGAAAAGATTTCGGCTTCAAAAAAGTTGAACATTTTCATGAAGTATTTCGGCTTGAAAAAAGTTGACCATTTACATTAAAAGATTTCTGCTTCAAAAAAGTGAAAAAATTTCATGAAGTATTTCGGCTTCAAAAAAGTCGAAAATTTTCATGAAAATATTTCTACTTCAAAAAGTTGAAAATTTTCATGAAAAGATTTCTACTTCAAAAAAGTTGAAAATTTACTTGAAAAGATTTCGACTTCAAAAAAGTCTAAGATTTTCATGAAAAGATTTCTGCTTCAAAAAAGTTGAACATTTTCATTAAAAGATTTCGGCTTCAAAAAAGTTGAACATTTTCATGAAAAGATTTCGGCTTCAAAAAAGTTGAACATTTTCATGAAAAGATTTCGGCTTCAAAAAAATGGAACATTTTCATGAAAAGATTTCGGCTTCAAAAAAGTTGAACATTTTCATGAAAAGATTTCTGCTTCAAAAAAGTTGAAAATTTACATGAAAAGATTTCAACTTCAAAAAAGTTGAAAATTTTCATGAAGTATTTCGGCTTCAAAAAAATGGAACATTTTCATGAAAAGATTTCGGCTTCAAAAAAATGGAACATTTTCATGAAAAGATTTCTGCTTCAAAAAAGTTGAAAATTTTCATGAAGTACTTCGGCTTCAAAAAAATGGAACATTTTCATGAAAAGATTTCGGCTTCAAAAAAGTTGAACATTTTCATGAAAAGATTTCGGCTTCAAAAAAGTTGAACATTTTCATGAAGTATTTCGGCTTCAAAAAAATGGAACATTTTCATGAAAAGATTTCGGCTTCAAAAAAGTTGAAAATTTTCATGAAAAGATTTTGGTTTCAAAAAGTTGAAAATTTTCATGAAAAGATTTCGGCTTCAAAAAAGTTGAACATTTTCATGAAAAGATTTCGGCTTAAAAAAAGTTTAAAATTTTCATGAAGTATTTCGGCTTCAAAAAAATGGAACATTTTCATGAAAATATTTCTACTTCAAAAAGTTGAAAATTTTCATGAAAAGATTTCTACTTCAAAAAAGTTGAAAATTTACTTGAAAAGATTTCGACTTCAAAAAAGTCTAAGATTTTCATGAAAAGATTTCTGCTTCAAAAAAGTTGAACATTTTCATGAAAAGATTTCGGCTTCAAAAAGTTGAACATTTTCATGAAGTATTTCGGCTTCAAAAAAATGGAACATTTTCATGAAAAGATTTCGGCTTCAAAAAAGTTGAAAATTTTCATGAAAAGATTTTGGTTTCAAAAAGTTGAAAATTTTCAAGAAAAGATTTCGGCTTCAAAAAAGTTGAACATTTTCATGAAAAGATTTCGGCTTAAAAAAAGTTTAAAATTTTCATGAAGTATTTCGGCTTCAAAAAAATGGAACATTTTCATGAAGTATTTCGGCTTGAAAAAAGTTGACCATTTACATTAAAAGATTTCTGCTTCAAAAAAGTCAAAAACTTTCATGAAGTATTTCGGCTTCAAAAAAGTCGAAAATTTTCATGAAAATATTTCTACTTCAAAAAGTTGAAAATTTTCATGAAAAGATTTCTACTTCAAAAAAGTTGAAAATTTACTTGAAAAGATTTCGACTTCAAAAAAGTCTAAGATTTTCATGAAAAGATTTCTGCTTCAAAAAAGTTGAACATTTTCATGAAAAGATTTCGGCTTCAAAAAAGTTGAACATTTTCATGAAAAGATTTCGGCTTCAAAAAAGTTGAAAATTTTCATGAAGTATTTCGGCTTCAAAAAAATGGAACATTTTCATGAAAAGATTTCGGCTTCAAAAAAGTTGAAAATTTACATGAAAAGATTTCGACTTCAAAAAAGTCTAAGATTTTCATGAAAAGATTTCTGCTTCAACAAAGTTGAAAATTTTCATGAAAAGATTTCGGCTTCAAAAAGTTGAAAATTTTCATGAAAATATTTCGGCTTCAAAAAATTTGACCAATTTCATGAAAAGATTTCGGCTTCAAAAAAGTTGAAAATTTTTATGAAAAGATTTCGGTTTCAAAAAGTTGAACATTTTCATGAAAAGATTTCGGCTTCAAAAAAGTTGACCATTTTCATGAAAAGATTTCAGCTTCAAAAAAGTTGAAAATTTTCATGAAAAGATTTCCGTTTCAAAAAGTTGAAAATTTTCATGAAAAGATTTCGGCTTCAAAAAAGTTGAACATTTTCATGAAAAGATTTCAGCTTCAAAAAGGTTGAAAACTTTCATGAACTATTTCGACTTTAAAAAAGTTGAAAATTTTCATGAAAAGATTTAGGTTTCAAAAAAGTTGATAATTTTCAGGAAGTATTTCGGCTTCAAAAAAGTCGAAATTTTTCAGGAACTATTTCGGCATCAAAAAAGTTGAAAATTTTCATGAAAAGATTTCGGCTTCAAAAAAGTTGAAAATTTTCATGAAAAGATTTAGACTTCAAAAAAGTTGAACATTTTCATGAAAAGATTTCAGCTTCAAAAAGGTTGAAAACTTTCATGAAAAGATTTCCGTTTCAAAAAGTTGAAAATTTTCATGAAAAGATTTCGGCTTCAAAAAAGTTGAACATTTTCATGAAAAGATTTCAGCTTCAAAAAGGTTGAAAACTTTCATGAACTATTTCGACTTTAAAAAAGTTGAAAATTTTCATGAAAAGATTTAGGTTTCAAAAAAGTTGATAATTTTCATGAAGTATTTCGGCTTCAAAAAAGTCGAAATTTTTCAGGAACTATTTCGGCATCAAAAAAGTTGAAAATTTTCATGAAAAGATTTCGGCTTCAAAAAAGTTGAAAATTTTCATGAAAAGATTTAGACTTCAAAAAAGTTGAACATTTTCATGAAAAGATTTCAGCTTCAAAAAGGTTGAAAACTTTCATGAACTATTTCGACTTTAAAAAAGTTGAAAATTTTCATGAAAAGATTTAGGTTTCAAAAAAGTTGATAATTTTCATGAAGTATTTCGGCTTTAAAAAAGTCGAAATTTTTCAGGAACTATTTCGGCATCAAAAAAGTTGAAAATTTTCATGAAAAGATTTCGGCTTCAAAAAAGTTGAAAATTTTCATGAAAAGATTTAGACTTCAAAAAAGTTGAATATTTTCATCAAGTATGTCGGCTTCAAAAAAGTTGAAGATTTTCATGAAAAGATTTCTGCTTCAAAAAAGATGAAAATTTTCATGAAAAGATATTGGTTTCAAAAAGTTGAATATTTTCATGAAAAGATTTCGGCTTCAAAAAAGTTGACCATTTTCCTAAAAAGATTTCGGCTACAAAATTTGAACATTTTCATGAAAAGATTTCGGCTGCAAAAAAGTTGAACATTTTCATAAAAAGATTTCGGCTTCAAAAAAGTTGAACATTTTCATGAAAATATTTCGGCTTCAAAAAAGTTGAAAATTTTCATGAAGTATTTCGGCTTCAAAAAAATGGAACATTTTCATGAAAAGATTTCGGCTTCAAAAAGTTGAAAATTTTCATGAAAAGATTTCGGCTTCAAAAAAGTTGAAAATTTTCATGAAAAGATTTCGGCTTCAAAAAAGTTGAAAATTTTCATGAAAAGATCTCGGCTTCAAAAAAGTTGAACATTTTCATGAAAAGATTTCGGCTTAAAAAAGGTGAAAATTTTCAGGAAAAGATTTCAGCTTCAAAAAAGTTGAAAATTTTCATGACAGGATTTTGGCTTTACAAAAAGTAAAAATTTTCATAAAGTATTTCTGCTTCAAAAAGGTTGAAAACTTTCATGAACTATTTCGACTTCAAAAAAGTCGAAGATTTTCATGAAAAGATTTCGACTTAAAAAAAGTTGAAATTTTTCATGAAAAGATTTCTGCTTTAAAAAAGTTGAAAATTTTCATGAAGTATTTCGACTACAAAAAAGTTGAAAATTTTCATGAAACGATTTATGTTTCAAAAAAGATGAAAATTTTCATGAAAAGATATGGGCTTCAAAAAGTTGAAAATTTCCATGAAAAGATTTCGGCATCAAAAAAGTTGAACATTTTCATGAAAAGATTTCGGCTTCAAAAAAGTTGAAAATTTTCATGAACTATTTCGGCATCAAAAAAGTTGAAAATTTTCATGAAAAGATTTCGGCTTCAAAAAAGTTGAAAATTTTCATGAAAAGATTTCGGCTTCAAAAAAGTTGAAAATTTTCATGAAAAGATTTAGACTTCAAAAAAGTTGAATGCTTCCATCAAGTATTTCGGCTTCAAAAAAGTCTAAGATTTTCATGAAAAGATTTCTGCTTCAAAAAAGTTGAAAATTTTCATGAAAAGATATTGGTTTCAAAAAGTTGAAAATTTTCATGAAAAGATTTCGGCTTCAAAAAAGTTGAACATTTTCATGAAAAGATTTCGGCTTCAAAAAAATGGAACATTTTCATGAAAAGATTTCGGCTTCAAAAAAGTTGACCATTTTCATGAAAAGATTTCGGCTTCAAAAAAGTTGAAGATTTTCATGAAAAGATTTCGGCTTCAAAAAAGTTGAAAATTTTCATGAACTATTTCGGCATCAAAAAAGTTGAAAATTTTCATAAAAGATTTAGGTTTCAAAAAAGTTGAAAATTTTCATAAAAGATTTAGGTTTAAAAAAAGTTGAAAATTTTCATGAAGTATTTCAGCTTCAAAAAAGTCGAAAATTTTCATTGACTATTTCGGCTTCAAAAAAGTTGAACATTTTCATGAAAAGATTTCTGCTTCAAAAAAGTTGAAAATTTACATGAAAAGATTTCGACTTTAAAAAAGTCTAAGATTTTCATGAAAAGATATCTGCTTCAAAAAAGTTGAAAATTTTCATGAAAAGATTTCGGCTTCAAAAAAGTTGAAAATTTTCATGAAGTATTTCGGCTGCAAAAAAGTCTAAAATTTTCATGAAAAGATTTATGCTTCAAAAAAGATGAAAATTTTCATGAAAAGATTTCGGCTTCAAAAAGTTGAAAATTTTCATGAAAAGATTTCGGCTTCAAAAAAGTTGACCATTTTCATGAAAAGATTTCGGCTTCAAAAAAGTTGAAAATTTTCATGAAGTAAATCGGCTGCAAAAAAGTCTAAAATTTTCATGAAAGGATTTATGCTTCAAAAAAGATGAAAATTTTCATGAAAAGATTTCGGCTTCAAAAAGTTGAAAATTTTCATGAAAAGATTTCGGCTTCAAAAAAGTTGACCATTTTCATGAAAAGATTTCGGCTTCAAAAAAGTTGAAAATTTTCATGAAGTAAATCGGCTGCAAAAAAGTCTAAAATTTTCATGAAAGGATTTATGCTTCAAAAAAGATGAAAATTTTCATGAAAAGATTTCGGCTTCAAAAAGTTGAAAATTTTCATGAAAAGATTTCGGCTTCAAAAAAGTTGACCATTTTCATGAAAAGATTTCGGCTTCAAAAAAGTTGAAAATTTTCATGAAAAGATTTCGGTTTCAAAAAGTTGAAAATTTTCATGAAAAGATTTCTGCTTCAAAAAAGTTGAAAATTTTCATGACAGGATTTTGGCTTCAAAAAGGGTTTAAAACTTTCATGAACTATTTCGACTTTAAAAAAGTCGAAGATTTTCATGAAAAGATTTCGGCTTCAAAAAAGTTGAAAATTTTCATGAAGTATTTCGGCTGCAAAAAAATGGAACATTTTCATGAAAAGATTTCGGCTTCAAAAAAGTTGAAAATTTACATGAAAAGATTTCGACTTCAAAAAAGTCTAAGATTTTCATGAAAAGATTTATGCTTCAAAAAAGATGAAAATTTTCATGATAAGATTTCGGCTTCAAAAAGTTGAAAATTTTCATGAAAAGATTTCGGCTTCAAAAAATTTTAAGATTTTCATGAAAAGATTTCTGCTTCAAAAAAGTGGAAAATTTTCATGAAAAGATTTCGGCTTCAAAAAGTTGAAAATTTTCATGAAAAGATTTCTGCTTCAAAAAGTTGACCATTTTCATGAAAAGATTTCGGCTTCAAAAAGTTGAAAATTTTCATGAAAAGATTTCGGCTGCAAAAAAGTCTAAAATTTTCATGAAAAGATTTATGCTTCAAAATAGATGAAAATTTTCATGAAGTATTTCGGCTTCAAAAAAATGGAACATTTTCATGAAAAGATTTCGGCTTCAAAAAAGCTGAACATTTTCATGAAAACATTTTGGTTTCAAAAAAGTTGAACATTTTCATGAAAAGATTTCTGCTTCAAAAAGTTGAACATTTTCATGAAAAGATTTCTGCTTCAAAAAAGTTGAACATTTTCATGAAAAGATTTCAGCTTAAAAAAGGTTGAAAACTTTCATGAACTATTTCGACTTCAAAAAAGTCGAAGATTTTCATGAAAAGATTTCGGCTTCAAAAAGTTGAAAATTTTCATGAAAAGATTTCGGCTGCAAAAAAGTCTAAAATTTTCATGAAAAGATTTCGGCTTCAAAAAAGTTGACCATTTTCATGAAAAGATTTCGGCTTCAAAAAAGTTGAAAATTTTCATGAAGTAAATCGGCTGCAAAAAAGTCTAAAATTTTCATGAAAGGATTTATGCTTCAAAAAAGATGAAAATTTTCATGAAAAGATTTCGGCTTCAAAAAGTTGAAAATTTTCATGAAAAGATTTCGGCTTCAAAAAAGTTGACCATTTTCATGAAAAGATTTCGGCTTCAAAAAGTTGACCATTTTCATGAAAAGATTTCGGCTTCAAAAAAGTTGAACATTTTCATGAAAAGATTTCAGCTTAAAAAAGGTTGAAAACTTTCATGAACTATTTCGACTTCAAAAAAGTCGAAGATTTTCATGAAAAGATTTCGGCTTCAAAAAGTTGAAAATTTTCATGAAAAGATTTCGGCTGCAAAAAAGTCTAAAATTTTCATGAAAAGATTTCGGCTTCAAAAAAGTTGACCATTTTCATGAAAAGATTTCGGCTTCAAAAAAGTTAAAAATTTTCATGAACTATTTCGGCATCAAAAAAGTTGAAAATTTTCATGAAAAGATTTCGGATTCAAAAAAGTTGAAAATTTTCATGAAAAGATTTAGACTTCAAAAAAGTTGAATATTTTCATCAAGTATTTCGGCTTCAAAAAAGTCGAAGATTTTCATGAAAAGATTTCGGCTTCAAAAAAGTTGAACATTTTCATGAAAAGATTTCTGCTTCAAAAAAGTTGAAAATTTTCATGAAAAGATTTTGGTTTCAAAAAGTTGAACATTTTCATGAAAAGATTTCGGCTTCAAAAAAGTTGAACATTTTCATGAAGTATTTCAGCTTCAAAAAAATGTAACATTTTCATGAAAAGATTTCAGCTTCAAAAAAGTTGAACATTTTCATGAAAAGATTTCGGCTTCAAAAAAGTTGAACATTTCATGAAAAGATTTCGGCTTCAAAAAAGTTGAAAATTTTCATGAAGTATTTCGGTTTCAAAAAAGTTGAAAATTTTCATGAAAAGATTTCCGTTTCAAAAAGTTGAAAATTTTCATGAAAAGATTTCGGCTTCAAAAAAGTTGACCATTTTCATGAAAAGATTTCGGCTTCAAAAAAGTTGAAAATTTTCATGAAAAGATTTCGGTTTCAAAAAGTTGAAAATTTTCATGAAAAGATTTCGGCTTCAAAAAAGTTGAAAACTTTCATGAACTATTTCGACTTCAAAAAAGTCGAAGATTTTCATGAAAAGATTTCGGCTTCAAAAAAGTTGACCATTTTCATGAAAAGATTTCGGCTTCAAAAAAGTTGAAAATTTTCATGAAAAGATTTCGGCTTCAAAAAGTTGAAAATTTTCATGAAAAGATTTCGACTTCAAAAAAGTCTAAGATTTTCATGAAAAGATTTCTGCTTCAAAAAAGTTGAAAATTTTCATGAAAAGATTTCGGCTTCAAAAAGATGAACATTTTCATGAAAAGATTTCGGCTTCAAAAAGTTGAAAATTTTCATGAAAAGATTTCTGCTTCAAAAAGTTGAAAATTTTCATGAAAAGATTTCGGCTTCAAAAAAGTTGACCATTTTCATGAAAAGATTTCGGCTTCAAAAAAGTTGAAAATTTTCATGAAAAGATTTTGGTTTCAAAAAGTTGAAAATTTTCATGAAAAGATTTCGGCTTCAAAAAGTTGAAAATTTTCATGAAAAGATTTCGGCTTCAAAAAAGTTGAAAATTTTCATGAAGTATTTCGGCTGCAAAAAAATGGAACATTTTCATGAAAAGATTTCGGATTCAAAAAAGTTGAAAATTTACATGATAAGATTTCGACTTCAAAAAAGTCTAAGATTTTCATGAAAAGATTGCTGCTTCAAAAAAGTTTTAAATTTACATGAAAAGATTTCAACTTCAAAAAAGTTGAAAATTTTCATGAAGTATTTCGGCTTCAAAAAAATGGAACATTTTCATGAAAAGATTTCGGCTTCAAAAAAGTTGAACATTTTCATGAAAAGATTTCGGCTTCAAAAAAGTTGAACATTTTCATGAAAAGATTTCTGCTTCAAAAAAGTTTAAAATTTTCATGAACTATTTCGGCATCAAAAAAGTTGAAAATTTTCATGAAAAGATTTCGGCATCAAAAAAGTTGAAAATTTTCATAAAAGATTTAGGTTTCAAAAAAGTTGAAAATTTTCATAAAAGATTTAGGTTTAAAAAAAGTTGAAAATTTTCATGAAGTATTTCAGCTTCAAAAAAGTCGAAAATTTTCATTGACTATTTCGGCTTCAAAAAAGTTGAACATTTTCATGAAAAGATTTCTGCTTCAAAAAAGTTGAAAATTTATATGAAAAGATTTCGACTTCAAAAAAGTCTAAGATTTTCATGAAAAGATATCTGCTTCAAAAAAGTTGAACATTTTCATGAAAAGATTTCGGCTTCAAAAAGTTGAAAATTTTCATGAAAAGATTTCGGCTTCAAAAAAGTTGACCATTTTCATGAAAAGATTTCGGCTTCAAAAAAGTTGAAAATTTTCATGAAGTAAATCGGCTGCAAAAAAGTCTAAAATTTTCATGAAAGGATTTATGCTTCAAAAAAGATGAAAATTTTCATGAAAAGATTTCGGCTTCAAAAAGTTGAAAATTTTCATGAAAAGATTTCGGCTTCAAAAAAGTTGACCATTTTCATGAAAAGATTTCGGCTTCAAAAAAGTTGAAAATTTTCATGAAGTAAATCGGCTGCAAAAAAGTCTAAAATTTTCATGAAAGGATTTATGCTTCAAAAAAGATGAAAATTTTCATGAAAAGATTTCGGCTTCAAAAAGTTGAAAATTTTCATGAAAAGATTTCGGCTTCAAAAAAGTTGACCATTTTCATGAAAAGATTTCGGCTTCAAAAAAGTTGAAAATTTTCATGAAAAGATTTCGGTTTCAAAAAGTTGAAAACTTTCATGAAAAGATTTCTGCTTCAAAAAAGTTGAAAATTTTCATGACAGGATTTTGGCTTCAAAAAGGGTTTAAAACTTTCATGAACTATTTCGACTTCAAAAAAGTCGAAGATTTTCATGAAAAGATTTCGGCTTCAAAAAAGTTGAAAATTTTCATGAAGTATTTCGGCTGCAAAAAAATGGAACATTTTCATGAAAAGATTTATGCTTCAAAAAAGTTGAAAATTTTCATGAAAAGATTTCGGCTTCAAAAAGTTGAAAATTTTCATGAAAAGATTTAGACTTCAAAAAAGTTGAATATTTTCATCAAGTATGTCGGCTTCAAAAAAGTTGAAGATTTTCATGAAAAGATTTCTGCTTCAAAAAAGATGAAAATTTTCATGAAAAGATATTGGTTTCAAAAAGTTGAATATTTTCATGAAAAGATTTCGGCTTCAAAAAAGTTGACCATTTTCCTAAAAAGATTTCGGCTACAAAATTTGAACATTTTCATGAAAAGATTTCGGCTGCAAAAAAGTTGAACATTTTCATAAAAAGATTTCGGCTTCAAAAAAGTTGAACATTTTCATGAAAATATTTCGGCTTCAAAAAAGTTGAAAATTTTCATGAAGTATTTCGGCTTCAAAAAAATGGAACATTTTCATGAAAAGATTTCGGCTTCAAAAAGTTGAAAATTTTCATGAAAAGATTTCGGCTTCAAAAAAGTTGAAAATTTTCATGAAAAGATTTCGGCTTCAAAAAAGTTGAAAATTTTCATGAAAAGATCTCGGCTTCAAAAAAGTTGAACATTTTCATGAAAAGATTTCGGCTTAAAAAAGGTGAAAATTTTCAGGAAAAGATTTCAGCTTCAAAAAAGTTGAAAATTTTCATGACAGGATTTTGGCTTTACAAAAAGTAAAAATTTTCATAAAGTATTTCTGCTTCAAAAAGGTTGAAAACTTTCATGAACTATTTCGACTTCAAAAAAGTCGAAGATTTTCATGAAAAGATTTCGACTTAAAAAAAGTTGAAATTTTTCATGAAAAGATTTCTGCTTTAAAAAAGTTGAAAATTTTCATGAAGTATTTCGACTACAAAAAAGTTGAAAATTTTCATGAAACGATTTATGTTTCAAAAAAGATGAAAATTTTCATGAAAAGATATGGGCTTCAAAAAGTTGAAAATTTCCATGAAAAGATTTCGGCATCAAAAAAGTTGAACATTTTCATGAAAAGATTTCGGCTTCAAAAAAGTTGAAAATTTTCATGAACTATTTCGGCATCAAAAAAGTTGAAAATTTTCATGAAAAGATTTCGGCTTCAAAAAAGTTGAAAATTTTCATGAAAAGATTTCGGCTTCAAAAAAGTTGAAAATTTTCATGAAAAGATTTAGACTTCAAAAAAGTTGAATGCTTCCATCAAGTATTTCGGCTTCAAAAAAGTCTAAGATTTTCATGAAAAGATTTCTGCTTCAAAAAAGTTGAAAATTTTCATGAAAAGATATTGGTTTCAAAAAGTTGAAAATTTTCATGAAAAGATTTCGGCTTCAAAAAAGTTGAACATTTTCATGAAAAGATTTCGGCTTCAAAAAAATGGAACATTTTCATGAAAAGATTTCGGCTTCAAAAAAGTTGACCATTTTCATGAAAAGATTTCGGCTTCAAAAAAGTTGAAGATTTTCATGAAAAGATTTCGGCTTCAAAAAAGTTGAAAATTTTCATGAACTATTTCGGCATCAAAAAAGTTGAAAATTTTCATAAAAGATTTAGGTTTCAAAAAAGTTGAAAATTTTCATAAAAGATTTAGGTTTAAAAAAAGTTGAAAATTTTCATGAAGTATTTCAGCTTCAAAAAAGTCGAAAATTTTCATTGACTATTTCGGCTTCAAAAAAGTTGAACATTTTCATGAAAAGATTTCTGCTTCAAAAAAGTTGAAAATTTACATGAAAAGATTTCGACTTTAAAAAAGTCTAAGATTTTCATGAAAAGATATCTGCTTCAAAAAAGTTGAAAATTTTCATGAAAAGATTTCGGCTTCAAAAAAGTTGAAAATTTTCATGAAGTATTTCGGCTGCAAAAAAGTCTAAAATTTTCATGAAAAGATTTATGCTTCAAAAAAGATGAAAATTTTCATGAAAAGATTTCGGCTTCAAAAAGTTGAAAATTTTCATGAAAAGATTTCGGCTTCAAAAAAGTTGACCATTTTCATGAAAAGATTTCGGCTTCAAAAAAGTTGAAAATTTTCATGAAGTAAATCGGCTGCAAAAAAGTCTAAAATTTTCATGAAAGGATTTATGCTTCAAAAAAGATGAAAATTTTCATGAAAAGATTTCGGCTTCAAAAAGTTGAAAATTTTCATGAAAAGATTTCGGCTTCAAAAAAGTTGACCATTTTCATGAAAAGATTTCGGCTTCAAAAAAGTTGAAAATTTTCATGAAGTAAATCGGCTGCAAAAAAGTCTAAAATTTTCATGAAAGGATTTATGCTTCAAAAAAGATGAAAATTTTCATGAAAAGATTTCGGCTTCAAAAAGTTGAAAATTTTCATGAAAAGATTTCGGCTTCAAAAAAGTTGACCATTTTCATGAAAAGATTTCGGCTTCAAAAAAGTTGAAAATTTTCATGAAAAGATTTCGGTTTCAAAAAGTTGAAAATTTTCATGAAAAGATTTCTGCTTCAAAAAAGTTGAAAATTTTCATGACAGGATTTTGGCTTCAAAAAGGGTTTAAAACTTTCATGAACTATTTCGACTTTAAAAAAGTCGAAGATTTTCATGAAAAGATTTCGGCTTCAAAAAAGTTGAAAATTTTCATGAAGTATTTCGGCTGCAAAAAAATGGAACATTTTCATGAAAAGATTTCGGCTTCAAAAAAGTTGAAAATTTACATGAAAAGATTTCGACTTCAAAAAAGTCTAAGATTTTCATGAAAAGATTTATGCTTCAAAAAAGATGAAAATTTTCATGATAAGATTTCGGCTTCAAAAAGTTGAAAATTTTCATGAAAAGATTTCGGCTTCAAAAAATTTTAAGATTTTCATGAAAAGATTTCTGCTTCAAAAAAGTGGAAAATTTTCATGAAAAGATTTCGGCTTCAAAAAGTTGAAAATTTTCATGAAAAGATTTCTGCTTCAAAAAGTTGACCATTTTCATGAAAAGATTTCGGCTTCAAAAAGTTGAAAATTTTCATGAAAAGATTTCGGCTGCAAAAAAGTCTAAAATTTTCATGAAAAGATTTATGCTTCAAAATAGATGAAAATTTTCATGAAGTATTTCGGCTTCAAAAAAATGGAACATTTTCATGAAAAGATTTCGGCTTCAAAAAAGCTGAACATTTTCATGAAAACATTTTGGTTTCAAAAAAGTTGAACATTTTCATGAAAAGATTTCTGCTTCAAAAAGTTGAACATTTTCATGAAAAGATTTCTGCTTCAAAAAAGTTGAACATTTTCATGAAAAGATTTCAGCTTAAAAAAGGTTGAAAACTTTCATGAACTATTTCGACTTCAAAAAAGTCGAAGATTTTCATGAAAAGATTTCGGCTTCAAAAAGTTGAAAATTTTCATGAAAAGATTTCGGCTGCAAAAAAGTCTAAAATTTTCATGAAAAGATTTCGGCTTCAAAAAAGTTGACCATTTTCATGAAAAGATTTCGGCTTCAAAAAAGTTGAAAATTTTCATGAAGTAAATCGGCTGCAAAAAAGTCTAAAATTTTCATGAAAGGATTTATGCTTCAAAAAAGATGAAAATTTTCATGAAAAGATTTCGGCTTCAAAAAGTTGAAAATTTTCATGAAAAGATTTCGGCTTCAAAAAAGTTGACCATTTTCATGAAAAGATTTCGGCTTCAAAAAGTTGACCATTTTCATGAAAAGATTTCGGCTTCAAAAAAGTTGAACATTTTCATGAAAAGATTTCAGCTTAAAAAAGGTTGAAAACTTTCATGAACTATTTCGACTTCAAAAAAGTCGAAGATTTTCATGAAAAGATTTCGGCTTCAAAAAGTTGAAAATTTTCATGAAAAGATTTCGGCTGCAAAAAAGTCTAAAATTTTCATGAAAAGATTTCGGCTTCAAAAAAGTTGACCATTTTCATGAAAAGATTTCGGCTTCAAAAAAGTTAAAAATTTTCATGAACTATTTCGGCATCAAAAAAGTTGAAAATTTTCATGAAAAGATTTCGGATTCAAAAAAGTTGAAAATTTTCATGAAAAGATTTAGACTTCAAAAAAGTTGAATATTTTCATCAAGTATTTCGGCTTCAAAAAAGTCGAAGATTTTCATGAAAAGATTTCGGCTTCAAAAAAGTTGAACATTTTCATGAAAAGATTTCTGCTTCAAAAAAGTTGAAAATTTTCATGAAAAGATTTTGGTTTCAAAAAGTTGAACATTTTCATGAAAAGATTTCGGCTTCAAAAAAGTTGAACATTTTCATGAAGTATTTCAGCTTCAAAAAAATGTAACATTTTCATGAAAAGATTTCAGCTTCAAAAAAGTTGAACATTTTCATGAAAAGATTTCGGCTTCAAAAAAGTTGAACATTTCATGAAAAGATTTCGGCTTCAAAAAAGTTGAAAATTTTCATGAAGTATTTCGGTTTCAAAAAAGTTGAAAATTTTCATGAAAAGATTTCCGTTTCAAAAAGTTGAAAATTTTCATGAAAAGATTTCGGCTTCAAAAAAGTTGACCATTTTCATGAAAAGATTTCGGCTTCAAAAAAGTTGAAAATTTTCATGAAAAGATTTCGGTTTCAAAAAGTTGAAAATTTTCATGAAAAGATTTCGGCTTCAAAAAAGTTGAAAACTTTCATGAACTATTTCGACTTCAAAAAAGTCGAAGATTTTCATGAAAAGATTTCGGCTTCAAAAAAGTTGACCATTTTCATGAAAAGATTTCGGCTTCAAAAAAGTTGAAAATTTTCATGAAAAGATTTCGGCTTCAAAAAGTTGAAAATTTTCATGAAAAGATTTCGACTTCAAAAAAGTCTAAGATTTTCATGAAAAGATTTCTGCTTCAAAAAAGTTGAAAATTTTCATGAAAAGATTTCGGCTTCAAAAAGATGAACATTTTCATGAAAAGATTTCGGCTTCAAAAAGTTGAAAATTTTCATGAAAAGATTTCTGCTTCAAAAAGTTGAAAATTTTCATGAAAAGATTTCGGCTTCAAAAAAGTTGACCATTTTCATGAAAAGATTTCGGCTTCAAAAAAGTTGAAAATTTTCATGAAAAGATTTTGGTTTCAAAAAGTTGAAAATTTTCATGAAAAGATTTCGGCTTCAAAAAGTTGAAAATTTTCATGAAAAGATTTCGGCTTCAAAAAAGTTGAAAATTTTCATGAAGTATTTCGGCTGCAAAAAAATGGAACATTTTCATGAAAAGATTTCGGATTCAAAAAAGTTGAAAATTTACATGATAAGATTTCGACTTCAAAAAAGTCTAAGATTTTCATGAAAAGATTGCTGCTTCAAAAAAGTTTTAAATTTACATGAAAAGATTTCAACTTCAAAAAAGTTGAAAATTTTCATGAAGTATTTCGGCTTCAAAAAAATGGAACATTTTCATGAAAAGATTTCGGCTTCAAAAAAGTTGAACATTTTCATGAAAAGATTTCGGCTTCAAAAAAGTTGAACATTTTCATGAAAAGATTTCTGCTTCAAAAAAGTTTAAAATTTTCATGAACTATTTCGGCATCAAAAAAGTTGAAAATTTTCATGAAAAGATTTCGGCATCAAAAAAGTTGAAAATTTTCATAAAAGATTTAGGTTTCAAAAAAGTTGAAAATTTTCATAAAAGATTTAGGTTTAAAAAAAGTTGAAAATTTTCATGAAGTATTTCAGCTTCAAAAAAGTCGAAAATTTTCATTGACTATTTCGGCTTCAAAAAAGTTGAACATTTTCATGAAAAGATTTCTGCTTCAAAAAAGTTGAAAATTTATATGAAAAGATTTCGACTTCAAAAAAGTCTAAGATTTTCATGAAAAGATATCTGCTTCAAAAAAGTTGAACATTTTCATGAAAAGATTTCGGCTTCAAAAAGTTGAAAATTTTCATGAAAAGATTTCGGCTTCAAAAAAGTTGACCATTTTCATGAAAAGATTTCGGCTTCAAAAAAGTTGAAAATTTTCATGAAGTAAATCGGCTGCAAAAAAGTCTAAAATTTTCATGAAAGGATTTATGCTTCAAAAAAGATGAAAATTTTCATGAAAAGATTTCGGCTTCAAAAAGTTGAAAATTTTCATGAAAAGATTTCGGCTTCAAAAAAGTTGACCATTTTCATGAAAAGATTTCGGCTTCAAAAAAGTTGAAAATTTTCATGAAGTAAATCGGCTGCAAAAAAGTCTAAAATTTTCATGAAAGGATTTATGCTTCAAAAAAGATGAAAATTTTCATGAAAAGATTTCGGCTTCAAAAAGTTGAAAATTTTCATGAAAAGATTTCGGCTTCAAAAAAGTTGACCATTTTCATGAAAAGATTTCGGCTTCAAAAAAGTTGAAAATTTTCATGAAAAGATTTCGGTTTCAAAAAGTTGAAAACTTTCATGAAAAGATTTCTGCTTCAAAAAAGTTGAAAATTTTCATGACAGGATTTTGGCTTCAAAAAGGGTTTAAAACTTTCATGAACTATTTCGACTTCAAAAAAGTCGAAGATTTTCATGAAAAGATTTCGGCTTCAAAAAAGTTGAAAATTTTCATGAAGTATTTCGGCTGCAAAAAAATGGAACATTTTCATGAAAAGATTTATGCTTCAAAAAAGTTGAAAATTTTCATGAAAAGATTTCGGCTTCAAAAAGTTGAAAATTTTCATGAAAAGATTTCGGCTTCAAAAAAGTTTAAGATTTTCATGAAAAGATTTCTGCTTCAAAAAAGTTGAAAATTTTCATGAAAAGATTTCGGCTTCAAAAAGTTGAAAATTTTCATGAAAAGATTTCGGCTTCACAAAGTTGACCATTTTCATGAAAAGATTTCGGCTTCAAAAAGTTGAAAATTTTCATGAAAAGATTTCGGCTGCAAAAAAGTCTAAAATTTTCATGAAAAGATTTATGCTTCAAAATAGATGAAAATTTTCATGAAGTATTTCGGCTTCAAAAAAATGGAACATTTTCATGAAAAGATTTCGGCTTCAAAAAAGCTGAACATTTTCATGAAAACATTTTGGTTTCAAAAAAGTTGAACATTTTCATGAAAAGATTTCTGCTTCAAAAAGTTGAACATTTTCATGAAAAGATTTCTGCTTCAAAAAAGTTGAAAATTTTCATGAAAAGATTTCGGCTTCAAAAAGTTGACCATTTTCATGAAAAGATTTCGGCTTCAAAAAAGTTGAACATTTTCATGAAAAGATTTCAGCTTAAAAAAGGTTGAAAACTTTCATGAACTATTTCGACTTCAAAAAAGTCGAAGATTTTCATGAAAAGATTTCGGCTTCAAAAAGTTGAAAATTTTCATGAAAAGATTTCGGCTGCAAAAAAGTCTAAAATTTTCATGAAAAGATTTCGGCTTCAAAAAAGTTGACCATTTTCATGAAAAGATTTCGGCTTCAAAAAAGTTGAAAATTTTCATGAAGTAAATCGGCTGCAAAAAAGTCTAAAATTTTCATGAAAGGATTTATGCTTCAAAAAAGATGAAAATTTTCATGAAAAGATTTCGGCTTCAAAAAGTTGAAAATTTTCATGAAAAGATTTCGGCTTCAAAAAAGTTGACCATTTTCATGAAAAGATTTCGGCTTCAAAAAAGTTGAAAATTTTCATGAAGTAAATCGGCTGCAAAAAAGTCTAAAATTTTCATGAAAGGATTTATGCTTCAAAAAAGATGAAAATTTTCATGAAAAGATTTCGGCTTCAAAAAGTTGAAAATTTTCATGAAAAGATTTCGGCTTCAAAAAAGTTGACCATTTTCATGAAAAGATTTCGGCTTCAAAAAAGTTGAAAATTTTCATGAAAAGATTTCGGCTTCAAAAAAGTTGAAAATTTTCATGAAGTATTTCGGCTGCAAAAAAATGGAACATTTTCATGAAAAGATTTCGGCTTCAAAAAAGTTGAAAATTTACATGAAAAGATTTCGACTTCAAAAAAGTCTAAGATTTTCATGAAAAGATTTCTGCTTCAAAAAAGTTTAAAATTTTCATGAACTATTTCGGCATCAAAAAAGTTGAAAATTTTCATGAAAAGATTTCGGATTCAAAAAAGTTGAAAATTTTCATGAAAAGATTTAGACTTCAAAAAAGTTGAATATTTTCATCAAGTATTTCGGCTTCAAAAAAGTCGAAGATTTTCATGAAAAGATTTCTGCTTCAAAAAAGTTGAAAATTTTCATGAAAAGATTTTGGTTTCAAAAAGTTGAACATTTTCATGAAAAGATTTCGGCTTCAAAAAAGTTGAACATTTTCATGAAGTATTTCAGCTTCAAAAAAATGTAACATTTTCATGAAAAGAATTCAGCTTCAAAAAAGTTGAACATTTTCATGAAAAGATTTCGGCTTCAAAAAAGTTGAACATTTTCATGAAAAGATTTCGGCTTCAAAAGAGTTGAAAATTTTCATGAAGTATTTCGGTTTCAAAAAAGTTGAAAATTTTCATGAACTATTTCGGCTTCAAAAAAATGGAACATTTTCATGAAAAGATTTCGGCTTCAAAAAAGTTGAAAGTTTTCATGAAAAGATTTCAGCTTCAAAAAAGTTGAAAATTTTCATGAAAAGATTTCCGTTTCAAAAAGTTGAAAATTTTCATGAAAAGATTTCGGCTTCAAAAAAGTCTAAAATTTTCATGAAAAGATTTTGGTTTCAAAAAAGTTGAACATTTTCATGAAAAGATTTCGGCTTCAAAAAAGTTGAAAATTTTCATGAAAAGATTTCGGCTTCAAAAAAGTTGACCATTTTCATGAAAAGATTTCGGCTTCAAAAAAGTTGAAAATTTTCATGAAAAGATTTCGGTTTCAAAAAGTTGAAAATTTTCATGAAAAGATTTCGGCTTCAAAAAAGTTGAAAACTTTCATGAACTATTTCGACTTCAAAAAAGTCGAAGATTTTCATGAAAAGATTTCGGCTTCAAAAAAGTTGACCATTTTCATGAAAAGATTTCGGCTTCAAAAAAGTTGAAAATTTTCATGAAAAGATTTCGGCTTCAAAAAGTTGAAAATTTTCATGAAAAGATTTCGACTTCAAAAAAGTCTAAGATTTTCATGAAAAGATTTCTGCTTCAAAAAAGTTGAAAATTTTCATGAAAAGATTTCGGCTTCAAAAAGATGAACATTTTCATGAAAAGATTTCGGCTTCAAAAAGTTGAAAATTTTCATGAAAAGATTTCGGCTTCAAAAAGTTGAAAATTTTCATGAAAAGATTTCGGCTTCAAAAAAGTTGACCATTTTCATGAAAAGATTTCGGCGTCAAAAAAGTTGAAAATTTTCATGAAAAGTATTCGGTTTCAAAAAGTTGAAAATTTTCATGAAAAGATTTCGGCTTCAAAAAGTTGAAAATTTTCATGAAAAGATTTCGGCTTCAAAAAAGTTGACCATTTTCATGAGAAGATTTCGGCTTCAAAAAAGTTGAAAATTTTCATGAAAAGATTTCGGTTTCAAAAAGTTGAAAATTTTCATGAAAAGATTTCTGCTTCAAAAAAATTGAAAATTTTCATGACAGGATTTTGGCTTCAAAAAGGTTGAAAACTTTCATGAACTATTTCGACTTCAAAAAAGTCGAAGATTTTCATGAAAAGATTTCGGCTTCAAAAAAGTTGAAAATTTTCATGAAAAGATTTCGGCTTCAAAAAAGTTGAAAATTTTCATGAAAAGATTTCGGCTTCAAAAAGATGAACATTTTCATGAAAAGATTTCGGCTTCAAAAAGTTGAAAATTTTCATGAAAAGATTTCGGCTTCAAAACGTTCAAAATTTTCATGACAGGATTTTGGCTTCAAAAAGGTTGAAAACTTTCATGAACTATTTCGACTTCAAAAAAGTCGAAGATTTTCATGAATAGATTTCGGCTTCAAAAAAGTTGAAAATTTTCATGAAAAGATTTCTGCTTCAAAAAAGTTTAAGATTTTCATGAAAAGATTTCGGCTTCAAAAAAGTTGAAAATTTACATGAAAAGATTTCGACTTCAAAAAAGTCTAAGATTTTCATGAAAAGATTTCTGCTTAAAAACAGTTGAAAATTTTCATGAAAAGATTTCGACTTCAAAAAATTCTAAGATTTTCATGAAAAGATTTCTGCTTCAAAAAAGTTGAAAATTTTCATGAAAAGATTTCGGCTTCAAAAAGTTGACCATTTTCATGAAAAGATTTCGGCTTCAAAAAAGTTGAAAATTTTCATGAACAGATTTCGGTTTCAAAAAGTTGGAAATTTTCATGAAAAGATCTCGGCTTCAAAAAAGTTGAACATTTTCATGAAAAGATTTCGGCTTCAAAAAAGTTGAAAATTTTCATGAAAAGATTTCGGCTTCAAAAAAGTTGAAAATTTTCATGAAGTATTTCGGCTTCAAAAAAATGGAACATTTTCATGAAAAGATTTCGGCTTCAAAAAACTTGAACATTTTCATGAAAAGATTTCGGCTTCAAAAAAGTTGAACATTTTCATGAAAAGATTTCTGCTTCAAAAAAGTTGAAAATTTACATGAAAAGATTTCGACTTCAAAAAAGTCTAAGATTTTCATGAAAAGATTTCTGCTTCAAAAAGATGAACATATTCATGAAAAGATTTCGGCTTCAAAAAAGTTGAACATTTTCATGAAAAGATTTCTGCTTCAAAAAAGTTGAAAATTTTCATGAAAAGATTTTGGCTTCAAAAAGTTGAAAATTTTCATGAAAAGATTTCGACTTCAAAAAAGTCTAAGATTTTCATGAAAAGATTTCTGCTTCAAAAAAGTTGAAAATTTTCATGAAAAGATTTCGGCTTCAAAAAGATGAACATTTTCATGAAAAGATTTCGGCTTCAAAAAAGTTGACCATTTTCATGAAAAGATTTCGACTTTAAAAAAGTTTAAGATTTTCATGAAAAGATTTCGGCTTCAAAAAAGTTGAAAATTTACATGAAAAGATTTCGACTTCAAAAAAGTCTAAGATTTTCATGAAAAGATTTCTGCTTAAAAACAGTTGAAAATTTTCATGAAAAGATTTCGACTTCAAAAAATTCTAAGATTTTCATGAAAAGATTTCTGCTTCAAAAAGTTGGAAATTTTCATGAAAAGATCTCGGCTTCAAAAAAGTTGAACATTTTCATGAAAAGATTTCTGCTTCAAAAAAGTTGAAAATTTTCATGAAAAGATTTCGGCTGCAAAAAGTTGAAAATTTTCATGAAAAGATTTCGGCTTCAAAAAAGTTGAAAATTTTCATGAAAAGATTTCGGCTTCAAAAAAGTTGAAAATTTTCATGAAGTATTTCGGCTTCAAAAAAATGGAACATTTTCATGAAAAGATTTCGGCTTCAAAAAACTTGAACATTTTCATGAAAAGATTTCGGCTTCAAAAAAGTTTAAGATTTTCATGAAAAGATTTCTGCTTCAAAAAAGTTGAAAATTTACATGATAAGATTTCGACTTCAAAAAAGTCTAAAATTTTCATGAAAAGATTTCTGCTTCAAAAAGATGAACATTTTCATGAAAAGATTTCGACTTCAAAAAAGTCTAAGATTTTCATGAAAAGATTTCTGCTTAAAAAAAGTTGAAAATTTTCATGAAAAGATTTCGGCTTCAAAAAGTTGAAAATTTTCATGAAAAGATTTCGGCTTCAAAAAGTTTAAAATTTTCATGAAAAGATTTCGGCTTCAAAAAGTTCAAAATTTTCATGAAAAGATTTCGGCTTCAAAAAAGTTGACCATTTTCATGAAAAGATTTCGGCTTCAAAAAAGTTGAAAATTTTCATGAAAAGATTTCGGCTTCAAAAAAGTTGACCAATTTCATGAAAAGATTTCGGCTTCAAAAAAGTTGAAGATTTTCATGAAAAGATTTCGGCTTCAAAAAAGTTTAAAATTTTCATGAAGTATTTCGGCTTCAAAAAAGTTGAACATTTTCATGAAAAGATTTCGGCTTCAAAAAAGTTGAGAATTTACATGAAAAGATTTCGACTTCAAAAAAGTCTAAGATTTTTATGAAAAGATTTCGGCTTCAAAAAAGTTGAACATTTTCATGAAAAGATTTCGGCTTCAAAAAAGTTGAGAATTTACATGAAAAGATTTCGACTTCAAAAAAGTCTAAGATTTTCATGAAAAGATTACTGCTTCAAAAAGTTGAAAATTTTCATGAAAAGATTTCGGCTTCAAAAAAGTTGAACATTTTCATGAAAAAATTTCGGCTTCAAAAAATTTGAAAATTTTCATGAAAAGATTTCTGCTTCAAAAAAGTTGAAAATTTTCATGAAGTATTTCGGCTTCAAAAAAATGTAACATTTTCATGAAAAGATTTCGGCTTCAAAAAACTTGAACATTTTCATGAAAAGATTTCTGCTTCAAAAAAGTTGAAAATTTTCATGAAAAGATTTCGGCTTCAAAAAAGTTGAACATTTTCATGAAAAGATTTCGGCTTCAAAAAAGTTGAAAATTTTCATGAAAAGATTTCGGCTTCAAAAAAAGTTGAAAATTTTCATGAAGTATTTCTTCAACAAAAAAATGGAACATTTTCATGAAAAGATTTCGGCTTCGAAAAAGTTGACCATTTTCATGAAAAGATTTCTGCTTCAAAAAAGTTGAAAATTTTCATGAAAAGATTTCTGCTTCAAAAAGTTGAAAATTTTCATGAAAAGATTTCGGCTTCAAAAAACTTGAACATTTTCATGAAAAGATTTCGGCTTCAAAAAAGTTGAAGATTTTCATGAAAAGATTTCTGCTTCAAAAAAGTTGAAAATTTACATGAAAAGATTTCGACTTCAAAAAAGTCTAAGATTTTCATGAAAAGATTTCTGCTTCAAAAAGATGAACATTTTCATGAAAAGATTTCGACTTCAAAAAAGTCTAAGATTTTCATGAAAAGATTTCTGCTTAAAAAAAGTTGAAAATTTTCATGAAAAGATTTCGGCTTCAAAAAGTTGAAAATTTTCATGAAAAGATTTCGGCTTCAAAAAGTTGAAAATTTTCATGAAAAGATTTCGGCTTCAAAAAGTTCAAAATTTTCATGAAAAGATTTCGGCTTCAAAAAAGTTGACCATTTTCATGAAAAGATTTCGGCTTCAAAAAAGTTGAAAATTTTCATGAAAAGATTTCGGCTTCAAAAAAGTTGACCAATTTCATGAAAAGATTTCGGCTTCAAAAAAGTTGAAGATTTTCATGAAAAGATTTCGGCTTCAAAAAAGTTTAAAATTTTCATGAAGTATTTCGGCTTCAAAAAAGTTGAACATTTTCATGAAAAGATTTCGGCTTCAAAAAAGTTGAGAATTTACATGAAAAGATTTCGACTTCAAAAAAGTCTAAGATTTTTATGAAAAGATTTCGGCTTCAAAAAAGTTGAACATTTTCATGAAAAGATTTCGGCTTCAAAAAAGTTGAGAATTTACATGAAAAGATTTCGACTTCAAAAAAGTCTAAGATTTTCATGAAAAGATTACTGCTTCAAAAAGTTAAAAATTTTCATGAAAAGATTTCGGCTTCAAAAAAGTTGAACATTTTCATGAAAAAATTTCGGCTTCAAAAAATTTGAAAATTTTCATGAAAAGATTTCTGCTTCAAAAAAGTTGAAAATTTTCATGAAGTATTTCGGCTTCAAAAAAATGGAACATTTTCATGAAAAGATTTCGGCTTCAAAAAACTTGAACATTTTCATGAAAAGATTTCTGCTTCAAAAAAGTTGAAAATTTTCATGAAAAGATTTCGGCTTCAAAAAAGTTGAACATTTTCATGAAAAGATTTCGGCTTCAAAAAAGTTGAAAATTTTCATGAAAAGATTTCGGCTTCAAAAAAAGTTGAAAATTTTCATGAAGTATTTCTTCAACAAAAAAATGGAACATTTTCATGAAAAGATTTCGGCTTCGAAAAAGTTGACCATTTTCATGAAAAGATTTCTGCTTCAAAAAAGTTGAAAATTTTCATGAAAAGATTTCTGCTTCAAAAAGTTGAAAATTTTCATGAAAAGATTTCGGCTTCAAAAAAGTTGAAAATTTTCATGAAAAGATTTCGGCTTCAAAAAGATGAACATTTTCATGAAAAGATTTCGGCTTCAAAAAAGTTGACCATTTTCATGAAAAGATTTCGGCTTCAAAAAAGTTGAAAATTTTCATGAAAAGATTTCGACTTTAAAAAAGTTTAAGATTTTCATGAAAAGATTTCGGCTTCAAAAAAGTTGAAAATTTACATGAAAAGATTTCGACTTCAAAAAAGTCTAAGATTTTCATGAAAAGATTTCTGCTTAAAAACAGTTGAAAATTTTCATGAAAAGATTTCGACTTCAAAAAATTCTAAGATTTTCATGAAAAGATTTCTGCTTCAAAAAGTTGGAAATTTTCATGAAAAGATCTCGGCTTCAAAAAAGTTGAACATTTTCATGAAAAGATTTCTGCTTCAAAAAAGTTGAAAATTTTCATGAAAAGATTTCGGCTTCAAAAAAGTTGAACATTTTCATGAAAAGATTTCGGCTTCAAAAAAGTTGAAAATTTTCATGAAAAGATTTCGGCTTCAAAAAAAGTTGAAAATTTTCATGAAGTATTTCTTCAACAAAAAAATGGAACATTTTCATGAAAAGATTTCGGCTTCGAAAAAGTTGACCATTTTCATGAAGAGATTTCTGCTTCAAAAAAGTTGAAAATTTTCATGAAAAGATTTCTGCTTCAAAAAGTTGAAAATTTTCATGAAAAGATTTCGGCTTCAAAAAAGTTGAAAATTTTCATGAAAAGATTTCGGCTTCAAAAAGATGAACATTTTCATGAAAAGATTTCGGCTTCAAAAAAGTTGACCATTTTCATGAAAAGATTTCGGCTTCAAAAAAGTTGAAAATTTTCATGAAAAGATTTCGACTTTAAAAAAGTTTAAGATTTTCATGAAAAGATTTCGGCTTCAAAAAAGTTGAAAATTTACATGAAAAGATTTCGACTTCAAAAAAGTCTAAGATTTTCATGAAAAGATTTCTGCTTAAAAACAGTTGAAAATTTTCATGAAAAGATTTCGACTTCAAAAAATTCTAAGATTTTCATGAAAAGATTTCTGCTTCAAAAAGTTGGAAATTTTCATGAAAAGATCTCGGCTTCAAAAAAGTTGAACATTTTCATGAAAAGATTTCTGCTTCAAAAAAGTTGAAAATTTTCATGAAAAGATTTCGGCTGCAAAAAGTTGAAAATTTTCATGAAAAGATTTCGGCTTCAAAAAAGTTGAAAATTTTCATGAAAAGATTTCGGCTTCAAAAAATTTGAAAATTTTCATGAAAAGATTTCTGCTTCAAAAAAGTTGAAAATTTTCATGAAGTATTTCGGCTTCAAAAAAATGGAACATTTTCATGAAAAGATTTCGGCTTCAAAAAACTTGAACATTTTCATGAAAAGATTTCTGCTTCAAAAAAGTTGAAAATTTTCATGAAAAGATTTCGGCTTCAAAAAAGTTGAACATTTTCATGAAAAGATTTCGGCTTCAAAAAAGTTGAAAATTTTCATGAAAAGATTTCGGCTTCAAAAAAAGTTGAAAATTTTCATGAAGTATTTCTTCAACAAAAAAATGGAACATTTTCATGAAAAGATTTCGGCTTCGAAAAAGTTGACCATTTTCATGAAAAGATTTCTGCTTCAAAAAAGTTGAAAATTTTCATGAAAAGATTTCTGCTTCAAAAAGTTGAAAATTTTCATGAAAAGATTTCGGCTTCAAAAAAGTTGAAAATTTTCATGAAAAGATTTCGGCTTCAAAAAGATGAACATTTTCATGAAAAGATTTCGGCTTCAAAAAAGTTGACCATTTTCATGAAAAGATTTCGGCTTCAAAAAAGTTGAAAATTTTCATGAAAAGATTTCGACTTTAAAAAAGTTTAAGATTTTCATGAAAAGATTTCGGCTTCAAAAAAGTTGAAAATTTACATGAAAAGATTTCGACTTCAAAAAAGTCTAAGATTTTCATGAAAAGATTTCGGCTGCAAAAAGTTGAAAATTTTCATGAAAAGATTTCGGCTTCAAAAAAGTTGAAAATTTTCATGAAAAGATTTCGGCTTCAAAAAAGTTGAAAATTTTCATGAAGTATTTCGGCTTCAAAAAAATGGAACATTTTCATGAAAAGATTTCGGCTTCAAAAAACTTGAACATTTTCATGAAAAGATTTCGGCTTCAAAAAAGTTTAAGATTTTCATGAAAAGATTTCTGCTTCAAAAAAGTTGAAAATTTACATGAAAAGATTTCGACTTCAAAAAAGTCTAAGATTTTCATGAAAAGATTTCTGCTTCAAAAAGATGAACATTTTCATGAAAAGATTTCGACTTCAAAAAAGTCTAAGATTTTCATGAAAAGATTTCTGCTTAAAAAAAGTTGAAAATTTTCATGAAAAGATTTCGGCTTCAAAAAGTTGAAAATTTTCATGAAAAGATTTCGGCTTCAAAAAGTTGAAAATTTTCATGAAAAGATTTCGGCTTCAAAAAGTTGAAAATTTTCATGAACAGATTTCGGTTTCAAAAAGTTGGAAATTTTCATGAAAAGATCTCGGCTTCAAAAAAGTTGAACATTTTCATGAAAAGATTTCGGCTTCAAAAAAGTTGAAAATTTTCATGAAAAGATTTCGGCTTCAAAAAAGTTGAAAATTTTCATGAAGTATTTCGGCTTCAAAAAAATGGAACATTTTCATGAAAAGATTTCGGCTTCAAAAAACTTGAACATTTTCATGAAAAGATTTCGGCTTCAAAAAAGTTGAACATTTTCATGAAAAGATTTCTGCTTCAAAAAAGTTGAAAATTTACATGAAAAGATTTCGACTTCAAAAAAGTCTAAGATTTTCATGAAAAGATTTCTGCTTCAAAAAGATGAACATTTTCATGAAAAGATTTCGACTTCAAAAAAGTCTAAGATTTTCATGAAAAGATTTCGGCTTCAAAAAAGTTGAAAATTTTCATGAAGTATTTCGGCTGCAAAAAAATGGAACATATTCATGAAAAGATTTCGGCTTCAAAAAAGTTGAACATTTTCATGAAAAGATTTCTGCTTCAAAAAAGTTGAAAATTTTCATGAAAAGATTTCGGTTTCAAAAAGTTGAAAATTTTCATGAAAAGAATTCTGCTTCAAAAAAGTTAAAAATTTTCATGAAAAGATTTTGGCTTCAAAAAGTTGAAAATTTTCATGAAAAGATTTCGACTTCAAAAAAGTCTAAGATTTTCATGAAAAGATTTCTGCTTCAAAAAAGTTGAAAATTTTCATGAAAAGATTTCGGCTTCAAAAAGATGAACATTTTCATGAAAAGATTTCGGCTTCAAAAAAGTTGACCATTTTCATGAAAAGATTTCGGCTTCAAAAAAGTTGAAAATTTTCATGAAAAGATTTCGACTTTAAAAAAGTTTAAGATTTTCATGAAAAGATTTCGGCTTCAAAAAAGTTGAAAATTTACATGAAAAGATTTCGACTTCAAAAAAGTCTAAGATTTTCATGAAAAGATTTCTGCTTAAAAACAGTTGAAAATTTTCATGAAAAGATTTCGACTTCAAAAAATTCTAAGATTTTCATAAAAAGATTTCTGCTTCAAAAATTTGAAAATTTTCATGAAAAGATTTCGGCTTCAAAAAGTTGACCATTTTCATGAAAAGATTTCGGCTTCAAAAAAGTTGAAAATTTTCATGAACAGATTTCGGTTTCAAAAAGTTGGAAATTTTCATGAAAAGATCTCGGCTTCAAAAAAGTTGAACATTTTCATGAAAAGATTTCTGCTTCAAAAAAGTTGAAAATTTTCATGAAAAGATTTCGGCTGCAAAAAGTTGAAAATTTTCATGAAAAGATTTCGGCTTCAAAAAAGTTGAAAATTTTCATGAAAAGATTTCGGCTTCAAAAAAGTTGAAAATTTTCATGAAGTATTTCGGCTTCAAAAAAATGGAACATTTTCATGAAAAGATTTCGGCTTCAAAAAACTTGAACATTTTCATGAAAAGATTTCGGCTTCAAAAAAGTTTAAGATTTTCATGAAAAGATTTCTGCTTCAAAAAAGTTGAAAATTTACATGAAAAGATTTCGACTTCAAAAAAGTCTAAGATTTTCATGAAAAGATTTCTGCTTCAAAAAGATGAACATTTTCATGAAAAGATTTCGACTTCAAAAAAGTCTAAGATTTTCATGAAAAGATTTCTGCTTAAAAAAAGTTGAAAATTTTCATGAAAAGATTTCGGCTTCAAAAAGTTCAAAATTTTCATGAAAAGATTTCGGCTTCAAAAAAGTTGACCATTTTCATGAAAAGATTTCGGCTTCAAAAAAGTTGAAAATTTTCATGAAAAGATTTCGGCTTCAAAAAAGTTGACCAATTTCATGAAAAGATTTCGGCTTCAAAAAAGTTGAAGATTTTCATGAAAAGATTTCGGCTTCAAAAAAGTTTAAAATTTTCATGAAGTATTTCGGCTTCAAAAAAGTTGAACATTTTCATGAAAAGATTTCGGCTTCAAAAAAGTTGAGAATTTACATGAAAAGATTTCGACTTCAAAAAAGTCTAAGATTTTTATGAAAAGATTTCGGCTTCAAAAAAGTTGAGAATTTTCATGAAAAGATTACTGCTTCAAAAAGTTGAAAATTTTCATGAAGTATTTCGGCTTCAAAAAAATGGAACATTTTCATGAAAAGATTTCGGCTTCAAAAAACTTGAACATTTTCATGAAAAGATTTCTGCTTCAAAAAAGTTGAAAATTTTCATGAAAAGATTTCGGCTTCAAAAAAGTTGAACATTTTCATGAAAAGATTTCGGCTTCAAAAAAGTTGAAAATTTTCATGAAAAGATTTCGGCTTCAAAAAAAGTTGAAAATTTTCATGAAGTATTTCTTCAACAAAAAAATGGAACATTTTCATGAAAAGATTTCGGCTTCAAAAAGTTGAAAATTTTCATGAAGTATTTCGGCTTCAAAAAAATCAACGATTTTCATGAAAAGATTTCAGCTTCAAAAAAGTTGAAAATTTTAATGACAGGATTATGGCTTTAAAAAAGGTAAACATTTTCATGAAGTATTTCGGCTTCAAAAAAGTCGAAGATTTTCATGAAAAGATTTCGGGATCAAAAAAGTTTAAATTTTTCATCAAGTATTTCGGCTTCAAAAAAGTCGAAGTATTTCATGAAAAGATTTCTGCTTCAAAAAAGTTGAAAATTTACATGAAAAGATTTCGGCTTCAAAAAAGTTGAAAAATTTCAGCTTCAAAAAAGTTGAAAATTTTCATGAACTATTTCCGGCTTCAAAAAAGTTGAAAATTTACATGAAAAAATGTCGGCTTCAAAAAAGTCGACGATTTTCATGAAAAGATTTAGGCTTCAAAAAAGTTGAAAATTTTCATGAAGTATTTCGGCTTCAAAAAAGTTGAAAATTTTCATGAAAAGATTTCGGCTCCAAAAAAGTTGAAAATTTACATGAAAAGATTTCGGCTTCAAAAAAGTTGAAAATTTTCGGCTTCAAAAAAGTTGAAAATTTACATGAAAAAATGTCTGCTTCAAAAAAGTCGAAAATTTTCATGAAAAGATTTAGGTTTCAAAAAAGTTGAAAATTTTCATGAAAAGATTTCTGCTTCAAAAAGTTGAAAATTTTCATGAAAAGATTTCGGCTTCAAAAAAGTTGAAAATTTTCATGAAAAGATTTTGGCTTCAAAAAGTTGAAAATTTTCATGAAAAGATTTCGGCTTCAAAAAAGTTGAAAATTTTCATGAAAAGATTTTGGCTTCAAAAAGTTGAAAATTTACATGAAAAGATTTCGGCTTCAAAAAAGTTGAACATTTTCATGAAAAGATTTCGGCTTCAAAAAAGTTGAACATTTTCATGAAAAGATTTCTGCTTCAAAAAAGTTGAAAATTTACATGAAAAGATTTCGACTTCAAAAAAGTTGAAAATTTTCATGAAGTATTTCGGCTACAAAAAAATGTAACATTTTCATGAAAAGATTTCGGCTTCAAAAAAGTTGAACATTTTCATGAAAAGATTTCTGCTTCAAAAAAGTTGAAAATGTTCATGATTTTTTTCGACTTCAAAAAAGTCTAAAATTTTCATGAAAAGATTTCGGCTTCAAAAAAGTTGAAAATTTTCATGAAAAGATTTAGACTTCAAAAAAGTTGAATATTTATCATGAAGTATTTCGGCTTCAAAAAAATGGAACATTTTCATGAAAAGATTTCGGCTTCAAAAAAGTTAAACATTTTCATGAAAAGATTTTGGCTTCAAAAAAGTTAAACATTTTCATGAAAAGATTTTGGTTTCAAAAAGTTGAAAATTTTCAAGAAGTATTTCGGCTTCAAAAAAATGGAACATTTTCATGAAAAGATTTCGGCTTCAAAAAAGTTGAACATTTTCATGAAAAGATTTAGGTTTCAAAAAAGTTGAAAATTTTCATGAAGTATTTCGGCTTCAAAAAAGTCTAAAATTTTCATGAACTATTTCGGCTTCAAAAAAGTTGAACATTTTCATGAAAAGATTTCTGCTTCAAAAAAGTTGAAAATTTACATGAAAAGATTTCGACTTCAAAAAAGTCTAAGATTTTCATGAAAAGATTTCTGCTTCAAAAAAGTTGAAAATTTTCATGAAAAGATTTCTGCTTCAAAAAAGTTGAAAAATTACATGAAAAGATTTTGGTTTCAAAAAGTTGAAAATTTTCATGAAAAGATTTCGGCTTCAAAAAAGTTGAACATTTTCATGAAAAGATTTCGGCTTCAAAAAAGTTGAAAATTTTCATGAAGTATTTCGGCTTCAAAAAAATGGAACATTTTCAAGAAAAGATTTCGGCTTCAAAAAAGTCTAAGATTTTCATGAAAAGATTTCTGCTTCAAAAAAGTTGAAAATTTTCATGAAAAGATTTCGGCTTCAAAAAAGTTGACCATTTTCATGAAAAGATTTCGGCTTCAAAAAAGTTGAAAATTTTCATGAAAAGATTTAGACTTCAAAAAAGTTGAACATTTTCATCAAGTATTTCGACTTCAAAAAAGTCGAAGATTTTCATGAAAAGATTTCTGCTTCAAAAAAGTTGAAAATTTTCATGACAGGATTTTGGCTTCAAAAAAGTTTAAAAATTTCATGAAAAGATTTCGGCTTCAAAAAAGTTGAACATTTTCATGAAAAGATTTCTGCTTCAAAAAAGTTGAAAAATTACATGAAAAGATTTTGGTTTCAAAAAGTTGTAAATTTTCATGAAAAGATTTCGGCATCAAAAAGTTGAAAATTTTCATGAAAAGATTTCGGCATCAAAAAAGTTGAAAATTTTCATGACAGGATTTCGGTTTAAAAAAATTGAAAATTTTCATGAACTATTTCGGCATCAAATAAGTTGAAAATTTTCATGAAAAGATTTAGGTTTCAAAAAAGTTGAAAATTTTCATGAAGTATTTCGGCTTCAAAAAAGTCGAAAATTTTCATGAATTATTTCGGAATCAAAAAAGTTGAAAATTTTCATGAAAAGATTTCTGCTTCAAAACAGTTGAAAATTTTCATGAAAAGATTTCGGTTTCAAAAAAGTTGAACATTTTCATGAAAAGATTTCGGCTTCAAAAAAGTTGAACATTTTCATAAAGTATTTCGGCTTCAAAAAAATGGAACATATTCATGAAAAGATTTCGGCTTCAAAAAAGTTGAACATTTTCATGAAAAGATTTCGGCTTCAAAAAAGTTGAAGATTTTCATGAAAAGATTTCTGCTTCAAAAAAGTTGAATATTTATATGAAAAGATTCCTGCTTCAAAAAAGTCTAAGATTTTCATGAAAAGATTTCTGCTTCAAAAAAGTTGAAAATTTTCATGAAAAGATTTCGGCTTCAAAAAAGTTGTCCATTTTCATGAAAAGTTTTGGTTTCAAAAAGTTGAAAATTTTCATGAAAAGATTTTGGTTTCAAAAAAGTTGAACATTTTCATGAAAAGATTTTGGTTTCAAAAAGTTGAAAATTTTCATGAAAAGATTTCAGCTTCAAAAAAGTTGAAAATTTTCATAAAAAAATTTCGGCTTCAAAAAAGTTGAACATTTTCATGAAAAGATTTCTGCTTCAAAAAAGTTGAAAATTTACATGAAAAGATTTCGACTTCAAAAAAGTTGAACATTTTCATGAAGTATTTCGGCATCAAAAAAATGGAACATTTTCATGAAAAGATTTCGGCTTCAAAAAAGTTGAACATTTTCATGAAAAGATTTCTGCTTCAAAAAAGTTGAAAATGTTCATGATTTTTTTCGACTTCAAAAAAGTCTAAAATTTTCATGAAAAGATTTCGGCTTCAAAAAAGTTGAACATTTTCATGAAAAGATTTCGGCTTCAAAAAAGTTGAAAATTTTCATGAAAAGATTTCGGTTTCAAAAAGTTGAAAATTTTCATGAAAAGATTTAGACTTCAAAAAAGTTGAAAATTTTCATGAAGTATTTCGGCTTCAAAAAAATGGAACATTTTCATGAAAAGATTTCGGCTTCAAAAAAGTTGAACATTTTCATGAAGTATTTCGGCTTCAAAAAAATTTAACATTTTCATGAAAAGATTTCGGCTTCAAAAAAGTTGAACATTTTCATGAAAAGATTTCTGCTTCAAAAAAGTTGAAAATTTTCATGAAAAGATTTTGGTTTCAAAAAGTTGAAAATTTTCATGAAAAGATTTCGGCTTCAAAAAGTTGAACATTTTCATGAAAAGATTTCGGCTTCAAAAAAATTTAACATTTTCATGAAAAGATTTCGGCTTCAAATAAGTTGAACATTTTCATGAAAAGATTTCGGCTTCAAAAAAGTTGAACATTTTCATGAAAAGATTTCTGCTTCAAAAAAGTTGAAAATTTTCATGAAAAGATTTTGGTTTCAAAAAGTTGAAAATTTTCATGAAAAGATTTCGGCTTCAAAAAGTTGAACATTTTCATGAAAAGATTTCGGCTTCAAAAAAGTTGAAAATTTTCATGAAGTATTTCGGCTACAAAAAAATGGAACATTTTCATGAAAAGATTTCGGCTTCAAAAAAGTTGAACATTTTCATGAAAAGATTTCGGCTTCAAAAAAGTTGAACATTTTCATGAAAAGATTTAGGTTTCAAAAAAGTTGAAAATTTTCATGAAGTATTTCGGCTTCAAAAAAGTCTAAACTTTTCATGAACTATTTCGGCTTCAAAAAAGTTGAACATTTTCATGAAAAGATTTCTGCTTCAAAAAAGTTGAAAATTTACATGAAAAGATTTCGACTTCAAAAAAGTCTAAGATTTTCATGAAAAGATTTCTGCTTCAAAAAAGTTGAAAATTTTCATGAAAAGATTTCGGCTTCAAAAAAGTTGAACATTTTCATGAAAAGATTTCGGCTTCAAAAAAGTTGAAAATTTTCATGAAGTATTTCGGCTTCAAAAAAATGGAACATTTTCAAGAAAAGATTTCGGCTTCAAAAAAGTCTAAGATTTTCATGAAAAGATTTCTGCTTCAAAAAAGTTGAAAATTTTCATGAAAAGATTTCGGCTTCAAAAAGTGGAAAATTTTCATGAAAAGATTTCGGCTTCAAAAAAGTTGACCATTTTCATGAAAAGATTTCGGCTTCAAAAAAGTTGAAAATTTTCATGAAAAGATTTCGGCATCAAAAAGTTGAAAATTTTCATGAAAAGATTTCGGCATCAAAAAAGTTGAACATTTTCATGACAGGATTTCGGTTTAAAAAAATTGAAAATTTTCATGAACTATTTCGGCATCAAATAAGTTGAAAATTTTCATGAAAAGATTTAGGTTTCAAAAAAGTTGAAAATTTTCATGAAGTATTTCGGCTTCAAAAAAGTCGAAAATTTTCATGAACTATTTCGGCATCAAAAAAGTTGAAAATTTTCATGAAAAGATTTCTGCTTCAAAACAGTTGAAAATTTTCATGAAAAGATTTCGGTTTCAAAAAAGTTGAACATTTTCATGAAAAGATTTCGGCTTCAAAAAAGTTGAACATTTTCATAAAGTATTTCGGCTTCAAAAAAATGGAACATATTCATGAAAAGATTTCGGCTTCAAAAAAGTTGAAAATTTTCATGAAAAGATTTCGGCTTCAAAAAGTTGAACATTTTCATGAAAAGATTTTGGCTTCAAAAAAGTTGAAAATTTTCATGAAGTATTTCGGCTACAAAAAAATGGAACATTTTCATGAAAAGATTTCGGCTTCAAAAAAGTTGAACATTTTCATGAAAAGATTTCGGCTTCAAAAAAGTTGAACATTTTCATGAAAAGATTTAGGTTTCAAAAAAGTTGAAAATTTTCATGAAGTATTTCGGCTTCAAAAAAGTCTAAAAGTTTCATGAACTATTTCGGCTTCAAAAAAGTTGAACATTTTCATGAAAAGATTTCTGCTTCAAAAAAGTTGAAAATTTACATGAAAAGATTTCGACTTCAAAAAAGTCTAAGATTTTCATGAAAAGATTTCTGCTTCAAAAAAGTTGAAAATTTTCATGAAAAGATTTTGGCTTCAAAAAAGTTGAACATTTTCATGAAAAGATTTCGGCTTCAAAAAAGTTGAAAATTTTCATGAAGTATTTCGGCTTCAAAAAAATGGAACATTTTCAAGAAAAGATTTCGGCTTCAAAAAAGTCTAAGATTTTCATGAAAAGATTTCTGCTTCAAAAAAGTTGAAAATTTTCATGAAAAGATTTCGGCTTCAAAAAGTGGAAAATTTTCATGAAAAGATTTCGGCTTCAAAAAAGTTGACCATTTTCATGAAAAGATTTCGGCTTCAAAAAAGTTGAAAATTTTCATGAAAAGATTTCGGCATCAAAAAGTTGAAAATTTTCATGAAAAGATTTCGGCATCAAAAAAGTTGAACATTTTCATGACAGGATTTCGGTTTAAAAAAATTGAAAATTTTCATGAACTATTTCGGCATCAAATAAGTTGAAAATTTTCATGAAAAGATTTAGGTTTCAAAAAAGTTGAAAATTTTCATGAAGTATTTCGGCTTCAAAAAAGTCGAAAATTTTCATGAACTATTTCGGCATCAAAAAAGTTGACAATTTTCATGAAAAGATTTCTGCTTCAAAACAGTTGAAAATTTTCATGAAAAGATTTCGGTTTCAAAAAAGTTGAACATTTTCATGAAAAGATTTCGGCTTCAAAAAAGTTGAACATTTTCATAAAGTATTTCGGCTTCAAAAAAATGGAACATATTCATGAAAAGATTTCGGCTTCAAAAAAGTTGAACATTTTCATGAAAAGATTTCGGCTTCAAAAAAGTTGAAGATTTTCATGAAAAGATTTTTGCTTCAAAAAAGTTGAATATTTATATGAAAAGATTCCTGCTTCAAAAAAGTCTAAGATTTTCATGAAAAGATTTCTGCTTCAAAAAAGTTGAAAATTTTCATGAAAAGATTTCGGCTTCAAAAAGTTGAAAATTTTCATGAAAAGATTTCGGCTTCAAAAAAGTCTAAGATTTTCATGAAAAGATTTCTGCTTCAAAAAAGTTGAACATTTTCATGAAAAGATTTCGGCTTCAAAAAGTTGAAAATTTTCATGAAAAGATTTCTGCTTCAAAAAAGTTGAAAAATTACATGAAAAGATTTTGGTTTCAAAAAGTTGAAAATTTTCATGAAAAGATTTCGGCTTCAAAAAAGTTGAACATTTTCATGAAAAGATTTCTGCTTCAAAAAAGTTGAAAATTTTCATAAAAAGATTTCTGCTTCAAAAAAGTTGAAAATTTTCATGGAGTATTTCGGCTTCAAAAAAATGTAACATTTTCATGAAAAGATTTCGGCTTCAAAAAAGTTGAAAATTTTCATGAAGTATTTCGGCTTCAAAAAAATGGAACATTTTCATGAAAAGATTTCGGCTTCAAAAAAGTTGAAGATTTTCATGAAAAGATTTCGGCTTCAAAAAAGTTGAAGATTTTCATGAAAAGATTTCGACTTCAAAAAAGTTGAATATTTATATGAAAAGATTTCTGCTTCAAAAAAGTTGAAAATTTTCATGAAAAGATTTCGGCTTCAAAAAGTTGAAAATTTTCATGAAAAGATTTCGGCTTCAAAAAAGTTGACCATTTTCATGAAAAGATTTCGGCTTCAAAAAAGTTGAACATTTTCATGAAAAGATTTTGGTTTCAAAAAGTTGAAAATTTTCATGAAAAGATTTCTGCTTCAAAAAAGTTGAAAATTTTCATGAAAAGATTTCTGCTTCAAAAAAGTTGAAAATTTTCATGAAGTATTTCGGCTTCAAAAAAATGTAACATTTTCATGAAAAGATTTCGGCTTCAAAAAAGTTGAAAATTTTCATGAAGTATTTCGGCTTCAAAAAAATGGAACATTTTCATGAAAAGATTTCGGCTTCAAAAAACTTGAACATTTTCATGAAAAGATTTCTGCTTCAAAAAAGTTGAAAATTTTCATGAAAAGATTTTGGTTTCAAAAAGTTGAAAATTTTCATGAAAAGATTAAGGCTTCAAAAAAGTTGAACATTTTCATGAAAAGATTTCGGCTTCAAAAAAGATGAAAATTTTCATGAAGTATTTCGGCTTCAAAAAAATGTAACATTTTCATGAAAAGATTTCGGCTTCAAAAAAGTTGAAAATTTACATGAAAAGATTTCGACTTCAAAAAAGTCTAAGATTTTCATGAAAAGATTTCTGCTTCAAAAAAGTTGAAAATTTTCATGAAAAGATTTCGGCTTCAAAAAGTTGAAAATTTTCATGAAAAGATTTCTGCTTCAAAAAAGTTGAAAAATTACATGAAAAGATTTTGGTTTCAAAAAGTTGAAAATTTTCATGAAAAGATTTCTGCTTCAAAAAAGTTGAAAATTTTACAGAAGTATTTCGGCTTCAAATAAATGTAACATTTTCATGAAAAGATTTCGGCTTCAAAAAAGTTGAACATTTTCATGAAGTATTTCGGCTTCAAAAAAATGGAACATTTTCATGAAAAGATTTCGGCTTCAAAAAAGTTGAACATTTTCATGAAGTATTTCGGCTTTAAAAAAAATGGAACATTTTCATGAAAAGATTTCGGCTTCAAAAAAGTTGAACATTTTCATGAAAAGATTTCGGCTTGAAAAAAGTTGAAAATTTACATGAAAAGATTTCGACTTCAAAAAAGTCTAAGATTTTCATGAAAAGATTTTGGTTTCAAAAAAGTTGAACATTTTCATGAAAAGATTTCAGCTTCAAAAAGGTTGAAAACTTTCATGAACTATTTCGACTTCAAAAAAGTCGAAGATTTTCATGAAAAGATTTCGGCTTAAAAAAAGTTGAAAATTTTCATGAAGTATTTCGGCTGCAAAAAAGTCTAAAATTTTCATGAAAAGATTTATGCTTCAAAAAAGATGAAAATTTTCATGAAAAGATTTCGGCTTTAAAAAAGTTGAACATTTTCATGAAGTATTTCGACTACAAAAAAGTCTAAAATTTTCATGAAAAGATTTATGTTTCAAAAAAGATGAAAATTTTCATGAAAAGATTTCGGCATCAAAAAAGTTGAACATTTTCATGAAAAGATTTCGGCTTCAAAAAAATTGAAAATTTTCATGAACTGTTTCGGCATCAAAAAAGTTGAAAATTTTCATGAAAAGATTTAGGTTTCAAAAAAGTTGAAAATTTTCATGACAGGATTTTGGCTTCAAAAAGGTTGAAAACTTTCATGAACTATTTCGACTTCAAAAAAGTCGAAGATTTTCATGAAAAGATTTCGGCTTCAAAAAAGTTGAAAATTTTCATGAAGTATTTCGGCTGCAAAAAAATTGAACATTTTCATGAAAAGATTTTGGCTTCAAAAAAGTTGAACATTTTCATGAAAAGATTTCGGCTTCAAAAAAGTTGAATATTTTCATGAAAAGATTTCTGCTTCAAAAAAGTTGAAAATTTACATGAAAAGATTTCGACTTCAAAAAAGTCTAAGATTTTCATGAAAAGATTTCGGCTTCAAAAAAGTTGAAAATTTTCATGAAAAGATTTCGGCTTCAAAAAAGTTGAACATTTTCATGAAAAGATTTCTGCTTCAAAAAAGTTGAAAATTTACATGAAAAGATTTCGACTTCAAAAAAGTCTAAGATTTTCATGAAAAGATTTCGGCTTCAAAAAAGTTGAACATTTTCATGAAAAGATTTCTGCTTCAAAAAAGTTGAAAATTTACATGAAAAGATTTCGATTTCAAAAAAGTCTAAGATTTTCATGAAAAGATTTCTGCTTCAAAAAAGTTGAAAATTTTCATGAAAAGATTTCGGCTTCAAAAAAGTTGAAAATTTTCATGAAAAGATTTCAGCTTCAAAAAAGTTGAAAATTTTCATGAAAAGATTTCGACTAAAAAAAAGTTTAAGATTTTCATGAAAAGATTTCGGCTTCAAAAAAGTTGAAAATTTTCATGAAAAGATTTTGGTTTCAAAAAAGTTGAACATTTTCATGAAAAGATTTCAGCTTCAAAAAGGTTGAAAACTTTCATGAACTATTTCGACTTCAAAAAAGTCGAAGATTTTCATGAAAAGATTTCGGCTTCAAAAAAGTTGAAAATTTTCCTGAAGTATTTCGGCTTCAAAAAGTTGAAAATTTTCATGAAAAGATTTCGGCTTCAAGAAGTTGAAAATTTTCATGAAAAGATTTCGGCTTCAAAAAAGTTGACCATTTTCATGAAAAGATTTCGGCTTCAAAAAAGTTGAAAATTTTCAAGAAAAGATTTTGGTTTCAATAAGTTGAAAATTTTCATGAAAAGATTTCAGCTTCAAAAAGGTTGAAAACTTTCATGAACTATTTCGACTTCAAAAAAGTCGAAGATTTTCATGAAAAGATTTCGGCTTCAAAAAAGTTGAAAATTTTCATGAAGTATTTCGGCTTCAAAAAAGTCTAAAATTTTCATGAAAAGATTTCGGCTTCAAAAAAGATGAAAATTTTCATGAAGAGATTTCGGCTTCAAAAAGTTGAAAATTTTCATGAAAAGATTTCGGCTTCAAAAAAGTTGAAAATTTTCATGAAAAGATTTCGGTTTCAAAAAGTTGAAAATTTTCATGAAAAGATTTCTGCTTCAAAAAAGTTGAAAATTTTCATGACAGGATTTTGCCTTCAAAAAGGTTGAAAACTTTCATGAAGTATTTCGACTTCAAAAAAGTCGAAGATTTTCATGAAAAGATTTCGGCTTCAAAAAAGTTTAACATTTTCATGAAAAGATTTCGGCTTCAAAAAAGTTGAACATTTTCATGAAAAGATTTTGGTTTCAAAAAGTTGAACATTTTCATGAAAAGATTTCGGCTTCAATAAAGTTGAACATTTTCATGAAAAGATTTCGGCTTCAAAAAAGTTGAAAATTTTTATGAAGAATTTTGGCTTCAAAAAAGTTGAAAATTTTCATGAAAAGATTTCGGCTTCAAAAAAGTTGAAAATTTTCATGAACAGATTTCGGTTTCAAAAAGTTGAAAATTTTCATGAAAAGATCTCGGCTTCAAAAAAGTTGAACATTTTCATGAAAAGATTTCGGCTTCAAAAAAGTTGAAAATTTTCATGAAAAGATTTCGGCTTCAAAAAATTGGAACATTTTCATGAAAAGATTTCGGCTTCAAAAAAGTTGAACATTTTCATGAAAAGATTTCGACTTCAAAAAAGTCTAAGATTTTCATGAAAAGATTTCTGCTGCAAAAAAGTTGAAAATTTTCATGAAAAGATTTCGACTTCAAAAAAGTCTAAGATTTTCATTAAAAGATTTCTGCTTCAAAAAAGTAAGAAAATTTTCATGAAAAGATTTCGGCTTCAAAAAGTTGAACATTTTCATGAAAAGATTTCGGCTTCAAAAAAGTTGACCATTTTCATGAAAAGATTTCGGCTTCAAAAAAGTTTAAGATTTTCATGAAAAGATTTCGGCTTCAAAAAGTTGAAAATTTTCATGAAAAGATTTCGGCTACAAAAAGTTGACCATTTTCATGAAAAGATTTCGGCTTCAAAAAAGTTGAAAATTTTCATGAAAAGATTTCGGCTTCAAAAAAATGGAACATTTTCATGAAAAAATTTCGGCTTCAAAAAAGTTGAACATTTTCATGAAAAGATTTCTGCTTCAAAAAAGTTGAAAATTTACATGAAAAGATTTCGACTTCAAAAAAGTCTAAGATTTTCATGAAAAGATTTCTGCTTCAAAAAAGTTGAAAATTTTCATGAAAATATTTCGGCTTCAAAAAGTTGAAAATTTTCATGAAAAGATTTCTGCTTCAAAAAGTTGAAAATTTTCATGAAAAGATTTCGGCTTCAAAAAAGTTGACCATTTTCATGAAAAGATTTCGGCTTCAAAAAAGTTGAATATTTTCATGAAAAGATTTCGGCTTCAAAAAAGTTGAACATTTTCATGAAAAGATTTCGGTTTCAAAAAGTTGAAAATTTTCATGAAAAGATTTCGACTTCAAAAAAGTCTAAGATTTTCATTAAAAGATTTCTGCTTCAAAAAAGTAAGAAAATTTTCATGAAAAGATTTCGGCTTCAAAAAGTTGAACATTTTCATGAAAAGATTTCGGCTTCAAAAAAGTTGACCATTTTCATGAAAAGATTTCGGCTTCAAAAAAGTTTAAGATTTTCATGAAAAGATTTCGGCTTCAAAAAGTTGAAAATTTTCATGAAAAGATTTCGGCTTCAAAAAGTTGACCATTTTCATGAAAAGATTTCGGCTTCAAAAAAGTTGAAAATTTTCATGAACAGATTTCGGTTTCAAAAAGTTGAAAATTTTCATGAAAAGATCTCGGCTTCAAAAAAGTTGAACATTTTCATGAAAAGATTTCGGCTTCAAAAAAGTTGAAAATTTTCATGAAAAGATTTCGGCTTCAAAAAAATGGAACATTTTCATGAAAAGATTTCGGCTTCAAAAAAGTTGAACATTTTCATGAAAAGATTTCTGCTTCAAAAAAGTTGAAAATTTACATGAAAAGATTTCGACTTCAAAAAAGTCTAAGATTTTCATGAAAAGATTTCTGCTTCAAAAAAGTTGAAATTTTTCATGAAAATATTTCGGCTTCAAAAAGTTGAAAATTTTCATGAAAAGATTTCTGCTTCAAAAAGTTGAAAATTTTCATGAAAAGATTTCGGCTTCAAAAAAGTTGACCATTTTCATGAAAAGATTTCGGCTTCAAAAAAGTTGAATATTTTCATGAAAAGATTTCGGCTTCAAAAAAGTTGAAAATTCTCATGAAAAGATTTCGGTTTCAAAAAGTTGAAAATTTTCATGAAAAGATTTCTGCTTCAAAAAAGTTGAAAATTTTCATGACAGGATTTTGGCTTCAAAAAGGTTGAAAACTTTCATGAACTATTTCGACTTCAAAAAAGTCGAAGATTTTCATGAAAAGATTTCGGCTTCAAAAAAGTTGAAAATTTTCATGAAGTATTTCGGCTGCAAAAAAATGGAACATTTTCATGAAAAGATTTCGGCTTCAAAAAAGTTGAACATTTTCATGAAAGGATTTCTGCTTCAAAAAAGTTAAAAAAATTTACATGAAAAGATTTCGGCTTCAAAAAGTTGACCATTTTCATGAAAAGATTTCGGCTTCAAAAAAGTTGAAAATTTTCATGAACAGATTTCGGTTTCAAAAAGTTGAAAATTTTCATGAAAAGATCTCGGCTTCAAAAAAGTTGAACATTTTCATGAAAAGATTTCGGCTTCAAAAAAGTTGAAAATTTTCATGAAAAGATTTCGGCTTCAAAAAAATGGAACATTTTCATGAAAAGATTTCGGCTTCAAAAAACTTGAATATTTTCATGAAAAGATTTCTGCTTCAAAAAAGTTGAAAATTTACATGAAAAGATTTCGACTTCAAAAAAGTCTAAGATTTTCATGAAAAGATTTCTGCTTCAAAAAAGTTGAAAATTTTCATGAAAAGATTTCAGCTTCAAAAAGTTGAAAATTTTCATGAAAAGATTTCGGCTTCAAAAAAGTTGAAAATTTTCATGAAAAGATTTCGGCTTCAAAAAGTTGACCATTTTCATGAAAAGATTTCGGCTTCAAAAAAGTTGAAAATTTTCATGAAAAGATCTCGACTTCAAAAAAGTCGAAGATTTTCATGAAAAGATTTCGGCTTCAAAAAAGTTGAAAATTTTCATGAAGTATTTCGGCTTCAAAAAAGTCTAAAATTTTCATGAAAAGAATTCGGCTTCAAAAAAGATGAAAATTTTCAAGAAAAGATTTTGGTTTCAATAAGTTGAAAATTTTCATGAAAAGATTTCAGCTTCAAAAATGTTGAAAACTTTCATGATCTATTTCGACTTCAAAAAAGTCGAAGATTTTCATGAAAAGATTTCGGCTTCAAAAAAGTTGAAAATTTTCATGAAGTATTTCGGCTTCAAAAAAGTCTAAAATTTTCATGAAAAGATTTCGGCTTCAAAAAAGATGAAAATTTTCATGAAAAGATTTCGGCTTCAAAAAAGTTGAAAATTTTCATGAAGTATTTCGGCTTCAAAAAAGTCTAAAATTTTCATGAAAAGATTTCGGCTTCAAAAAAGATGAAAATTTTCATGAAAAGATTTCGGCTTCAAAAAGTTGAAAATTTTCATGAAAAGATTTCGACTTCAAAAAAGTCTAAGATTTTCATGAAAAGATTTCTGCTTCAAAAAAGTTGAAAATGTTCATGAAAAGATTTCGGCTTCAAAAAGTTGAAAATTTTCATGAACAGATTTCGGTTTCAAAAAGTTGAAAATTTACATGAAAAGATTTCGAATTCAAAAAAGTCTAAGATTTTCATGAAAAGATTTCTGCTTCAAAAAGTTGAAAATTTTCATGAAAAGATTTCGGCTTCAAAAAGTTGACCATTTTCATGAAAAGATTTCAGCTTCAAAAAAGTTGAAAATTTTCATGAACAGATTTCGGTTTCAAAAAGTTGAAAATTTTCATGAAAAGATCTCGGCTTCAAAAAAGTTGAACATTTTCATAAAAAGATTTCGGCTTCAAAAAAGTTGAAAATTTTCATGAAAAGATTTCGGCTTCAAAAAAGTTGAAAATTTTCATGAAAAGATTTCGGCTTCAAAAAGTTGACCATTTTCATGAAAAGATTTCGGCTTCAAAAAGTTGAAAATTTTCATGAAAAGATTTCGGCTTCAAAAAAGTTGACCATTTTCATGAAAAGATTTATGCTTCAAAAAAGTTGAAAATTTTCATGAAAAGATTTCGGTTTCAAAAAGTTGAAAATTTTCATGAAAAGATTTCTGCTTCAAAAAAGTTGAAAATTTTCATGACAGGATTTTGGCTTCAAAAAGGTTGAAAACTTTCATGAACTATTTCGACTTCAAAAAAGTCGAAGATTTTCATGAATAGATTTCGGCTTCAAAAAAGTTGAAAATTTTCATGAAGTATTTCGGCTGCAAAAAAATGGAACATTTTCATGAAAAGATTTCGGCTTCAAAAAAGTTGAACATTTTCATGAAAAGATTTCTGCTTCAAAAAAGTTGAAAATTTACATGAAAAGATTTCGAATTCAAAAAAGTCTAAGATTTTCATGAAAAGATTTCTGCTGCAAAAAAGTTGAAAATTTTCATGAAAAGATTTCTGCTGCAAAAAAGTTGAAAATTTTCATGAAAAGATTTCGGCTTCAAAAAAGTTGACCAATTTCATGAAAAGATTTCGGTTTCAAAAAGTTGAAAATTTTCATGAAAAGAATTCTGCTTCAAAAAGTTGAAAATTTTCATGAAAAGATTTCGACTTCAAAAAAGTCTAAGATTTTCATGAAAAGATTTCTGCTTCAAAAAAGTTGAAAATTTTCATGAAAAGATTTCGGCTTAAAAAGTTGAAAATTTTCATGAAAAGATTTCGGCTTCAAAAAAGTTGACCATTTTCATGAAAAGATTTCCGTTTCAAAAAGTTGAAAATTTTCATGAAAAGAATTCTGCTTCAAAAAAGTTTAAAATTTTCATGAAAAGATTTCGGCTTCAAAAAGTTGAAAATTTTCATGAAAAGATTTCGACTTCAAAAAAGTCTAAGATTTTCATGAAAAGATTTCGGCTTCAAAAAGTTGAACATTTTCATGAAAAGATTTCTGCTTCAAAAAAGTTGAAAATTTTCATGACAGGATTTTGGCTTCAAAAAGGTTGAAAACTTTCATGAACTATTTCGACTTCAAAAAAGTCGAAGATTTTCATGAAAAGATTTCGGCTTCAAAAAAGTTGAAAATTTTCATGAAGTATTTCAGCTGCAAAAAAGTCTAAAATTTTCATGAAAAGATTTCTGCTTCAAAAAAGTTGAAAATTTTCATGAAAAGATTTCTACTTCAAAAAGTTGAAAATTTTCATGAAAAGATTTCGGCTTCAAAAAAGTCAAAAACTTTCATGAAAAGATTTCGGCTTCAAAAAAGTTGAAAATTTACATGAAAAGATTTCGACTTCAAAAAAGTCTAAGATTTTCATGAAAAGATTTCTGCTTCAAAAAAGTTGAAAATTTTCATGAAAAGATTTCGGCTTCAAAAAGTTGAACATTTTCATGAAAAGATTTCGGCTTCAAAAAAGTTGACCATTTTCATGAAAAGATTTCGGCTTCAAAAAAGTTGACCATTTTCATGAAAAGATTTCAGCTTCAAAAAAGTTGAAAATTTTCATGAAAAGATTTTGGTTTCAAAAAGTTGAAAATTTTCATGAAAAGATTTCGGCTTCAAAAAAGTTGAAAATTTTCATGAAAAGATTTTGGTTTCAAAAAGTTGAAGACTTTCATGAACTATTTCGACTTCAAAAAAGTCGAAGATTTTCATGAAAAGATTTCGGCTTCAAAAAAGTTGAAAATTTTCATGAAAGGATTTCTGCTTCAAAAAAGTTGAAAATTTTCATGAAAAGATTTCTACTTCAAAAAGTTGAAAATTTTCATGAAAAGATTTCGGCTTCAAAAAAGTCAAAAACTTTCATGAAAAGATTTCGGCTTCAAAAAAGTTGAAAATTTACATGAAAAGATTTCGACTTCAAAAAAGTCTAAGATTTTCATGAAAAGATTTCGGCTTGAAAAAAGTTGAAAATTTTCATGAAAAGATTTCGGCTTCAAAAAGTTGAACATTTTCATGAAAAGATTTCGGCTTCAAAAAAGTTGACCATTTTCATGAAAAGATTTCGGCTTCAAAAAAGTTGACCATTTTCATGAAAAGATTTCAGCTTCAAAAAAGTTGAAAATTTTCATGAAAAGATTTTGGTTTCAAAAAGTTGAAAATTTTCATGAAAAGATTTCGGCTTCAAAAAAGTTGAAAATTTTCATGAAAAGATTTTGGTTTCAAAAAGTTGAAGACTTTCATGAACTATTTCGACTTCAAAAAAGTCGAAGATTTTCATGAAAAGATTTCGGCTTCAAAAAAGTTGAAAATTTTCATGAAAGGATTTCTGCTTCAAAAAAGTTGAAAATTTTCATGAAAAGATTTCTGCTTCAAAAAAGTTGAAAATTTTCATGAAAAGATTTCTACTTCAAAAAGTTGAAAATTTTCATGAAAAGATTTCGGCTTCAAAAAAGTCAAAAATTTTCATGAAAAGATTTCGGCTTCAAAAAAGATGAAAATTTACATGAAAAGATTTCGACTTCAAAAAAGTCTAAGATTTTCATGAAAAGATTTCTGCTTCAAAAAAGTTGAAAATTTTCATGAAAAGATTTTGGTTTCAAAAAGTTGAAAATTTTCATGAAAAGATTTCGGCTTCAAAAAAGTTGAAAATTTTCATGAAAAGATTTTGGTTTCAAAAAGTTGAAGACTTTCATGAACTATTTCGACTTCAAAAAAGTCGAAAATTTTCATGAAAAGATTTCGGTTTCAAAAAGTTGAAAATTTTCATGAAAAGATTTCAGCTTCAAAAAAGATGAAAATTTTCATGAAAAGATTTCGGCTTCAAAAAGTTGAAAATTTTCATGAAAAGATTTCGGCTTCAAAAAAGTTGACCATTTTCATGAAAAGATTTCGGCTTCAAAAAGTTGAAAATTTTCATGAAAAGATTTCTGCTTCAAAAAAGTTGAAAATTTTCATGACAGGATTTTGGCTTCAAAAAGGTTGAAAACTTTCATGAACTATTTCGACTTCAAAAAAGTCGAAGATTTTCATGAAAAGATTTCGGCTTCAAAAAAGTTGAAAATTTTCATGAAGTATTTCGGCTTCAAAAAAATGGAACATTTTCATGAAAAGATTTCTGCTTCAAAAAAGTTGAAAATTTTCATGAAAAGATTTCGGCTTAAAAAAGTTGAAAATTTTCATGAAAAGATTTCGGCTTCAAAAAGTTGAAAATTTTCATGAAAAGATTTCGGCTTCAAAAAAGTTGAAAATTTTCATGAAAAGATCTCGGCTTCAAAAAAGTTGAAAATTTTCATGAAAGATTTCGGCTTCAAAAAAGTTGACCATTTTCATGAAAAGATTTCAGCTTCAAAAAAGTTGAACATTTTCATGAAAAGATTTCAGCTTCAAAAAGGTTGAAAACTTTCATGAACTATTTCGACTTCAAAAAAGTCGAAAATTTTCATGAAAAGATTTCGGTTTCAAAAAGTTGAAAATTTTCATGAAAAGATCTCGGCTTCAAAAAAGTTGAACATTTTCATGAAAAGATTTCGGCTTCAAAAAAGTTGACCATTTTCATGAAAAGATTTCGGCTTCAAAAAAGTTGAAAATTTTCATGAAAAGATTTCGGTTTCAAAAAGGTTGAAAATTTTCATGAAAAGATTTCAGCTTCAAAAAGGTAGAAAACTTTCATGAACTATTTCGACTTCAAAAAAGTCGAAAATTTTCATGAAAAGATTTCGGTTTCAAAAAAGTTGAACATTTTCATGAAAAGATTTCGGCTTCAAAAAAGTTGACCATTTTCATGAAAAGATTTCGGCTTCAAAAAAGTTGAAAATTTTCATGAAAAGATTTCGGTTTCAAAAAGTTGAAAATTTTCATGAAAAGATTTCAGCTTCAAAAAGGTTGAAAACTTTCATGAACTATTTCGACTTCAAAAAAGTCGAAGATTTTCATGAAAAGATTTCGGCTTCAAAAAAGTTGAAAATTATCATGAAGTATTTCGGCTGCAAAAAAGTCTAAAATTTTCATGAAAAGATTTTGGCTTCAAAAAAGTCAAAAACTTTCATGAAGTATTTCGGCTTCAAAAAAGTTGAAAATTTTCATGAAAAGATTTCTACTTCAAAAAGTTGAAAATTTTCATGAAAAGATCTCGGCTTCAAAAAAGTTGAACATTTTCATGAAAAGATTTCGGATTCAAAAAAGTTGAAAATTTTCATGAAAAGATTATGGTTTCAAAAAAGTTGACCATTTTCATGAAAAGATTTCGGCTTCAAAAAAGTTGAAAATTTTCATGAAGTATTTCAGCTTCTAAAAACTTGAAAATTTTCATGAAGTATTTCAGCTTCAAAAAACTTGAAATTTTTCATGAAAAGATTTCTGCTTCAAAAAAGTTGAAAATTTTCATGAAAAGATTTTGGTTTCAAAAAGTTGAAAATTTTCATGAAAAGATTTCGGCTTCAAAAAAATGGAACATTTTCATGAAAAGATTTCAGCTTCAAAAAAGTTGAACATTTTCATGAAAAGATTTCTGCTTCAAAAAAGTTTAAAATTTTCATGAAAAGATTTCGGCTTCAAAAAAGTTGAAAATTTTCATGAAAAGATTTCTACTTCAAAAAGTTGAAAATTTTCATGAAAAGATTTCGGCTTCAAAAAAGTTGAAGATTTTCATGAAAACATTTCGGCTTCAAAAAAGTTGACCATTTTCATGAAAAGATTTCGGCTTCAAAAAAGTTGAAGATTTTCATGAAAAGATTTCGGCTTCAAAAAAGTCTAAGATTTTCATGAAATGATTTCTGCTTCAAAAAAGTTGAAAATTTTCATGAAAAGATTTCAGCTTCAGAAAGTTGAAAACTTTAATGAACTATTTCGACTTCAAAAAAGTCGAAAATTTTCATGAAAAGATTTCGGCTTCAAAAAAGTTGACCATTTTCATGAAAAGATTTCAGCTTCAAAAAAGTCGAAGATTTTCATGAAAAGATTTCGGCTTCAAAAAAGTCGAATATTTTCATGAAGTATTTCGGCTGCAAAAAAGTCTAAAATTTTCATGAAAAGATTTATGCTTCAAAAAAGTTGAAAATTTTCAAGAAAATATTTCGGCATCAAAAAAGTTGACCATTTTCATGAAAAGATTTCGGCTTCAAAAAAGTTGAACATTTTCATGAAAAGATTTCGGTTTCAAAAAGTTGAAAATTTTCATGAAAAGATTTCTGCTTCAAAAAAGTTGAAAATTTTCATGACAGGATTTTAGCTTAAAAAAAATGGAACATTTTCATGAAAAGATTTCGGCTTCAAAAAACTTGAACATTTTCATTAAAAGATTTCTGCTTCAAAAAAGTTGAAAATTTACATGAAAAGATTTCGGCTTCAAAAAAGTTGAACATTTTCATGAAAAGATTTTGGTTTCAAAAAGTTGAAAATTTTCATGAAAAGATTTCAGCTTCAAAAAGGTTGAAAATTTTCATGAAAAGATTTCGGCTTAAAAAAGTTGAAAATTTTCAAGAAAAGATTTCGGCTTCAAAAAGTTGAAAATTTTCATGAAAAGATTTCGGCTTCAAAAAAGTTGAAAATTTTCATGAAAGATTTCGGCTTCAAAAAAGTTGACCATTTTCATGAAAAGATTTCAGCTTCAAAAAAGTTGAATATTTTCATGAAAAGATTTCAGCTTCAAAAAGTTGAAAACTTTCATGAACTATTTCGACTTCAAAAAAGTCGAAACTTTTCATGAAAAGATTTCGGTTTCAAAAAGTTGAAAATTTTCATGAAAAGATCTCGGCTTCAAAAAAGTTGAAAATTATCATGAAGTATTTCGGCTGCAAAAAAGTCTAAAATTTTCATGAAAAGATTTTGGCTTCAAAAAAGTCAAAAACTTTCATGAAGTATTTCGGCTTCAAAAAAGTTGAAAATTTTCATGAAAAGATTTCTACTTCAAAAATTTGAAAATTTTCATGAAAAGATTTCGGCTTCAAAAAAATGGAACATTTTCATGAAAAGATTTCAGCTTCAAAAAAGTTGAACATTTTCATGAAAAGATTTCTGCTTCAAAAAAGTTTAAAATTTTCATGAAAAGATTTCGGCTTCAAAAAAGTTGAACATTTTCATGAAGTGTTTCGGCTTGAAAAAAGTTGACCATTTTCATGAAAAGATTTCTACTTCAAAAAGTTGAAAATTTTCATGAAAAGATTTCGGCTTCAAAAAAGTTGAAGATTTTCATGAAAAGATTTCGGCTTCAAAAAAGTTGACCATTTTCATGAAAAGATTTCGGCTTCAAAAAAGTTGAAGATTTTCATGAAAAGATTTCGGCTTCAAAAAAGTCTAAGATTTTCCTGAAATGATTTCTGCTTCAAAAAAGTTGAAAATTTTCATGAAAAGATTTCAGCTTCAAAAAGTTGAAAACTTTAATCAACTATTTCGACTTCAAAAAAGTCGAAAATTTTCATGAAAAGATTTCGGCTTCAAAAAAGTTGACCATTTTCATGAAAAGATTTCAGCTTCAAAAAAGTCGAAGATTTTCATGAAAAGATTTCGGCTTCAAAAAAGTCGAATATTTTCATGAAGTATTTCGGCTGCAAAAAAGTCTAAAATTTTCATGAAAAGATTTATGCTTCAAAAAAGTTGAAAACTTTCATGAAAAGATTTCGGCTTCAAAAAAGTTGACCATTTTCATGAAAAGATTTCGGCTTCAAAAAAGTTGAACATTTTCATGAAAAGATTTCGGTTTCAAAAAGTTGAAAATTTTCATGAAAAGATTTCTGCTTCAAAAAAGTTGAAAATTTTCATGACAGGATTTTAGCTTAAAAAAAATGGAACATTTTCATGAAAAGATTTCGGCTTCAAAAAACTTGAACATTTTCATTAAAAGATTTCTGCTTCAAAAAAGTTGAAAATTTACATGAAAAGATTTCGGCTTCAAAAAGTTGAAAATTTTCATGAAAAGATTTCGGCTTCAAAAAAGTTGATCATTTTCATGAAAAGATTTCGGCTTCAAAAAAGTTTAAAATTTTTCTGAAAAGATTTCGGTTTCAAAAAGTTTAAAATTTTCATGAAAAGATTTCAGCTTCAAAAAAGATGAAAATTATCATGAAGTATTTCGGCTGCAAAAAAGTCTAAAATTTTCATGAAAAGATTTTGGCTTCAAAAAAGTCAAAAACTTTCATGAAGTATTTCGGCTTCAAAAAAGTTGAAAATTTTCATGAAAAGATTTCGGCTTCAAAAAAGTTGAAAATTTTCATGAAGTATTTCGGCTGCAAAAAAGTCTAAAATTTTCATGAAAAGATTTATGCTTCAAAAAAGATGAAAATTTTCATGAAAAGATTTCGGCTTCAAAAAGTTGAAAATTTTCATGAAAAGATTTCGGCTTCAAAAAAGTTGACCATTTTCATGAAAAGATTTCAGCTTCAAAAAAGTTGAAAATTTTCATGAAAAGATTTCTGCTTCAAAAAAGTTCAACATTTTCATGAAAAGATTTCGGCTTCAAAAAAGTTGAACATTTTCATGAAAAGATTTCAGCTTCAAAAAAGTTGAAAATTTTCATGAAAAGATTTCTGCTTCAAAAAAGTTCAACATTTTCATGAAAAGATTTCGGCTTCAAAAAAGTTGAACATTTTCATGAAAAGATTTCTGCTTCAAAAAAGTTGATAATTTACATGAAAAGATTTCGACTTCAAAAAAGTCTAAGATTTTCATGAAAAGATTTCGGCTTCAAAAAAGTTGACCATTTTCATGAAAAGATTTCGGCTTCAAAAAAGTTTAAAATTTTCATGAAAAGATTTCGTTTTCAAAAAGTTGAAAATTTTCATGAAAAGATCTCGGCTTCAAAAAAGTTGAATATTTTCATGAAAAGATTTCGGCTTCAAAAAAGTTGAAAATTTTCATGAAAATATTTTGGTTTCAAAAAACTTGAACTTTTTCATGAAAAGATTTCTGCTTCAAAAAAGTTGAAAATTTTCATGAAAAGATTTTGGTTTCAAAAAAGTTGACCATTTTCATGAAAAGATTTCGGCTTCAAAAAAGTTGAAAATTTTCATGAAAAGATTTCGGCTTCAAAAAAGTTGAACTTTTTCATGAAAAGATTTCTGCTTCAAAAAAGTTGAAAATGTTCATGAAAAGATTTTGGTTTCAAAAAGTTGAAAATTTTCATGAAAAGATTTCGGCTTCAAAAAAATGGAACATTTTCATGAAAAGATTTCGGCTTCAAAAAAGTTGAAAATTTTCATGAAAAGATTTCTGCTTCAAAAAAGTTTAAAATTTTCATGAAAAGATTTCGGCTTCAAAAAAGTTGAAAATTTTCATGAAAAGATTTTGGTTTCAAAAAACTTGAACTTTTTCATGAAAAGATTTCGGCTTCAAAAAACTTGAACTTTTTCATGAAAAGATTTCGGCTTCAAAAAAGTTGAAAATTTTCATGAAAAGATTTCGGCTTCAAAAAAATGGAACATTTTCATGAAAAGATTTCGGCTTCAAAAAACTTGAACATTTTCATGAAAAGATTTCGGCTTCAAAAAACTTGAACTTTTTCATGAAAAGATTTCTGCTTCAAAAAAGTTGAAAATTTTCATGAAAAGATTTTGGTTTCAAAAAGTTGAAAATTTTCATGAAAAGATTTCGGCTTCAAAAAAATGGAACATTTTCATGAAAAGATTTCGGCTTCAAAAAAGTTGAACATTTTCATGAAAAGATTTCGGCTTCAAAAAAGTTGAAAATTTTCATGAAGTATTTCGGCTTCAAAAAAATGGAACATTTTCATGAAAAGATTTCGGCTTCAAAAAAGTTTAAAATGTACATGAAAAGATTTCGACTTCAAAAAAGTCTAAGGTTTTCATGAAAAGATTTCTGCTTCAAAAAAGTTGAAAATTTTCATGGAAAGATTTCGGTTTCAAAAAGTTGAAAATTTTCATTAAAAGATTTCGGCTTCAAAAAAGTTGACCATTTTCATGAAAAGATTTTGGCTTCAAAAAAGTTGAAAATTTTCATGAAAAGATCTCGGCTTCAAAAATGTTCAACATTTTCATGAAAAGATTTCGGCTTCAAAAAAGTTGAAAATTTTCATGAAAAGATTTCGGCTTCAAAAAAGTTGAAAATTTTCATGAAGTATTTCAGCTTCAAAAAACTTGAACATTTTTATGAAAAGATTTCGGCTTCAAAAAACTTGAACTTTTTCATGAAAAGATTTCTGCTTCAAAAAAGTTGAAAATTTTCATGAAAAGATCTCGGCTTCAAAAAAGTTGAAAATTTTCATGAAAAGATTTCGGCTTCAAAAAAGTTGAAAATTTTCATGAAAAGATTTCGGCTTCAAAAAAGTTGAAGATTTTCATGAAAAGATTTCGGCTTCAAAAAAGTTGACCATTTTCATGAAAAGATTTCGGCTTCAAAAAAGTTGCAAATTTTCATGAAAAGATTTCGTTTTCAAAAAGTTGAAAATTTTCATGAAAAGATCTCGGCTTCAAAAAAGTTGAAAATTTTCATGAAAAGATTTCGGCTTCAAAAAAGTTGACCATTTTCATGAAAAGATTTCGGCTTCAAAAAAGTTGAAAATTTTCATGAAGTATTTCAGCTTCAAAAAACTTGAACATTTTCATGAAAAGATTTCGGCTTCAAAAAACTTGAACTTTTTCATGAAAAGATTTCTGCTTCAAAAAAGTTGAAAATGTTCATGAAAAGATTTTGGTTTCAAAAAGTTGAAAATTTTCATGAAAAGATTTCGGCTTCAAAAAAAATGGAACATTTTCATGAAAAGATTTCGGCTTCAAAAAACTTGAAAATTTTCATGAAAAGATTTCTGCTTCAAAAAAGTTTAAAATTTTCATGAAAAGATTTCGGCTTCAAAAAAGTTGAACATTTTCATGAAGTATTTCGGCTTGAAAAAAGTTGAAAATTTACATTAAAAGATTTCGGCTTCAAAAAAGTTGAAAATTTTCATGAAAAGATTTCTACTTCAAAAAGTTGAAAATTTTCATGAAAAGATTTCGGCTTCAAAAAAGTTGAAGATTTTCATGAAAAGATTACGGCTTCAAAAAAGTTGACCATTTTCATGAAAAGATTTCGGCTTCAAAAAAGTTGAAAATTTTCATGAAAAGATTTCGTTTTCAAAAAGTTGAAAATTTTCATGAAAAGATCTCAGCTTCAAAAAAGTTGAAAATTTTCATGAAAAGATTTCGGCTTCAAAAAAGTTCAAAATTTTCATGAAAAGATTTTGGTTTCAAAAAAGTTAACCATTTTCATGAAAAGATTTCGGCTTCAAAAAAGTTGAAAATTTTCATGAAAAGATTTCAGCTTCAAAAAAGTTGAACATTTTCATGAAAAGATTTCAGCTTCAAAAAGGTTGAAAACTTTCATGAACTATTTCGACTTCAAAAAAGTCGAAAATTTTCATGAAAAGATTTCGGTTTCAAAAAGTTGAAAATTTTCATGAAAAGATCTCGGCTTCAAAAAAGTTGAACATTTTCATGAAAAGATTTCGGCTTCAAAAAAGTTGACCATTTTCATGAAAAGATTTCGGCTTCAAAAAAGTTGAAAATTTTCATGAAAAGATTTCGGTTTCAAAAAGTTGAAAGTTTTCATGAAAAGATTTCAGCTTCAAAAAGGTTGAAAACTTTCATGAACTATTTCGACTTCAAAAAAGTCGAAGATTTTCATGAAAAGATTTCGGCTTCAAAAAAGTTGAAAATTATCATGAAGTATTTCGGCTGCAAAAAAGTCTAAAATTTTCATGAAAAGATTTTGGCTTCAAAAAAGTCAAAAACTTTCATGAAGTATTTCGGCTTCAAAAAAGTTGAAAATTTTCATGAAAAGATTTCTACTTCAAAAAGTTGAAAATTTTCATGAAAAGATTTCGGCTTCAAAAAAGTTGAAGATTTTCATGAAAAGATTTCGGCTTCAAAAAAGTTGACCATTTTCATGAAAAGATTTCGGCTTCAAAAAAGTTGAAAATTTTCATGAAAAGATTTCGTTTTCAAAAAGTTGAAAATTTTCATGAAAAGATCTCGGCTTCACAAAAGTTGAACATTTTCATGAAAAGATTTCGGATTCAAAAAAGTTGAAAATTTTCATGAAAAGATTTTGGTTTCAAAAAAGTTGACCATTTTCATGAAAAGATTTCGGCTTCAAAAAAGTTGAAAATTTTCATGAAGTATTTCAGCTTCAAAAAACTTGAACATTTTCATGAAAAGATTTCTGCTTCAAAAAAGTTGAAAATTTTCATGAAAAGATTTTGGTTTCAAAAAGTTGAAAATTTTCATGAAAAGATTTCGGCTTCAAAAAAATGGAACATTTTCATGAAAAGATTTCAGCTTCAAAAAAGTTGAACATTTTCATGAAAAGATTTCTGCTTCAAAAAAGTTTAAAATTTTCATGAAAAGATTTCGGCTTCAAAAAAGTTGAACATTTTCATGAAGTATTTCGGCTTGAAAAAAGTTGAAAATTTACATTAAAAGATTTCGACTTCAAAAAAGTTGAAAATTTTCATGAAGTATTTCGGCTTCAAAAAAGTTGAAAATTTACATGAAAAGATTTCGACTTCAAAAAAGTCTAAGGTTTTCATGAAAAGATTTCTGCTTCAAAAAAGTTAAAAATTTTCATGAAAAGATTTCGGCTTCAAAAAGGTTGAAAACTTTCATGAACTATTTCGACTTCAAAAAAGTCGAAGATTTTCATGAAAAGATTTCGGCTTCAAAAAAGTTGAAAATTTACATGAAGTATTTCGGCTGCAAAAAAGTCTAAAATTTTCATGAAAAGATTTATGCTTCAAAAAAGTTGAACATTTTCATGAAAAGATTTCTGCTTCAAAAAAGTTTAAAATTTTCATGAAAAGATTTCGGCTTCAAAAAAGTTGAACATTTTCATGAAGTATTTCGGCTTGAAAAAAGTTGAAAATTTACATTAAAAGATTTCGACTTCAAAAAAGTTGAAAATTTTCATGAAGTATTTCGGCTTCAAAAAAGTTGAAAATTTACATGAAAAGATTTCGACTTCAAAAAAGTCTAAGGTTTTCATGAAAAGATTTCTGCTTCAAAAAAGTTAAAAATTTTCATGAAAAGATTTCGGCTTCAAAAAGGTTGAAAACTTTCATGAACTATTTCGACTTCAAAAAAGTCGAAGATTTTCATGAAAAGATTTCGGCTTCAAAAAAGTTGAAAATTTACATGAAGTATTTCGGCTGCAAAAAAGTCTAAAATTTTCATGAAAAGATTTATGCTTCAAAAAAGATGAAAATTTTCATGAAAAGATTTCGGCTTCAAAAAGTTGAAAATTTTCATGAAAAGATTTCGGCTTCAAAAAGTTGAAAATTTTCATGAAAAGATTTCTACTTCAAAAAGTTGAAAATTTTCATGAAAAGATTTCGGCTTCAAAAAAGTTGAAGATTTTCATGAAAAGATTTCGGCTTCAAAAAAGTTGACCATTTTCATGAAAAGATTTCGGCTTCAAAAAAGTTGAAAATTTTCATGAAAAGATTTCGTTTTCAAAAAGTTGAAAATTTTCATGAAAAGATCTCGGCTTCAAAAAAGTTGAATATTTTCATGAAAAGATTTCGGCTTCAAAAAAGTTGAAAATTTTCATGAAAAGATTTTGGTTTCAAAAAACTTGAACTTTTTCATGAAAAGATTTCTGCTTCAAAAAAGTTGAAAATTTTCATGAAAAGATTTTGGTTTCAAAAAGTTGAAAATTTTCATGAAAAGATTTCGGCTTCAAAAAAATGGAACATTTTCATGAAAAGATTTCGGCTTCAAAAAAGTTGAACATTTTCATGAAAAGATTTCGGCTTCAAAAAACTTGAACTTTTTCATGAAAAGATTTCTGCTTCAAAAAAGTTGAAAATTTTCATGAAAAGATTTTGGTTTCAAAAAGTTGAAAATTTTCATGAAAAGATTTCGGCTTCAAAAAAATGGAACATTTTCATGAAAAGATTTCGGCTTCAAAAAAGTTGAACATTTTCATGAAAAGATTTCGGCTTCAAAAAAGTTGAAAATTTTCATGAAGTATTTCGGCTTCAAAAAAATGGAACATTTTCATGAAAAGATTTCGGCTTCAAAAAAGTTTAAAATTTACATGAAAAGATTTCGACTTCAAAAAAGTCTAAGGTTTTCATGAAAAGATTTCTGCTTCAAAAAAGTTGAAAATTTTCATGAAAAGATTTCGGCTTCAAAAAGTTGAAAATTTTCATTAAAAGATTTCGGCTTCAAAAAAGTTGACCATTTTCATGAAAAGATTTCGGCTTCAAAAAAGTTGAAAATTTTCATGAAAAGATCTCGGCTTCAAAAATGTTGAACATTTTCATGAAAAGATTTCTGCTTCAAAAAAGTTGAAGATTTTCATGAAAAGATTTTGGTTTCAAAAAGTTGAAAATTTTCATGAAAAGATTTCGGCTTCAAAAAAATGGAACATTTTCATGAAAAGATTTCAGCTTCAAAAAAGTTGAACATTTTCATGAAAAGATTTCTGCTTCAAAAAAGTTTAAAATTTTCATGAAAAGATTTCGGCTTCAAAAAAGTTGAACATTTTCATGAAGTATTTCGGCTTGAAAAAAGTTGAAAATTTACATTAAAAGATTTCGACTTCAAAAAAGTTGAAAATTTTCATGAAAAGATTTCTACTTCAAAAAGTTGAAAATTTTCATGAAAAGATTTCGGCTTCAAAAAAGTTGAAGATTTTCATGAAAAGATTTCGGCTTCAAAAAAGTTGAAAATTTTCATGAAAAGATTTCTGCTTCAAAAAAGTTGAAAATTTTCATGAAAAGATTTCGTTTTCAAAAAGTTGAAAATTTTCATGAAAAGATCTCGGCTTCAAAAAAGTTGAAAATTTTCATGAAAAGATTTCGGCTTCAAAAAAGTTGAAAATTTTCATGAAGTATTTCAGCTACAAAAAACTTGAACATTTTCATGAAAAGATTTCGGCTTCAAAAAACTTGAACTTTTTCATGAAAAGATTTCGGCTTCAAAAAAGTTGAAAATTTTCATGAAGTATTTCAGCTTCAAAAAACTTGAACATTTTCATGAAAAGATTTCGGCTTCAAAAAAGTTGAACTTTTTCATGAAAAGATTTCTGCTTCAAAAAAGTTGAAAATTTTCATGAAAAGATTTTGGTTTCAAAAAGTTGAAAATTTTCATGAAAAGATTTCGGCTTCAAAAAAATGGAACATTTTCATGAAAAGATTTCGGCTTCAAAAAAGTTGAACATTTTCATGAAAAGATTTCTGCTTCAAAAAAGTTTAAAATTTTCATGAAAAGATTTCGGCTTCAAAAAAGTTGAAAATTTTCATTAAGTATTTCGGCTTCAAAAAAGTTGAAAATTTTCATGAAGTATTTCGGCTTCAAAAAAGTTGAAAATTTACATGAAAAGATTTCGACTTCAAAAAAGTCTAAGGTTTTCATGAAAAGATTTCTGCTTTAAAAAAGTTAAAAATTTTCATGAAAAGATTTCGGCTTCAAAAAGGTTGAAAACTTTCATGAACTATTTCGACTTCAAAAAAGTCGAAGATTTTCATGAAAAGATTTCGGCTTCAAAAAAGTTGAACATTTTAATGAAGTATTTCGGCTTGAAAAAAGTTGAAAATTTACATTAAAAGATTTCGGCTTCAAAAAAGTTGAAAATTTTCATGAAAAGATTTCTACTTCAAAAAGTTGAAAATTTTCATGAAAAGATTTCGGCTTCAAAAAAGTTGAAGATTTTCATGAAAAGATTACGGCTTCAAAAAAGTTGACCATTTTCATGAAAAGATTTCGGCTTCAAAAAAGTTGAAAATTTTCATGAAAAGATTTCGTTTTCAAAAAGTTGAAAATTTTCATGAAAAGATCTCGGCTTCAAAAAAGTTGAAAATTTTCATGAAAAGATTTCGGCTTCAAAAAAGTTGAAAATTTTCATGAAAAGATTTTGGTTTCAAAAAAGTTAACCATTTTCATGAAAAGATTTCGGCTTCAAAAAAGTTGAAAATTTTCATGAAAAGATTTCAGCTTCAAAAAAGTTGAACATTTTCATGAAAAGATTTCAGCTTCAAAAAGGTTGAAAACTTTCATGAACTATTTCGACTTCAAAAAAGTCGAAAATTTTCATGAAAAGATTTCGGTTTCAAAAAGTTGAAAATTTTCATGAAAAGATCTCGGCTTCAAAAAAGTTGAACATTTTCATGAAAAGATTTCGGCTTCAAAAAAGTTGACCATTTTCATGAAAAGATTTCGGCTTCAAAAAAGTTGAAAATTTTCATGAAAAGATTTCGGTTTCAAAAAGTTGAAAATTTTCATGAAAAGATTTCAGCTTCAAAAAGGTTGAAAACTTTCATGAACTATTTCGACTTCAAAAAAGTCGAAGATTTTCATGAAAAGATTTCGGCTTCAAAAAAGTTGAAAATTATCATGAAGTATTTCGGCTGCAAAAAAGTCTAAAATTTTCATGAAAAGATTTTGGCTTCAAAAAAGTCAAAAACTTTCATGAAGTATTTCGGCTTCAAAAAAGTTGAAAATTTTCATGAAAAGATTTCTACTTCAAAAAGTTGAAAATTTTCATGAAAAGATTTCGGCTTCAAAAAAGTTGAAGATTTTCATGAAAAGATTTCGGCTTCAAAAAAGTTGACCATTTTCATGAAAAGATTTCGGCTTCAAAAAAGTTGAAAATTTTCATGAAAAGATTTCGTTTTCAAAAAGTTGAAAATTTTCATGAAAAGATCTCGGCTTCAAAAAAGTTGAACATTTTCATGAAAAGATTTCGGATTCAAAAAAGTTGAAAATTTTCATGAAAAGATTTTGGTTTCAAAAAAGTTGACCATTTTCATGAAAAGATTTCGGCTTCAAAAAAGTTGAAAATTTTCATGAAGTATTTCAGCTTCAAAAAACTTGAACATTTTCATGAAAAGATTTCTGCTTCAAAAAAGTTGAAAATTTTCATGAAAAGATTTTGGTTTCAAAAAGTTGAAAATTTTCATGAAAAGATTTCGGCTTCAAAAAAATGGAACATTTTCATGAAAAGATTTCAGCTTCAAAAAAGTTTAAAATTTTCATGAAAAGATTTCGGCTTCAAAAAAGTTGAACATTTTCATGAAGTATTTCGGCTTGAAAAAAGTTGAAAATTTACATTAAAAGATTTCGACTTCAAAAAAGTTGAAAATTTTCATGAAAAGATTTCTACTTCAAAAAGTTGAAAATTTTCATGAAAAGATTTCGGCTTCAAAAAAGTTGAAGATTTTCATGAAAAGATTTCGGCTTCAAAAAAGTTGACCATTTTCATGAAAAGATTTCTGCTTCAAAAAAGTTGAAAATTTTCATGAAAAGATTTCGTTTTCAAAAAGTTGAAAATTTTCATGAAAAGATCTCGGCTTCAAAAAAGTTGAAAATTTTCATGAAAAGATTTCGGCTTCAAAAAAGTTGAAAATTTTCATGAAAAGATTTCGGTTTCAAAAAAGTTGACCATTTTCATGAAAAGATTTCGGCTTCAAAAAAGTTGAAAATTTTCATGAAGTATTTCAGCTTCAAAAAACTTGAACATTTTCATGAAAAGATTTCGGCTTCAAAAAACTTGAACTTTTTCATGAAAAGATTTCTGCTTCAAAAAAGTTGAAAATTTTCATGAAAAGATTTTGGTTTCAAAAAAGTTGACCATTTTCATGAAAAGATTTCGGCTTCAAAAAACTTGAACTTTTTCATGAAAAGATTTCTGCTTCAAAAAAGTTGAAAATTTTCATGAAAAGATTTTGGTTTCAAAAAGTTGAAAATTTTCATGAAAAGATTTCGGCTTCAAAAAAATGGAACATTTTCATGAAAAGATTTCGGCTTCAAAAAAGTTGAACATTTTCATGAAAAGATTTCTGCTTCAAAAAAGTTTAAAATTTTCATGAAAAGATTTCGGCTTCAAAAAAGTTTAAAATTTTCATGAAGTATTTCGGCTTCAAAAAAGTTGAAAATTTTCATGAAGTATTTCGGCTTCAAAAAAGTTGAAAATTTACATGAAAAGATTTCGACTTCAAAAAAGTCTAAGGTTTTCATGAAAAGATTTCTGCTTCAAAAAAGTTAAAAATTTTCATGAAAAGATTTCGGCTTCAAAAAGGTTGAAAACTTTCATGAACTATTTCGACTTCAAAAAAGTCGAAGATTTTCATGAAAAGATTTCGGCTTCAAAAAAGTTGAAAATTTACATGAAGTATTTCGGCTGCAAAAAAGTCTAAAATTTTCATGAAAAGATTTATGCTTCAAAAAAGATGAAAATTTTCATGAAAAGATTTCGGCTTCAAAAAGTTGAAAATTTTCATGAAAAGATTTCGGCTTCAAAAAAGTTGACCATTTTCATGAAAAGATTTCAGCTTCAAAAAAGTTGAAAATTTTCATGAAAAGATTTCGGTTTCAAAAAGTTGAAAATTTTCATGAAAAGATTTCTGCTTCAAAAAAGTTCAACATTTTCATGAAAAGATTTCGGCTTCAAAAAAGTTGAACATTTTCATGAAAAGATTTCTGCTTCAAAAAAGTTGATAATTTACATGAAAAGATTTCGACTTCAAAAAAGTCTAAGATTTTCATGAAGTATTTCGGCTTGAAAAAAGTTGAAAATTTACATTAAAAGATTTCGGCTTCAAAAAAGTTGACCATTTTCATGAAAAGATTTCGGCTTCAAAAAAGTTGAAAATTTTCATGAAAAGATCTCGGCTTCAAAAAAGTTGAATATTTTCATGAAAAGATTTCGGCTTCAAAAAAGTTGAAAATTTTCATGAAAAGATTTTGGTTTCAAAAAACTTGAACTTTTTCATGAAAAGATTTCTGCTTCAAAAAAGTTGAAAATTTTCATGAAAAGATTTTGGTTTCAAAAAGTTGAAAATTTTCATGAAAAGATTTCGGCTTCAAAAAAATGGAACATTTTCATGAAAAGATTTCGGCTTCAAAAAAGTTGAAAATTTTCATGAAGTATTTCGGCTTCAAAAAAATGGAACATTTTCATGAAAAGATTTCGGCTTCAAAAAAGTTTAAAAATTTACATGAAAAGATTTCGACTTCAAAAAAGTCTAAGGTTTTCATGAAAAGATTTCTGCTTCAAAAAAGTTGAAAATTTTCATGAAAGGATTTCGGCTTCAAAAAGTTGAAAATTTTCATTAAAAAGATTTCGGCTTCAAAAAAGTTGACAATTTTCATGAAAATATTTCGGCTTCAAAAAAGTTGAAAATTTTCATGAAAAGATCTCGACTTCAAAAATGTTGAACATTTTCATGAAAAGATTTCGTTTTCAAAAAGTTGAAAATTTTCATGAAAAGATCTCGGCTTCAAAAAAGTTGAAAATTTTCATGAAAAGATTTCGGCTTCAAAAAAGTTGAAAATTTTCATGAAAAGATTTCGGCTTCAAAAAAGTTCAAGATTTTCATGAAAAGATTTCGGCTTCAAAAAAGTTGACCATTTTCATGAAAAGATTTCGGCTTCAAAAAAGTTGACCATTTTCATGAAAAGATTTCGGCTTCAAAAAAGTTGAAAATTTTCATGAAAAGATTTCGTTTTCAAAAAGTTGAAAATTTTCATGAAAAGATCTCGGCTTCAAAAAAGTTGAAAATTTTCATGAAAAGATTTCGGCTTCAAAAAAGTTGAAAATTTTCATGAAAAGATTTTGGTTTCAAAAAAGTTGACCATTTTCATGAAAAGATTTCGGCTTCAAAAAAGTTGAAAATTTTCATGAAAAGATTTTGGTTTCAAAAAACTTGAACTTTTTCATGAAAAGATTTCTGCTTCAAAAAAGTAGAAAATTTTCATGAAAAGATTTTGGTTTCAAAAAGTTGAAAATTTTCATGAAAAGATTTCGGCTTCAAAAAAATGGAACATTTTCATGAAAAGATTTCGGCTTCAAAAAAGTTGAACATTTTCATGAAAAGATTTCGGCTTCAAAAAACTTGAACTTTTTCATGAAAAGATTTCTGCTTCAAAAAAGTTGAAAATTTTCATGAAAAGATTTCGGCTTCAAAAAAGTTGACCATTTTCATGAAAAGATTTCGGCTTCAAAAAAGTTGAAAATTTTCATGAAAAGCTCTCGGCTTCAAAAATGTTGAACATTTTCATGAAAAGATTTCGGCTTCAAAAAAGTTGAAAATTTTCATGAAAAGATTTCGGCTTCAAAAAAGTTGACCATTTTCATGAAAAGATTTCGGCTTCAAAAAAGTTGAACATTTTCATGAAAAGATTTCTGCTTCAAAAAAGTTGATAATTTACATGAAAAGATTTCGACTTCAAAAAAGTCTAAGATTTTCATGAAAAGATTTCGGCTTCAAAAAAGTTGAACATTTTCATGAAGTATTTCGGCTTGAAAAAAGTTGAAAATTTACATTAAAAGATTTCGGCTTCAAAAAAGACAAAAACTTTCATGAAGTATTTCGGCTTCAAAAAAGTTGAAAATTTTCATGGAAAGATTTCTACTTCAAAAAGTTGAAAATTTTCATGAAAAGATTTCGGCTTCAAAAAAGTTGAAGATTTTCATGAAAAGATTTCGGCTTCAAAAAAGTTGACCATTTTCATGAAAAGATTTCGGCTTCAAAAAAGTTGAAAATTTTCATGAAAAGATTTCGTTTTCAAAAAGTTGAAAATTTTCATGAAAAGAATTCGGCTTCAAAAAAGTTGAATATTTTCATGAAAAGATTTCGGCTTCAAAAAAGTTGAAAATTTTCATAAAAAGATTTTGGTTTCAAAAAACTTGAACTTTTTCATGAAAAGATTTCTGCTTCAAAAAAGTTGAAAATTTTCATGAAAAGATTTTGGTTTCAAAAAGTTGAAAATTTTCATGAAAAGATTTCGGCTTCAAAAAAATGGAACATTTTCATGAAAAGATTTCGGCTTCAAAAAAGTTGAACATTTTCATGAAAAGATTTCGGCTTCAAAAAACTTGAACTTTTTCATGAAAAGATTTCTGCTTCAAAAAAGTTGAAAATTTTCATGAAAAGATTTTGGTTTCAAAAAGTTGAAAATTTTCATGAAAAGATTTCGGCTTCAAAAAAATGGAACATTTTCATTAAAAGATTTCGGCTTCAAAAAAGTTGAACATTTTCATGAAAAGATTTCGGCTTCAAAAAAGTTGAAAATTTTCATGAAGTATTTCGGCTTCAAAAAAATGGAACATTTTCATGAAAAGATTTCGGCTTCAAAAAAGTTTAAAATTTACATGAAAAGATTTCGACTTCAAAAAAGTCTAAGGTTTTCATGAAAAGATTTCTGCTTCAAAAAGTTGAAAATTTTCATGAAAAGATTTCGGCTTCAAAAAGTTGAAAATTTTCATTAAAAAGATTTCGGCTTCAAAAAAGTTGACCATTTTCATGAAAAGATTTCGGCTTCAAAAAAGTTGAAAATTTTCATGAATAGATTTCGTTTTCAAAAAGTTGAAAATTTTCATGAAAAGATCTCGGCTTCAAAAAAGTTGAAAATTTTCATGAAAAGATTTCGGCTTCAAAAAAGTTGAAAATTTTCATGAAAAGATTTTGGTTTCAAAAAAGTTGACCATTTTCATGAAAAGATTTCGGCTTCAAAAAAGTTGAAAATTTTCATGAAAAGATTTTGGTTTCAAAAAACTTGAACTTTTTCATGAAAAGATTTCTGCTTCAAAAAAGTTGAAAATTTTCATGAAAAGATTTTGGTTTCAAAAAGTTGAAAATTTTCATGAAAAGATTTCGGCTTCAAAAAAATGGAACATTTTCATGAAAAGATTTCGGCTTCAAAAAAGTTGAACATTTTCATGAAAAGATTTCGGCTTCAAAAAACTTGAACTTTTTCATGAAAAGATTTCTGCTTCAAAAAAGTTGAAAATTTTCATGAAAAGATTTCGGCTTCAAAAAAGTTGACCATTTTCATGAAAAGATTTCGGCTTCAAAAAAGTTGAAAATTTTCATGAAAAGCTCTCGGCTTCAAAAATGTTGAACATTTTCATGAAAAGATTTCGGCTTCAAAAAAGTTGAAAATTTTCATGAAAAGATTTCGGCTTCAAAAAAGTTGACCATTTTCATGAAAAGATTTCGGCTTCAAAAAAGTTGAAAATTTTCATGAAAAGATTTCGTTTTCAAAAAGTTGAAAATTTTCATGAAAAGATCTCGGCTTCAAAAAAGTTGAATATTTTCATGAAAAGATTTCGGCTTCAAAAAAGTTGAAAATTTTCATGAAAAGATTTCGGCTTCAAAAAAATGGAACATTTTCATGAAAAGATTTCGGCTTCAAAAAAGTTGAAAATTTTCATGAAGTATTTCGGCTTCAAAAAAATGGAACATTTTCATGAAAAGATTTCGGCTTCAAAAAAGTTTAAAATTTACATGAAAAGATTTCGACTTCAAAAAAGTCTAAGGTTTTCATGAAAAGATTTCTGCTTCAAAAAGTTGAAAATTTTCATTAAAAGATTTCGGCTTCAAAAAAGTTGACAATTTTCATGAAAAGATTTCGGCTTCAAAAAAGTTGAAAATTTTCATGAAAAGATCTCGGCTTCAAAAATGTTGAACATTTTCATGAAAAGATTTCGGCTTCAAAAAAGTTGAAAATTTTCATGAAAAGATTTCGGCTTCAAAAAAGTTGAAAATTTTCATGAAGTATTTTAGCTTCAAAAAACTTGAACATTTTTATGAAAAGATTTCGGCTTCAAAAAAGTTGACCATTTTCATGAAAAGATTTCGGCTTCAAAAAAGTTGAAAATTTTCATGAAAAGATTTTGGTTTCAAAAAAGTTGACCATTTTCATGAAAAGATTTCGGCTTCAAAAAAGTTGAAAATTTTCATGAAAAGATTTTGGTTTCAAAAAACTTGAACTTTTTCATGAAAAGATTTCTGCTTCAAAAAAGTTGAAAATTTTCATGAAAAGATTTTGGTTTCAAAAAGTTGAAAATTTTCATGAAAAGATTTCGGCTTCAAAAAAATGGAACATTTTCATGAAAAGATTTCGGCTTCAAAAAAGTTGAACATTTTCATGAAAAGATTTCGGCTTCAAAAAACTTGAACTTTTTCATGAAAAGATTTCTGCTTCAAAAAAGTTGAAAATTTTCATGAAAAGATTTCGGCTTCAAAAAAGTTGACCATTTTCATGAAAAGATTTCGGCTTCAAAAAAGTTGAAAATTTTCATGAAAAGCTCTCGGCTTCAAAAATGTTGAACATTTTCATGAAAAGATTTCGGCTTCAAAAAAGTTGAAAATTTTCATGAAAAGATTTCGGCTTCAAAAAAGTTGACCATTTTCATGAAAAGATTTCGGCTTCAAAAAAGTTGAAAATTTTCATGAAAAGATTTCGTTTTCAAAAAGTTGAAAATTTTCATGAAAAGATCTCGGCTTCAAAAAAGTTGAATATTTTCATGAAAAGATTTCGGCTTCAAAAAAGTTGAAAATTTTCATGAAAAGATTTTGGTTTCAAAAAACTTGAACTTTTTCATGAAAAGATTTCTGCTTCAAAAAAGTTGAAAATTTTCATGAAAAGATTTTGGTTTCAAAAAGTTGAAAATTTTCATGAAAAGATTTCGGCTTCAAAAAAATGGAACATTTTCATGAAAAGATTTCGGCTTCAAAAAAGTTGAAAATTTTCATGAAGTATTTCGGCTTCAAAAAAATGGAACATTTTCATGAAAAGATTTCGGCTTCAAAAAAGTTTAAAATTTACATGAAAAGATTTCGACTTCAAAAAAGTCTAAGGTTTTCATGAAAAGATTTCTGCTTCAAAAAAGTTGAAAATTTTCATGAAAAGATCTCGGCTTCAAAAAAGTTGAACATTTTCATGAAAAAATTTCTGCTTCAAAAAAGTTGAACATTTTCATGAAGTATTTCGGCTTGAAAAAAGTTGAAAATTTACATTATAAGATTTCGGCTTCAAAAAAGTTGAAAATTTTCATGAAAAGATTTCGGCTTCAAAAAGTTGAACATTTTCATGAAAAAATTTCTGCTTCAAAAAAGTTGAACATTTTCATGAAGTATTTCGGCTTGAAAAAAGTTGAAAATTTACATTATAAGATTTCGGCTTCAAAAAAGTTGAAAATTTTCATGAAAAGATTTCGGCTTCAAAAAGTTGAAAATTTTCATGAAAAGATTTCGGCTTCAAAAAAGTTGAAGATTTTCATGAAAAGATTACGGCTTCAAAAAAGTTGACCATTTTCATGAAAAGATTTCGGCTTCAAAAAAGTTGAAAATTTTCATGAAAAGATTTCGTTTTCAAAAAGTTGAAAATTTTCATGAAAAGATCTCGGCTTCAAAAAAGTTGAAAATTTTCATGAAAAGATTTCGGCTTCAAAAAAGTTGAAAATTTTCATGAAAAGATTTTGGTTTCAAAAAAGTTGACCATTTTCATGAAAAGATTTCTGCTTCAAAAAAGTTGAAAATTTTCATGAAAAGATTTTGGTTTCAAAAAGTTGAAAATTTTCATGAAAAGATTTCGGCTTCAAAAAAATGGAACATTTTCATGAAAAGATTTCGGCTTCAAAAAAGTTGAACATTTTCATGAAAAGATTTCGGCTTCAAAAAACTTGAACTTTTTCATGAAAAGATTTCTGCTTCAAAAAAGTTGAAAATTTTCATGAAAAGATTTCGGCTTCAAAAAAGTTGACCATTTTCATGAAAAGATTTCGGCTTCAAAAAAGTTGAAAATTTTCATGAAAAGCTCTCGGCTTCAAAAATGTTGAACATTTTCATGAAAAGATTTCGGCTTCAAAAAAGTTGAACATTTTCATGAAAAGATTTCGGCTTCAAAAAACTTGAACTTTTTCATGAAAAGATTTCTGCTTCAAAAAAGTTGAAAATTTTCATGAAAAGATTTCGGCTTCAAAAAAATGGAACATTTTCATTAAAAGATTTCGGCTTCAAAAAAGTTGAACATTTTCATGAAAAGATTTCGGCTTCAAAAAAGTTGAAAATTTTCATGAAGTATTTCGGCTTCAAAAAAATGGAACATTTTCATGAAAAGATTTCGGCTTCAAAAAAGTTTAAAATTTACATGAAAAGATTTCGACTTCAAAAAAGTCTAAGGTTTTCATGAAAAGATTTCTGCTTCAAAAAGTTGAAAATTTTCATGAAAAGATTTCGGCTTCAAAAAGTTGAAAATTTTCATTAAAAAGATTTCGGCTTCAAAAAAGTTGACCATTTTCATGAAAAGATTTCGGCTTCAAAAAAGTTGAAAATTTTCATGAAAAGATCTCGGCTTCAAAAAAGTTGAAAATTTTCATGAAAAGATTTCGGCTTCAAAAAAGTTGAAAATTTTCATGAAAAGATTTTGGTTTCAAAAAAGTTGACCATTTTCATGAAAAGATTTCTGCTTCAAAAAAGTTGAAAATTTTCATGAAAAGATTTTGGTTTCAAAAAGTTGAAAATTTTCATGAAAAGATTTCGGCTTCAAAAAAATGGAACATTTTCATGAAAAGATTTCGGCTTCAAAAAAGTTGAACATTTTCATGAAAAGATTTCGGCTTCAAAAAACTTGAACTTTTTCATGAAAAGATTTCTGCTTCAAAAAAGTTGAAAATTTTCATGAAAAGATTTCGGCTTCAAAAAAGTTGACCATTTTCATGAAAAGATTTCGGCTTCAAAAAAGTTGAAAATTTTCATGAAAAGCTCTCGGCTTCAAAAATGTTGAACATTTTCATGAAAAGATTTCGGCTTCAAAAAAGTTGAACATTTTCATGAAAAGATTTCGGCTTCAAAAAACTTGAACTTTTTCATGAAAAGATTTCTGCTTCAAAAAAGTTGAAAATTTTCATGAAAAGATTTCGGCTTCAAAAAAATGGAACATTTTCATTAAAAGATTTCGGCTTCAAAAAAGTTGAACATTTTCATGAAAAGATTTCGGCTTCAAAAAAGTTGAAAATTTTCATGAAGTATTTCGGCTTCAAAAAAATGGAACATTTTCATGAAAAGATTTCGGCTTCAAAAAAGTTTAAAATTTACATGAAAAGATTTCGACTTCAAAAAAGTCTAAGGTTTTCATGAAAAGATTTCTGCTTCAAAAAGTTGAAAATTTTCATGAAAAGATTTCGGCTTCAAAAAGTTGAAAATTTTCATTAAAAAGATTTCGGCTTCAAAAAAGTTGACCATTTTCATGAAAAGATTTCGGCTTCAAAAAAGTTGAAAATTTTCATGAAAAGATTTCGTTTTCAAAAAGTTGAAAATTTTCATGAAAAGATCTCGGCTTCAAAAAAGTTGAAAATTTTCATGAAAAGATTTCGGCTTCAAAAAAGTTGAAAATTTTCATGAAAAGATTTTGGTTTCAAAAAAGTTGACCATTTTCATGAAAAGATTTCGGCTTCAAAAAAGTTGAAAATTTTCATGAAAAGATTTTGGTTTCAAAAAACTTGAACTTTTTCATGAAAAGATTTCTGCTTCAAAAAAGTTGAAAATTTTCATGAAAAGATTTTGGTTTCAAAAAGTTGAAAATTTTCATGAAAAGATTTCGGCTTCAAAAAAATGGAACATTTTCATGAAAAGATTTCGGCTTCAAAAAAGTTGAACATTTTCATGAAAAGATTTCGGCTTCAAAAAACTTGAACTTTTTCATGAAAAGATTTCTGCTTCAAAAAAGTTGAAAATTTTCATGAAAAGATTTCGGCTTCAAAAAAGTTGACCATTTTCATGAAAAGATTTCGGCTTCAAAAAAGTTGAAAATTTTCATGAAAAGCTCTCGGCTTCAAAAATGTTGAACATTTTCATGAAAAGATTTCGGCTTCAAAAAAGTTGAAAATTTTCATGAAAAGATTTCGGCTTCAAAAAAGTTGACCATTTTCATGAAAAGATTTCGGCTTCAAAAAAGTTGAAAATTTTCATGAAAAGATTTCGTTTTCAAAAAGTTGAAAATTTTCATGAAAAGATCTCGGCTTCAAAAAAGTTGAATATTTTCATGAAAAGATTTCGGCTTCAAAAAAGTTGAAAATTTACATGAAAAGATTTCGACTTCAAAAAAGTCTAAGGTTTTCATGAAAAGATTTCTGCTTCAAAAAGTTGAAAATTTTCATTAAAAGATTTCGGCTTCAAAAAAGTTGACAATTTTCATGAAAAGATTTCGGCTTCAAAAAAGTTGAAAATTTTCATGAAAAGATCTCGGCTTCAAAAATGTTGAACATTTTCATGAAAAGATTTCGGCTTCAAAAAAGTTGAAAATTTTCATGAAAAGATTTCGGCTTCAAAAAAGTTGAAAATTTTCATGAAGTATTTTAGCTTCAAAAAACTTGAACATTTTTATGAAAAGATTTCGGCTTCAAAAAAGTTGACCATTTTCATGAAAAGATTTCGGCTTCAAAAAAGTTGAAAATTTTCATGAAAAGATTTTGGTTTCAAAAAAGTTGACCATTTTCATGAAAAGATTTCGGCTTCAAAAAAGTTGAAAATTTTCATGAAAAGATTTTGGTTTCAAAAAACTTGAACTTTTTCATGAAAAGATTTCTGCTTCAAAAAAGTTGAAAATTTTCATGAAAAGATTTTGGTTTCAAAAAGTTGAAAATTTTCATGAAAAGATTTCGGCTTCAAAAAAATGGAACATTTTCATGAAAAGATTTCGGCTTCAAAAAAGTTGAACATTTTCATGAAAAGATTTCGGCTTCAAAAAACTTGAACTTTTTCATGAAAAGATTTCTGCTTCAAAAAAGTTGAAAATTTTCATGAAAAGATTTCGGCTTCAAAAAAGTTGACCATTTTCATGAAAAGATTTCGGCTTCAAAAAAGTTGAAAATTTTCATGAAAAGCTCTCGGCTTCAAAAATGTTGAACATTTTCATGAAAAGATTTCGGCTTCAAAAAAGTTGAAAATTTTCATGAAAAGATTTCGGCTTCAAAAAAGTTGACCATTTTCATGAAAAGATTTCGGCTTCAAAAAAGTTGAAAATTTTCATGAAAAGATTTCGTTTTCAAAAAGTTGAAAATTTTCATGAAAAGATCTCGGCTTCAAAAAAGTTGAATATTTTCATGAAAAGATTTCGGCTTCAAAAAAGTTGAAAATTTTCATGAAAAGATTTTGGTTTCAAAAAACTTGAACTTTTTCATGAAAAGATTTCTGCTTCAAAAAAGTTGAAAATTTTCATGAAAAGATTTTGGTTTCAAAAAGTTGAAAATTTTCATGAAAAGATTTCGGCTTCAAAAAAATGGAACATTTTCATGAAAAGATTTCGGCTTCAAAAAAGTTGAAAATTTTCATGAAGTATTTCGGCTTCAAAAAAATGGAACATTTTCATGAAAAGATTTCGGCTTCAAAAAAGTTTAAAATTTACATGAAAAGATTTCGACTTCAAAAAAGTCTAAGGTTTTCATGAAAAGATTTCTGCTTCAAAAAAGTTGAAAATTTTCATGAAAAGATCTCGGCTTCAAAAAAGTTGAACATTTTCATGAAAAAATTTCTGCTTCAAAAAAGTTGAACATTTTCATGAAGTATTTCGGCTTGAAAAAAGTTGAAAATTTACATTATAAGATTTCGGCTTCAAAAAAGTTGAAAATTTTCATGAAAAGATTTCGGCTTCAAAAAGTTGAACATTTTCATGAAAAAATTTCTGCTTCAAAAAAGTTGAACATTTTCATGAAGTATTTCGGCTTGAAAAAAGTTGAAAATTTACATTATAAGATTTCGGCTTCAAAAAAGTTGAAAATTTTCATGAAAAGATTTCGGCTTCAAAAAGTTGAAAATTTTCATGAAAAGATTTCGGCTTCAAAAAAGTTGAAGATTTTCATGAAAAGATTACGGCTTCAAAAAAGTTGACCATTTTCATGAAAAGATTTCGGCTTCAAAAAAGTTGAAAATTTTCATGAAAAGATTTCGTTTTCAAAAAGTTGAAAATTTTCATGAAAAGATCTCGGCTTCAAAAAAGTTGAAAATTTTCATGAAAAGATTTCGGCTTCAAAAAAGTTGAAAATTTTCATGAAAAGATTTTGGTTTCAAAAAAGTTGACCATTTTCATGAAAAGATTTCGGCTTCAAAAAAGTTGAAAATTTTCATGAAGTATTTCAGCTTCAAAAAACTTGAACATTTTCATGAAAAGATTTCGGCTTCAAAAAACTTGAACTTTTTCATGAAAAGATTTCTGCTTCAAAAAAGTTGAAAATTTTCATGAAAAGATTTTGGTTTCAAAAAGTTGAAAATTTTCATGAAAAGATTTCGGCTTCAAAAAACTTGAACTTTTTCATGAAAAAAATTCGGCTTCAAAAAAGTTGAAAATTTTCATGAAGTATTTCGGCTTCAAAAAAATGGACCATTTTCATGAAAAGATTTCGGCTTCAAAAAGTTGAAAATTTTCATTAAAAGATTTCGGCTTCAAAAAAGTTGACCATTTTCATGAAAAGATTTCGGCTTCAAAAAAGTTGAAAATTTTCATGAAAAGATTTCGGCTTCAAAAAAGTTGACCATTTTCATGAAAAGATTTCGGCTTCAAAAAAGTTGAAAATTTTCATGAAGTATTTCAGCTTCAAAAAACTTGAACATTTTCATGAAAAGATTTCGGCTTCAAAAAACTTGAACTTTTTCATGAAAAGATTTCTGCTTCAAAAAAGTTGAAAATTTTCATGAAAAGATTTTGGTTTCAAAAAAGTTGACCATTTTCATGAAAAGATTTCGGCTTCAAAAAAGTTGAAAATTTTCATGAAGTATTTCTGCTTCAAAAAACTTGAACATTTTCATGAAAAGATTTCGGCTTCAAAAAACTTGAACTTTTTCATGAAAAGATTTCTGCTTCAAAAAAGTTGAAAATTTTCATCGAAAGATTTTGGTTTCAAAAAGTTGAACATTTTCATGAAAAGATTTCTGCTTCAAAAAAATGGAACATTTTCATGAAAAGATTTCGGCTTCAAAAAAGTTGAACATTTTCATGAAAAGATTTCTGCTTCAAAAAACTTTAAAATTTTCATGAAAAGATTTCGGCTTCAAAAAAGTTGAACATTTTCATGAAGTATTTCGGCTTGAAAAAAGTTGAAAATTTACATTAAAAGATTTCGGCTTCAAAAAAGTTGAAAATTTTCATGAAAAGATTTCTACTTCAAAAAGTTGAAAATTTTCATGAAAAGATTTCGGCTTCAAAAAAGTTGAAGATTTTCATGAAAAGATTACGGCTTCAAAAAAGTTGACCATTTTCATGAAAAGATTTCGGCTTCAAAAAAGTTGAAAATTTTCATGAAAAGATTTCGTTTTCAAAAAGTTGAAAATTTTCATGAAAAGATCTCGGCTTCAAAAAAGTTGAAAATTTTCATGAAAAGATTTCGGCTTCAAAAAAGTTGAAAATTTTCATGAAAAGATTTTGGTTTCACAAAAGTTGACCATTTTCATGAAAAGATTTCGGCTTCAAAAAAGTTGAAAATTTTCATGAAGTATTTCAGCTTCAAAAAACTTGAACATTTTCATGAAAAGATTTCGGCTTCAAAAAACTTGAACTTTTTCATGAAAAGATTTCTGCTTCAAAAAAGTTGAACATTTTCATGAAAAGATTTTGGTTTCAAAAAGTTGAAAATTTTCATGAAGTATTTCGGCTTCAAAAAAATGGAACATTTTCATGAAAAGATTTCGGCTTCAAAAAAGTTGAACATTTTCATGAAAAGATTTCGGCTTCAAAAAAGTTGAACATTTTCATGAAAAGATTTCGGCTTCAAAAAAGTTGAAAATTTTCATGAAGTATTTCGGCTTCAAAAAAATGGAACATTTTCATGAAAAGATTTCGGCTTCAAAAAAGTTGAAAATTTACATGAAAAGATTTCGACTTCAAAAAAGTTGACCATTTTCATGAAAAGATTTCGGCTTCAAAAAAGTTGAACATTTTCATGAAGTATTTCGGCTTGAAAAAAGTTGAAAATTTACATTAAAAGATTTCGGCTTCAAAAAAGTCAAAAACTTTCATGAAGTATTTCGGCTTCAAAAAAGTTGAAAATTTTCATGAAAAGATTTCTACTTCAAAAAGTTGAAAATTTTCATGAAAAGATTTCGGCTTCAAAAAAGTTGAAGATTTTCATGAAAAGATTTCGGCTTCAAAAAAGTTGACCATTTTCATGAAAAGATTTCGGCTTCAAAAAAGTTGAAAATTTTCATGAAAAGATCTCGGCTTCAAAAATGTTGAACATTTTTATGAAAAGATTTCGGCTTCAAAAAACTTGAACTTTTTCATGAAAAGATTTCTGCTTCAAAAAAGTTGAAAATTTTCATGAAAAGATATTGGTTTCAAAAAGTTGAAAATTTTCATGAAAAGATTTCGGCTTCAAAAAAGTTGACCATTTTCATGAAAAGATTTCTGCTTCAAAAAAGTTGAAAATTTTCATGAAAAGATTTCGTTTTCAAAAAGTTGAACATTTTCATGAAAAGATCTCGGCTTCAAAAAGGTTGAAAATTTTCATGAAAAGATTTCGGCTTCAAAAAAGTTGAAAATTTTCATGAAAAGATTTTGGTTTCAAAAAAGTTGACCATTTTCATGAAAAGATTTCGGCTTCAAAAAAGTTGAAAATTTTCATGAAGTATTTCAGCTTCAAAAAACTTGAACATTTTCATGAAAAGATTTCGGCTTCAAAAAACTTGAACTTTTTCATGAAAAGATTTCTGCTTCAAAAAAGTTGAAAATTTTCATGAAAAGATTTTGGTTTCAAAAAGTTGAAAATTTTCATGAAAAGATTTCGGCTTCAAAAAAATGGAACATTTTCATGAAAAGATTTCGGCTTCAAAAAAGTTGAACATTTTCATGAAAAGATTTCGGCTTCAAAAAAGTTGACCATTTTCATGAAAAGATTTCAGCTTCAAAAAAGTTGAAAATTTTCATGAAAAGATTTCGGTTTCAAAAAGTTGAAAATTTTCATGAAAAGATTTCTGCTTCAAAAAAGTTTAACATTTTCATGAAAAGATTTCGGCTTCAAAAAAGTTGAACATTTTCATGAAAAGATTTCTGCTTCAAAAAAGTTGATAATTTACATGAAAAGATTTCGACTTCAAAAAAGTCTAAGATTTTCATGAAAAGATTTCGGCTTCAAAAAAGTTGACCATTTTCATGAAAAGATTTCGGCTTCAAAAAAGTTGAACATTTTCATGAAGTATTTCGGCTTGAAAAAAGTTGAAAATTTACATTAAAAGATTTCGGCTTCAAAAAAGTCAAAAACTTTCATGAAGTATTTCGGCTTCAAAAAAGTTGAAAATTTTCATGAAAAGATTTCTACTTCAAAAAGTTGAAAATTTTCATGAAAAGATTTCGGCTTCAAAAAAGTTGAAGATTTTCATGAAAAGATTTCGGCTTCAAAAAAGTTGACCATTTTCATGAAAAGATTTCGGCTTCAAAAAAGTTGATAATTTACATGAAAAGATTTCGACTTCAAAAAAGTCTAAGATTTTCATGAAAAGATTTCGGCTTCAAAAAAGTTGACCATTTTCATGAAAAGATTTCGGCTTCAAAAAAGTTGAACATTTTCATGAAGTATTTCGGCTTGAAAAAAGTTGAAAATTTACATTAAAAGATTTCGGCTTCAAAAAAGTCAAAAACTTTCATGAAGTATTTCGGTTTCAAAAAAGTTTAAAATTTTCATGAAAAGATTTCTACTTCAAAAAGTTGAAAATTTTCATGAAAAGATTTCGGCTTCAAAAAAGTTGAAGATTTTCATGAAAAGATTTCGGCTTCAAAAAAGTTGACCATTTTCATGAAAAGATTTTGGCTTCAAAAAAGTTGAAAATTTTCATGAAAAGATTTCGTTTTCAAAAAGTTGAAAATTTTCATGAAAAGATCTCGGCTTCAAAAAAGTTGAAAATTTTCATGAAAAGATTTCGGCTTCAAAAAAGTTGAAAATTTTCATGAAAAGATTTCGACTTCAAAAAAGTTGACCATTTTCATGAAAAGATTTCGGCTTCAAAAAAGTTGAACATTTTCATGAAGTATTTCGGCTTGAAAAAAGTTGAAAATTTACATTAAAAGATTTCGGCTTCAAAAAAGTCAAAAACTTTCATGAAGTATTTCGGCTTCAAAAAAGTTGAAAATTTTCATGAAAAGATTTCTACTTCAAAAAGTTGAAAATTTTCATGAAAAGATTTCGGCTTCAAAAAAGTTGAAAATTTTCATGAAAAGATTTCGGCTTCAAAAAAGTTGACCATTTTCATGAAAAGATTTCGGCTTCAAAAAAGTTGAAAATTTTCATGAAAAGATCTCGGCTTCAAAAATGTTGAACATTTTTATGAAAAGATTTCGGCTTCAAAAAACTTGAACTTTTTCATGAAAAGATTTCTGCTTCAAAAAAGTTGAAAATTTTCATGAAAAGATATTGGTTTCAAAAAGTTGAAAATTTTCATGAAAAAATTTCGGCTTCAAAAAAGTTGACCATTTTCATGAAAAGATTTCTGCTTCAAAAAAGTTGAAAATTTTCATGAAAAGATTTCGTTTTCAAAAACTTGAACATTTTCATGAAAAGATCTCGGCTTCAAAAAAGTTGAAAATTTTCATGAAAAGATTTCGGCTTCAAAAAAGTTGAAAATTTTCATGAAAAGATTTTGGTTTCAAAAAAGTTGACCATTTTCATGAAAAGATTTCAGCTTCAAAAAACTTGAACATTTTCATGAAAAGATTTCGGCTTCAAAAAACTTGAACTTTTTCATGAAAAGATTTCTGCTTCAAAAAAGTTGAAAATTTTCATGAAAAGATTTTGGTTTCAAAAAGTTGAAAATTTTCATGAAAAGATTTCGGCTTCAAAAAAATGGAACATTTTCATGAAAAGATTTCGGCTTCAAAAAAGTTGAACATTTTCATGAAAAGATTTCGGCTTCAAAAAAGTTGACCATTTTCATGAAAAGATTTCAGCTTCAAAAAAGTTGAAAATTTTCATGAAAAGATTTCGGTTTCAAAAAGTTGAAAATTTTCATGAAAAGATTTCTGCTTCAAAAAAGTTTAACATTTTCATGAAAAGATTTCGGCTTCAAAAAAGTTGAACATTTTCATGAAAAGATTTCTGCTTCAAAAAAGTTGATAATTTACATGAAAAGATTTCGGCTTCAAAAAAGTTGAACATCTTCATGAAGTATTTCGGCTTGAAAAAAGTTGAAAATTTACATTAAAAGATTTCGGCTTCAAAAAAGTCAAAAACTTTCATGAAGTATTTCGGCTTCAAAAAAGTTGAAAATTTTCATGAAAAGATTTCTACTTCAAAAAGTTGAAAATTTTCATGAAAAGATTTCGGCTTCAAAAAAGTTGAAGATTTTCTTGAAAAGATTTCGGCTTCAAAAAAGTTGACCATTTTCATGAAAAGATTTCGGCTTCAAAAAAGTTGATAATTTACATGAAAAGATTTCGACTTCAAAAAAGTCTAAGATTTTCATGAAAAGATTTCGGCTTCAAAAAAGTTGACCATTTTCATGAAAAGATTTCGGCTTCAAAAAAGTTGAACATTTTCATGAAGTATTTCGGCTTGAAAAAAGTTGAAAATTTACATTAAAAGATTTCGGCTTCAAAAAAGTCAAAAACTTTCATGAAGTATTTCGGTTTCAAAAAAGTTTAAAATTTTCATGAAAAGATTTCTACTTCAAAAAGTTGAAAATTTTCATGAAAAGATTTCGGCTTCAAAAAAGTTGAAGATTTTCATGAAAAGATTTCGGCTTCAAAAAAGTTGAACTTTTTCATGAAAAGATTTCTGCTTCAAAAAAGTTGAAAATTTTCATGAAAAGATATTGGTTTCAAAAAGTTGAAAATTTTCATGAAAAGATTTCGGCTTCAAAAAAGTTGACCATTTTCATGAAAAGATTTCTGCTTCAAAAAAGTTGAAAATTTTCATGAAAAGATTTCGTTTTCAAAAAGTTGAACATTTTCATGAAAAGATCTCGGCTTCAAAAAAGTTGAAAATTTTCATGAAAAGATTTCGGCTTCAAAAAAGTTGAAAATTTTCATGAAAAGATTTTGGTTTCAAAAAAGTTGACCATTTTCATGAAAAGATTTCGGCTTCAAAAAAGTTGAAAATTTTCATGAAGTATTTCAGCTTCAAAAAACTTGACCATTTTCATGAAAAGATTTCGGCTTCAAAAAAGTTGACCATTTTCATGAAAAGATTTCTGCTTCAAAAAAGTTGAAAATTTTCATGAAAAGATTTCGTTTTCAAAAAGTTGAACATTTTCATGAAAAGATCTCGGCTTCAAAAAAGTTGAAAATTTTCATGAAAAGATTTCGGCTTCAAAAAAGTTGAAAATTTTCATGAAAAGATTTTGGTTTCAAAAAAGTTGACCATTTTCATGAAAAGATTTCAGCTTCAAAAAACTTGAACATTTTCATGAAAAGATTTCGGCTTCAAAAAACTTGAACTTTTTCATGAAAAGATTTCTGCTTCAAAAAAGTTGAAAATTTTCATGAAAAGATTTTGGTTTCAAAAAGTTGAAAATTTTCATGAAAAGATTTCGGCTTCAAAAAAATGGAACATTTTCATGAAAAGATTTCGGCTTCAAAAAAGTTGAACATTTTCATGAAAAGATTTCGGCTTCAAAAAAGTTGACCATTTTCATGAAAAGATTTCAGCTTCAAAAAAGTTGAAAATTTTCATGAAAAGATTTCGGTTTCAAAAAGTTGAAAATTTTCATGAAAAGATTTCTGCTTCAAAAAAGTTTAACATTTTCATGAAAAGATTTCGGCATCAAAAAAGTTGAACATTTTCATGAAAAGATTTCTGCTTCAAAAAAGTTGATAATTTACATGAAAAGATTTCGACTTCAAAAAAGTCTAAGATTTTCATGAAAAGATTTCGGCTTCAAAAAAGTTGACCATTTTCATGAAAAGATTTCGGCTTCAAAAAAGTTGAACATCTTCATGAAGTATTTCGGCTTGAAAAAAGTTGAAAATTTACATTAAAAGATTTCGGCTTCAAAAAAGTCAAAAACTTTCATGAAGTATTTCGGCTTCAAAAAAGTTGAAAATTTTCATGAAAAGATTTCTACTTCAAAAAGTTGAAAATTTTCATGAAAAGATTTCGGCTTCAAAAAAGTTGAAGATTTTCTTGAAAAGATTTCGGCTTCAAAAAAGTTGACCATTTTCATGAAAAGATTTCGGCTTCAAAAAAGTTGATAATTTACATGAAAAGATTTCGACTTCAAAAAAGTCTAAGATTTTCATGAAAAGATTTCGGCTTCAAAAAAGTTGACCATTTTCATGAAAAGATTTCGGCTTCAAAAAAGTTGAACATTTTCATGAAGTATTTCGGCTTGAAAAAAGTTGAAAATTTACATTAAAAGATTTCGGCTTCAAAAAAGTCAAAAACTTTCATGAAGTATTTCGGTTTCAAAAAAGTTTAAAATTTTCATGAAAAGATTTCTACTTCAAAAAGTTGAAAATTTTCATGAAAAGATTTCGGCTTCAAAAAAGTTGAAGATTTTCATGAAAAGATTTCGGCTTCAAAAAAGTTGAACTTTTTCATGAAAAGATTTCTGCTTCAAAAAAGTTGAAAATTTTCATGAAAAGATATTGGTTTCAAAAAGTTGAAAATTTTCATGAAAAGATTTCGGCTTCAAAAAAGTTGACCATTTTCATGAAAAGATTTCTGCTTCAAAAAAGTTGAAAATTTTCATGAAAAGATTTCGTTTTCAAAAAGTTGAACATTTTCATGAAAAGATCTCGGCTTCAAAAAAGTTGAAAATTTTCATGAAAAGATTTCGGCTTCAAAAAAGTTGAAAATTTTCATGAAAAGATTTTGGTTTCAAAAAAGTTGACCATTTTCATGAAAAGATTTCGGCTTCAAAAAAGTTGAAAATTTTCATGAAGTATTTCAGCTTCAAAAAACTTGAACATTTTCATGAAAAGATTTCGGCTTCAAAAAACTTGAACTTTTTCATGAAAAGATTTCTGCTTCAAAAAAGTTGAAAATTTTCATGAAAAGATTTTGGTTTCAAAAAGTTGAAAATTTTCATGAAAAGATTTCGGCTTCAAAAAAATGGAACATTTTCATGAAAAGATTTCGGCTTCAAAAAAGTTGAACATTTTCATGAAAAGATTTCGGCTTCAAAAAAGTTGACCATTTTCATGAAAAGATTTCAGCTTCAAAAAAGTTGAAAATTTTCATGAAAAGATTTCGGTTTCAAAAAGTTGAAAATTTTCATGAAAAGATTTCTGCTTCAAAAAAGTTTAACATTTTCATGAAAAGATTTCGGCTTCAAAAAAGTTGAACATTTTCATGAAAAGATTTCTGCTTCAAAAAAGTTGATAATTTACATGAAAAGATTTCGACTTCAAAAAAGTCTAAGATTTTCATGAAAAGATTTCGGCTTCAAAAAAGTTGACCATTTTCATGAAAAGATTTCGGCTTCAAAAAAGTTGAACATTTTCATGAAGTATTTCGGCTTGAAAAAAGTTGAAAATTTACATTAAAAGATTTCGGCTTCAAAAAAGTCAAAAACTTTCATGAAGTATTTCGGCTTCAAAAAAGTTGAAAATTTTCATGAAAAGATTTCTACTTCAAAAAGTTGAAAATTTTCATGAAAAGATTTCGGCTTCAAAAAAGTTGAAGATTTTCATGAAAAGATTTCAGCTTCAAAAAAGTTGACCATTTTCATGAAAAGATTTCGGCTTCAAAAAAGTTGATAATTTACATGAAAAGATTTCGACTTCAAAAAAGTCTAAGATTTTCATGAAAAGATTTCGGCTTCAAAAAAGTTGACCATTTTCATGAAAAGATTTCGGCTTCAAAAAAGTTGAACATTTTCATGAAGTATTTCGGCTTGAAAAAAGTTGAAAATTTACATTAAAAGATTTCGGCTTCAAAAAAGTCAAAAACTTTCATGAAGTATTTCGGTTTCAAAAAAGTTTAAAATTTTCATGAAAAGATTTCTACTTCAAAAAGTTGAAAATTTTCATGAAAAGATTTCGGCTTCAAAAAAGTTGAAGATTTTCATGAAAAGATTTCGGCTTCAAAAAAGTTGACCATTTTCATGAAAAGATTTTGGCTTCAAAAAAGTTGAAAATTTTCATGAAAAGATTTCTTTTTCAAAAAGTTGAAAATTTTCATGAAAAGATCTCGGCTTCAAAAAAGTTGAAAATTTTCATGAAAAGATTTCGGCTTCAATAAAGTTGAAAATTTTCATGAAAAGATTTCGACTTCAAAAAAGTTGACCATTTTCATGAAAAGATTTCGGCTTCAAAAAAGTTGAACATTTTCATGAAGTATTTCGGCTTGAAAAAAGTTGAAAATTTACATTAAAAGATTTCGGCTTCAAAAAAGTCAAAAACTTTCATGAAGTATTTCGGCTTCAAAAAAGTTGAAAATTTTCATGAAAAGATTTCTACTTCAAAAAGTTGAAAATTTTCATGAAAAGATTTCGGCTTCAAAAAAGTTGAAGATTTTCATGAAAAGATTTCGGCTTCAAAAAAGTTGAAAATTTTCATGAAAAGATCTCGGCTTCAAAAATGTTGAACATTTTTATGAAAAGATTTCGGCTTCAAAAAACTTGAACTTTTTCATGAAAAGATTTCTGCTTCAAAAAAGTTGAAAATTTTCATGAAAAGATATTGGTTTCAAAAAGTTGAAAATTTTCATGAAAAGATTTCGGCTTCAAAAAAGTTGACCATTTTCATGAAAAGATTTCTGCTTCAAAAAAGTTGAAAATTTTCATGAAAAGATTTCGTTTTCAAAAAGTTGAACATTTTCATGAAAAGATCTCGGCTTCAAAAAAGTTGAAAATTTTCATGAAAAGATTTCGGCTTCAAAAAAGTTGAAAATTTTCATGAAAAGATTTTGGTTTCAAAAAAGTTGACCATTTTCATGAAAAGATTTCGGCTTCAAAAAAGTTGAAAATTTTCATGAAGTATTTCAGCTTCAAAAAACTTGAACATTTTCATGAAAAGATTTCGGCTTCAAAAAACTTGAACTTTTTCATGAAAAGATTTCTGCTTCAAAAAAGTTGAAAATTTTCATGAAAAGATTTTGGTTTCAAAAAGTTGAAAATTTTCATGAAAAGATTTCGGCTTCAAAAAAATGGAACATTTTCATGAAAAGATTTCGGCTTCAAAAAAGTTGAACATTTTCATGAAAAGATTTCGGCTTCAAAAAAGTTGACCATTTTCATGAAAAGATTTCAGCTTCAAAAAAGTTGAAAATTTTCATGAAAAGATTTCGGTTTCAAAAAGTTGAAAATTTTCATGAAAAGATTTCTGCTTCAAAAAAGTTTAACATTTTCATGAAAAGATTTCGGCTTCAAAAAAGTTGAACATTTTCATGAAAAGATTTCTGCTTCAAAAAAGTTGATAATTTACATGAAAAGATTTCGACTTCAAAAAAGTCTAAGATTTTCATGAAAAGATTTCGGCTTCAAAAAAGTTGACCATTTTCATGAAAAGATTTCGGCTTCAAAAAAGTTGAACATTTTCATGAAGTATTTCGGCTTGAAAAAAGTTGAAAATTTACATTAAAAGATTTCGGCTTCAAAAAAGTCAAAAACTTTCATGAAGTATTTCGGCTTCAAAAAAGTTGAAAATTTTCATGAAAAGATTTCTACTTCAAAAAGTTGAAAATTTTCATGAAAAGATTTCGGCTTCAAAAAAGTTGAAGATTTTCATGAAAAGATTTCGGCTTCAAAAAAGTTGACCATTTTCATGAAAAGATTTCGGCTTCAAAAAAGTTGATAATTTACATGAAAAGATTTCGACTTCAAAAAAGTCTAAGATTTTCATGAAAAGATTTCGGCTTCAAAAAAGTTGACCATTTTCATGAAAAGATTTCGGCTTCAAAAAAGTTGAAAATTTTCATGAAAAGATTTCGTTTTCAAAAAGTTGAAAATTTTCATGAAAAGATCTCGGCTTCAAAAAAGTTGAATATTTTCATGAAAAGATTTCGGCTTCAAAAAAGTTGAAAATTTTCATGAAAAGATTTTGGTTTCAAAAAACTTGAACTTTTTCATGAAAAGATTTCTGCTTCAAAAAAGTTGAAAATTTTCATGAAAAGATTTTGGTTTCAAAAAGTTGAAAATTTTCATGAAAAGATTTCGGCTTCAAAAAAATGGAACATTTTCATGAAAAGATTTCGGCTTCAAAAAAGTTGAAAATTTTCATGAAGTATTTCGGCTTCAAAAAAATGGAACATTTTCATGAAAAGATTTCGGCTTCAAAAAAGTTTAAAATTTACATGAAAAGATTTCGACTTCAAAAAAGTCTAAGGTTTTCATGAAAAGATTTCTGCTTCAAAAAAGTTGAAAATTTTCATGAAAAGATCTCGGCTTCAAAAAAGTTGAACATTTTCATGAAAAGATTTCTGCTTCAAAAAAGTTGAACATTTTCATGAAGTATTTCGGCTTGAAAAAAGTTGAAAATTTACATTATAAGATTTCGGCTTCAAAAAAGTTGAAAATTTTCATGAAAAGATTTCGGCTTCAAAAAGTTGAAAATTTTCATGAAAAGATTTCGGCTTCAAAAAAGTTGAAGATTTTCATGAAAAGATTACGGCTTCAAAAAAGTTTACCATTTTCATGAAAAGATTTCGGCTTCAAAAAAGTTGAAAATTTTCATGAAAAGATTTCGTTTTCAAAAAGTTGAAAATTTTCATGAAAAGATCTCGGCTTCAAAAAAGTTGAAAATTTTCATGAAAAGATTTCGGCTTCAAAAAAGTTGAAAATTTTCATGAAAAGATTTTGGTTTCAAAAAAGTTGACCATTTTCATGAAAAGATTTCGGCTTCAAAAAAGTTGAAAATTTTCATGAAGTATTTCAGCTTCAAAAAACTTGAACATTTTCATGAAAAGATTTCGGCTTCAAAAAACTTGAACTTTTTCATGAAAAGATTTCTGCTTCAAAAAAGTTGAAAATTTTCATGAAAAGATTTTGGTTTCAAAAAGTTGAAAATTTTCATGAAAAGATTTCGGCTTCAAAAAACTTGAACTTTTTCATGAAAAAAATTCGGCTTCAAAAAAGTTGAAAATTTTCATGAAGTATTTCGGCTTCAAAAAAATGGACCATTTTCATGAAAAGATTTCGGCTTCAAAAAGTTGAAAATTTTCATTAAAAGATTTCGGCTTCAAAAAAGTTGACCATTTTCATGAAAAGATTTCGGCTTCAAAAAAGTTGAAAATTTTCATGAAAAGATTTCGGCTTCAAAAAAGTTGACCATTTTCATGAAAAGATTTCGGCTTCAAAAAAGTTGAAAATTTTCATGAAGTATTTCAGCTTCAAAAAACTTGAACATTTTCATGAAAAGATTTCGGCTTCAAAAAACTTGAACTTTTTCATGAAAAGATTTCTGCTTCAAAAAAGTTGAAAATTTTCATGAAAAGATTTTGGTTTCAAAAAAGTTGACCATTTTCATGAAAAGATTTCGGCTTCAAAAAAGTTGAAAATTTTCATGAAGTATTTCTGCTTCAAAAAACTTGAACATTTTCATGAAAAGATTTCGGCTTCAAAAAACTTGAACTTTTTCATGAAAAGATTTCTGCTTCAAAAAAGTTGAAAATTTTCATGGAAAGATTTTGGTTTCAAAAAGTTGAACATTTTCATGAAAAGATTTCTGCTTCAAAAAAATGGAACATTTTCATGAAAAGATTTCGGCTTCAAAAAAGTTGAACATTTTCATGAAAAGATTTCTGCTTCAAAAAACTTTAAAATTTTCATGAAAAGATTTCGGCTTCAAAAAAGTTGAACATTTTCATGAAGTATTTCGGCTTGAAAAAAGTTGAAAATTTACATTAAAAGATTTCGGCTTCAAAAAAGTTGAAAATTTTCATGAAAAGATTTCTACTTCAAAAAGTTGAAAATTTTCATGAAAAGATTTCGGCTTCAAAAAAGTTGAAGATTTTCATGAAAAGATTACGGCTTCAAAAAAGTTGACCATTTTCATGAAAAGATTTCGGCTTCAAAAAAGTTGAAAATTTTCATGAAAAGATTTCGTTTTCAAAAAGTTGAAAATTTTCATGAAAAGATCTCGGCTTCAAAAAAGTTGAAAATTTTCATGAAAAGATTTCGGCTTCAAAAAAGTTGAAAATTTTCATGAAAAGATTTTGGTTTCACAAAAGTTGACCATTTTCATGAAAAGATTTCGGCTTCAAAAAAGTTGAAAATTTTCATGAAGTATTTCAGCTTCAAAAAACTTGAACATTTTCATGAAAAGATTTCGGCTTCAAAAAACTTGAACTTTTTCATGAAAAGATTTCTGCTTCAAAAAAGTTGAAAATTTTCATGAAAAGATTTTGGTTTCAAAAAGTTGAAAATTTTCATGAAAAGATTTTGGTTTCAAAAAGTTGAAAATTTTCATGAAAAGATTTTGGTTTCAAAAAGTTGAAAATTTTCATGAAAAGATTTTGGTTTCAAAAAGTTGAACATTTTCATGAAAAGATTTCGGCTTCAAAAAAGTTGAACATTTTCATGAAAAGATTTCGGCTTCAAAAAAGTTGAAAATTTTCATGAAGTATTTCGGCTTCAAAAAAATGGAACATTTTCATGAAAAGATTTCGGCTTCAAAAAAGTTGAAAATTTACATGAAAAGATTTCGACTTCAAAAAAGTTGACCATTTTCATGAAAAGATTTCGGCTTCAAAAAAGTTGAACATTTTCATGAAGTATTTCGGCTTGAAAAAAGTTGAAAATTTACATTAAAAGATTTCGGCTTCAAAAAAGTCAAAAACTTTCATGAAGTATTTCGGCTTCAAAAAAGTTGAAAATTTTCATGAAAAGATTTCTACTTCAAAAAGTTGAAAATTTTCATGAAAAGATTTCGGCTTCAAAAAAGTTGAAGATTTTCATGAAAAGATTTCGGCTTCAAAAAAGTTGACCATTTTCATGAAAAGATTTCGGCTTCAAAAAAGTTGAAAATTTTCATGAAAAGATCTCGGCTTCAAAAATGTTGAACATTTTTATGAAAAGATTTCGGCTTCAAAAAACTTGAACTTTTTCATGAAAAGATTTCTGCTTCAAAAAAGTTGAAAATTTTCATGAAAAGATATTGGTTTCAAAAAGTTGAAAATTTTCATGAAAAGATTTCGGCTTCAAAAAAATGGAACATTTTCATGAAAAGATTTCGGCTTCAAAAAAGTTGAACATTTTCATGAAAAGATTTCGGCTTCAAAAAAGTTGACCATTTTCATGAAAAGATTTCAGCTTCAAAAAAGTTGAAAATTTTCATGAAAAGATTTCGGTTTCAAAAAGTTGAAAATTTTCATGAAAAGATTTCTGCTTCAAAAAAGTTTAACATTTTCATGAAAAGATTTCGGCTTCAAAAAAGTTGAACAATTTCATGAAAAGATTTCTGCTTCAAAAAAGTTGATAATTTACATGAAAAGATTTCGACTTCAAAAAAGTCTAAGATTTTCATGAAAAGATTTCGGCTTCAAAAAAGTTGACCATTTTCATGAAAAGATTTCGGCTTCAAAAAAGTTGAACATTTTCATGAAGTATTTCGGCTTGAAAAAAGTTGAAAATTTACATTAAAAGATTTCGGCTTCAAAAAAGTCAAAAACTTTCATGAAGTATTTCGGCTTCAAAAAAGTTGAAAATTTTCATGAAAAGATTTCTACTTCAAAAAGTTGAAAATTTTCATGAAAAGATTTCGGCTTCAAAAAAGTTGAAGATTTTCATGAAAAGATTTCGGCTTCAAAAAAGTTGACCATTTTCATGAAAAGATTTCGGCTTCAAAAAAGTTGATAATTTACATGAAAAGATTTCGACTTCAAAAAAGTCTAAGATTTTCATGAAAAGATTTCGGCTTCAAAAAAGTTGACCATTTTCATGAAAAGATTTCGGCTTCAAAAAAGTTGAACATTTTCATGAAGTATTTCGGCTTGAAAAAAGTTGAAAATTTACATTAAAAGATTTCGGCTTCAAAAAAGTCAAAAACTTTCATGAAGTATTTCGGTTTCAAAAAAGTTTAAAATTTTCATGAAAAGATTTCTACTTCAAAAAGTTGAAAATTTTCATGAAAAGATTTCGGCTTCAAAAAAGTTGAAGATTTTCATGAAAAGATTTCGGCTTCAAAAAAGTTGACCATTTTCATGAAAAGATTTTGGCTTCAAAAAAGTTGAAAATTTTCATGAAAAGATTTCGTTTTCAAAAAGTTGAAAATTTTCATGAAAAGATCTCGGCTTCAAAAAAGTTGAATATTTTCATGAAAAGATTTCGGCTTCAAAAAAGTTGAAAATTTTCATGAAAAGATTTCGGCTTCAAAAAAGTTGACCATTTTCATGAAAAGATTTCGGCTTCAAAAAAGTTGAAAATTTTAATGAAAAGATTTCGTTTTCAAAAAGTTGAAAATTTTCATGAAAAGATCTCGGCTTCAAAAAAGTTGAAAATTTTCATGAAAAGATTTCTGCTTCAAAAAAGTTGAAAATTTTCATGAAGTATTTCAGCTTCAAAAAACTTGAACATTTTCATGAAAAGATTTCGGCTTAAAAAAAAGTTGAAAATTTTCATGAAGTATTTCGGCTTCAAAAAAATGGAACATTTTCATGAAAAGATTTCGGCTTCAAAAAAGTTGAACATTTTCATGAAAAGATTTCGGCTTCAAAAAAGTTGAACATTTTCATGAAAAGATTTCGGCTTCAAAAAAGTTGAAAATTTTCATGAAGTATTTCGGCTTCAAAAAAATGGAACATTTTCATGAAAAGATTTCGGCTTCAAAAAAGTTTAAAATTTACATGAAAAGATTTCGACTTCAAAAAAGTCTAAGGTTTTCATGAAAAGATTTCTGCTTCAAAAAAGTCTAAGGTTTTCATGAAAAGATTTCTGCTTCAAAAAAGTTGACCATTTTCATGAAAAGATTTTGGCTTCAAAAAAGTTGAAAATTTTAATGAAAAGATTTTGGCTTCAAAAAAGTTGAACATTTTAATGAAAAGATTTCGTTTTCAAAAAGTTGAAAATTTTCATGAAAAGATCTCGGCTTCAAAAAAGTTGAAAATTTTCATGAAAAGATTTCGGCTTCAAAAAAGTTGAAAATTTTCATGAAAAGATTTCGGCTTCAAAAAAGTTGAAAATTTTCATGAAGTATTTCAGCTTCAAAAAACTTGAACATTTTTATGAAAAGATTTCGGCTTCAAAAAACTTGAACTTTTTCATGAAAAGATTTTGGTTTCAAAAAGTTGAAAATTTTCATGAAAAGATTTCGGCTTCAAAAAAGTTGAACATTTTCATGAAAAGATTTTGGCTTCAAAAAAGTTGAAAATTTTCATGAAAAGATTTCGGCTTCAAAAAAATGGAACATTTTCATGAAAAGATTTCGGCTTCAAAAAAGTTGAACATTTTCATGAAAAGATTTCGGCTTCAAAAAAGTTGAAAATTTTCATGAAGTATTTCGGCTTCAAAAAAATGGAACATTTTCATGAAAAGATTTCGGCTTCAAAAAAGTTTAAAATTTACATGAAAAGATTTCGACTTCAAAAAAGTCTAAGGTTTTCATGAAAAGATTTCTGCTTCAAAAAAGTCTAAGGTTTTCATGAAAAGATTTCTGCTTCAAAAAAGTTGAAAATTTTCATGAAAAGATTTCGGCTTCAAAAAGGTTGAAAACTTTCATGAACTATTTCGACTTCAAAAAAGTCGAAGATTTTCATGAAAAGATTTCGGCTTCAAAAAAGTTGACCATTTTCATGAAAAGATTTCGGCTTCAAAAAAGTTGAAAATTTTAATGAAAAGATTTCGTTTTCAAAAAGTTGAAAATTTTCATGAAAAGATCTCGGCTTCAAAAAAGTTGAAAATTTTCATGAAAAGATTTCGGCTTCAAAAAAGTTGAAAATTTTCATGAAGTATTTCAGCTTCAAAAAACTTGAACATTTTTATGAAAAGATTTCGGCTTCAAAAAACTTGAACTTTTTCATGAAAAGATTTCTACTTCAAAAAAGTTGAAAATTTTCATGAAAAGATTTTGGTTTCAAAATGTTGAAAATTTTCATGAAAAGATTTCGGCTTCAAAAAAGTTGAACATTTTCATGAAAAGATTTCGGCTTCAAAAAAGTTGAAAATTTTCATGAAGTATTTCGGCTTCAAAAAAATGGAACATTTTCATGAAAAGATTTCGGCTTCAAAAAAGTTGAACATTTTCATGAAAAGATTTCGGCTTCAAAAAAGTTGAACATTTTCATGAAAAGATTTCGGCTTCAAAAAAGTTGAAAATTTTCATGAAGTATTTCGGCTTCAAAAAAGTTTAAAATTTACATGAAAAGATTTCGACTTCAAAAAAGTCTAAGGTTTTCATGAAAAGATTTCTGCTTCAAAAAAGTCTAAAATTTTCATGAAAAGATTTATGCTTCAAAAAAGATAAAAATTTTCATGAAAAGATTTCGGTTTCAAAAAGTTGAAAATTTTCATGAAAAGATTTCTGCTTCAAAAAAGTTCAACATTTTCGTGAAAAGATTTCGGCTTCAAAAAAGTTGAACATTTTCATGAAAAGATTTCTGCTTCAAAAAAGTTGATAATTTACATGAAAAGATTTCGACTTCAAAAAAATCTAAGATTTTCATGAAAAGATTTCGGCTTCAAAAAAGTTGAACATTTTCATGAAAAGATTTCGGCTTCAAAAAAGTTGAAAATTTTCATGAAGTATTTCGGCTTCAAAAAAATGGAACATTTTCATGAAAAGATTTCGGCTTCAAAAAAGTTGAACATTTTCATGAAAAGATTTCGGCTTCAAAAAAGTTGAAAATTTTCATGAAGTATTTCGGATTCAAAAAAATGCAACATTTTCATGAAAAGATTTCGGATTCAAAAAAATGCAACATTTTCATGAAAAGATTTCGGCTTCAAAAAAGTTGAAAATTTACATGAAAAGATTTCGACTTCAAAAAAGTCTAAGGTTTTCATGAAAAGATTTCGGCTTCAAAAAGGTTGAAAACTTTCATGAACTATTTCGACTTCAAAAAAGTCGAAAATTTTCATGAAAAGATTTATGCTTCAAAAAAGATGAAAATTTTCATGAAAAGATTTTGGCTTCAAAAAGTTGAAAATTTTCATGAAAAGATTTCGGCTTCAAAAAAGTTGACCATTTTCATGAAAAGATTTCAGCTTCAAAAAAGTTGAAAATTTTCATGAAAAGATTTCGGTTTCAAAAAGTTGAAAATTTACATGAAAAGATTTCTGCTTCAAAAAAGTTCAACATTTTCATGAAAAGATTTCGGCTTCAAAAAAGTTGAACATTTTCATGAAAAGATTTCTGGTTCAAAAAAGTTGATAATTTACATGAAAAGATTTCGACTTCAAAAAAGTCTAAGATTTTCGTGAAAAGATTTCGGCTTCAAAAAAGTCGAAGATTTTCATGAAAAGATTTCGTTTTCAAAAAGTTGAAAATTTTCATGAAAAGATCTCAGCTTCAAAAAAGTTGAACATTTTCATGAAAAGATTTCGGCTTCAAAAAAGTTGACCATTTTCATGAAAAGATTTCGGCTTCAAAAAAGTTGAAAATTTTCATGAATTATTTCAGCTTCAAAAAACTTGAACATTTTCATGAAAAGATTTTGGTTTCAAAAAGTTGAACATTTTCATGAAAAGATTTCTGCTTCAAAAAAGTTGATAATTTAAATGAAGAGATTTCGACTTCAAAAAAGTCTAAGATTTTCATGAAAAGATTTCGGCTTCAAAAAAGTTGAAAATTTTCATGAAAAGATTTCGTTTTCAAAAAGTTGAAAATTTTCATGAAAAGATCTCGGCTTCAAAAAAGTTGAACATTTTCATGAAAAGATTTCGGCTTCAAAAAAGTTGAAAATTTTCATGAAAAGATTTTGGCTTCAAAAAAGTTGACCATTTTCATGAAAAGATTTCGGCTTCAAAAAAGTTGATAATTTACATGAAAAGATTTCGACTTCAAAAAAGTCTAAGATTTTCATGAAAAGATTTCGGCTTCAAAAAAGTTGAAAATTTTCATGAAAAGATTTCGTTTTCAAAAAGTTGAAAATTTTCATGAAAAGATCTCGGCTTCAAAAAAGTTGAACATTTTCATGAAAAGATTTCGGCTTCAAAAAAGTTGAAAATTTTCATGAAAAGATTTTGGCTTCAAAAAAGTTGAAAATTTTCATGAAAAGATTTCGGCTTCAAAAAAGTTGAACATTTTCATGAAAAGATTTCAGCTTCAAAAAAGTTGAAAATTTTCATGACAGGATTTTGGCTTCAAAAAGGTTGAAGATTCTCATGAAAAAATTTCGGCTTCAAAAAAGTTGACCATTTTCATGAAAAGATTTCGGCTTCAAAAAAGTTGAACATTTTCATGAAAAGATTTCGTTTTCAAAAAGTTGAAAATTTTCATGAAAAGATCTTGGCTTCAAAAAAGTTGAACATTTTCATGAAAAGATTTCGGCTTCAAAAAAGTTGAAAATTTTCATGAAAAGATTTTGGTTTCATAAAAGTTGACCATTTTCATGAAAAGATTTCGGCTTCAAAAAAGTTGAAAATTTTCATGAAGTATTTCAGCTTCAAAAAACTTGAACATTTTTATGAAAAGATTTCGGCTTCAAAAAACTTGAACTTTTTCATGAAAAGATTTCTGCTTCAAAAAAGTTGAAAATTTACATGAAAAGATTTTGGTTTCAAAAAGTTGAACATTTTCATGAAAAGATTTCGGCTTCAAAAAACTTGAACATTTTTATGAAAAGATTTCGGCTTCAAAAAAGTTGATAATTTACATGAAAAGATTTCGACTTCAAAAAAGTCTAAGATTTTCATGAAAAGATTTCGGCTTCAAAAAAGTTGAAAATTTTCATGAAAAGATTTCGGTTTCAAAAAGTTGAAAATTTTCATGAAAAGATTTCTGCTTCAAATAAGTTCAACATTTTCATGAAAAGATTTCGGCTTCAAAAAAGTTGAACATTTTCATGAAAAGATTTCTGCTTCAAAAAAGTTGATAATTTACATGAAAAGATTTCGACTTCAAAAAAGTCTAAGATTTTCATGAAAAGATTTCGGCTTCAAAAAAGTCGAAGATTTTCATGAAAAGATTTCGGCTTCAAAAAAGTTGAAAATTTTCATGAAAAGATTTCGGCTTCAAAAAAGTTGAAAATTTTCATGAAGTATTTCAGCTTCAAAAAACTTGAACATTTTTATGAAAAGATTTCGGCTTCAAAAAACTTGAACTTTTTCATGAAAAGATTTCTGCTTCAAAAAAGTTGAAAATTTTCATGAAAAGATTTTGGTTTCAAAAAGTTGAAAATTTTCATGAACAGATTTCGGCTTCAAAAAAGTTGAACATTTTCATGAAAAGATTTCAGCTTCAAAAAAGTTGAAAATTTTCATGACAGGATTTTGGCTTCAAAAAGGTTGAAGATTCTCATGAAAAGATTTCGGCTTCAAAAAAGTTGACCATTTTCATGAAAAGATTTCGGCTTCAAAAAAGTTGAACATTTTCATGAAAAGATTTCGTTTTCAAAAAGTTGAAAATTTTCATGAAAAGATCTCGGCTTCAAAAAAGTTGAACATTTTCATGAAAAGATTTCGGCTTCAAAAAAGTTGAAAATTTTCATGAAAAGATTTTGGTTTCATAAAAGTTGACCATTTTCATGAAAAGATTTCGGCTTCAAAAAAGTTGAAAATTTTCATGAAGTATTTCAGCTTCAAAAAACTTGAACATTTTTATGAAAAGATTTCGGCTTCAAAAAACTTGAACTTTTTCATGAAAAGATTTCTGCTTCAAAAAAGTTGAAAATTTACATGAAAAGATTTTGGTTTCAAAAAGTTGAACATTTTCATGAAAAGATTTCGGCTTCAAAAAACTTGAACATTTTTATGAAAAGATTTCGGCTTCAAAAAACTTGAACTTTTTCATGAAAAGATTTCTGCTTCAAAAAAGTTGAAAATTTACATGAAAAGATTTTGGTTTCAAAAAGTTGAACATTTTCATGAAAAGATTTCGGCTTCAAAAAAGTTGAACATTTTCATGAAAAGATTTCGGCTTCAAAAAAGTTGAAAATTTTCATGAAGTATTTCGGCTTCAAAAAAATGGAACATTTTCATGAAAAGATTTCGGCTTCAAAAAAGTTTAAAATTTACATGAAAAGATTTCGACTTCAAAAAAGTCTAAGGTTTTCATGAAAAGATTTCTGCTTCAAAAAAGTTGAAAATTTTCATGAAAAGATTTGGGCTTCAAAAAGTTGAAAATTTTCATTAAAAGATTTCGGCTTCAAAAAAGTTGACCATTTTCATGAAAAGATTTCGGCTTCAAAAAAGTTGAAAATTTTCATGAAAAGATCTCGGCTTCAAAAATGTTGAACATTTTCATGAAAAGATTTCGGCTTCAAAAAAGTTGAAAATTTTCATGAAAAGATTTCGGCTTCAAAAAAGTTGAAAATTTTCATGAAGTATTTCAGCTTCAAAAAACTTGAACATTTTTATGAAAAGATTTCGGCTTCAAAAAACTTGAACTTTTTCATGAAAAGATTTCTGCTTCAAAAAAGTTGAAAATTTTCATGAAAAGATTTTGGTTTCAAAAAGTTGAAAATTTTCATGAAAAGATTTCGGCTTCAAAAAAGTTGAACATTTTCATGAAAAGATTTCAGCTTCAAAAAAGTTGAAAATTTTCATGAAAAGATTTCGGTTTCAAAAAGTTGAAAATTTTCATGAAAAGATTTCTGCTTCAAAAAAGTTGAAAATTTTCATGACAGGATTTTGGCTTCAAAAAGGTTGAAGATTCTCATGAAAAGATTTCGGCTTCAAAAAAGTTGACCATTTTCATGAAAAGATTTCGGCTTCAAAAAAGTTGAACATTTTCATGAAAAGATTTCGTTTTCAAAAAGTTGAAAATTTTCATGAAAAGATCTCGGCTTCAAAAAAGTTGACCATTTTCATGAAAAGATCTCGGCTTCAAAAAAGTTCACCATTTTCATGAAAAGATTTCGGCTTCAAAAAAATGGAACATTTTCATGAAAAGATTTCGGCTTCAAAAAAGTTTAAAATTTACATGAAAAGATTTCGACTTCAAAAAAGTCTAAGGTTTTCATGAAAAGATTTCTGCTTCAAAAAAGTTGAAAATTTTCATGAAAAGATTTGGGCTTCAAAAAGTTGAAAATTTTCATGAAAAGATTTCGGCTTCAAAAAAGTTGACCATTTTCATGAAAAGATTTCGGCTTCAAAAAAGTTGAAAATTTTCATGAAAAGATCTCGGCTTCAAAAATGTTGAACATTTTCATGAAAAGAATTCGGCTTCAAAAAAGTTGAAAATTTTCATGAAAAGATTTCGGCTTCAAAAAAGTTGAAAATTTTCATGAAGTATTTCAGCTTCAAAAAACTTGAACATTTTTATGAAAAGATTTCGGCTTCAAAAAACTTGAACTTTTTCATGAAAAGATTTCTGCTTCAAAAAAGTTGAAAATTTTCATGAAAAGATTTTGGTTTCAAAAAGTTGAACATTTTCATGAAAAGATTTCGGCTTCAAAAAAGTTGAACATTTTCATGAAAAGATTTCGGCTTCAAAAAAGTTGAAAATTTTCATGAAGTATTTCGGCTTCAAAAAAATGGAACATTTTCATGAAAAGATTTTGGCTTCAAAAAAGTTGAACATTTTCATGAAAAGATTTCGGCTTCAAAAAAGTTGAACATTTTCATGAAAAGATTTCGGCTTCAAAAAAGTTTAAAATTTACATGAAAAGATTTCGACTTCAAAAAAGTCTAAGGTTTTTATGAAAAGATTTCTGCTTCAAAAAAGTTGAAAATTTTCATGAAAAGATTTCGGCTTCAAAAAGGTTGAAAACTTTCATGAACTATTTCGACTTCAAAAAAGTCGAAGATTTTCATGAAAAGATTTCGGCATCAAAAAAGATGAAAATTTTCATGAAAAGATTTTGGTTTCAAAAAGTTGAAAATTTTCATGAAAAGATTTCGGCTTCAAAAAAATGGAACATTTTCATGAAAAGATTTCGGCTTCAAAAAAGTTGAACATTTTCATGAAAAGATTTCGGCTTCAAAAAAGTTGAAAATTTTCATGAAAAGATTTCGGCTTAAAAAAAGTTGAAAATTTTCATGAAAAGATTTTGGTTTCAAAAAGTTGAAAATTTTCATGAACTATTTCGACTTCAAAAAAGTCGAAGATTTTCATGAAAAGATTTCGGCTTCAAAAAAGTTGAAAATTTTCATGAAAAGATTTCGGCTTCAAAAAAGTTGACCATTTTCATGAAAAGATTTCGGCTTAAAAAAAGTTGAAAATTTTCATGAAAAGATTTTGGTTTCAAAAAGTTGAAAATTTTCATGAACTATTTCGACTTCAAAAAAGTCGAAGATTTTCATGAAAAGATTTCGGCTTCAAAAAAGTTGAAAATTTACATGAAAAGATTTCGACTTCAAAAAAGTCGAAGATTTTCATGAAAAGATTTCTGCTTCAAAAAAGTTGAAAATTTTCATGAAAAGATTTCGGCTTCAAAAAGTTGAAAATTTTCATGAAAAGATTTCGTCTTCAAAAAAGTTGACCATTTTCATGAAAAGATTTCATCTTCAAAAAAGTTGAAAATTTTCATGAAAAGATTTCGGTTTCAAAAAGTTGAAAATTTTCATGAAAAGATTTCTGCTTCAAAAAAGTTGAAAATTTTCATGACAGGATTTTGGCTTCAAAAAGGTTGAAGATTCTCATGAAAAGATTTCGGCTTCAAAAAAGTTGACCATTTTCATGAAAAGATTTCGGCTTCAAAAAAGTTGAACATTTTCATGAAAAGATTTCGTTTTCAAAAAGTTGAAAATTTTCATGAAAAGATCTCGGCTTCAAAAAAGTTGAACATTTTCATGAAAAGATTTCGGCTTCAAAAAAGTTGAAAATTTTCATGAAGTATTTCAGCTTCAAAAAACTTGAACATTTTTATGAAAAGATTTCGGCTTCAAAAAACTTGAACTTTTTCATGAAAAGATTTCTGCTTCAAAAAAGTTGAAAATTTACATGAAAAGATTTTGGTTTCAAAAAGTTGAACATTTTCATGAAAAGATTTCGGCTTCAAAAAAGTTGAACATTTTCATGAAAAGATTTCGGCTTCAAAAAAGTTGAAAATTTTCATGAAGTATTTCGGCTTCAAAAAAATGGAACATTTTCATGAAAAGATTTCGGCTTCAAAAAAGTTGAACATTTTCATGAAAAGATTTCGGCTTCAAAAAAGTTGAACATTTTCATGAAAAGATTTCGGCTTCAAAAAAGTTGAAAATTTTCATGAAGTATTTCGGCTTCAAAAAAATGGAACATTTTCATGAAAAGATTTCGGCTTCAAAAAAGTTTAAAATTTACATGAAAAGATTTCGACTTCAAAAAAGTCTAAGGTTTTTATGAAAAGATTTCTGCTTCAAAAAAGTTGAAAATTTTCATGAAAAGATTTCGGCTTCAAAAAGGTTGAAAACTTTCATGAACTATTTCGACTTCAAAAAAGTCGAAGATTTTCATGAAAAGATTTCGGCATCAAAAAAGATGAAAATTTTCATGAAAAGATTTTGGTTTCAAAAAGTTGAAAATTTTCATGAAAAGATTTCGGCTTCAAAAAAATGGAACATTTTCATGAAAAGATTTCGGCTTCAAAAAAGTTGAACATTTTCATGAAAAGATTTCGGCTTCAAAAAAGTTGAAAATTTTCATGAAGTATTTCGGCTTCAAAAAAATGGAACATTTTCATGAAAAGATTTCGGCTTCAAAAAAGTTGAAAATTTACATGAAAAGATTTCTGCTTCAAAAAAGTTGAAAATTTTCATGAAAAGATCTCGGCTTCAAAAAAGTTGACCATTTTCATGAAAAGATTTCGGCTTCAAAAAAGTTGAAAATTTTCATGAATTATTTCAGCTTCAAAAAACTTGAACATTTTCATGAAAAGATTTCGGCTTCAAAAAACTTGAACATTTTCATGAAAAGATTTCGGCTTCAAAAAAGTTGAACATTTTCATGAAAAGATTTCAGCTTCAAAAAAGTTGAACATTTTCATGAAAAGATTTCGGTTTCAAAAAGTTGAAAATTTTCATGAAAAGATTTTGGTTTCAAAAAGTTGAACATTTTCATGAAAAGATTTCGGCTTCAAAAAAGTTAAAAATTTTCATGAAGTATTTCGGCTTCAAAAAACTTGAACATTTTCATGAAAATATTTCGGCTTCAAAAAAGTTGAAAATTTTCATGAAAAGATTTTGGTTTCAAAAAGTTGAACATTTTCATGAAAAGATTTCTGCTTCAAAAAAGTTGATAATTTACATGAAAAGATTTCGACTTCAAAAAAGTCTAAGATTTTCATGAAAAGATTTCGGCTTCAAAAAAGTTGAAAATTTTCATGAAAAGATTTCGTTTTCAAAAAGTTGAAAATTTTCATGAAAAGATCTCGGCTTCAAAAAAGTTGACCATTTTCATGAAAAGATTTCGGCTTCAAAAAAGTTGAAAATTTTCATGAAGTATTTCGGCTTCAAAAAAATGGAACATTTTCATGAAAAGATTTCGGCTTCAAAAAAGTTTAAAATTTACATGAAAAGATTTCGACTTCAAAAAAGTCTAAGGTTTTCATGAAAAGATTTCTGCTTCAAAAAAGTTGAAAATTTTCATGAAAAGATTTGGGCTTCAAAAAGTTGAAAATTTTCATTAAAAGATTTCGGCTTCAAAAAAGTTGAAAATTTTCATGAAAAGATCTCGGCTTCAAAAATGTTGAACATTTTCATGAAAAGAATTCGGCTTCAAAAAAGTTGAAAATTTTCATGAAAAGATTTCGGCTTCAAAAAAGTTGAAAATTTTCATGAAGTATTTCAGCTTCAAAAAACTTGAACATTTTTATGAAAAGATTTCGGCTTCAAAAAACTTGAACTTTTTCATGAAAAGATTTCTGCTTCAAAAAAGTTGAAAATTTACATGAAAAGATTTTGGTTTCAAAAAGTTGAACATTTTCATGAAAAGATTTCGGCTTCAAAAAAGTTGAACATTTTCATGAAAAGATTTCGGCTTCAAAAAAGTTGAAAATTTTCATGAAGTATTTCGGCTTCAAAAAAATGGAACATTTTCATGAAAAGATTTTGGCTTCAAAAAAGTTGAACATTTTCATGAAAAGATTTCGGCTTCAAAAAAGTTGAACATTTTCATGAAAAGATTTCGGCTTCAAAAAAGTTGAAAATTTTCATGAAGTATTTCGGCTTCAAAAAAATGGAACATTTTCATGAAAAGATTTCGGCTTCAAAAAAGTTTAAAATTTAAATGAAAAGATTTCGACTTCAAAAAAGTCTAAGGTTTTTATGAAAAGATTTCTGCTTCAAAAAAGTTGAAAATTTTCATGAAAAGATTTCGGCTTCAAAAAGGTTGAAAACTTTCATGAACTATTTCGACTTCAAAAAAGTCGAAGATTTTCATGAAAAGATTTCGGCATCAAAAAAGATGAAAATTTTCATGAAAAGATTTTGGTTTCAAAAAGTTGAAAATTTTCATGAAAAGATTTCGGCTTCAAAAAAATGGAACATTTTCATGAAAAGATTTCGGCTTCAAAAAAGTTGAACATTTTCATGAAAAGATTTCGGCTTCAAAAAAGTTGAAAATTTTCATGAAGTATTTCGGCTTCAAAAAAATGGAACATTTTCATGAAAAGATTTCGGCTTCAAAAAAGTTTAAAATTTACATGAAAAGATTTCGACTTCAAAAAAGTCTAAGGTTTTCATGAAAAGATTTCTGCTTCAAAAAAGTTGAAAATTTTCATGAAAAGATTTGGGCTTCAAAAAGTTGAAAATTTTCATTAAAAGATTTCGGCTTCAAAAAAGTTGACCATTTTCATGAAAAGAGTTCGGCTTCAAAAAAGTTGAAAATTTTCATGAAAAGATCTCGGCTTCAAAAAATTTGACCATTTTCATGAAAAGATTGCGGCTTCAAAAAAGTTGAAAATTTTCATGAATTATTTCAGCTTCAAAAAACTTGAACATTTTCATGAAAAGATTTCGGCTTCAAAAAAAGATGAAAATTTTCATGAAAAGATTTTGGTTTCAAAAAGTTGAAAATTTTCATGAAAAGATTTCGGCTTCAAAAAAATGGAACATTTTCATGAAAAGATTTCGGCTTCAAAAAAGTTGAACATTTTCATGAAAAGATTTCGGCTTCAAAAAAGTTGAAAATTTTCATGAAGTATTTCGGCTTCAAAAAAATGGAACATTTTCATGAAAAGATTTCGGCTTCAAAAAAGTTTAAAATTTACATGAAAAGATTTCGACTTCAAAAAAGTCTAAGGTTTTCATGAAAAGATTTCTGCTTCAAAAAAGTTGAAAATTTTCATGAAAAGATTTGGGCTTCAAAAAGTTGAAAATTTTCATTAAAAGATTTCGGCTTCAAAAAAGTTGACCATTTTCATGAAAAGATTTCGGCTTCAAAAAAGTTGAAAATTTTCATGAAAAGATCTCGGCTTCAAAAATGTTGAACATTTTCATGAAAAGATTTCGGCTTCAAAAAAGTTGAAAATTTTCATGAAAAGATTTCGGCTTCAAAAAGGTTGAAAACTTTCATGAACTATTTCGACTTCAAAAAAGTCGAAGATTTTCATGAAAAGATTTCGGTTTCAAAAAAGTTGAACATTTTCATGAAGTATTTCGGCTGCAAAAAAGTCGAAGATTTTTATGAAAAGATTTCTGCTTCAAAAAAGTTTAAAATTTTCATGAAAAGATTTCGGCTTCAAAAAAGTTGAACATTTTCATGAAGTATTTCGGCTGCAAAAAAGTCGAAGATTTTTATGAAAAGATTTCTGCTTCAAAAAAGTTTAAAATTTTCATGAAAAGATTTCGGCTTCAAAAAAGATGAACATTTTCATGAAGTATTTCGGCTTGAAAAAAGTTGAAAATTTACATTAAAAGATTTCGGCTTCAAAAAAGTCAAAAACTTTCATGAAGTATTTCAGCTTCAAAAAAGTTGAAAATTTACATGAAAAGATTTTGACTTCAAAAAAGTCGAAGATTTTCATGAAAAGATTTCGGTTTCAAAAAATTTGAAAATTTTCATGAAAAGATTTCGGCTTCAAAAAGTTGAAAATTTTCATGAAAATATTTCGTCTTCAAAAAAGTTGACCATTTTCATGAAAAGATTTCGGCTTCAAAAAAGTTGAAAATTTTCATGAAAAGATTTCGGTTTCAAAAAGTTGAAAATTTTCATTAAAAGATTTCGGCTTCAAAAAAGTTGAAAATTTTCATGAAAAGATTTCTGCTTCAAAAAACTTGAACATTTTCATGAAGTAATTCGGCTGCAAAAAAGTTGAAGATTTTCATGAAAAGATTTCTGCTTCAAAAAAGTTGAACATTTTCATGAAAAGATTTCTGCTTCAAAAAAGTTGAAAATTTACATGAAAAGATTTCGACTTCAAAAAAGTCTAAGATTTTCATGAAAAGATTTCTGCTTCAAAAAGTTGAAAATTTTCATGAAAAGATTTCGGCTTCAAAAAGTTGAAAATTTTCATGAAAAGATTTCGGCTTCAAAAAAGTTGACCATTTTCATGAAAAGATTTCGGCTTCAAAAAAGTTGAAAATTTTCATGAAAAGATTTTGGTTTCAAAAAGTTGAAAATTTTCATGAACTATTTCGACTTCAAAAAAGTCGAAGATTTTCATGAAAAGATTTCGGCTTCAAAAAAGTTGAAAATTTACATGAAAAGATTTCGACTTCAAAAAAGTCGAAGATTTTCATGAAAAGATTTCTGCTTCAAAAAAGTTGAAAATTTTCATGAAAAGATTTCGTCTTCAAAAAGTTGAAAATTTTCATGAAAAGATTTCGTCTTCAAAAAAGTTGACCATTTTCATGAAAAGATTTCGGCTTCAAAAAAGTTGAAAATTTTCATGAAATGATTTCGGTTTCAAAAAGTTGAAAATTTTCATGAAAAGATTTCGGCTGCAAAAAAGTCGAAGATTTTCATGAAAAGATTTCTGCTTCAAAAAAGTTTAAAATTTTCATGAAAAGATTTCGGCTTCAAAAAAGTTGAACATTTTCATGAAGTATTTCGGCTTGAAAAAAGTTGAAAATTTACATTAAAAGATTTCGGCTTCAAAAAAGTCAAAAACTTTCATGAAGTATTTCGGCTTCAAAAAAGTTGAAAATATTCTTGAAAAGATTTCTACTTCAAAAAGTTGAAAATTTTCATGAAAAGATTTCGGCTTCAAAAAAGTCAAAAACTTTCATGAAGTATTTCGGCTTCAAAAAAGTTGAAAATTTACATGAAAAGATTTCGACTTCAAAAAAGTCTAAGATTTTCATGAAAAGATTTCTGCTTCAAAAAATTTGAAAATTTTCATGAAAAGATTTCGGCTTCAAAAAGTTGAAAATTTTCATGAAAAGATTTCGTCTTCAAAAAAGTTGACCATTTTCATGAAAAGATTTCGGCTTCAAAAAAGTTGAAAATTTTCATGAAAAGATTTCGGTTTCAAAAAGTTGAAAATTTTCATGAAAAGATTTCGGCTTCAAAAAAGTTGAAAATTTTCATGAAAAGATTTCTGCTTCAAAAAACTTGAACATTTTCATGAAGTAATTCGGCTGCAAAAAAGTCGAAGATTTTCATGAAAAGATTTCTGCTTCAAAAAAGTTGAACATTTTCATGAAAAGATTTCTGCTTCAAAAAAGTTGAAAATTTACATGAAAAGATTTCGACTTCAAAAAAGTCTAAGATTTTCATGAAAAGATTTCTGCTTCAAAAAGTTGAAAATTTTCATGAAAAGATTTCGGCTTCAAAAAGTTGAAAATTTTCATGAAAAGATTTCGGCTTCAAAAAGTTGAAAATTTTCATGAAAAGATTTCGTCTTCAAAAAAGTTGACCATTTTCATGAAAAGATTTCGGCTTCAAAAAAGTTGAAAATTTTCATGAAATGATTTCGGTTTCAAAAAGTTGAAAATTTTCATGAAAAGATTTCGGCTGCAGAAAAGTCGAAGATTTTCATGAAAAGATTTCTGCTTCAAAAAAGTTTAAAATTTTCATGAAAAGATTTCGGCTTCAAAAAAGTTGAACATTTTCATGAAGTATTTCGGCTTGAAAAAAGTTGAAAATTTACATTAAAAGATTTCGGCTTCAAAAAAGTCAAAAACTTTCATGAAGTATTTCGGCTTCAAAAAAGTTGAAAATATTCTTGAAAAGATTTCTACTTCAAAAAGTTGAAAATTTTCATGAAAAGATTTCGGCTTCAAAAAAGTCAAAAACTTTCATGAAGTATTTCGGCTTCAAAAAAGTTGAAAAATTACATGAAAAGATTTCGACTTCAAAAAAGTCTAAGATTTTCATGAAAAGATTTCTGCTTCAAAAAAGTTGACCATTTTCATGAAAAGATTTCGGCTTCAAAAAAGTTGAAAATTTTCATGAAAAGATTTTGGTTTCAAAAAGTTGAAAATTTTCATGAACTATTTCGACTTCAAAAAAGTCGAAGATTTTCATGAAAAGATTTCGGCTTCAAAAAAGTTGAAAATTTACATGAAAAGATTTCGACTTCAAAAAAGTCGAAGATTTTCATGAAAAGATTTCTGCTTCAAAAAAGTTGAAAATTTTCATGAAAAGATTTCGGCTTCAAAAAGTTGAAAATTTTCATGAAAAGATTTCGTCTTCAAAAAAGTTGACCATTTTCATGAAAAGATTTCGGCTTCAAAAAAGTTGAAAATTTTCATGAAATGATTTCGGTTTCAAAAAGTTGAAAATTTTCATGAAAAGATTTCGGCTGCAAAAAAGTCGAAGATTTTCATGAAAAGATTTCTGCTTCAAAAAAGTTTAAAATTTTCATGAAAAGATTTCGGCTTCAAAAAAGTTGAACATTTTCATGAAGTATTTCGGCTTGAAAAAAGTTGAAAATTTACATTAAAAGATTTCGGCTTCAAAAAAGTCAAAAACTTTCATGAAGTATTTCGGCTTCAAAAAAGTTGAAAATATTCTTGAAAAGATTTCTACTTCAAAAAGTTGAAAATTTTCATGAAAAGATTTCGGCTTCAAAAAAGTCAAAAACTTTCATGAAGTATTTCGGCTTCAAAAAAGTTGAAAATTTACATGAAAAGATTTCGACTTCAAAAAAGTCTAAGATTTTCATGAAAAGATTTCGGCTTCAAAAAAGTTGACCATTTTCATGAAAAGATTTCGGCTTCAAAAAAGTTGAAAATTTACATGAAAAGATTTCGACTTCAAAAAAGTCGAAGATTTTCATGAAAAGATTTCTGCTTCAAAAAGTTGAAAATTTTCATGAAAAGATTTCGGCTTCAAAAAGTTGAAAATTTTCATGAAAAGATTTCGGCTTCAAAAAGTTGAAAATTTTCATGAAAAGATTTCGTCTTCAAAAAAGTTGACCATTTTCATGAAAAGATTTCGGCTTCAAAAAAGTTGAAAATTTTCATGAAATGATTTCGGTTTCAAAAAGTTGAAAATTTTCATGAAAAGATTTCGGCTGCAAAAAAGTCGAAGATTTTCATGAAAAGATTTCTGCTTCAAAAAAGTTTAAAATTTTCATGAAAAGATTTCGGCTTCAAAAAAGTTGAACATTTTCATGAAGTATTTCGGCTTGAAAAAAGTTGAAAATTTACATTAAAAGATTTCGGCTTCAAAAAAGTCAAAAACTTTCATGAAGTATTTCGGCTTCAAAAAAGTTGAAAATATTCTTGAAAAGATTTCTACTTCAAAAAGTTGAAAATTTTCATGAAAAGATTTCGGCTTCAAAAAAGTCAAAAACTTTCATGAAGTATTTCGGCTTCAAAAAAGTTGAAAAATTACATGAAAAGATTTCGACTTCAAAAAAGTCTAAGATTTTCATGAAAAGATTTCTGCTTCAAAAAAGTTGACCATTTTCATGAAAAGATTTCGGCTTCAAAAAAGTTGAAAATTTTCATGAAAAGATTTTGGTTTCAAAAAGTTGAAAATTTTCATGAACTATTTCGACTTCAAAAAAGTCGAAGATTTTCATGAAAAGATTTCGGCTTCAAAAAAGTTGAAAATTTACATGAAAAGATTTCGACTTCAAAAAAGTCGAAGATTTTCATGAAAAGATTTCTGCTTCAAAAAAGTTGAAAATTTTCATGAAAAGATTTCGGCTTCAAAAAGTTGAAAATTTTCATGAAAAGATTTCGTCTTCAAAAAAGTTGACCATTTTCATGAAAAGATTTCGGCTTCAAAAAAGTTGAAAATTTTCATGAAATGATTTCGGTTTCAAAAAGTTGAAAATTTTCATGAAAAGATTTCGGCTGCAAAAAAGTCGAAGATTTTCATGAAAAGATTTCTGCTTCAAAAAAGTTTAAAATTTTCATGAAAAGATTTCGGCTTCAAAAAAGTTGAACATTTTCATGAAGTATTTCGGCTTGAAAAAAGTTGAAAATTTACATTAAAAGATTTCGGCTTCAAAAAAGTCAAAAACTTTCATGAAGTATTTCGGCTTCAAAAAAGTTGAAAATATTCTTGAAAAGATTTCTACTTCAAAAAGTTGAAAATTTTCATGAAAAGATTTCGGCTTCAAAAAAGTCAAAAACTTTCATGAAGTATTTCGGCTTCAAAAAAGTTGAAAATTTACATGAAAAGATTTCGACTTCAAAAAAGTCTAAGATTTTCATGAAAAGATTTCGGCTTCAAAAAAGTTGACCATTTTCATGAAAAGATTTCGGCTTCAAAAAAGTTGAAAATTTACATGAAAAGATTTCGACTTCAAAAAAGTCGAAGATTTTCATGAAAAGATTTCGGCTTCAAAAAAGTTGAACATTTTCATGAAGTATTTCGGTTGCAAAAAAGTTGAAAATTTTCATGAAAAGATTTCGGCTTCAAAAAAGTTGAAAATTTTCATGAAAAGATTTCTGCTTCAAAAAAGTTGAAGATTTTCATGAAAAGATTTCTGCTTCAAAAAAGTTGAAAATATTCTTGAAAAGATTTCTACTTCAAAAGTTGAAAATTTTCATGAAAAGATTTCGGCTTCAAAAAAGTCAAAAACTTTCATGAAGTATTTCGGCTTCAAAAAAGTTGAAAATTTACATGAAAAGATTTCGACTTCAAAAAAGTCTAAGATTTTCATGAAAAGATTTCGGCTTCAAAAAAGTTGACCATTTTCATGAAAAGATTTCGGCTTCAAAAAAGTTGAAAATTTACATGAAAAGATTTCGACTTCAAAAAAGTCGAAGATTTTCATGAAAAGATTTCGGCTTCAAAAAAGTTGAACATTTTCATGAAGTATTTCGGTTGCAAAAAAGTTGAAAATTTTCATGAAAAGATTTCGGCTTCAAAAAGTTGAAAATTTTCATGAAAAGATTTCTGCTTCAAAAAAGTTGACCATTTTCATGAAAAGATTTCGGCTTCAAAAAAGTTGAAAATTTTCATGAAAAGATTTTGGTTTCAAAAACTTGAAAATTTTCATGAAAAGATTTCAGCTTCAAAAAGGTTGAAAACTTTCATGAACTATTTCGACTTCAAAAAAGTCGAAGATTTTCATGAAAAGATTTCGGTTTCAAAAAAGTTGAACATTTTCATGAAGTATTTCGGCTGCAAAAAAGTCGAAGATTTTTATGAAAAGATTTCTGCTTCAAAAAAGTTTAAAATTTTCATGAAAAGATTTCGGCTTCAAAAAAGATGAACATTTTCATGAAGTATTTCGGCTTGAAAAAAGTTGAAAATTTACATTAAAAGATTTCGGCTTCAAAAAAGTTAAAAACTTTCATGAAGTATTTCGGCTTCAAAAAAGTTGAAAATATTCTTGAAAAGATTTCTACTTCAAAAAGTTGAAAATTTTCATGAAAAGATTTCGGCTTCAAAAAAGTCAAAAACTTTCATGAAGTATTTCGGCTTCAAAAAAGTTGAAAATTTACATGAAAAGATTTCGACTTCAAAAAAGTCTAAGATTTTCATGAAAAGATTTCTGCTTCAAAAAATTTGAAAATTTTCATGAAAAGTTTTTGGCTTCAAAAAGTTGAAAATTTTCATGAAAAGATTTCGTCTTCAAAAAAGTTGACCATTTTCATGAAAAGATTTCGGCTTCAAAAAAGTTGAAAATGTTCATGAAAAGATTTCGGTTTCAAAAAGTTGAAAATTTTCATGAAAAGATTTCGGCTTCAAAAAAGTTGAAAATTTTCATGAAAAGATTTCTGCTTCAAAAAAGTTGAAAATATTCTTGAAAAGATTTCTACTTCAAAAAGTTGAAAATTTTCATGAAAAGATTTCGGCTTCAAAAAAGTCAAAAACTTTCATGAAGTATTTCGGCTTCAAAAAAGTTGAAAATTTACATGAAAAGATTTCGACTTCAAAAAAGTCGAAGATTTTCATGAAAAGATTTCTGCTTCAAAAAAGTCGAAGATTTTCATGAAAAGATTTCTGCTTCAAAAAAGTTGAAAATTTTCATGAAAAGATTTCGGCTTCAAAAAGTTGAAAATTTTCATGAAAAGATTTCGGCTTCAAAAAAGTTGACCATTTTCATGAAAAGATTTCGGCTTCAAAAAAGTTGAAAATTTTCATGAAAAGATTTTGTTTTCAAAAAGTTGAAAATTTTCATGAAAAGATTTCAGCTTCAAAAAGGTTGAAAACTTTCATGAACTATTTCGACTTCAAAAAAGTCGAAGATTTTCATGAAAAGATTTCGGTTTCAAAAAAGTTGAACATTTTCATGAAGTATTTCGGCTGCAAAAAAGTCGAAGATTTTTATGAAAAGATTTCTGCTTCAAAAAAGTTGAAAATTTTCATGAAAAGATTTCGGCTTCAAAAAAGATGAACATTTTCATGAAGTATTTCGGCTTGAAAAAAGTTGAAAATTTACATTAAAAGATTTCGGCTTCAAAAAAGGTAAAAACTTTCATGAAGTATTTCGGCTTCAAAAAAGTTGAAAATATTCTTGAAAAGATTTCTACTTCAAAAAGTTGAAAATTTTCATGAAAAGATTTCGGCTTCAAAAAAGTCAAAAACTTTCATGAAGTATTTCGGCTTCAAAAAAGTTGAAAATTTACATTAAAAGATTTCGGCTTCAAAAAAGTCAAAAACTTTCATGAAGTATTTCGGCTTCAAAAAAGTTGAAAATTTACATGAAAAGATTTCGGCTTCAAAAAAGTCGAAGATTTTCATGAAAAGATTTCTGCTTCAAAAAATTTGAAAATTTTCATGAAAAGATTTCGGCTTCAAAAAGTTGAAAATTTTCATGAAAAGATTTCGTCTTCAAAAAAGTTGACCATTTTCATGAAAAGATTTCGGCTTGAAAAAAGTTGAAAATTTTCATGAAAAGATTTCGGTTTCAAAAAGTTGAAAATTTTCATGAAAAGATTTCTGCTTCAAAAAAGTTGAACATTTTCATGAAGTAATTCGGCTGCAAAAAAGTCGAAGATTTTCATGAAAAGATTTCTGCTTCAAAAAAGTTGAACATTTTCATGACAAGATTTCTGCTTCAAAAAAGTTGAAAATTTTCATGAAAAGATTTCGACTTCAAAAAAGTCTAAGATTTTCATGAAAAGATTTCTGCTTCAAAAAAGTTGAAAATTTTCATGAAAAGATTTCGGCTTCAAAAAAGTTGACCATTTTCATGAAAAGATTTCGGCTTCAAAAAAGTTGAAAATTTACATGAAAAGATTTCGACTTCAAAAAAGTCGAAGATTTTCATGAAAAGATTTCGGCTTCAAAAAAGTTGAACATTTTCATGAAGTATTTCGGTTGCAAAAAAGTCGAAGATTTTCATGAAAAGATTTCTGCTTCAAAAAAGTCAAAGATTTTCATGAAAAGATTTCTGCTTCAAAAAAGTTGAAAATTTTCATGAAAAGATTTCGGCTTCAAAAAGTAGAAAATTTTCATGAAAAGATTTCGGCTTCAAAAAGTTGAAAATTTTCATGAAAAGATTTTGGTTTCAAAAAGTTGAAAATTTTCATGAAAAGATTTCAGCTTCAAAAAGGTTGAAAACTTTCATGAACTATTTCGACTTCAAAAAAGTCGAAGATTTCCATGAAAAGATTTATGCTTCAAAAAAGTTGAAAATTTTCATGAAAAGATTTCGACTTCAAAAAAGTTGAAGATTTTCATGAAAAGATTTCTGCTTCAAAAAAGTTGAAAATTTTCATGAAAAGATTTCAGCTTCAAAAAGTTGAAAATTTTCATGAAAAGATTTCAGCTTCAAAAAGTTGAAAATTTTCATGAAAAGATTTCGGCTTCAAAAAAGTTGACCATTTTCATGAAAAGATTTCGGCTTAAAAAAATTGAAAATTTTCATGAAAAGATTTTGGTTTCAAAAAGTTGAAAATTTTCATGAAAAGATTTCAGCTTCAAAAAGGTTGAAAACTTTCATGAACTATTTCGACTTCAAAAAAGTCGAAGATTTTCATGAAAAGATTTCGGTTTCAAAAAAGTTGAACATTTTCATGAAGTATTTCGGCTGCAAAAAAGTCGAAGATTTTTATGAAAAGATTTCTGCTTCAAAAAAGTTGAAAATTTTCATGAAAAGATTTCGGCTTCAAAAAAGATGAACATTTTCATGAAGTATTTCGGCTTGAAAAAAGTTGAAAATTTACATTAAAAGATTTCGGCTTCAAAAAAGTTAAAAACTTTCATGAAGTATTTCGGCTTCAAAAAAGTTGAAAATATTCTTGAAAAGATTTCTACTTCAAAAAGTTGAAAATTTTCATGAAAAGATTTCGGCTTCAAAAAAGTCAAAAACTTTCATGAAGTATTTCGGCTTCAAAAAAGTTGAAAATTTACATTAAAAGATTTCGGCTTCAAAAAAGTCAAAAACTTTCATGAAGTATTTCGGCTTCAAAAAAGTTGAAAATTTACATGAAAAGATTTCGGCTTCAAAAAAGTCGAAGATTTTCATGAAAAGATTTCTGCTTCAAAAAATTTGAAAATTTTCATGAAAAGATTTCGGCTTCAAAAAGTTGAAAATTTTCATGAAAAGATTTCGTCTTCAAAAAAGTTGACCATTTTCATGAAAAGATTTCGGCTTGAAAAAAGTTGAAAATTTTCATGAAAAGATTTCGGTTTCAAAAAGTTGAAAATTTTCATGAAAAGATTTCTGCTTCAAAAAAGTTGAACATTTTCATGAAGTAATTCGGCTGCAAAAAAGTCGAAGATTTTCATGAAAAGATTTCTGCTTCAAAAAAGTTGAACATTTTCATGAAAAGATTTCGGCTTCAAAAAAGTTGAAAATTTTCATGAAAAGATTTCGACTTCAAAAAAGTCTAAGATTTTCATGAAAAGATTTCTGCTTCAAAAAAGTTGAAAATTTTCATGAAAAGATTTCGGCTTCAAAAAAGTTGACCATTTTCATGAAAAGATTTCGGCTTCAAAAAAGTTGAAAATTTTCATGAAAAGATTTTGGTTTCAAAAAGTTGAAAATTTTCATGAACTATTTCGACTTCAAAAAAGTCGAAGATTTTCATGAAAAGATTTCGGCTTCAAAAAAGTTGAAAATTTACATGAAAAGATTTCGACTTCAAAAAAGTCGAAGATTTTCATGAAAAGATTTCTGCTTCAAAAAAGTTGAAAATTTTCATGAAAAGATTTCGGCTTCAAAAAGTTGAACATTTTCATGAAAAGATTTCGGCTTCAAAAAAGTTGACCATTTTCATGAAAAGATTTCGGCTTCAAAAAAGTTGAAAATTTACATGAAAAGATTTCGACTTCAAAAAAGTCGAAGATTTTAAAGAAAAGATTTCGGCTTCAAAAAAGTTGAACATTTTCATGAAGAATTTCGGTTGCAAAAAAGTCGAAGATTTTCATGAAAAGATTTCTGCTTCAAAAAAGTCAAAGATTTTCATGAAAAGATTTCTGCTTCAAAAAAGTTGAAAATTTTCATGAAAAGATTTCGGCTTCAAAAATTAGAAAATTTTCATGAAAAGATTTCGGCTTCAAAAAAGTTGACCAATTTCATGAAAAGATTTCGGCTTCAAAAAAGTTGAAAATTTTCATGAAAAGATTTTGGTTTCAAAAAGTTGAAAATTTTCATGAAGTATTTCGGCTTCAAAAAAGTTGAGAATTTATATGAAAAGATTTCTGCTTCAAAAAAGTTGAAAATTTTCATGAAAAGAATTCGGCTTCAAAAAGTTGAAAATTTTCATGAAAAGATTTCGGCTACAAAAAAGTCGAAGATTTTCATGAAAAGATTTCTGCTTCAAAAAAGTTGAACATTTTCATGAAAAGATTTCGGCTTCAAAAAAGTTGAACATTTTCATGAAGTATTTCGGCTTGAAAAAAGTTGAAAATTTACATTAAAAGATTTCGGCTTCAAAAAAGTCAAAAACTTTCATGAAGTATTTCGGCTTCAAAAAAGTTGAAAATATTCTTGAAAAGATTTCTACTTCAAAAAGTTGAACATTTTCATGAAAAGATTTCGGCTTCAAAAAAGTCAAAAACTTTCATGAAGTATTTCGGCTTCAAAAAAGTTGAAAATTTACATTAAAAGATTTCGGCTTCAAAAAAGTCAAAAACTTTCATGAAGTATTTCGGCTTCAAAAAAGTTGAAAATTTACATGAAAAGATTTCGACTTCAAAAAAGTCTAAGATTTTCATGAAAAGATTTCTGCTTCAAAAAATTTGAAAATTTTCATGAAAAGATTTCGGCTTCAAAAAGTTGAAAATTTTCATGAAAAGATTTCGTCTTCAAAAAAGTTGACCATTTTCATGAAAAGATTTCGGCTTCAAAAAAGTTGAAAATTTTCATGAAAAGATTTCAGTTTCAAAAAGTTGAAAATTTTCATGAAAAGATTTCGGCTTCAAAAAAGTTGAAAATTTTCATGAAAAGATTTCTGCTTCAAAAAAGTTGAAGATTTTCATGAAAAGATTTCTGCTTCAAAAAAGTTGAAAATTTTCATGACAGGATTTTGGCTTTAAAAAAGTTGAAAATTTTCATGAAGTATTTCGGCTTCAAAAAGGTTGAAAACTTTCATGAAGTTTTTCAGCTTCAAAAAAGTCGAAGATTTTCATGAAAAGATTTCTGCTTCAAAAAAGTTGAACATTTTCATGAAAAGATTTCTGCTTCAAAAAAGTTGAAAATTTACATGAAAAGATTTCGACTTCAAAAACGTCTAAGATTTTCATGAAAAGATTTCTGCTTCAAAAAAGTTGAAAATTTTCATGAAAAGATTTCGGCTTCAAAAAGTTGAAAATTTTCATGAAAAGATTTCGGCTTCAAAAAAGTTGACCATTGTCATGAAAAGATTTCGGCTTCAAAAAGGTTGAAAACTTTCATGAACTATTTCGACTTCAAAAAAGTCGAAGATTTTCATGAAAAGATTTCTGCTTCAAAAAAGTTTAAAATTTTCATGAAAAGATTTCGGCTTCAAAAAAGTTGAACATTTTCATGAAAAGATTTCTGCTTCAAAAAAGTTTAAAACTTTCATGAACTATTTCGACTTCAAAAAAGTCGAAGATTTTCATGAAAAGATTTCTGCTTCAAAAAAGTTTAAAATTTTCATGAAAAGATTTCGGCTTCAAAAAAGTTGAACATTTTCATGAAGTATTTCGGCTTGAAAAAAGTTGAAAATTTACATTAAAAGATTTCGGCTTCAAAAAAGTCAAAAACTTTCATGAAGTATTTCGGCTTCAAAAAAGTTGAAAATATTCTTGAAAAGATTTCTGCTTCAAAAAAGTTGAAAATTTTCATGACAGGATTTTGGCTTCAAAAAAGTTCAACATTTTCATGAAAAGATTTCTGCTTCAAAAAAGTTGAACATTTTCATGAAAAGATTTCTGCTTCAAAAAAGTTTAAAACTTTCATGAACTATTTCGACTTCAAAAAAGTCGAAGATTTTCATGAAAAGATTTCGGCTTCAAAAAAGTTGAACATTTTCATGAAGTATTTCGGCTGCAAAAAAGTCGAAGATTTTCATGAAAAGATTTCTGCTTCAAAAAAGTTTAAAATTTTCATGAAAAGATTTCGACTTCAAAAAAGTTTAAGATTTTCATGAAAAGATTTCTGCTTCAAAAAAGTTGAAAATTTTCATGAAAAGATTTAGACTTCAAAAAAGTTGAATATTTTCATCAAGTATTTCGGCTTCAAAAAAGTCGAAGATTTTCATGAAAAGATTTCTGCTTCAAAAAAGTTGAAAATTTTCATGAAAAGATTTAGACTTCAAAAAAGTTGAATATTTTCATCAAGTATTTCGGCTTCAAAAAAGTCGAAGATTTTCATGAAAAGATTTCTGCTTCAAAAAAGTTGAAAATTTTCATGAAAAGATTTAGACTTCAAAAAAGTCTAAGATTTTCATGAAAAGATATCTGCTTCAAAAAATTTGAAAATTTTCATGAAAAGATTTCGGCTTCAAAAAGTTGAAAATTTTCATGAAAAGATTTCGTCTTCAAAAAAGTTGACCATTTTCATGAAAAGATTTCGGCTTCAAAAAAGTTGAAAATTTTCATGAAAAGATTTCGGTTTCAAAAAGTTGAAAATTTTCATGAAAAGATTTCGGCTTCAAAAAAGTTGAAAATTTTCATGAAAAGATTTCTGCTTCAAAAAAGTTGAAGATTTTCATGAAAAGATTTCTGCTTCAAAAAAGTTGAAAATTTTCATGACAGGATTTTGGCTTTAAAAAAGTTGAAAATTTTCATGAAGTATTTCGGCTTCAAAAAGGTTGAAGATTTTCATGAAAAGATTTCTGCTTCAAAAAAGTTGAAAATTTTCATGAAAAGATTTCTGCTTCAAAAAAGTTGAAGATTTTCATGAAAAGATTTCTGCTTCAAAAAAGTTGAAAATTTTCATGAAAAGATTTCTGCTTCAAAAAAGTTGAAAATTTTCATGAAAAGATTTTGGCTTCAAAAAGTTGAAAATTTTCATGAAAAGATTTCGGCTTCAGAAAAGTTGACCATTTTCATGAAAAGATTTCGGCTTCAAAAAAGTTGAAAATTTTCATAAAAAAGATTTTGGTTTCAAAAAGTTGAAAATTTTCATGAAAAGATTTCGGCTTCAAAAAGTTGAAGATTTTCATGAAAAGATTTCTGCTTGAAAAAAGTTGAAAATTTTCATGACAGGATTTTGGCTTCAAAAAAGTTGAAAATTTTCATGAAAAGATTTCGGCTTCAAAAAAGTTGAACATTTTCATGAAAAGATTTCTGCTTCAAAAAAGTTGAAAAATTACATGAAAAGATTTTGGTTTCAAAAAGTTGAAAATTTTCATGAAAAGATTTCGGCTTCAAAAAAGTTGAACATTTTCATGAAAAGATTTCTGCTTCAAAAAAGTTGAAAATTTTCATGAAAAGATTTTGGTTTCAAAAAGTTGAAAAGTTTCATGAAAAGATTTTGGCTTCAAAAAAGTTGAAAATTTTCATGACAGGATTTTGGCTTCAAAAAAGTTGAAAATTTTCATGAAAAGATTTCGGCTTCAAAAAAGTTGAAAATTTTCATGAAAAGATTTCTGCTTCAAAAAAGTTGAAAAATTACATGAAAAGATTTTGGTTTCAAAAAGTTGAACATTTTCATGAAAAGATTTCGGCTTCAAAAAAGTTGAACATTTTCATGAAAAGATTTCTGCTTCAAAAAAGTTGAAAATTTTCATGAAAAGATTTCGGCTTCAAAAAAGTTGAAAATTTTCATGAAAAGATTTCTGCTTCAAAAAAGTTGAAAACTTTCATGAACTATTTCGACTTCAAAAAAGTAGATGATTTTCATGAAAAGATTTCGTCTTCTAAAAAGTTTAAAATTTTCATGAAAAGATTTCGGCTTCAAAAAAGTTGAACATTTTCATGAAGTATTTCGGCTTGAAAAAAGTTGAAAATTTACATTAAAAGATTTCGGCTTCAAAAAAGTCAAAAACTTTCATGAAGTATTTCGGCTTCAAAGAAGTTGAAAATATTCTTGAAAAGATTTCTACTTCAAAAAGTTGAAGATTTTCATGAAAAGATTTCTGCTTGAAAAAAGTTGAAAATTTTCATGACAGGATTTTGGCTTCAAAAAAGTTGAAAATTTTCATGAAAAGATTTCGGCTTCAAAAAAGTTGAACATTTTCATGAAAAGATTTCTGCTTCAAAAAAGTTGAAAAATTACATGAAAAGATTTTGGTTTCAAAAAGTTGAAAATTTTCATGAAAAGATTTCGGCTTCAAAAAAGTTGAACATTTTCATGAAAAGATTTCTGCTTCAAAAAAGTTGAAAATTTTCATGAAAAGATTTTGGTTTCAAAAAGTTGAAAAGTTTCATGAAAAGATTTTGGCTTCAAAAAAGTTGAAAATTTTCATGAAAAGATTTCGGCTTCAAAAAAGTTGAAAATTTTCATGAAAAGATTTCTGCTTCAAAAAAGTTGAAAAATTACATGAAAAGATTTTGGTTTCAAAAAGTTGAACATTTTCATGAAAAGATTTCGGCTTCAAAAAAGTTGAACATTTTCATGAAAAGATTTCTGCTTCAAAAAAGTTGAAAATTTTCATGAAAAGATTTCGGCTTCAAAAAAGTTGAAAATTTTCATGAAAAGATTTCTGCTTCAAAAAAGTTGAAAACTTTCATGAACTATTTCGACTTCAAAAAAGTAGATGATTTTCATGAAAAGATTTCGTCTTCTAAAAAGTTTAAAATTTTCATGAAAAGATTTCGGCTTCAAAAAAGTTGAACATTTTCATGAAGTATTTCGGCTTGAAAAAAGTTGAAAATTTTCATGAAAAGATTTCGGCTTCAAAAAAGTTGAAAATTTTCATGAAAATATTTCTGCTTCAAAAAAGTTGAAAATTTTCATGAAAAGATTTTTGTTTCAAAAAGTTGAAAATTTTCATGACAAGATTTTGGCTTCAAAAAAGTTGAACATTTTCATGAAAAGATTTCTGCTTCAAAAAAGTTGAAAAATTACATGAAAAGATTTCGGCTTCAAAAAAGTTTAACATTTTCATGAAAAGATTTCGGCTTCAAAAAAGTTGAACATTTTCATGAAAGATTTCGGCTTCAAAAAACTTGAACATTTTCATGAACAGATTTCGTTTTCAAAAAGTTGAAAATTTTCATGAAAAGATCTCGGCTTCAAAAAAGTTGAACATTTTCATGAAAAGATTTCAGCTTCAAAAAAGTTGAAAACTTTCATGACCTATTTCGACTTCAAAAAAGTCGAAGATTTTCATGAAAAGATTTCGGCTTTAAAAAAGTTGAAAATGTTCATGAAGTATTTCGACTACAAAAAAGTCTAAAATTTTCATGAAAAGATATATGTTTCAAAAAAGATGAAAATTTTCATGAAAAGATTTGGTCTTCAAAAAGTTGAAAATTTTCATGAAATGATTTCGGCATCAAAAAAGTTGAACATTTTCATGAAAAGATTTCTGCTTCAAAAAAGTTGAAAATTTTCATGACAGGATTTTGGCTTCAAAAAAAGTAAAAATTTTCAAAAAGTATTTCGGCTTCAAAAAGGTTGAAAACTTTCATGAACTATTTCGGATTCAAAAAAGTCGAAGATTTTCATGAAAAGATTTCTGCTTCAAAAAAGTTGAAAATTTTCATGAAAAGATTTCTGCTTCAAAAAAGTCTAAAATTTTCATGAACTATTTCGGCTTCAAAAAAGTTGAAAATTTTCATGAAAACATCTCGGCTTCAAAAAAGTTGAACATTTTCATGAAGTAATTCGGCTTCAAAAAGTTGAAAATTTTCATGAAGTATTTCGGCTTCAAAAAAATGTAACATTTTCATGAAAAGATTTCTGCTTCAAAAAAGTTTAAAATTTTCATGAAAAGATTTCGGGTTCAAAAAAGTTTAAAATTTTCATGAACTATTTCGGCATCAAAAAAGTTGAAAATTTTCATGAAAAGATTTAGGTTTCAAAAAAGTTGAAAATTTTCATGAAGCATTTCGGCTCCAAAAAAGTCTAAAATTTTCATGAACTATTTCGGCTTCAAAAAAGTTGAAAACTTTCATGAAAAGATTTCTGCTTCAAAAAAGTTGAAAATTTTCATGAAAAGATTTAGACTTCAAAAAAGTTGAATATTTTCATCAAGTATTTCGGCTTCAAAAAAGTCGAAGATTTTCATGAAAAGATTTCTGCTTCAAAAAAGTTGAAAATTTTCATGACAGGATTTTGGCTTCAAAAAAGTTGAAAATTTTCATGAAAAGATTTTGGTTTCAAAAAGTTGAAAATTTTCATGAAAAGATCTCGGCTTCAAAAAAGTTGAACATTTTCATGAAAAGAATTCGGCTTCAAAAAAGTTGAAAATTTTTAAGAAAAGATTTTGGTTTCAAAAAGTTGAAAATTTTCATGAAAAGATTTCGGCTTCAAAAAAGTTGAACATTTTCATGAAAAGATTTCTGCTTCAAAAAAGTTGAAAATCTTCATGAAAAGATTTCGGCTTCAAAAAAGTTGAAAATTTTCATGAAAAGATTTCGGCTTCAAAAAAGTTGAACATTTTCATGAAGTATTTCGGCTTCAAAAAAATGGAACATTTTCATGAAAAGATTTCGGCTTCTTAAAAGTTGAAAATTTTCATGAAAAGATTTCTGCTTCAAAAAAGTTGAAAAATTACATGAAAAGATTTTGGTTTCAAAAAGTTGAAAATTTTCATGAAAAGATTTCGGCTTCAAAAAAATGGAACATTTTCATGTAAAGATTTCTGCTTCAAAAAAGTTGAAAATTTTCATGAAAAGATTTCTGCTTCAAAAAAGTTGAACATTTTCATGAAAAGATTTCGGCTTCAAAAAAGTTGAAAATTTTCATGACAGGATTTTAGCTTTAAAAAAGGTAAACATTTTCATGAACTATTTCGACTTCAAAAAAGTCAAAAATTTTCATGAAAAGATTTCTACTTCAAAAAGTTGAACATTTTCATGAAAAGATTTCGGCATCAAAAAAGTTGAACATTTTCATGAAAAGATTTTCATGACAGGATTTTGGCTTTAAAAAAAGTATGAACTATTTCGAATTCAAAAAAGTCGAAAATTTTCATGAAAAGATTTCGGCTTCAAAAAATTGAAAATTTTCATGAAAAGATTTCGGCTTCAAAAAAGTTGAAGATTTTCATGAAAAGATTTTCATGACAGGATTTTGGCTTTAAAAAAAGTATGAACTATTTCGAATTCAAAAAAGTCGAAAATTTTCATGAAAAGATTTCTACTTCAAAAAATTGAAAATTTTCATGAAAAGATTTCGGCTTCAAAAAAGTTGAACATTTTCATGAAAAGATTTTGGTTCAAAAAGTTGAAAATTTTCATGAAGTATTTCGGCTTCAAAAATATGGAACATTTTCATGAAAAGATTTCGGCTTCAAAAAAGTTGAAAATTTTCATGAAAAGATTTCGGGTTCAAAAAAGTTGAAAATTTTCAAGAAAAGATTTTGGTTTCAAAAAGTTGAAAAATTTCATGAAGTATTTCGGCTTCAAAAAAATGGAACATTTTCATGAAAAGATTTCTGCTTCAAAAAAGTTGAAAATTTACATGAAAAGATTTCGACTTCAAAAAAGTCTTAGATTTTCATGAAAAGATTTCTGCTTCAAAAAAGTTGAAAATTTTGATGAAGTATTTCGGCTTCAAAAAAATGGAACATTTTCATGAAAAGATTTCGGCTTCAAAAAAGTTGAACATTTTCATGAAAAGATTTCTGCTTCAAAAAAGTTGAAAATTTACATGAAAAGATTTCGGCTTCAAAAAGTTGAAAATTATCATGAAAAGATTTCGGCTTCAAAAAAGTTGAACATTTTCATGAAAAGATTTCGGTTTCAAAAAGTTGAAAATATTCATGAAAAGATCTCAGCTTCAAAAAAGTTGAACATTTTCATGAAAAGATTTCGGCTTCAAAAAAGTTGAAAATTTTCATGAAAAGATTTCGGCTTCAAAAAAGTTGAACATTTTCATGAAAAGATTTCGGGTTCAAAAAAGTTGAAGATTTTCATGACAGGATTTTGGCTTTAAAAAAAGTAAAAATTTTCATGACAGGATTTTGGCTTCAAAAAAGTCGAAGATTTTCAAGAAAAGATTTCTGCTTCAAAAAAGTCGAAAATTTTCATGAAAGTATTTCGTCTTCGAAAAGGTTGAAAACTTTCATGAACTCTTTCGGCTTCAAAAAAGTCGAAGATTTTCATGAAAAGATTTCTGCTTCAAAAAAGTTGAAAATTTTCATGAAAAGATTTCTTCTTCAAAAAAGTTGAAAATTTTCATAAACTAATTCGGCTTCAAAAAAGTTGAAAATTTTCATGAAAAGATTTAGGTTTCAAAAAAGATGAAAATTTTCATGAAGTATTTCGGCTTCAAAAAAGTTGAAAATTTTCATGAAAAGATTTCGGGTTCAAAAAAGTTGAAAATTTTCAAGAACTAATTCGGCATCAAAAAAGTTGAAAATTTTCATGAAAAGATTTAGGTTTCAAAAAAGTTGAAAATTTTGATGAAGTATTTCGGCTTCAAAAAAGTCTAAAATTTTCATGAAAATATTTCGGCTTCAAAAAAGTTGAAAATTTTCATGAAAAGATTTAGACTTCAAAAAAGTTGAATATTTTCATCAAGTATTTCGGCTTCAAAAAAGTCTAAGATTTTCATGAAAAGATTTCTGCTTCAAAAAAGTTGAAAATTTTCATGAAAAGATGTCCGCTTCAAAAAGTTGAAAATTTTCATGAAAAGATTTCGGCTTCAAAAAAGTTGACCATTTTCATGAAAAGATTTCGGCTTCAAAAAAGTTGAAAATTTAACATGACAGGACTTTTGCTTTAAAAAAAGTAAACATTTTCATAAAGTATTTCAGCTTCAAAAAGGTTGAAAACTTTCATGAACTATTTCGACTTCAAAAAAGTCGAAGATTTTCATGAAAAGATTTAGGCTTCAAAAAAGTTGAAAATTTTCATGAAAAGATTTCGACTTCAAAAAAGTCTAAGGTTTTCATGAAAAGATTTCGGCTTCAAAAAAGTTGAACATTTTCATGAAAAGATTTTGGTTTCAAAAAGTTGAAAATTTTCATGAAAAGATCTCGGCTTCAAAAAAGTTGAACATTTTCATGAAAAGATTTCGGCTTCAAAAAAGTTGAAAATTTTCATGAAAAGATTCTGGTTTCAAAAACGTTGAACATTTTCATGAAAAGATTTCGGCTTCAAAAAAGTTGAAAAATTTCAAGAAAAGATTTCAGCTTCAAAAAAGTTGAAAATTTTCATGACAGGATTTTGGCTTTACAAAAAGTAAAAATTTTCATAAAGTATTTCAGCTTCAAAAAGGTTGAAAACTTTCATGAACTATTTCGACTTCAAAAAAGTCGAAGATTTTCATGAACTATTTCAGTTGCAAAAAAATGGAACATTTTCATGAAAAGATTTCGGCTTCAAAAAAGTTGAACATTTACATGAAAAGATTTCGACTTCAAAAAGTCTAAGATTTTCATGAAAAGATTTCTGCTTCAAAAAAGTTGAAAATTTTCATGAAAAGATTTCGGCTTCAAAAAGTTGAAAATTTTCATGAAAAGATTTCGGCTTCAAAAAAGTTGACCATTTTCATGAAAAGATTTCGGTTTCAAAAAGTTGAAAATTTTCATGAAAAGATTTTGGCTTCAAAAAAGTTGAACATTTTCATGACAGGATTTTGGCTTTAAAAAAAGTAGAAATTTTCATAAAGTATGTCGGCTTCAAAAAGGTTGAAAATTTTCATGAAAAGATTTTGGTTTCAAAAAGTTGAAAAATTTCATGAAGTATTTCGGCTTCAAAAAAATGGAACATTTTCATGAAAAGATTTCGGCTTCAAAAAAGTTGAAAATTTTCATGAAAAGATTTCGGGTTCAAAAAAGTCTAAGATTTTCATGAAAAGATTTCTGCTTCAAAAAAGTTGAAAATTTTCATGAAAAGATTTCGGCTTCAAAAAGTTGAAAATTTTCATGAAAAGATTTCGGCTTCAAAAAAGTTGACCATTTTCATGAAAAGATTTCGGTTTCAAAAAGTTGAAAATTTTCATGAAAAGATTTCGGCTTCAAAAAAGTTGAACATTTTCATGACAGGATTTTGGCTTTAAAAAAAGTAGAAATTTTCATAAAGTATGTCGGCTTCAAAAAGGTTGAAAATTTTCATGAAAAGATTTTGGTTTCAAAAAGTTGAAAAATTTCATGAAGTATTTCGGCTTCAAAAAAATGGAGAATTTTCATGAAAAGATTTCGGCTTCAAAAAAGTTGAAAATTTTCATGAAAAGACTTAGACTTCAAAAAAGTTGAATATTTTCATCAAGTATTTCGGCTTCAAAAAAGTTGAAAATTTTCATGAAAAGATTTCTGCTTCAAAATAGTTGAAAATTTTAATGAAAAGATTTTGGTTTCAAAAAGTTGAAAATTTTCATGAAAAGATTTTGGCTTCAAAAAAGTTGAAAATTTTCATGAAAAGATTTCGGCCTCAAAAAGTTGAAAATTTTCATGAAAAGATTTCGGCTTCAAAAAAGTTGAACATTTTCATGAAAAGATTTCGGCTTCAAAAAAATGGAACATTTTCATGAAAAGATTTCGGCTTCAAAAAAATGGAACATTTTCATGAAAAGATTTCGGGTTCAAAAAAGTTGAAAATTTACATGAAAAGATTTCGACTTCAAAAAGTTGAAAATTTTCATAAAGTATTTCGGCTGCAAAAAAATGGAACATTTTCATGAAAAGATTTCGGCTTCAAAAAAGTTGACCATTTTCATGAAAAGATTTCTGCTTCAAAAAAGTTGACCATTTTCATGAAATGATTTTGGTTTCAAAAAGTTGAAAATTTTCATGAAAAGATTTCTGCTTCAAAAAAGTTGAAAATTTTCATGAAAAGATTTTGGTTTCAAAAAAGTTGAACATTTTCATGAAAAGATTTCGGCTTCAAAAAAGTTGAACATTTTCATGAAAAGATTTCGGCTTCAAAAAAGTTGAAAATTTTCATGAAAAGATTTCGGCTTCAAAAAAGTTGAAAATTTTCATGAAGTATTTCGGCTTCAAAAAAATGGAACATTTTCATGAAAAGATTTCGGCTTCAAAAAAGTTGAACATTTTCATGAAAAGATTTCTGCTTCAATAAAGTTGAAAATTTACATGGAAAGATTTCGGCTTCAAAAAGTTGACCATTTTCATGAAAAGATTTCTGCTTCAAAAAGTTGAAAATTTTCATGAAAAGATTTCGGCTTCAAAAAGTTGACCATTTTCATGAAAAGATTTCGGCTTCAAAAAAGTTGACCATTTTCATGAAAAGATTTCTGCTTCAAAAAAGTTGACCATTTTCATGAAATGATTTTGGTTTCAAAAAGTTGAAAATTTTCATGAAAAGATTTCTGCTTCAAAAAAGTTGAAAATTTTCATGAAAAGATTTTGGTTTCAAAAAGTTGAAAATTTTCATGAAAAGACTTAGACTTCAAAAAAGTTGAATATTTTCATCAAGTATTTCGGCTTCAAAAAAGTTGAAAATTTTCATGAAAAGATTTCTGCTTCAAAATAGTTGAAAATTTTCATGAAAAGATTTTGGTTTCAAAAAAGTTGAACATTTTAATGAAAAGATTTCGGCTTCAAAAAAGTTGAAAATTTTCATGAAAAGATTTTGACTTCAAAAAAGTTTAAGATTTTCATGAAAAGATTTCTGCTTCAAAAAAGTTGAAAATTTTCATGAAAAGATTTCGGCTTCAAAAAGTTGAAAATTTTCATGAAAAGATTTCGGCTTCAAAAAGTTGACCATTTTCATGAAAAGATTTCGGCTTCAAAAAAGTTGAAAATTTTCATGAAAAGATTTCGGTTTCAAAAAGTTGAAAATTTTCATGAAAAGATCTCGGCTTCAAAAAAGTTGAACATTTTCATGAAAAGATTTCGGCTTCAAAAAGTTGACCATTTTCATGAAAAGATTTCGGCTTCAAAAAAGTTGAAAATTTTCATGAAAAGATTTTGGTTTCAAAAAAGTTGAACATTTTAATGAAAAGATTTCGGCTTCAAAAAAGTTGAAAATTTTCATGAAAAGATTTTGACTTCAAAAAAGTTTAAGATTTTCATGAAAAGATTTCTGCTTCAAAAAAGTTGAAAATTTTCATGAAAAGATTTCGGCTTCAAAAAGTTGAAAATTTTCATGAAAAGATTTCGGCTTCAAAAAGTTGACCATTTTCATGAAAAGATTTCGGCTTCAAAAAAGTTGAAAATTTTCATGAAAAGATTTCGGTTTCAAAAAGTTGAAAATTTTCATGAAAAGATCTCGGCTTCAAAAAAGTTGAACATTTTCATGAAAAGATTTCGGCTTCAAAAAGTTGACCATTTTCATGAAAAGATTTCGGCTTCAAAAAAGTTGAAAATTTTCATGAAAAGATTTCGGTTTCAAAAAGTTGAAAATTTTCATGAAAAGATCTCGGCTTCAAAAAAGTTGAACATTTTCATGAAAAGATTTCTGCTTCAAAAAAGTTCAAAATTTTCATGAAAAGATTTCGGCTTCAAAAAGTTGAACATTTTCATGAAAAGATTTCTGCTTCAATAAAGTTGAAAATTTACATGAAAAGATTTCGACTTCAAAAAAGTCTAAGATATTCATGAAAAGATTTCTGCTTCAAAAAAGTTGAAATTTTTCATGAAAAGATTTCGGCTTCAAAAAAGTTGAAAATTTTCATGAAAAGATTTCTGCTTCAATAAAGTTGAAAATTTACATGAAAAGATTTCGACTTCAAAAAAGTCTAAGATTTTCATGAAAAGATTTCTGCTTCAAAAAAGTTGAAAATTTTCATGAAAAGATTTCGGCTTCAAAAAAGTTGAACATTTTCATGAAAAGATTTTGGTTTCAAAAAGTTGAACATTTTCATGAAAAGATTTTGGCTTTAAAAAAGTTGAACATTTTCATGAAAAGATTTCGGCTTCAAAAAAGTTGAACATTTTCATGAAAAGATTTCGGCTTCAAAAAAGTTGAAAATTTTCATGAAAAGATTTCGGCTTCAAAAAAGTTGAAAATTTTCATGAAGTATTTCGGCTTCAAAAAAATGGAACATTTTCATGAAAAGATTTCGGCTTCAAAAAAGTTGAACATTTTCATGAAAAGATTTCTGCTTCAATAAAGTTGAAAATTTACATGGAAAGATTTCGGCTTCAAAAAGTTGACCATTTTCATGAAAAGATTTCTGCTTCAAAAAGTTGAAAATTTTCATGAAAAGATTTCGGCTTCAAAAAGTTGACCATTTTCATGAAAAGATTTCGGCTTCAAAAAAGTTGACCATTTTCATGAAAAGATTTCTGCTTCAAAAAAGTTGACCATTTTCATGAAATGATTTTGGTTTCAAAAAGTTGAAAATTTTCATGAAAAGATTTCTGCTTCAAAAAAGTTGAAAATTTTCATGAAAAGATTTTGGTTTCAAAAAGTTGAAAATTTTCATGAAAAGACTTAGACTTCAAAAAAGTTGAATATTTTCATCAAGTATTTCGGCTTCAAAAAAGTTGAAAATTTTCATGAAAAGATTTCTGCTTCAAAATAGTTGAAAATTTTAATGAAAAGATTTTGGTTTCAAAAAGTTGAAAATTTTCATGAAAAGATTTTGGCTTCAAAAAAGTTGAAAATTTTCATGAAAAGATTTCGGCCTCAAAAAGTTGAAAATTTTCATGAAAAGATTTCGGCTTCAAAAAAGTTGAACATTTTCATGAAAAGATTTCGGCTTCAAAAAAATGGAACATTTTCATGAAAAGATTTCGGCTTCAAAAAAATGGAACATTTTCATGAAAAGATTTCGGGTTCAAAAAAGTTGAAAATTTACATGAAAAGATTTCGACTTCAAAAAGTTGAAAATTTTCATAAAGTATTTCGGCTGCAAAAAAATGGAACATTTTCATGAAAAGATTTCGGCTTCAAAAAAGTTGAACATTTTCATTAAAAGATTTCTGCTTCAATAAAGTTGAGAATTTACATGAAAAGATTTCGACTTCAAAAAAGTTTAAGATTTTCATGAAAAGATTTCTGCTTCAAAAAAGTTGAAAATTTTCATGAAAAGATTTCGGCTTCAAAAAAGTTGACCATTTTCATGAAAAGATTTCGGCTTCAAAAAGTTGACCATTTTCATGAAAAGATTTCTGCTTCAAAAAGTTGAAAATTTTCATGAAAAGATTTCGGCTTCAAAAAGTTGACCATTTTCATGAAAAGATTTCGGCTTCAAAAAAGTTGACCATTTTCATGAAAAGATTTCTGCTTCAAAAAAGTTGACCATTTTCATGAAATGATTTTGGTTTCAAAAAGTTGAAAATTTTCATGAAAAGATTTCTGCTTCAAAAAAGTTGAAAATTTTCATGAAAAGATTTTGGTTTCAAAAAGTTGAAAATTTTCATGAAAAGACTTAGACTTCAAAAAAGTTGAATATTTTCATCAAGTATTTCGGCTTCAAAAAAGTTGAAAATTTTCATGAAAAGAATTCTGCTTCAAAATAGTTGAAAATTTTAATGAAAAGATTTTGGTTTCAAAAAGTTGAAAATTTTCATGAAAAGATTTTGGCTTCAAAAAAGTTGAAAATTTTCATGAAAAGATTTCGGCTTCAAAAAGTTGAAAATTTTCATGAAAAGATTTCGGCTTCAAAAAAGTTGAACATTTTCATGAAAAGATTTCGGCTTCAAAAAAATGGAACATTTTCATGAAAAGATTTCGGCTTCATAAAAATGGAACATTTTCATGAAAAGATTTCGGGTTCAAAAAAGTTGAAAATTTACATGAAAAGATTTCGACTTCAAAAAGTTGAAAATTTTCATAAAGTATTTCGGCTGCAAAAAAATGGAACATTTTCATGAAAAGATTTCGGCTTCAAAAAAGTTGAACATTTTCATTAAAAGATTTCTGCTTCAATAAAGTTGAGAATTTACATGAAAAGATTTCGACTTCAAAAAAGTTTAAGATTTTCATGAAAAGATTTCTGCTTCAAAAAAGTTGAAAATTTTCATGAAAAGATTTCGGCTTCAAAAAGTTGAATATTTTCATGAAAAGATTTCGGCTTCAAAAAGTTGACCATTTTCATGAAAAGATTTCGGCTTCAAAAAAGTTGAAAATTTTCATGAAAAGATTTTGGTTTCAAAAAAGTTGAACATTTTCATGAAAAGATTTCGGCTTCAAAAAAGTTGAAAATTTTCATGAAAAGATTTTGACTTCAAAAAAGTTTAAGATTTTCATGAAAAGATTTCGGCTTCAAAAAAGTTGAAAATTTTCATGAAAAGATTTCGGCTTCAAAAAGTTGAAAATTTTCATGAAAAGATTTCGGCTTCAAAAAGTTGACCATTTTCATGAAAAGATTTCGGCTTCAAAAAAGTTGAAAATTTTCATTAAAAGATTTCGGTTTCAAAAAGTTGAAAATTTTCATGAAAAGATCTCGGCTTCAAAAAAGTTGAACATTTTCATGAAAAGATTTCGGCTTCAAAAAAGTCTAAGATTTTCATGAAAAGATTTCTGCTTCAAAAAAGTTGAAAATTTTCATGAAAAGATTTCGGCTTCAAAAAAGTTGAAAATTTTAATGAAGTATTTCGGCTTCAAAAAAGTTTAACATTTTCATGAAGTATTTCGGCTGCAAAAAAGTCGAAGATTTTCATGAAAAGATTTCTGCTTCAAAAAAATTGAACATTTTCATGAAAAGATTTCGGCTTCAAAAAAGTTTAAAATTTTCATGAAAAGATTTTGGTTTCAAAAAGTTGAAAATTTTCATGAAAAGATTTTGGCTTCAAAAAAGTTGAACATTTTCATGAAAAGATTTCGGCTTCAAAAAAGTTGAACATTTTCATGAAAAGATTTCTGCTTCAATAAAGTTGAAAATTTACATGAAAAGATTTCGACTTCAAAAAAGTCGAAGATTTTCATGAAAAGATTTTGGCTTCAAAAAAGTTGAACATTTTCATGAAAAGATTTCTGCTTCAATAAAGTTGAAATTTTTCATGAAAAGATTTCGGCTTCAAAAAAGTTGAAAATTTTCATGAAAAGATTTCTGCTTCAATAAAGTTGAAAATTTACATGAAAAGATTTCTGCTTCAAAAAAGTTGAAAATTTTCATGAAAAGATTTCGGCTTCAAAAAAGTTGAACATTTTCATGAAAAGATTTTGGTTTCAAAAAGTTGAACATTTTCATGAAAAGATTTTGGCTTCAAAAAAGTTGAAAATTTTCATGAAAAGATTTCGGCTTCAAAAAAGTTGAAAATTTTCATGAAAAGATTTCGGCTTCAAAAAAGTTGAAAATTTTCATGAAGTATTTCGGCTTCAAAAAAATGGAACATTTTCATGAAAAGATTTCGGCTTCAAAAAAGTTGAACATTTTCATGAAAAGATTTCTGCTTCAATAAAGTTGAAAATTTACATGAAAAGATTTCGGCTTCAAAAAGTTGACCATTTTCATGAAAAGATTTTGTCTTCAAAAAAGTTGACCATTTTCATGAAAAGATTTCTGCTTCAAAAAAGTTGACCATTTTCATGAAATGATTTTGGTTTCAAAAAGTTGAAAATTTTCATGAAAAGATTTCTGCTTCAAAAAAGTTGAAAATTTTCATGAAAAGATTTTGGTTTCAAAAAGTTGAAAATTTTCATGAAAAGATTTCGGCTTCAAAAAAGTTGAACATTTTCATGAAAAGATTTCTGCTTCAAAAAAGTTGAAAATTTTCATGAAAAGATTTTGGTTTCAAAAAGTTGAAAATTTTCATGAAAAGATTTTGGCTTCAAAAAAGTTGAACATTTTCATGAAAAGATTTCTGCTTCAAAAAAGTTGAAAATTTTCATGAAAAGATTTTGGTTTCAAAAAGTTGAAAATTTTCATGAAAAGATTTTGGCTTCAAAAAAGTTGAACATTTTCATGAAAAGATTTCGGCTTCAAAAAAGTTGAAAATTTACATGAAAAGATTTCGACTTCAAAAAAGTTGAAAATTTTCACGAAGTATTTCGGCTTCAAAAAAATGGAACATTTTCATGAAAAGATTTCGGCTTCAAAAAAGTTGAACATTTTCATGAAAAGATTTCTGCTTCAATAAAGTTGAAAATTTACATGAAAAGATTTCGACTTCAAAAAAGTCTAAGATTTTCATGAAAAGATTTTGGCTTCAAAAAAGTTGAACATTTTCATGAAAAGATTTCTGCTTCAATAAAGTTGAAAATTTACATGAAAAGATTTCGACTTCAAAAAAGTCTAAGATTTTCATGAAAAGATTTCTGCTTCAAAAAAGTTGAAAATTTTCATGAAAAGATTTCGGCTTCAAAAATTTTAAAATTTTCATGAAAAGATTTCGGCTTCAAAAAAGTTGAACATTTTCATGAAAAGATTTCTGCTTCAATAAAGTTGAAAATTTTCATGAAAAGATTTCGGTTTCAAAAAGTTGAAAATTTTCATGAAAAGATTTCGGCTTCAAAAAAGTTGAAAATTTTCATGAAAAGATTTCGGTTTCAAAAAGTTGAAAATTTTCATGAAAAGATCTCGTCTTCAAAAAAGTTGAACATTTTCATGAAAAGATTTCCGCTTCAAAAAAGTTGAACATTTTCATGAAAAGATTTTGGTTTCAAAAAGTTGAAAATTTTCATGAAAAGATTTCGGCTTCAAAAAATTTCAACATTTTCATAAAAAGATTTCGGCTTCAAAAAAGTTGAAAATTTTCATGAAGTATTTCGGCTTCAAAAAAATGGAACATTTTCATGAAAAGATTTCGGCTTCAAAAAAGTTGACCATTTTCATGAAAAGATTTCGGCTTCAAAAAAGTTGAAAATTTTCATGAAGTATTTCGGCTTCAAAAAAATGGAACACTTTCATGAAAAGATTTCGGCTTCAAAAAAGTTGAAAAATTACATGAAAAGATTTTGGTTTCAAAAAGTTGTAAATTTTCATGAAAAGATTTCGGCTTCAAAAAAGTTGAACATTTTCATGAAAAGATTTCTGCTTCAAAAAAGTTGAAAATTTTCATGAAAAGATTTTGGTTTCAAAAAGTTGAAAATTTTCATGAAAAGATTTTGGCTTCAAAAAAGTTGAACATTTTCATGAAAAGATTTCGGCTTCAAAAAAGTTGAAAATTTACATGAAAAGATTTCGACTTCAAAAAAGTTGAAAATTTTCACGAAGTATTTCGGCTTAAAAAAAATGGAACATTTTCATGAAAAGATTTCGGCTTCAAAAAAGTTGAACATTTTCATGAAAAGATTTCTGCTTCAATAAAGTTGAAAATTTACATGAAAAGATTTCGACTTCAAAAAAGTCTAAAATTTTCATGAAAAGATTTCGGCTTCAAAAAGTTGAAAATTTTCATGAAAAGATTTCGGGTTCAAAAAGTTGACCATTTTCATGAAAAGATTTCGGCTTCAAAAAAGTTGAACATTTTCATGAAAAGAATTCGGCTTTAAAAAAGTTGAACATTTTCATGAAAAGATTTTGGTTTCAAAAAGTTGAAAATTTTCATGAAAAGATTTCGGCTTCAAAAAATTGAAAATTTTCATGAAAAGATTTCGGCTTAAAAAAGTTGACCATTTTCATGAAAAGATTTCGGCTTCAAAAAAGTTGAAAATTTTCATGAAAAGATTTCGGTTTCAAAAAGTTGAAAATTTTCATGAAAAGATCTCGGCTTCAAAAAAGTTGAACATTTTCATGAAAAGATTTCGGCTTCAAAAAAGTTGAACATTTTCATGAAAAGATTTTGGTTTCAAAAAGTTGAAAATTTTCATGAAAAGATTTCGGCTTCAAAAAAGTTGAACATTTTCATGAAGTATTTCGGCTTCAAAAAAGTTGAACATTTTCATGAAGTATTTCGGCTTCAAAAAAGTTGAACATTTTCATGAAAAGATTTCGGCTTCAAAAAAGTTTAAAATTTTCATGAAAAGATTTTGGTTTCAAAAAGTTGAAAATTTTCATGAAAAGATTTTGGCTTCAAAAAAGTTGAACATTTTCATGAAAAGATTTCGGCTTCAAAAAAGTTGAACATTTTCATGAAAAGATTTCTGCTTCAATAAAGTTGAAAATTTACATGAAAAGATTTCGACTTCAAAAAAGTCTAAGATTTTCATGAAAAGATTTTGGCTTCAAAAAAGTTGAACATTTTCATGAAAAGATTTCTGCTTCAAAAAAGTTGAAAATTTTCATGAAAAGATTTCGGCTTCAAAAAAGTTGAAAATTTTCATGAAAAGATTTCGGCTTCAAAAAAGTTGAAAATTTTCATGAAAAGATTTCGGTTTCAAAAAGTTGAAAATTTTCATGAAAAGATTTCGGCTTCAAAAAAGTTGAAAATTTTCATGAAAAGATTTCGGTTTCAAAAAAATGGAACATTTTCATGAAAACATTTCTGCTTCAATAAAGTTGAAAATTTACATGAAAAGATTTCGACTTCAAAAAAGTTGAAAATTTTCATGAAAAGATTTCGGCTTCAAAAAGTTGAAAATTTTCATGAAAAGATTTCGGGTTCAAAAAGTTGACCATTTTCATGAAAAGATTTCGGCTTCAAAAAAGTTGAACATTTTCATGAAAAGATTTCGGCTTCAAAAAAGTTGAACATTTTCATGAAAAGATTTTGGTTTAAAAAGTTGAAAATTTTCATGAAAAGATTTCGGCTTCAAAAAATTGAAAATTTTCATGAAAATATTTCGGCTTAAAAAAGTTGACCATTTTCATGAAAAGATTTCGGCTTCAAAAAAGTTGAAAATTTTCATGAAAAGATTTCGGTTTCAAAAAGTTGAAAATTTTCATGAAAAGATTTCGGCTTCAAAAAAGTTGAACATTTTCATGAAGTATTTCGGCTTCAAAAAAGTTGAACATTTTCATGAAGTATTTCGGCTTCAAAAAAGTTTAACATTTTCATGAAGTATTTCGGCTGCAAAAAAGTCGAAGATTTTCATGAAAAGATTTCTGCTTCAAAAAAGTTGAACATTTTCATGAAAAGATTTCGGCGTCAAAAAAGTTTAAAATTTTCATGAAAAGATTTCTGCTTCAAAAAAGTTTAAAATTTTCATGAAAAGATTTCGGCTTCAAAAAGTTGACCATTTTCATGAAAAGATTTCGGCTTCAATAAAGTTGAAAATTTTCATGAAAAGATTTCGGCTTCAAAAAAAGTTGACCATTTTCATGAAAAGATTTCAGCTTCAAAAAAGTTGAAAATTTTCATGAAAAGATTTTTGTTTCAAAAAGTTGAAAATTTTCATGAAAAGATTTCAGCTTCAAAAAGGTTGAAAACTTTCATGAACTATTTCGGCTTCAAAAAAGTCGAAGATTTTCATGAAAAGATTTCTGCTTCAAAAAAGTTGAACATTTTCATGAAAAGATTTCTGCTTCAAAAAAGTTGAAAATTTTCATGAAAAGATTTCGGCTTCAAAAAATTGAAAATTTTCATGAAAAGATTTCGGCTTAAAAAAGTTGACCATTTTCATGAAAAGATTTCGGCTTCAAAAAAGTTGAAAATTTTCATGAAAAGATTTCGGTTTCAAAAAGTTGAAAATTTTCATGAAAAGATCTCGGCTTCAAAAAAGTTGAACATTTTCATGAAGTATTTCGGCTGCAAAAAAAGTCGAAGATTTTCATGAAAAGATTTCTGCTTCAAAAAAGTTGAACATTTTTATGAAAAGATTTCTGCTTCAAAAAAGTTGAAAATTTACATGAAAAGATTTCGACTTCAAAAAAGTTGAAAATTTTCATGAAGTATTTCGGCTTCAAAAAAATGGAACATTTTCATGAAAAGATTTCTGCTTCAAAAATGTTGAAAATTTTCATGAAAAGATTTCGGCTTCAAAAAGTTGAAAATTTTCATGAAAAGATTTCTGCTTCAAAAAAGTTGAAAATTTTCATGAAAAGATTTCGGCTTCAAAAAAGTTGACCATTTTCATGAAAAGATTTCGGCTTCAAAAAAGTTGAACATTTTCATGAAAAGATTTCGGCTTCAAAAAAGTTGAAAATTTACATGAAAAGATTTCGACTTCAAAAAAGTTGAAAATTTTCATGAAGTATTTCGGCTTCAAAAAAATGGAACATTTTCATGAAAAGATTTCTGCTTCAAAAAAGTTGAACATTTTCATGAAAAGACTTCTGCTTCAAAAAAGTTGAAAATTTACATGAAAAGATTTCGACTTCAAAAAAGTTGAAAATTTTCATGAAGTATTTCGGCTTCAAAAAATTGGAACATTTTCATGAAAAGGTTTCGGCTTCAAAAAAGTTGAACATTTACCTGAAAAGATTTCGACTTCAAAAAAGTTGAAAATTTACCTGAAAAGATTTCGACTTCAAAAAAGTCTAAGATTTTCATGAAAAGATTTCTGCTTCAAAAAAGTTGAAAATTTTCATGAAAAGATTTCGGCTTCAAAAAGTTGAAAATTTTCATGAAAAGATTTCCACTTCAAAAAGGTCTAAGATTTTCATGAAAAGATTTCTGCTTCAAAAAAGTTGAAAATTTTCATGAAAAGATTTCGGCTTCAAAAAAGTTGACCATTTTCATGAAAAGATTTCGGCTTCAAAAAAGTTGAACATTTTCATGAAAAGATTTCGGCTTCAAAAAGTTGAAAATTTTCATGAAAAGATTTCGGCTTCAAAAAGTTGAAAATTTATATGAAAAGATTTCGGTTTCAAAAAAGTTGACCATTTTCATGAAAAGATTTCGGCTTCAAAAAAGTTGAAAATTTTCATGAAAAGATTTCGGCTTCAAAAAGTTGAACATTTTCATGAAAAGATTTCTGCTTCAAAAAAGTTGAAAATTTTCATGAAAAGATTTCGGCTTCAAAAAAGTTGACCATTTTCATGAAAAGATTTCGGCTTCAAAAAAGTTGAACATTTTCATGAAAAGATTTCGGCTTCAAAAAGTTGAAAATTTTCATGAAAAGATTTCGGTTTCAAAAAGTTGAAAATTTTCATGAAAAAATCTCGGCTTCAAAAAAGTTGAACATTTTCATGAAAAGATTTCTGCTTCAAAAAAGTTGAACATTTTCATGAAAAGACGTCTGCTTCAAAAAAGTTGAAAATTTACATGAAAAGATTTCGACTTCAAAAAAGTTGAAAATTTTCATGAAGTATTTCGGCTTCAAAAAAATGGAACATTTTCATGAAAAGATTTCGGCTTCAAAAAAGTTGAAAATTTACATGAAAAGATTTCTGCTTCAAAAAAGCTGAAAATTTTCATGAAAAGATTTCGGCTTCAAAAAGTTGAAAATTTTCATGAAAAGATTTCTGCTTCAAAAAAGTTGAAAATTTTCATGAAAAGATTTCGGCTTCAAAAAAGTTGACCATTTTCATGAAAAGATTTCGGCTTCAAAAAAGTTGACCATTTTCATGAAAAGATTTCGGCTTCAAAAAAGTTGAAAATTTTCATGAAAAGATTTCGGCTTCAAAAAGTTGAACATTTTCATGAAAAGATTTCGGCTTCAAAAAGTTGAAAATTTATATGAAAAGATTTCGGCTTCAAAAAAGTTGACCATTTTCATGAAAAGATTTCGGCTTCAAAAAAGTTGAAAATTTTCATGAAAAGATTTCGGCTTCAAAAAGTTGAACATTTTCATGAAAAGATTTCTGCTTCAAAAAAGTTGAACATTTTCATGAAAAGATTTCGGCTTCAAAAAGTTGAAAATTTTCATGAAAAAATCTCGGCTTCAAAAAAGTTGAACATTTTCATGAAAAGATTTCGGCTTCAAAAAAGTTGAACATTTACATGAAAAGATTTCGGTTTCAAAAAAGTTGAAAATTTACATGAAAAGATTTCGACTTCAAAAAAGTCTAAGATTTTCATGAAAAGATTTCGGCTTCAAAAAAGTTGAACATTTTCATGAAAAGATTTCTGCTTCAAAAAAGTTGAAAATTTACATGAAAAGATTTCGGCTTCAAAAAAGTTGACCATTTTCATGAAAAGATTTCGGCTTCAAAAAAGAAGACCATTTTCATGAAAAGATTTCGGCTTCAAAAAAGTTGAAAATTTTCATGAAAAGATTTCGGCTTCAAAAAGTTGAAAATTTTCATGAAAAGATTTCGGCTTCAAAAAAGTTGACCATTTTCATGAAAAGATTTCGGCTTCAAAAAAGTTGACCATTTTCATGAAAAGATTTCGGTTTCAAAAAGTTGAAAATTTTCATGAAAAGATCTCGGCTTCAAAAAAGTTGAAAATTTTCATGAAGTATTTCGGCTTCAAAAAAATGTAACATTTTCATGAAAAGATTTCGGCTTCAAAAAAGTTGAACATTTTTATGAAAAGATTTCTGCTTCAAAAAAGTTGAAAATTTACATGAAAAGATTTCGACTTCAAAAAAGTTGAAAATTTTCATGAAGTATTTCGGCTTCAAAAAAATGGAACATTTTCATGAAAAGATTTCGGCTTCAAAAATGTTGAAAATTTTCATGAAAAGATTTCGGCTTCAAAAAGTTGAAAATTTTCATGAAAAGATTTCTGCTTCAAAAAAGTTGAAAATTTTCATGAAAAGATTTCGGCTTCAAAAAAGTTGACCATTTTCATGAAAAGATTTCGGCTTCAAAAAAGTTGAAAATTTTCATGAAAAGATTTCGGCTTCAAAAAGTTGAAAATTTTCATGAAAAGATTTCGGCTTCAAAAAGTTGAAAATTTATATGAAAAGATTTCTGCTTCAAAAAAGTTGACCATTTTCATGAAAAGATTTCGGCTTCAAAAAAGTTGAAAATTTTCATGAAAAGATTTCGGCTTCAAAAAGTTGAACATTTTCATGAAAAGATTTCTGCTTCAAAAAAGTTGAAAATTTTCATGAAAAGATTTCGGCTTCAAAAAAGTTGACCATTTTCATGAAAAGATTTCGGCTTCAAAAAAGTTGAACATTTTCATGAAAAGATTTCGGCTTCAAAAAGTTGAAAATTTTCATGAAAAGATTTCGGTTTCAAAAAGTTGAAAATTTTCATGAAAAAATCTCGGCTTCAAAAAAGTTGAACATTTTCATGAAAAGATTTCGGTTTCAAAAAAGATGAAAATTTACATGAAAAGATTTCGACTTCAAAAAAGTCTAAGATTTTCATGAAAAGATTTCGGCTTCAAAAAAGTTGAACATTTTCATGAAAAGATTTCTGCTTCAAAAAAGTTGAAAATTTACATGAAAAGATTTCGGCTTCAAAAAAGTTGACCATTTTCATGAAAAGATTTCGGCTTCAAAAAAGAAGACCATTTTCATGAAAAGATTTCGGCTTCAAAAAAGTTGAAAATTTTCATGAAAAGATTTCGGCTTCAAAAAGTTGAAAATTTTCATGAAAAGATTTCGGCTTCAAAAAAGTTGACCATTTTCATGAAAAGATTTCGGCTTCAAAAAGTTGAAAATTTTCATGAAAAGATTTCGGCTTCAAAAAAGTTGACCATTTTCATGAAAAGATTTCGGCTTCAAAAAAGTTGACCATTTTCATGAAAAGATTTCGGTTTCAAAAAGTTGAAAATTTTCATGAAAAGATCTCGGCTTCAAAAAAGTTGCAAATTTTCATGAAGTATTTCGGCTTCAAAAAAATGTAACATTTTCATGAAAAGATTTCGGCTTCAAAAAAGTTGAACATTTTTATGAAAAGATTTCGGCTTCAAAAAAGTTGAAAATTTACATGAAAAGATTTCGACTTCAAAAAAGTTGAAAATTTTCATGAAGTATTTCGGCTTCAAAAAAATGGAACATTTTCATGAAAAGATTTCTGCTTCAAAAATGTTGAAAATTTTCATGAAAAGATTTCGGCTTCAAAAAGTTGAAAATTTTCATGAAAAGATTTCTGCTTCAAAAAAGTTGAAAATTTTCATGAAAAGATTTCCACTTCAAAAAAGTCTAAGATTTTCATGAAAAGATTTCTGCTTCAAAAAAGTTGAAAATTTTCATGAAAAGATTTCGGCTTCAAAAAAGTTGACCATTTTCATGAAAAGATTTCGGCTTCAAAAAAGTTGAACATTTTCATGAAAAGATTTCGGCTTCAAAAAGTTGAAAATTTTCATGAAAAGATTTCGGCTTCAAAAAGTTGAAAATTTATATGAAAAGATTTCGGCTTCAAAAAAGTTGACCATTTTCATGAAAAGATTTCGGCTTCAAAAAAGTTGAAAATTTTCATGAAAAGATTTCGGCTTCAAAAAGTTGAACATTTTCATGAAAAGATTTCTGCTTCAAAAAAGTTGAAAATTTTCATGAAAAGATTTCGGCTTCAAAAAGTTGAAAATTTTCATGAAAAGATTTCGGTTTCAAAAAGTTGAAAATTTTCATGAAAAAATCTCGGCTTCAAAAAAGTTGAACATTTTCATGAAAAGATTTCGGCTTCAAAAAAGTTGAACATTTTCATGAAAAGATTTCGGCTTCAAAAAAGTTGAAAATTTACATGAAAAGATTTCGACTTCAAAAAAGTCTAAGATTTTCATGAAAAGATTTCGGCTTCAAAAAAGTTGAACATTTTCATGAAAAGATTTCTGCTTCAAAAAAGTTGAAAATTTACATGAAAAGATTTCGGCTTCAAAAAAGTTGACCATTTTCATGAAAAGATTTCGGCTTCAAAAAAGAAGACCATTTTCATGAAAAGATTTCGGCTTCAAAAAAGTTGAAAATTTTCATGAAAAGATTTCGGCTTCAAAAAGTTGAAAATTTTCATGAAAAGATTTCGGCTTCAAAAAAGTTGACCATTTTCATGAAAAGATTTCGGCTTCAAAAAGTTGAAAATTTTCATGAAAAGATTTCGGCTTCAAAAAAGTTGACCATTTTCATGAAAAGATTTCGGCTTCAAAAAAGTTGACCATTTTCATGAAAAGATTTCGGTTTCAAAAAGTTGAAAATTTTCATGAAAAGATCTCGGCTTCAAAAAAGTTGAAAATTTTCATGAAGTATTTCGGCTTCAAAAAAATGTAACATTTTCATGAAAAGATTTCGGCTTCAAAAAAGTTGAACATTTTTATGAAAAGATTTCTGCTTCAAAAAAGTTGAAAATTTACATGAAAAGATTTCGACTTCAAAAAAGTTGAAAATTTTCATGAAGTATTTCGGCTTCAAAAAAATGGAACATTTTCATGAAAAGATTTCTGCTTCAAAAATGTTGAAAATTTTCATGAGAAGATTTCGGCTTCAAAAAGTTGAAAATTTTCATGAAAAGATTTCGGCTTCAAAAAAGTTGACCATTTTCATGAAAAGATTTCGGCTTCAAAAAGTTGAAAATTTTCATGAAAAGATTTCGGCTTCAAAAAAGTTGACCATTTTCATGAAAAGATTTCGGCTTCAAAAAAGTTGACAATTTTCATGAAAAGATTTCGGTTTCAAAAAGTTGAAAATTTTCATGAAAAGATCTCGGCTTCAAAAAAGTTGAAAATTTTCAAGAAGTATTTCGGCTTCAAAAAAATGTAACATTTTCATGAAAAGATTTCGGCTTCAAAAAAGTTGAACATTTTTATGAAAAGATTTCTGCTTCAAAAAAGTTGAAAATTTACATGAAAAGATTTCGACTTCAAAAAAGTTGAAAATTTTCATAAAGTATTTCGGCTTCAAAAAAATGGAACATTTTCATGAAAAAATTTCTGCTTCAAAAAAGTTGAACATTTTCATGAAAAGACTTCTGCTTCAAAAAAGTTGAAAATTTACATGAAAAGATTTCGACTTCAAAAAAGTTGAAAATTTTCATGAAGTATTTCGGCTTCAAAAAATTGGAACATTTTCATGAAAAGATTTCGGCTTCAAAAAAGTTGAACATTTACCTGAAAAGATTTCGACTTCAAAAAAGTTGAAAATTTACCTGAAAAGATTTCGACTTCAAAAAAGTCTAAGATTTTCATGAAAAGATTTCTGCTTCAAAAAAGTTGAAAATTTTCATGAAAAGATTTCGGCTTCAAAAAGTTGAAAATTTTCATGAAAAGATTTCCACTTCAAAAAAGTCTAAGATTTTCATGAAAAGATTTCTGCTTCAAAAAAGTTGAAAATTTTCATGAAAAGATTTCGGCTTCAAAAAAGTTGACCATTTTCATGAAAAGATTTCGGCTTCAAAAAAGTTGAACATTTTCATGAAAAGATTTCGGCTTCAAAAAGTTGAAAATTTTCATGAAAAGATTTCGGCTTCAAAAAGTTGAAAATTTATATGAAAAGATTTCGGTTTCAAAAAAGTTGACCATTTTCATGAAAAGATTTCGGCTTCAAAAAAGTTGAAAATTTTCATGAAAAGATTTCGGCTTCAAAAAGTTGAAAATTTTCATGAAAAGATTTCGGCTTCAAAAAAGTTGAAAATTTTCATGAAAAGATTTCAGCTTCAAAAAAGTTGACCATTTTCATGAAAAGATTTCGGCTTCAAAAAAGTTGAACATTTTCATGAAAAGATTTCGGCTTCAAAAAGTTGAAAATTTTCATGAAAAGATTTCGGTTTCAAAAAGTTGAAAATTTTCATGAAAAAATCTCGGCTTCAAAAAAGTTGAACATTTTCATGAAAAGATTTCTGCTTCAAAAAAGTTGAACATTTTCATGAAAAGACGTCTGCTTCAAAAAAGTTGAAAATTTACATGAAAAGATTTCGACTTCAAAAAAGTTGAAAATTTTCATGAAGTATTTCGGCTTCAAAAAAATGGAACATTTTCATGAAAAGATTTCGGCTTCAAAAAAGTTGAAAATTTACATGAAAAGATTTCGACTTCAAAAAAGTCTAAGATTTTCATGAAAAGATTTCTGCTTCAAAAAAGTTGAAAATTTTCATGAAAAGATTTCGGCTTCAAAAAGTTGAAAATTTTCATGAAAAGATTTCTGCTTCAAAAAAGTTGAAAATTTTCATGAAAAGATTTCGGCTTCAAAAAAGTTGACCATTTTCATGAAAAGATTTCGGCTTCAAAAAAGTTGAACATTTTCATGAAAAGATTTCGGCTTCAAAAAGTTGAAAATTTTCATGAAAAGATTTCGGCTTCAAAAAGTTGAAAATTTATATGAAAAGATTTCGGCTTCAAAAAGTTGAAAATTTATATGAAAAGATTTCGGCTTCAAAAAAGTTGACCATTTTCATGAAAAGATTTCGGCTTCAAAAAAGTTGAAAATTTTCATGAAAAGATTTCGGCTTCAAAAAGTTGAACATTTTCATGAAAAGATTTCTGCTTCAAAAAAGTTGAAAATTTTCATGAAAAGATTTCGGCTTCAAAAAGTTGAAAATTTTCATGAAAAGATTTCGGTTTCAAAAAGTTGAAAATTTTCATGAAAAAATCTCGGCTTCAAAAAAGTTGAACATTTTCATGAAAAGATTTCGGCTTCAAAAAAGTTGAACATTTACATGAAAAGATTTCGGTTTCAAAAAAGTTGAAAATTTACATGAAAAGATTTCGACTTCAAAAAAGTCTAAGATTTTCATGAAAAGATTTCGGCTTCAAAAAAGTTGAACATTTTCATGAAAAGATTTCTGCTTCAAAAAAGTTGAAAATTTACATGAAAAGATTTCGGCTTCAAAAAAGTTGACCATTTTCATGAAAAGATTTCGGCTTCAAAAAAGAAGACCATTTTCATGAAAAGATTTCGGCTTCAAAAAAGTTGAAAATTTTCATGAAAAGATTTCGGCTTCAAAAAGTTGAAAATTTTCATGAAAAGATTTCGGCTTCAAAAAAGTTGACCATTTTCATGAAAAGATTTCGGCTTCAAAAAGTTGAAAATTTTCATGAAAAGATTTCGGCTTCAAAAAAGTTGACCATTTTCATGAAAAGATTTCGGCTTCAAAAAAGTTGACCATTTTCATGAAAAGATTTCGGTTTCAAAAAGTTGAAAATTTTCATGAAAAGATCTCGGCTTCAAAAAAGTTGAAAATTTTCATGAAGTATTTCGGCTTCAAAAAAATGTAACATTTTCATGAAAAGATTTCGGCTTCAAAAAAGTTGAACATTTTTATGAAAAGATTTCTGCTTCAAAAAAGTTGAAAATTTACATGAAAAGATTTCGACTTCAAAAAAGTTGAAAATTTTCATGAAGTATTTCGGCTTCAAAAAAATGGAACATTTTCATGAAAAGATTTCTGCTTCAAAAATGTTGAAAATTTTCATGAAAAGATTTCGGCTTCAAAAAGTTGAAAATTTTCATGAAAAGATTTCTGCTTCAAAAAAGTTGAAAATTTTCATGAAAAGATTTCGGCTTCAAAAAAGTTGACCATTTTCATGAAAAGATTTCGGCTTCAAAAAAGTTGAACATTTTCATGAAAAGATTTCGGCTTCAAAAAGTTGAAAATTTTCATGAAAAGATTTCGACTTCAAAAAGTTGAAAATTTATATGAAAAGATTTCGGCTTCAAAAAAGTTGACCATTTTCATGAAAAGATTTCGGCTTCAAAAAAGTTGAAAATTTTCATGAAAAGATTTCGGCTTCAAAAAGTTGAACATTTTCATGAAAAGATTTCTGCTTCAAAAAAGTTGAAAATTTTCATGAAAAGATTTCGGCTTCAAAAAAGTTGACCATTTTCATGAAAAGATTTCGGCTTCAAAAAAGTTGAACATTTTCATGAAAAGATTTCGGCTTCAAAAAGTTGAAAATTTTCATGAAAAGATTTCGGTTTCAAAAAGTTGAAAATTTTCATGAAAAAATCTCGGCTTCAAAAAAGTTGAACATTTTCATGAAAAGATTTCGGCTTCAAAAAAGTTGAACATTTACACGAAAAGATTTCGGTTTCAAAAAAGTTGAAAATTTACATGAAAAGATTTCGACTTCAAAAAAGTCTAAGATTTTCATGAAAAGATTTCGGCTTCAAAAAAGTTGAAAATTTTCATGAAAAGATTTCGGTTTCAAAAAGTTGAAAATTTTCATGAAAAGATCTCGGCTTCAAAAAAGTTGAAAATTTTCATGAAGTATTTCGGCTTCAAAAAAATGTAACATTTTCATGAAAAGATTTCGGCTTCAAAAAAGTTGAACATTTTTATGAAAAGATTTCTGCTTCAAAAAAGTTGAAAATTTACATGAAAAGATTTCGACTTCAAAAAAGTTGAAAATTTTCATGAAGTATTTCGGCTTCAAAAAAATGGAACATTTTCATGAAAAGATTTCTGCTTCAAAAATGTTGAAAATTTTCATGAAAAGATTTCGGCTTCAAAAAGTTGAAAATTTTCATGAAAAGATTTCTGCTTCAAAAAAGTTGAAAATTTTCATGAAAAGATTTCGGCTTCAAAAAAGTTGACCATTTTCATGAAAAGATTTCGGCTTCAAAAAAGTTGAACATTTTCATGAAAAGATTTCGGCTTCAAAAAGTTGAAAATTTTCATGAAAAGATTTCGGCTTCAAAAAGTTGAAAATTTATATGAAAAGATTTCGGCTTCAAAAAAGTTGACCATTTTCATGAAAAGATTTCGGCTTCAAAAAAGTTGAAAATTTTCATGAAAAGATTTCGGCTTCAAAAAGTTGAACATTTTCATGAAAAGATTTCTGCTTCAAAAAAGTTGAAAATTTTCATGAAAAGATTTCGGCTTCAAAAAAGTTGACCATTTTCATGAAAAGATTTCGGCTTCAAAAAAGTTGAACATTTTCATGAAAAGATTTCGGTTTCAAAAAGTTGAAAATTTTCATGAAAAAATCTCGGCTTCAAAAAAGTTGAACATTTTCATGAAAAGATTTCGGCTTCAAAAAAGTTGAACATTTACATGAAAAGATTTCGGTTTCAAAAAAGTTGAAAATTTACATGAAAAGATTTCGACTTCAAAAAAGTCTAAGATTTTCATGAAAAGATTTCGGCTTCAAAAAAGTTGAACATTTTCATGAAAAGATTTCGGCTTCAAAAAGTTGAAAATTTTCATGAAAAGATTTCGGCTTCAAAAAGTTGAAAATTTTCATGAAAAGATTTCGGTTTCAAAAAGTTGAAAATTTTCATGAAAAAATCTCGGCTTCAAAAAAGTTGAACATTTTCATGAAAAGATTTCGACTTCAAAAAAGTCTAAGATTTTCATGAAAAGATTTCGGCTTCAAAAAAGTTGAACATTTTCATGAAAAGATTTCGGCTTCAAAAAGTTGAAAATTTTCATGAAAAGATTTCGGTTTCAAAAAGTTGAAAATTTTCATGAAAAAATCTCGGCTTCAAAAAAGTTGAACATTTTCATGAAAAGATTTCGGTTTCAAAAAGTTGAAAATTTTCATGAAAAGATCTCGGCTTCAAAAAAGTTGAAAATTTTCATGAAGTACTTCGGCTTCAAAAAAATGTAACATTTTCATGAAAAGATTTCGGCTTCAAAAAAGTTGAACATTTTTATGAAAAGATTTCTGCTTCAAAAAAGTTGAAAATTTACATGAAAAGATTTCGACTTCAAAAAAGTTGAAAATTTTCATGAAGTATTTCGGCTTCAAAAAAATGGAATATTTTCATGAAAAGATTTCTGCTTCAAAAAAGTTGAAAATTTTCATGAAAAGATTTCGGCTTCAAAAAGTTGAAAATTTTCATGAAAAGATTTCGGCTTCAAAAAGTTGAAAATTTTCATGAAAAGATTTCGGCTTCAAAAATGTTGAACATTTTCATGAAAAGATTTCGGCTTCAAAAAGTTGAACATTTACATGAAAAGATTTCGGTTTCAAAAAAGTTGAAAATTTACATGAAAAGATTTCGACTTCAAAAAAGTCTAAGATTTTCATGAAAAGATTTCGGCTTCAAAAAAGTTGAACATTTTCATGAAAAGATTTCGGCTTCAAAAAAGTTGAAAATTTTCATGAAGTATTTCGGTTTAAAGAAAATTGAACATTTTCATGAAAAGATTTCGGCTTCAAAAATGTTGAACATTTTCATGAAAAGATTTCGGCTTCAAAAAAGTTGACCATTTTCATGAAAAGATTTCGGCTTCAAAAAAGTTGAAAATTTTCATGAAAAGATTTCGGCTTCAAAAAGTTGAAAATTTTCATGAAAAGATTTCGGCTTCAAAAAAGTTGACCATTTTCATGAAAAGATTTCGGCTTCAAAAAGTTGAACATTTTCATGAAAAGATTTCGGCTTCAAAAAGTTGAAAATTTTCATGAAAAGATTTCGGCTTCAAAAAAGTTGACCATTTTCATGAAAAGATTTCGGCTTCAAAAAGTTGAAAATTTTCATGAAAAGATTTCGGCTTCAAAAAAGTTGACCATTTTCATGAAAAGATTTCGGTTTCAAAAAGTTGAAAATTTTCATGAAAAGATTTCGGCTTCAAAAAAGTTGACCATTTTCATGAAAAGATTTCGGCTTCAAAAATGTTGAACATTTTCATGAAAAGATTTCGGCTTCAAAAAGTTGAAAATTTTCATGAAAAGATTTCGGTTTCAAAAAGTTGAAAATTTTCATGAAAAGATCTCGGCTTCAAAAAAGTTGAACATTTTCATGAAAAGATTTCGGCTTCAAAAAAGTTGAACATTTACATGAAAAGATTTCGGTTTCAAAAAAGTTGAAAATTTACATGAAAAGATTTCGACTTCAAAAAAGTCTAAGATTTTCATGAAAAGATTTCGGCTTCAAAAAAGTTGAACATTTTCATGAAAAGATTTCGGTTTCAAAAAGTTGAAAATTTTCATGAAAAGATTTCGGCTTCAAAAAGTTGAAAATTTTCATGAAAAGATTTCGGCTTCAAAAAAGTTGACCATTTTCATGAAAAGATTTCGGCTTCAAAAATGTTGAACATTTTCATGAAAAGATTTCGGCTTCAAAAAGTTGAAAATTTTCATGAAAAGATTTCGGTTTCAAAAAGTTGAAAATTTTCATGAAAAGATCTCGGCTTCAAAAAAGTTGAACATTTTCATGAAAAGATTTCGGCTTCAAAAAAGTTGAACATTTACATGAAAAGATTTCGGTTTCAAAAAAGTTGAAAATTTACATGAAAAGATTTCGACTTCAAAAAAGTCTAAGATTTTCATGAAAAGATTTCGGCTTCAAAAAAGTTGAACATTTTCATGAAAAGATTTCGGCTTCAAAAAAGTTGAAAATTTTCATGAAGTATTTCGGTTTGAAGAAAATGGAACATTTTCATGAAAAGATTTCGACTTCAAAAAAGTCTAAGATTTTCATGAAAAGATTTCGGCTTCAAAAAAGTTGAACATTTTCATGAAAAGATTTCGGCTTCAAAAAAGTTGAAAATTTTCATGAAGTATTTCGGTTTGAAAAAAATGGAACATTTTCATGAAAAGATTTCGGCTTCAAAAAAGTTGAACATTTTCATGAAAAGATTTCTGCTTCAAAAAAGTTGAAAATTTTCATGAAAAGATTTCGACTTCAAAAAAGTTGACCATTTTCATGAAAAGATTTCGGCTTCAAAAATGTTGAACATTTTCATGAAAAGATCTCGGCTTCAAAAAAGTTGAACATTTTCATGAAAAGATTTCGGCTTCAAAAAAGTTGAACATTTACATGAAAAGATTTCGGTTTCAAAAAAGTTGAAAATTTACATGAAAAGATTTCGACTTCAAAAAAGTCTAAGATTTTCATGAAAAGATTTCGGCTTCAAAAAAGTTGAACATTTTCATGAAAAGATTTCGGCTTCAAAAAAGTTGAAAATTTTCATGAAGTATTTCGGTTTGAAGAAAATGGAACATTTTCATGAAAAGATTTCGGCTTCAAAAAAGTTGAACATTTTCATGAAAAGATTTCTGCTTCAAAAAAGTTGACCATTTTCATGAAAAGATTTCGGCTTCAAAAAAGTTGACCATTTTCATGAAAAGATTTCGGCTTCAAAAAAGTTGACCATTTTCATGAAAAGATTTCGATTTCAAAAAGTTGACCATTTTCATGAAAAGATCTCGGCTTCAAAAAAGTTGAAAATTTTCATGAAGTATTTCGGCTTCAAAAAAATGTAACATTTTCATGAAAAGATTTCGGCTTCAAAAAAGTTGAACATTTTTATGAAAAGATTTCTGCTTCAAAAAAGTTGAAAATTTACATGAAAAGATTTCGACTTCAAAAAAGTTGAAAATTTTCATGAAGTATTTCGGCTTCAAAAAAATGGAACATTTTCATGAAAAGATTTCTGCTACAAAAAAGTTGAAAATTTACATGAAAAGATTTCGGCTTCAAAAAGTTGAACATTTTCATGAAAAGATTTCTGCTTCAAAAAAGTTGAAAATTTACATGAAAAGATTTCGACTTCAAAAAAGTCTAAGATTTTCATGAAAAGATTTCGGCTTCAAAAAAGTTGAACATTTTCATGAAAAGATTTCGGCTTCAAAAAAGTTGAAAATTTAGATGAAAAGATTTCGGCTTCAAAAAAGTTGACCATTTTCATGAAAAGATTTCTGCTTCAAAAAAGTTGACCATTTTCATGAAAAGATTTCGGCTTCAAAAAAGTTGAAAATTTTCATGAAAAGATTTCGGCTTCAAAAAGTTGAAAATTTTCATGAAAAGATTTCGGCTTCAAAAAAGTTGACCATTTTCATGAAAAGATTTCGGCTTCAAAAAGTTGAAAATTTTCATGAAAAGATTTCGGCTTCAAAAAAGTTGACCATTTTCATGAAAAGATTTCGGCTTCAAAAAAGTTGACCATTTTCATGAAAAGATTTCGGTTTCAAAAAGTTGAAAATTTTCATGAAAAGATTTCTGCTTCAAAAAAGTTGAAAATTTTCATGAAAAGATTTCTGCTTCAAAAAAGTTGAAAATTTACATGAAAAGATTTCGACTTCAAAAAAGTCTAAGATTTTCATGAAAAGATTTCTGCTTCAAAAAAGTTGAAAATTTTCATGAAGTATTTCGGCTTCAAAAAAATGGAACATTTTCATGAAAAGATTTCGGCTTCAAAAAAGTTGAACATTTTCATGAAAAGATTTCGGCTTCAAAAAAGTTGACCATTTTCATGAAAAGATTTCTGCTTCAAAAAAGTTGAAAATTTTCATGAAAAGATTTCGGCTTCAAAAAGTTGAAAATTTTCATGAAAAGATTTCGGCTTCAAAAAAGTTGACCATTTTCATGAAAAGATTTCGGCTTCAAAAAAGTTGACCATTTTCATGAAAAGATTTCTGCTTCAAAAAAGTTGAAAATTTACATGAAAAGATTTCGACTTCAAAAAAGTTGAAAATTTTCATGAAAAGATTTCGGCTTCAAAAAGTTGAAAATTTTCATGAAAAGATTTCGACTTCAAAAAGTTGAAAATTTTCATGAAAAGATTTCTGCTTCAAAAAAGTTGACCATTTTCATGAAAAGATTTCGGCTTCAAAAAAGTTGAATATTTTCATGAAAAGATTTCGGCTTCAAAAAAGTTCAAAATTTTCATGAAAAGATTTCGGCTTCAAAAAGTTGAAAATTTTCAAGAAAAGATTTCGGCTTCAAAAAAGTTGACCATTTTCATGAAAAGATTTCGGCTTCAAAAAGTTGAAAATTTTCATGAAAAGATTTCGGCTTCAAAAAAGTTGACCATTTTCATGAAAAGATTTCGGCTTCAAAAAAGTTGACCATTTTCATGAAAAGATTTCGATTTCAAAAAGTTGAACATTTTCATGAAAAGATCTCGGCTTCAAAAAAGTTGAACATTTTCATGAAAAGATTTCGGCTTCAAAAAAGTTGAACATTTTTATGAAAAGATTTCGACTTCAAAAAAGTTGAAAATTTTCATGAAGTATTTCGGCTTCAAAAAAATGGAACATTTTCATGAAAAGATTTCGGCTTCAAAAAAGTTGAACATTTTCATGAAAAGATTTCTGCTTCAAAAAAGTTGAAAATTTACATGAAAAGATTTCGACTTCAAAAAAGTCTAAGATTTTCATGAAAAGATTTCTGCTTCAAAAAAGTTGAAAATTTTCATGAAAAGATTTCGGCTTCAAAAAGTTGAAAATTTTCATGAAAAGATTTCTGCTTCAAAAAAGTTGAAAATTTTCATGAAAAGATTTCGGCTTCAAAAAAGTTGAACATTTTAATGAAAAGATTTCGGCTTCAAAAAGTTGAAAATTTTCATGAAAAGATTTCGGCTTCAAAAAGTTGAAAATTTATATGAAAAGATTTCGGCTTCAAAAAAGTTGACCATTTTCATGAAAAGATTTCGGCTTCAAAAAAGTTGAAAATTTTCATGAAGTATTTCGGTTTGAAAAAAATGGAACATTTTCATGAAAAGATTTCGGCTTCAAAAAAGTTGAACATTTTCATGAAAAGATTTCTGCTTCAAAAAAGTTGAAAATTTTCATGAAAAGATTTCGGCTTCAAAAAGTTGAAAATTTTCATGAAAAGATTTCGGTTTCAAAAAGTTGAAAATTTTCATGAAAAGATCTCGGCTTCAAAAAAGTTGAACATTTTCATGAAAAGATTTCGGCTTAAAAAAAGTTGAACATTTACATGAAAAGATTTCGGTTTCAAAAAAGTTGAAAATTTACATGAAAAGATTTCGACTTCAAAAAAGTCTAAGATTTTCATGAAAAGATTTCGGCTTCAAAAAAGTTTAACATTTTCATGAAAAGATTTCGGCTTCAAAAAAGTTGAAAATTTTCATGAAGTATTTCGGTTTGAAAAAAATGGAACATTTTCATGAAAAGATTTCGGCTTCAAAAAAGTTGAACATTTTCATGAAAAGATTTCTGCTTCAAAAAAGTTGAAAATTTACATGAAAAGATTTCGACTTCAAAAAAGTTGAACATTTTCATGAAAAGATTTCGGCTTCAAAAAAGTTGAAAATTTACATGAAAAGATTTCGACTTCAAAAAAGTCTAAGATTTTCATGAAAAGATTTCGGCTTCAAAAAAGTTGAACATTTTCATGAAAAGATTTCGGCTTCAAAAAGTTGAAAATTTTCATGAAAAGATTTCGGCTTCAAAAAAGTTGACCATTTTCATGAAAAGATTTCGGCTTCAAAAAAGTTGAAAATTTTCATGAAAAGAATTCGGTTTCAAAAAGTTGAAAATTTTCATGAAAAGATCTCGGCTTCAAAAAAGTCTAAGATTTTCATGAAAAGATTTCGGCTTCAAAAAAGTTGACCATTTTCATGAAAAGATTTCGGCTTCAAAAAAGTTGAAAATTTTCATGAAAAGATTTCGGTTTCAAAAAGTTGAAAATTTTCATGAAGTATTTCGGCTTCAAAAAAATGTAACATTTTCATGAAAAGATTTCGGCTTCAAAAAAGTTGAACATTTTTATGAAAAGATTTCTGCTTCAAAAAAGTTGAAAATTTACATAAAAAGATTTCGACTTCAAAAAAGTTGAAAATTTTCATGAAGTATTTCGGTTTAAAGAAAATTGAACATTTTCATGAAAAGATTTCGGCTTCAAAAATGTTGAACATTTTCATGAAAAGATTTCGGCTTCAAAAAAGTTGACCATTTTCATGAAAAGATTTCGGCTTCAAAAAAGTCTAAGATTTTCATGAAAAGATTTCTGCTTCAAAAAAGTTGAAAATTTTCATGAAAAGATTTCGGCTTCAAAAAGTTGAAAATTTTCATGAAAAGATTTCTGCTTCAAAAAAGTTGAAAATTTTCATGAAAAGATTTCGGCTTCAAAAAAGTTGACCATTTTCATGAAAAGATTTCGGCTTCAAAAAAGTTGAACATTTTAATGAAAAGATTTCGGCTTCAAAAAGTTGAAAATTTTCATGAAAAGATTTCGGCTTCAAAAAGTTGAAAATTTATATGAAAAGATTTCGGCTTCAAAAAAGTTGACCATTTTCATGAAAAGATTTCGGCTTCAAAAAAGTTGAACATTTACATGAAAAGATTTCGGTTTCAAAAAAGTTGAAAATTTACATGAAAAGATTTCGACTTCAAAAAAGTCTAAGATTTTCATGAAAAGATTTCGGCTTCAAAAAAGTTGAACATTTTCATGAAAAGATTTCGGCTTCAAAAAAGTTGAAAATTTTCATGAAGTATTTCGGTTTGAAAAAAATGGAACATTTTCATGAAAAGATTTCGGCTTCAAAAAAGTTGAACATTTTCATGAAAAGATTTCTGCTTCAAAAAAGTTGAAAATTTACATGAAAAGATTTCGACTTCAAAAAAGTTGAACATTTTCATGAAAAGATTTCGGCTTCAAAAAAGTTGAAAATTTACATGAAAAGATTTCGACTTCAAAAAAGTCTAAGATTTTCATGAAAAGATTTCGGCTTCAAAAAAGTTGAACATTTTCATGAAAAGATTTCGGCTTCAAAAAGTTGAAAATTTTCATGAAAAGATTTCGGCTTCAAAAAAGTTGACCATTTTCATGAAAAGATTTCGGCTTCAAAAAAGTTGAAAATTTTCATGAAAAGAATTCGGTTTCAAAAAGTTGAAAATTTTCATGAAAAGATCTCGGCTTCAAAAAAGTCTAAGATTTTCATGAAAAGATTTCGGCTTCAAAAAAGTTGACCATTTTCATGAAAAGATTTCGGCTTCAAAAAAGTTGAAAATTTTCATGAAAAGATTTCGGTTTCAAAAAGTTGAAAATTTTCATGAAGTATTTGGCTTCAAAAAAATGTAACATTTTCATGAAAAGATTTCGGCTTCAAAAAAGTTGAACATTTTTATGAAAAGATTTCTGCTTCAAAAAAGTTGAAAATTTACATAAAAAGATTTCGACTTCAAAAAAGTTGAAAATTTTCATGAAGTATTTCGGCTTCAAAAAAATGGAACATTTTCATGAAAAGATTTCTGCTTCAAAAAAGTTGAACATTTTCATGAAAAGATTTCGGCTTCAAAAAGTTGAAAATTTTCATGAAACGATTTCGGCTTCAAAAAAGTTGACCATTTTCATGAAAAGATTTCGGCTTCAAAAAAGTTGAAAATTTTCATGAAAAGATTTCGGCTTCAAAAAGTTGAACATTTTCATGAAAAGATTTCAGCTTCAAAAAAGTTGAAAATTTTCATGAAAAGATTTTGGTTTCAAAAAGTTGAAAATTTTCATGAAGTATTTCGGCTTCAAAAAAATGTAACATTTTCATGAAAAGATTTCGGCTTCAAAAAAGTTGAACATTTTCATGAAAAGATTTCGGCTTCAAAAAAGTTGAACATTTTTATGAAGTATTTTGGCTTCAAAAAAATGTAACATTTTCATGAAAAGATTTCGGCTTCAAAAAAGTTGAACATTTTCATGAAAAGATTTCGGCTTCAAAAAAGTTGAACATTTTCATGAAAAGATTTCGGCTTCAAAAAGTTGAAAATTTTCATGAAAAGATTTCGACTTCAAAAAAGTTGACCATTTTCATGAAAAGATTTCGGCTTCAAAAAAGTTGAACATTTTCATGAAAAGATTTCTGCTTCAAAAAAGTTGAAAATTTACATGAAAAGATTTCGACTTCAAAAAAGTTGAAAATTTTCATGAACTATTTCGGCTTCAAAAAAATGGAACATTTTCATGAAAAGATTTCGACTTCAAAAAAGTCTAAGATTTTCATGAAAAGATTTCTGCTTCAAAAAAGTTGAAAATTTTCATGAAAATATTTCGGCTTCAAAAAAGTTGACCATTTTCATGAAAAGATTTCGGCTTCAAAAAAGTTGAAAATTTTCATGAAAAGATTTCGGCTTCAAAAAGTTGAAAATTTTCATGAAAAGATTTCGGTTTCAAAAAGTTGAAAATTTTCATGAAAAGATCTCGGCTTCAAAAAAGTTGAAAATTTTCATGAAAAGATTTTGGTTTCAAAAAGTTGAAAATTTTCATGAAGTATTTCGGCTTCAAAAAAATGGAACATTTTCATGAAAAGATTTCGGCTTCAAAAAAGTTGAACATTTTCATGAAAAGATTTCGGCTTCAAAAAAGTTGAACATTTTCATGAAAAGATTTCTGCTTCAAAAAAGTTGAAAATTTACATGAAAAGATTTTGAATTCAAAAAAGTTGAAAATTTACATGAAAATATTTCGGCTTCAAAAAAGTTGACCATTTTCATGAAAAGATTTCTGCTTCAAAAAAGTTGAAAATTTTCATGAAAAGATTTCTGCTTCAAAAAAGTTGAAAATTTTCATGAAAAGATTTCGGCTTCAAAAAGTTGAAAATTTTCATGAAAAGATTTCGGCTTCAAAAAGTTGAAAATTTTCATGAAAAGATTTCGGCTTCAAAAAAGTTGAAAATTTTCATGAAAAGATTTCGGCTTCAAAAAGTTGAAAATTTTCATGAAAAGATTTCGGTTTCAAAAAGTTGAAAATTTTCATGAAAAGATTTCGGCTTCAAAAAGTTGAAAATTTTCATGAAAAGATTTCGGCTTCAAAAAAGTTGAAAATTTTCATGAAGTATTTCGGCTTCAAAAAGTTGAAAATTTTCATGAAAAGATTTCGGTTTCAAAAAGTTGAAAATTTTCATGAAAAGATCTCGGCTTCAAAAAAGTTGAAAATTTTCATGAAAAGATTTTGGTTTCAAAAAGTTGAAAATTTTCATGAAGTATTTCGGCTTCAAAAAAATGTAACATTTTCATGAAAAGATTTCGGCTTCAAAAAAGTTGACCATTTTCATGAAGTATTTCGGCTTCAAAAAAGTTGAAAATTTTCATGAAAAGAATTCGGTTTCAAAAAGTTGAAAATTTTCATGAAAAGATCTCGGCTTCAAAAAAGTTGAACATTTTCATGAAAAGATTTCGGCTTCAAAAAAGTTGAAAATTTTCATGAAGTATTTCGGCTTCAAAAAAATGTAACATTTTCATGAAAAGATTTCGGCTTCAAAAAAGTTGAACATTTTTATGAAAAGATTTCTGCTTCAAAAAAGTTGAAAATTTACATGAAAAGATTTCGACTTCAAAAAAGTTGAAAATTTTCATGAAGTATTTCGGCTTCAAAAAAATGGAACATTTTCATGAAAAGATTTCTGCTTCAAAAAAGTTGAAAATTTTCATGAAAAGATTTCTGCTTCAAAAAGTTGAAAATTTTCATGAAAAGATTTCGGCTTCAAAAAGTTGAAAATTTTCATGAAAAGATTTCGGCTTCAAAAAAGTTGACCATTTTCATGAAAAGATTTCGGCTTCAAAAAAGTTGACCATTTTCATGAAAAGATTTCTGCTTCAAAAAAGTTGAAAATTTACATGAAAAGATTTCGACTTCAAAAAAGTCTAAGATTTTCATGAAAAGATTTCTGCTTCAAAAAAGTTGAAAATCTTCATGAAAAGATTTCGGCTTCAAAAAAGTTGACCATTTTCATGAAAAGATTTCGGCTTCAAAAAAGTTGACCATTTTCATGAAAAGATATCGGCTTCAAAGAAGTTCAAAATTTTCATGAAAAGATTTCGGCTTCAAAAAGTTGAAAATTTTCAAGAAAAGATTTCGGCTTCAAAAAAGTTGACCATTTTCATGAAAAGATTTCGGCTTCAAAAAGTTGAAAATTTTCATGAAAAGATTTCGGCTTCAAAAAAGTTGACCATTTTCATGAAAAGATTTCGGCTTCAAAAAAGTTGACCATTTTCATGAAAAGATTTCTGCTTCAAAAAAGTTGAAAATTTACATGAAAAGATTTCGACTTCAAAAAAGTCTAAGATTTTCATGAAAAGATTTCTGCTTCAAAAAAGTTGACCATTTTCATGAAAAGATTTCGATTTCAAAAAGTTGAAAATTTTCATGAAAAGATCTCGGCTTCAAAAAAGTTGACCATTTTCATGAAAAGATTTCGATTTCAAAAAGTTGAAAATTTTCATGAAAAGATCTCGGCTTCAAAAAAGTTGAAAATTTTCATGAAGTATTTCGGCTTCAAAAAAATGTAACATTTTCATGAAAAGATTTCGGCTTCAAAAAAGTTGAACATTTTTATGAAAAGATTTCGACTTCAAAAAAGTTGAAAATTTTCATGAAGTATTTCGGCTTCAAAAAAATGGAACATTTTCATGAAAAGATTTCGGCTTCAAAAAAGTTGAACATTTTCATGAAAAGATTTCTGCTTCAAAAAAGTTGAAAATTTACATGAAAATATTTCGACTTCAAAAAAGTCTAAGATTTTCATGAAAAGATTTCTGCTTCAAAAAAGTTGAAAATTTTCATGAAAAGATTTCGGCTTCAAAAAGTTGAAAATTTTCATGAAAAGATTTCGGCTTCAAAAAGTTGAAAATTTTCATGAAAAGATTTCGGCTTCAAAAAGTTGAAAATTTATATGAAAAGATTTCGGCTTCAAAAAAGTTGACCATTTTCATGAAAAGATTTCGGCTTCAAAAAAGTTGAAAATTTTCATGAAAAGATTTCGGCTTCAAAAAGTTGAACATTTTCATGAAAAGATTTCTGCTTCAAAAAAGTTGACCATTTTCATGAAAAGATTTCGGCTTCAAAAAAGTTGAACATTTTCATGAAAAGATTTCTGCTTCAAAAAAGTTGAAAATTTACATGAAAAGATTTCGACTTCAAAAAAGTTGAACATTTTCATGAAAAGATTTCGGCTTCAAAAAAGTTGAAAATTTACATGAAAAGATTTCGACTTCAAAAAAGTCTAAGATTTTCATGAAAAGATTTCGGCTTCAAAAAAGTTGAACATTTTCATGAAAAGATTTCGGCTTCAAAAAGTTGAAAATTTTCATGAAAAGATTTCGGCTTCAAAAAAGTTGACCATTTTCATGAAAAGATTTCGGCTTCAAAAAAGTTGAAAATTTTCATGAAAAGAATTCGGTTTCAAAAAGTTGAAAATTTTCATGAAAAGATCTCGGCTTCAAAAAAGTCTAAGATTTTCATGAAAAGATTTCGGCTTCAAAAAAGTTGACCATTTTCATGAAAAGATTTCGGCTTCAAAAAAGTTGAAAATTTTCATGAAAAGATTTCGGTTTCAAAAAGTTGAAAATTTTCATGAAGTATTTGGCTTCAAAAAAATGTAACATTTTCATGAAAAGATTTCGGCTTCAAAAAAGTTGAACATTTTTATGAAAAGATTTCTGCTTCAAAAAAGTTGAAAATTTACATAAAAAGATTTCGACTTCAAAAAAGTTGAAAATTTTCATGAAGTATTTCGGCTTCAAAAAAATGGAACATTTTCATGAAAAGATTTCTGCTTCAAAAAAGTTGAACATTTTCATGAAAAGATTTCGGCTTCAAAAAGTTGAAAATTTTCATGAAACGATTTCGGCTTCAAAAAAGTTGACCATTTTCATGAAAAGATTTCGGCTTCAAAAAAGTTGAAAATTTTCATGAAAAGATTTCGGCTTCAAAAAGTTGAACATTTTCATGAAAAGATTTCAGCTTCAAAAAAGTTGAAAATTTTCATGAAAAGATTTTGGTTTCAAAAAGTTGAAAATTTTCATGAAGTATTTCGGCTTCAAAAAAATGTAACATTTTCATGAAAAGATTTCGGCTTCAAAAAAGTTGAACATTTTCATGAAAAGATTTCGGCTTCAAAAAAGTTGAACATTTTTATGAAGTATTTTGGCTTCAAAAAAATGTAACATTTTCATGAAAAGATTTCGGCTTCAAAAAAGTTGAACATTTTCATGAAAAGATTTCGGCTTCAAAAAAGTTGAACATTTTCATGAAAAGATTTCGGCTTCAAAAAGTTGAAAATTTTCATGAAAAGATTTCGACTTCAAAAAAGTTGACCATTTTCATGAAAAGATTTCGGCTTCAAAAAAGTTGAAAATTTTCATGAAAAGATTTCGGCTTCAAAAAGTTGAAAATTTATATGAAAAGATTTCGGCTTCAAAAAAGTTGACCATTTTCATGAAAAGATTTCGGCTTCAAAAAAGTTGAAAATTTTCATGAAAAGATTTCGGCTTCAAAAAGTTGAACATTTTCATGAAAAGATTTCTGCTTCAAAAAAGTTGACCATTTTCATGAAAAGATTTCGGCTTCAAAAAAGTTGAACATTTTCATGAAAAGATTTCTGCTTCAAAAAAGTTGAAAATTTACATGAAAAGATTTCGACTTCAAAAAAGTTGAACATTTTCATGAAAAGATTTCGGCTTCAAAAAAGTTGAAAATTTACATGAAAAGATTTCGACTTCAAAAAAGTCTAAGATTTTCATGAAAAGATTTCGGCTTCAAAAAAGTTGAACATTTTCATGAAAAGATTTCGGCTTCAAAAAGTTGAAAATTTTCATGAAAAGATTTCGGCTTCAAAAAAGTTGACCATTTTCATGAAAAGATTTCGGCTTCAAAAAAGTTGAAAATTTTCATGAAAAGAATTCGGTTTCAAAAAGTTGAAAATTTTCATGAAAAGATCTCGGCTTCAAAAAAGTCTAAGATTTTCATGAAAAGATTTCGGCTTCAAAAAAGTTGACCATTTTCATGAAAAGATTTCGGCTTCAAAAAAGTTGAAAATTTTCATGAAAAGATTTCGGTTTCAAAAAGTTGAAAATTTTCATGAAGTATTTGGCTTCAAAAAAATGTAACATTTTCATGAAAAGATTTCGGCTTCAAAAAAGTTGAACATTTTTATGAAAAGATTTCTGCTTCAAAAAAGTTGAAAATTTACATAAAAAGATTTCGACTTCAAAAAAGTTGAAAATTTTCATGAAGTATTTCGGCTTCAAAAAAATGGAACATTTTCATGAAAAGATTTCTGCTTCAAAAAAGTTGAACATTTTCATGAAAAGATTTCGGCTTCAAAAAGTTGAAAATTTTCATGAAACGATTTCGGCTTCAAAAAAGTTGACCATTTTCATGAAAAGATTTCGGCTTCAAAAAAGTTGAAAATTTTCATGAAAAGATTTCGGCTTCAAAAAGTTGAACATTTTCATGAAAAGATTTCAGCTTCAAAAAAGTTGAAAATTTTCATGAAAAGATTTTGGTTTCAAAAAGTTGAAAATTTTCATGAAGTATTTCGGCTTCAAAAAAATGTAACATTTTCATGAAAAGATTTCGGCTTCAAAAAAGTTGAACATTTTCATGAAAAGATTTCGGCTTCAAAAAAGTTGAACATTTTTATGAAGTATTTTGGCTTCAAAAAAATGTAACATTTTCATGAAAAGATTTCGGCTTCAAAAAAGTTGAACATTTTCATGAAAAGATTTCGGCTTCAAAAAAGTTGAACATTTTCATGAAAAGATTTCGGCTTCAAAAAGTTGAAAATTTTCATGAAAAGATTTCGACTTCAAAAAAGTTGACCATTTTCATGAAAAGATTTCGGCTTCAAAAAAGTTGAACATTTTCATGAAAAGATTTCTGCTTCAAAAAAGTTGAAAATTTACATGAAAAGATTTCGACTTCAAAAAAGTTGAAAATTTTCATGAAGTATTTCGGCTTCAAAAAAATGGAACATTTTCATGAAAAGATTTCGGCTTCAAAAAAGTTGAACATTTTCATGAAAAGATTTCTTCTTCAAAAAAGTTGAAAATTTACATGAAAAGATTTCGACTTCAAAAAAGTCTAAGATTTTCATGAAAAGATTTCTGCTTCAAAAAAGTTGAAAATTTTCATGAAAAGATTTCGGCTTCAAAAAGTTGAAAATTTTCATGAAAAGATTTCGGCTTCAAAAAAGTTGACCATTTTCATGAAAAGATTTCGGCTTCAAAAAAGTTGACCATTTTCATGAAAAGATTTCGGCTTCAAAAAAGTTGAAAATTTTCATGAAAAGATTTCGGCTTCAAAAAGTTGAAAATTTTCATGAAAAGATTTCGGCTTCAAAAAAGTTGACCATTTTCATGAAAAGATTTCGGCTTCAAAAAAGTTGACCATTTTCATGAAAAGGTTTCGGTTTCAAAAAGTTGAAAATTTTCATGAAAAGATTTCTGCTTCAAAAAAGTTGAAAATTTTCATGAAAAGATTTCGACTTCAAAAAAGTATAAGATTTTCATGAAAAGATTTCTGCTTCAAAAAAGTTGAAAATTTTCATGAAAATATTTCGGTTTCAAAAAGTTGAAAATTTTCATGGAAAGATCTCGGCTTCAAAAAAGTTGAAAATTTACATGAAAAGATTTCGATTTCAAAAAAGTTGAAAATTTACATGAAAAGATTTCGGTATCAAAAAAGTTGAAAATTTACATGAAAAGATTTCGACTTCAAAAAAGTCTAAGATTTTCATGAAAAGATTTCGGCTTCAAAAAAGTTGAAAATTTACATGAAAAGATTTCGACTTCAAAAAAGTCTAAGATTTTCATGAAAAGATTTCGGCTTCAAAAAAGTTGACCATTTTCATGAAAAGATTTCGGCTTCAAAAAAGTTGAAAATTTTCATGAAAAGATTTCGGCTTCAAAAAGTTGAAAATTTTCATGAAAAGATTTCGGTTTCAAAAAGTTGAAAATTTTCATGAAAAGATCTCGGCTTCAAAAAAGTTGAAAATTTTCATGAAAAGATTTTGGTTTCAAAAAGTTGAAAATTTTCATGAAGTATTTCGGCTTCAAAAAAGTTGACCATTTTCATGAAAAGATTTCGGCTTCAAAAAAGTTGAACATTTTCATGAAAAGATTTCTGCTTCAAAAAAGTTGAAAATTTACATGAAAAGATTTTGACTTCAAAAAAGTTGAAGATTTACATGAAAAGATTTCGACGTCAAAAAAGTCTAAGATTTTCATGAAAAGATTTCTGCTTCAAAAAAATTGAAAATTTTCATGAAAATATTTCGGCTTCAAAAAAGTTGACCATTTTCATGAAAAGATTTCGGCTTCAAAAAAGTTGAAAATTTTCATGAAAAGATTTCGGCTTCAAAAAGTTGAAAATTTTCATGAAAAGATTTCGGTTTCAAAAAGTTGAAAATTTTCATGAAAAGATCTCGGCTTCAAAAAAGTTGAAAATTTTCATGAAAAGATTTTGGTTTCAAAAAGTTGAAAATTTTCATGAAGTATTTCGGCTTCAAAAAAATGGAACATTTTCATGAAAAGATTTCGGCTTCAAAAAAGTTGAACATTTTCATGAAAAGATTTCGGCTTCAAAAAAGTTGAACATTTTCATGAAAAGATTTCTGCTTCAAAAAAGTTGAAAATTTACATGAAAAGATTTTGACTTCAAAAAAGTTGAAAATTTACATGAAAATATTTCGGCTTCAAAAAAGTTGACAATTTTCATGAAAAGATCTCGGCTTCAAAAAAGTTGAAAATTTTCATGAAAAGATTTTGGTTTCAAAAAGTTGAAAATTTTCATGAAGTATTTCGGCTTCAAAAAAGTTGACCATTTTCATGAAAAGATTTCGGCTTCAAAAAAGTTGAACATTTTCATGAAAAGATTTCTGCTTCAAAAAAGTTGAAAATTTACATGAAAAGATTTTGACTTCAAAAAAGTTGAAAATTTACATGAAAAGATTTCGACTTCAAAAAAGTCTAAGATTTTCATGAAAAGATTTCTGCTTCAAAAAAGTTGAAAATTTTCATGAAAATATTTCGGCTTCAAAAAAGTTGACCATTTTCATGAAAAGATTTCGGCTTCAAAAAAGTTGAAAATTTTCATGAAAAGATTTCGGCTTCAAAAAGTTGAAAATTTTCATGAAAAGATTTCGGTTTCAAAAAGTTGAAAATTTTCATGAAAAGATCTCGGCTTCAAAAAAGTTGAAAATTTTCATGAAAAGATTTTGGTTTCAAAAAGTTGAAAATTTTCATGAAGTATTTCGGCTTCAAAAAAATGGAACATTTTCATGAAAAGATTTCGGCTTCAAAAAAGTTGAACATTTTCATGAAAAGATTTCGGCTTCAAAAAAGTTGAACATTTTCATGAAAAGATTTCTGCTTCAAAAAAGTTGAAAATTTACATGAAAAGATTTTGACTTCAAAAAAGTTGAAAATTTACATGAAAATATTTCGGCTTCAAAAAAGTTGACCATTTTCATGAAAAGATTTCTGCTTCAAAAAAGTTGAAAATTTTCATGAAAAGATTTCTGCTTCAAAAAAGTTGAAAATTTTCATGAAAAGATTTCTGCTTCAAAAAGTTGAAAATTTTCATGAAAAGATTTCGGCTTCAAAAAGTTGAAAATTTTCATGAAAAGATTTCGGCTTCAAAAAAGTTGAAAATTTTCATGAAAAGATTTCGGCTTCAAAAAGTTGAAAATTTTCATGAAAAGATTTCGGTTTCAAAAAGTTGAAAATTTTCATGAAAAGATTTCGGCTTCAAAAAGTTGAAAATTTTCATGAAAAGATTTCGGCTTCAAAAAAGTTGAAAATTTTCATGAAAAGATTTCGGCTTCGAAAAGTTGAAAATTTTCATGAAAAGATTTCGGTTTCAAAAAGTTGAAAATTTTCATGAAAAGATCTCGGCTTCAAAAAAGTTGAAAATTTTCATGAAAAGATTTTGGTTTCAAAAAGTTGAAAATTTTCATGAAGTATTTCGGTTTCAAAAAAATGTAACATTTTCATGAAAAGATTTCGGCTTCAAAAAAGTTGACCATTTTCATGAAGTATTTCGGCTTCAAAAAAGTTGAAAATTTTCATGAAAAGAATTCGGTTTCAAAAAGTTGAAAATTTTCATGAAAAGATCTCGGCTTCAAAAAAGTTGAACATTTTCATGAAAAGATTTCGGCTTCAAAAAAGTTGAAAATTTTCATGAAGTATTTCGGCTTCAAAAAAATGTAACATTTTCATGAAAAGATTTCGGCTTCAAAAAAGTTGAACATTTTTATGAAAAGATTTCTGCTTCAAAAAAGTTGAAAATTTACATGAAAAGATTTCGACTTCAAAAAAGTTGAAAATTTTCATGAAGTATTTCGGCTTCAAAAAAATGGAACATTTTCATGAAAAGATTTCTGCTTCAAAAAAGTTGAAAATTTTCATGAAAAGATTTCTGCTTCAAAAAGTTGAAAATTTTCATGAAAAGATTTCGGCTTCAAAAAGTTGAAAATTTTCATGAAAAGATTTCGGCTTCAAAAAAGTTGACCATTTTCATGAAAAGATTTCGGCTTCAAAAAAGTTGACCATTTTCATGAAAAGATTTCTGCTTCAAAAAAGTTGAAAATTTACATGAAAAGATTTCGACTTCAAAAAAGTCTAAGATTTTCATGAAAAGATTTCTGCTTCAAAAAAGTTGACCATTTTCATGAAAAGATTTCGATTTCAAAAAGTTGAAAATTTTCATGAAAAGATCTCGGCTTCAAAAAAGTTGACCATTTTCATGAAAAGATTTCGATTTCAAAAAGTTGAAAATTTTCATGAAAAGATCTCGGCTTCAAAAAAGTTGAAAATTTTCATGAAGTATTTCGGCTTCAAAAAAATGTAACATTTTCATGAAAAGATTTCGGCTTCAAAAAAGTTGAACATTTTTATGAAAAGATTTCGACTTCAAAAAAGTTGAAAATTTTCATGAAGTATTTCGGCTTCAAAAAAATGGAACATTTTCATGAAAAGATTTCGGCTTCAAAAAAGTTGAACATTTTCATGAAAAGATTTCTGCTTCAAAAAAGTTGAAAATTTACATGAAAATATTTCGACTTCAAAAAAGTCTAAGATTTTCATGAAAAGATTTCTGCTTCAAAAAAGTTGAAAATTTTCATGAAAAGATTTCGGCTTCAAAAAGTTGAAAATTTTCATGAAAAGATTTCTGCTTCAAAAAAGTTGAAAATTTTCATGAAAAGATTTCGGCTTCAAAAAAGTTGACCATTTTCATGAAAAGATTTCGGCTTCAAAAAGTTGAAAATTTTCATGAAAAGATTTCGGCTTCAAAAAGTTGAAAATTTATATGAAAAGATTTCGGCTTCAAAAAAGTTGACCATTTTCATGAAAAGATTTCGGCTTCAAAAAAGTTGAAAATTTTCATGAAAAGATTTCGGCTTCAAAAAGTTGAACATTTTCATGAAAAGATTTCTGCTTCAAAAAAGTTGACCATTTTCATGAAAAGATTTCGGCTTCAAAAAAGTTGAACATTTTCATGAAAAGATTTCGGCTTCAAAAAGTTGAAAATTTTCATGAAAAGATCTCGGCTTCAAAAAAGTTGAACATTTTCATGAAAAGATTTCGGCTTCAAAAAAGTTGAACATTTACATGAAAAGATTTCGGTTTCAAAAAAGTTGAAAATTTACATGAAAAGATTTCGGCTTCAAAAAAGTTGAAAATTTTCATGAAGTATTTCGGTTTGAAAAAAATGGAACATTTTCATGAAAAGATTTCGGCTTCAAAAAAGTTGAACATTTTCATGAAAAGATTTCTGCTTCAAAAAAGTTGAAAATTTTCATGAAAAGATTTCGGCTTCAAAAAAGTTGAAAATTTTCATGAAAAGATTTCGGCTTCAAAAAAGTTGAACATTTTCATGAAAAGATTTCGGCTTCAAAAAGTTGAAAATTTTCATGAAAAGATTTCGGTTTCAAAAAGTTGAAAATTTTCATGAAAAGATCTCGGCTTCAAAAAAGTTGAACATTTTCATGAAAAGATTTCGGCTTCAAAAAAGTTGAACATTTACATGAAAAGATTTCGGTTTCAAAAAAGTTGAAAATTTACATGAAAAGATTTCGACTTCAAAAAAGTCTAAGATTTTCATGAAAAGATTTCGGCTTCAAAAAAGTTGAACATTTTCATGAAAAGATTTCGGCTTCAAAAAAGTTGAAAATTTTCATGAAGTATTTCGGTTTGAAAAAAATGGAACATTTTCATGAAAAGATTTCGGCTTCAAAAAAGTTGAACATTTTCATGAAAAGATTTCTGCTTCAAAAAAGTTGAAAATTTACATGAAAAGATTTCGACTTCAAAAAAGTTGAAAATTTACAAGAAAAGATTTTGACTTCAAAAAAGTTGAAAATTTACATGAAAAGATTTCGACTTCAAAAAAGTCTAAGATTTTCATGAAAAGATTTCTGCTTCAAAAAAGTTGAAAATTTTCATGAAAAGATTTTGGCCTCAAAAAGTTGAAAATTTTCATGAAAAGATTTCGGCTTCAAAAAAGTTGACCATTTTCATGAAAAGATTTCGGTTTCAAAAAAGTTGACCATTTTCATGAAAAGATTTCGGCTTCAAAAAAGTTGAAAATTTTCATGAAAAGATTTCGGCTTCAAAAAGTTGAAAATTTTCATGAAAAGATCTCGGCTTCAAAAAAGTTGAAAATTTTCATGAAAAGATTTTGGTTTCAAAAAGTAGAAAATTTTCATGAAGTATTTCGGCTTCAAAAAAATGGAACATTTTCATGAAAAGATTTCGGCTTCAAAAAAGTTGAAAATTTTCATGAAAAGATTTCTGCTTCAAAAAAGTTGAAAATTTACATGAAAAGATTTCTGCTTCAAAAAAGTTGAAAATTTACATGAAAAGATTTTGACTTCAAAAAAGTTGAAAATTTACATGAAAAGATTTCGGTTTCAAAAAGTTGAAAATTTTCATGAAAAGATCTCGGCTTCAAAAAAGTTGAAAATTTTCATGAAGTATTTCGGCTTCAAAAAAATGTAACATTTTCATGAAAAGATTTCGGCTTCAAAAAAGTTGAACATTTACATGAAAAGATTTCGGTTTCAAAAAAGTTGAAAATTTACATGAAAAGATTTCGACTTCAAAAAAGTCTAAGATTTACATGAAAAGATTTCGGCTTCAAAAAAGTTGAACATTTTCATGAAAAGATTTCGGCTTCAAAAAAGTCTAAAATTTTCATGAAGTATTTCGGTTTGAAAAAAATGGAACATTTTCATGAAAAGATTTCGGCTTCAAAAAGTTGAAAATTTTCATGAAACGATTTCGGCTTCAAAAAAGTTGAAAATTTTCATGAAAAGATTTCGGCTTCAAAAAAGTTGAAAATTTTCATGAAAAGATTTTGGTTTCAAAAAGTTGAAAATTTTCATGAAGTATTTCGGCTTCAAAAAAATGGAACATTTTCATGAAAAGATTTCGGCTTCAAAAAAGTTGAACATTTTCATGAAAAGATTTCGGCTTCAAAAAAGTTGAACATTTTCATGAAAAGATTTCTGCTTCAAAAAAGTTGAACATTTTCATGAAAAGATTTCTGCTTCAAAAAGTTGAAAATTTTCATGGAAAGATCTCGGCTTCAAAAAAGTTGAAAATTTTCATGAAAAGATTTTGGTTTCAAAAAGTTGAAAATTTTCATGAAGTATTTCGGCTTCAAAAAAATGGAACATTTTCATGAAAAGATTTCGGCTTCAAAAAAGTTGAACATTTTCATGAAAAGATTTCGGCTTCAAAAAAGTTGAACATTTTCATGAAAAGATTTCTGCTTCAAAAAAGTTGAAAATTTACATGAAAAGATTTTGACTTCAAAAAAGTTGAAAATTTACATGAAAAGATTTCGACTTCAAAAAAGTCTAAGATTTTCATGAAAAGATTTCTGCTTCAAAAAAGTTGAAAATTTTCATGAAAAGATTTCGGCCTCAAAAAGTTGAAAATTTTCATGAAAAGATTTCGGCTTCAAAAAAGTTGACCATTTTCATGAAAAGATTTCGGCTTCAAAAAAGTTGACCATTTTCATGAAAAGATTTCGGCTTCAAAAAAGTTGAAAATTTTCATGAAAAGATTTCGGCTTCAAAAAGTTGAAAATTTTCATGAAAAGATTTCGGTTTCAAAAAGTTGAAAATTTTCATGAAAAGATCTCGGCTTCAAAAAAGTTGAAAATTTTCATGAAAAGATTTTGGTTTCAAAAAGTAGAAAATTTTCATGAAGTATTTCGGCTTCAAAAAAATGGAACATTTTCATGAAAAGATTTCTGCTTCAAAAAAGTTGAAAATTTTCATGAAAAGAATTCGGTTTCAAAAAGTTGAAAATTTTCATGAAAAGATCTCGGCTTCAAAAAAGTTGAACATTTTCATGAAAAGATTTCGGCTTCAAAAAAGTTGAACATTTTCATGAAAAGATTTCGGCTTCAAAAAAGTTGAACATTTTCATGAAAAGATTTCTGCTTCAAAAAAGTTGAAAATTTACATGAAAAGATTTTGACTTCAAAAAAGTTGAAAATTTAAATGAAAAGATTTCGACTTCAAAAAAGTCTAAGATTTTCATGAAAAGATTTCTGCTTCAAAAAAGTTGAAAATTTTCATGAAAATATTTCGGCTTCAAAAAAGTTGACCATTTTCATGAAAAGATTTCGGCTTCAAAAAAGTTGACCTTTTTCATGAAAAGATTTCGGTTTCAAAAAGTTGAAAATTTTCATGGAAAGATCTCGGCTTCAAAAAAGTTGAAAATTTTCATGAAGTATTTCGGCTTCAAAAAAATGTAACATTTTCATGAAAAGATTTCGGCTTCAAAAAAGTTGACCATTTTCATGAAGTATTTCGGCTTCAAAAAAGTTGAAAATTTTCATGAAAAGAATTCGGTTTCAAAAAGTTGAAAATTTTCATGAAAAGATCTCGGCTTCAAAAAAGTTGAACATTTTCATGAAAAGATTTCGGCTTCAAAAAAGTTGAACATTTTCATGAAAAGATTTCTGCTTCAAAAAAGTTGAAAATTTACATGAAAAGATTTTGACTTCAAAAAAGTTGAACATTTTCATGAAAAGATTTCTGCTTCAAAAAAGTTGAAAATTTACATGAAAAGATTTAGACTTCAAAAAAGTCTAAGATTTTCATGAAAAGATTTCTGCTTCAAAAAAGTTGAAAATTTTCATGAAAATATTTCGTCTTCAAAAAGTTGAAAATTTTCATGAAAAGATTTCGGCTTCAAAAAAGTTGACCATTTTCATGAAAAGATTTCGGCTTCAAAAAAGTTAAAAATTTTCATGAAAAGATTTCGGTTTCAAAAAGTTGAAAATTTTCATGGAAAGATCTCGGCTTCAAAAAAGTTGAAAATTTTCATGGAAAGATCTCGGCTTCAAAAAAGTCTAAAATTTTCATGAAGTATTTCGGCTTCAAAAAAATGGAACATTTTCATGAAAAGATTTCGGCTTCAAAAAAGTTGACCATTTTCATGAAAAGATTTCGGCTTCAAAAAAGTTGAACATTTTCATGAAAAGATTTCTGCTTCAAAAAAGTTGAAAATTTACATGAAAAGATTTTGACTTCAAAAAAGTTGAAAATTTACATGAAAAGATTTCGACTTCAAAAAAGTCTAAGATTTTCATGAAAAGATTTCTGCTTCAAAAAAGTTGAAAATTTTCATGAAAAGATTTCGGCCTCAAAAAGTTGAAAATTTTCATGAAAAGATTTCGGCTTCAAAAAAGTTGACCATTTTCATGAAAAGATTTCGGCTTCAAAAAAGTTGACCATTTTCATGAAAAGATTTCGGCTTCAAAAAAGTTGAAAATTTTCATGAAAAGATTTCGGCTTCAAAAAGTTGAAAATTTTCATGAAAAGATTTCGGTTTCAAAAAGTTGAAAATTTTCATGAAAAGATCTCGGCTTCAAAAAAGTTGAAAATTTTCATGAAAAGATTTTGGTTTCAAAAAGTAGAAAATTTTCATGAAGTATTTCGGCTTCAAAAAAATGGAACATTTTCATGAACAGATTTCGGCTTCAAAAAAGTTGAACATTTTCATGAAAAGATTTCGGCTTCAAAAAAGTTGAACATTTTCATGAAAAGATTTCTGCTTCAAAAAAGTTGAAAATTTACATGAAAAGATTTTGACTTCAAAAAAGTTGAAAATTTACATGAAAAGATTTCGACTTCAAAAAAGTCTAAGATTTTCATGAAAAGATTTCTGCTTCAAAAAAGTTGAAAATTTTCATGAAAATATTTCGGCTTCAAAAAAGTTGACCATTTTCATGAAAAGATTTCGGCTTCAAAAAAGTTGACCTTTTTCATGAAAAGATTTCGGTTTCAAAAAGTTGAAAATTTTCATGGAAAGATCTCGGCTTCAAAAAAGTTGAAAATTTTCATGAAGTATTTCGGCTTCAAAAAAATGTAACATTTTCATGAAAAGATTTCGGCTTCAAAAAAGTTGACCATTTTCATGAAGTATTTCGGCTTCAAAAAAGTTGAAAATTTTCATGAAAAGAATTCGGTTTCAAAAAGTTGAAAATTTTCATGAAAAGATCTCGGCTTCAAAAAAGTTGAACATTTTCATGAAAAGATTTCGGCTTCAAAAAAGTTGAACATTTTCATGAAAAGATTTCGGCTTCAAAAAAGTTGAACATTTTCATGAAAAGATTTCTGCTTCAAAAAAGTTGAAAATTTACATGAAAAGATTTTGACTTCAAAAAAGTTGAAAATTTAAATGAAAAGATTTCGACTTCAAAAAAGTCTAAGATTTTCATGAAAAGATTTCTGCTTCAAAAAAGTTGAAAATTTTCATGAAAATATTTCGGCTTCAAAAAAGTTGACCATTTTCATGAAAAGATTTCGGCTTCAAAAAAGTTGACCTTTTTCATGAAAAGATTTCGGTTTCAAAAAGTTGAAAATTTTCATGGAAAGATCTCGGCTTCAAAAAAGTTGAAAATTTTCATGAAGTATTTCGGCTTCAAAAAAATGTAACATTTTCATGAAAAGATTTCGGCTTCAAAAAAGTTGACCATTTTCATGAAGTATTTCGGCTTCAAAAAAGTTGAAAATTTTCATGAAAAGAATTCGGTTTCAAAAAGTTGAAAATTTTCATGAAAAGATCTCGGCTTCAAAAAAGTTGAACATTTTCATGAAAAGATTTCGGCTTCAAAAAAGTTGAACATTTTCATGAAAAGATTTCTGCTTCAAAAAAGTTGAAAATTTACATGAAAAGATTTTGACTTCAAAAAAGTTGAACATTTTCATGAAAAGATTTCTGCTTCAAAAAAGTTGAAAATTTACATGAAAAGATTTAGACTTCAAAAAAGTCTAAGATTTTCATGAAAAGATTTCTGCTTCAAAAAAGTTGAAAATTTTCATGAAAATATTTCGTCTTCAAAAAGTTGAAAATTTTCATGAAAAGATTTCGGCTTCAAAAAAGTTGACCATTTTCATGAAAAGATTTCGGCTTCAAAAAAGTTAAAAATTTTCATGAAAAGATTTCGGTTTCAAAAAGTTGAAAATTTTCATGGAAAGATCTCGGCTTCAAAAAAGTTGAAAATTTTCATGGAAAGATCTCGGCTTCAAAAAAGTCTAAAATTTTCATGAAGTATTTCGGCTTCAAAAAAATGGAACATTTTCATGAAAAGATTTCGGCTTCAAAAAAGTTGACCATTTTCATGAAAAGATTTCGGCTTCAAAAAAGTTGACCATTTTCATGAAAAGATTTCGGCTTCAAAAAAGTTGAAAATTTTCATGAAAAGATTTCGGCTTCAAAAAGTTGAAAATTTTCATGAAAAGATTTCGGTTTCAAAAAGTTGAAAATTTTCATGAAAAGATCTCGGCTTCAAAAAAGTTGAAAATTTTCATGAAAAGATTTTGGTTTCAAAAAGTAGAAAATTTTCATGAAGTATTTCGGCTTCAAAAAAATGGAACATTTTCATGAACAGATTTCGGCTTCAAAAAAGTTGAACATTTTCATGAAAAGATTTCGGCTTCAAAAAAGTTGAACATTTTCATGAAAAGATTTCTGCTTCAAAAAAGTTGAAAATTTACATGAAAAGATTTTGACTTCAAAAAAGTTGAAAATTTACATGAAAAGATTTCGACTTCAAAAAAGTCTAAGATTTTCATGAAAAGATTTCTGCTTCAAAAAAGTTGAAAATTTTCATGAAAATATTTCGGCTTCAAAAAAGTTGACCATTTTCATGAAAAGATTTCGGCTTCAAAAAAGTTGACCTTTTTCATGAAAAGATTTCGGTTTCAAAAAGTTGAAAATTTTCATGGAAAGATCTCGGCTTCAAAAAAGTTGAAAATTTTCATGAAGTATTTCGGCTTCAAAAAAATGTAACATTTTCATGAAAAGATTTCGGCTTCAAAAAAGTTGACCATTTTCATGAAGTATTTCGGCTTCAAAAAAGTTGAAAATTTTCATGAAAAGAATTCGGTTTCAAAAAGTTGAAAATTTTCATGAAAAGATCTCGGCTTCAAAAAAGTTGAACATTTTCATGAAAAGATTTCGGCTTCAAAAAAGTTGAACATTTTCATGAAAAGATTTCGGCTTCAAAAAAGTTGAACATTTTCATGAAAAGATTTCTGCTTCAAAAAAGTTGAAAATTTACATGAAAAGATTTTGACTTCAAAAAAGTTGAAAATTTAAATGAAAAGATTTCGACTTCAAAAAAGTCTAAGATTTTCATGAAAAGATTTCTGCTTCAAAAAAGTTGAAAATTTTCATGAAAATATTTCGGCTTCAAAAAAGTTGACCATTTTCATGAAAAGATTTCGGCTTCAAAAAAGTTGACCTTTTTCATGAAAAGATTTCGGTTTCAAAAAGTTGAAAATTTTCATGGAAAGATCTCGGCTTCAAAAAAGTTGAAAATTTTCATGAAGTATTTCGGCTTCAAAAAAATGTAACATTTTCATGAAAAGATTTCGGCTTCAAAAAAGTTGACCATTTTCATGAAGTATTTCGGCTTCAAAAAAGTTGAAAATTTTCATGAAAAGAATTCGGTTTCAAAAAGTTGAAAATTTTCATGAAAAGATCTCGGCTTCAAAAAAGTTGAACATTTTCATGAAAAGATTTCGGCTTCAAAAAAGTTGAACATTTTCATGAAAAGATTTCTGCTTCAAAAAAGTTGAAAATTTACATGAAAAGATTTTGACTTCAAAAAAGTTGAACATTTTCATGAAAAGATTTCTGCTTCAAAAAAGTTGAAAATTTACATGAAAAGATTTAGACTTCAAAAAAGTCTAAGATTTTCATGAAAAGATTTCTGCTTCAAAAAAGTTGAAAATTTTCATGAAAATATTTCGTCTTCAAAAAGTTGAAAATTTTCATGAAAAGATTTCGGCTTCAAAAAAGTTGACCATTTTCATGAAAAGATTTCGGCTTCAAAAAAGTTAAAAATTTTCATGAAAAGATTTCGGTTTCAAAAAGTTGAAAATTTTCATGGAAAGATCTCGGCTTCAAAAAAGTTGAAAATTTTCATGGAAAGATCTCGGCTTCAAAAAAGTCTAAAATTTTCATGAAGTATTTCGGCTTCAAAAAAATGGAACATTTTCATGAAAAGATTTCGGCTTCAAAAAAGTTGACCATTTTCATGAAAAGATTTCGGCTTCAAAAAAGTTGAACATTTTCATGAAAAGATTTCTGCTTCAAAAAAGTTGAAAATTTACATGAAAAGATTTTGACTTCAAAAAAGTTGAAAATTTACATGAAAAGATTTCGGTTTCAAAAAGTTGAAAATTTTCATTAAAAGATCTCGGCTTCAAAAAAGTTGAAAATTTTCATGAAGTATTTCGGCTTCAAAAAAATGTAACATTTTCATGAAAAGATTTCGGCTTCAAAAAAGTTGAACATTTACATGAATAGATTTCGGCTTCAAAAAAGTTGAAAATTTTCATGAAAAGATTTCTGCTTCAAAAAAGTTGAAAATTTTCATGAAAAGATTTCGGTTTCAAAAAGTTGAAAATTTTCATGGAAAGATCTCGGCTTCAAAAAAGTTGAAAATTTTCATGAAAAGATTTTGGTTTCAAAAAGTTGAAAATTTTCATGAAGTATTTCGGCTTCAAAAAAATGGAACATTTTCATGAAAAGATTTCGGCTTCAAAAAAGTTGAACATTTTCATGAAAAGATTTCGGCTTCAAAAAAGTTGAACATTTTCATGAAAAGATTTCTGCTTCAAAAAAGTTGAAAATTTACATGAAAAGATTTTGACTTCAAAAAAGTTGAAAATTTACATGAAAAGATTTCGACTTCAAAAAAGTCTAAGATTTTCATGAAAAGATTTCTGCTTCAAAAAAGTTGAAAATTTTCATGAAAAGATTTCGGCTTCAAAAAAGTTGACCATTTTCATGAAAAGATTTCGGCTTCAAAAAAGTTGAAAATTTTCATGAAAATATTTCGTCTTCAAAAAGTTGAAAATTTTCATGAAAAGATTTCGGCTTCAAAAAAGTTGACCATGTTCATGAAAAGATTTCGGCTTCAAAAAGTTGAAAATTTTCATGGAAAGATCTCGGCTTCAAAAAAGTTGAAAATTTTCATGGAAAGATCTCGGCTTCAAAAAAGTTGAAAATTTTCATGAAGTATTTCGGCTTCAAAAAAATGGAACATTTTCATGAAAAGATTTCGGCTTCAAAAAAGTTGAACATTTTCATGAAAAGATTTCGGCTTCAAAAAGTTGAAAATTTTCATGAAACGATTTCGGCTTCAAAAAAGTTGAAAATTTTCATGAAAAGATTTCGGCTTCAAAAAAGTTGAAAATTTTCATGAAAAGATTTTGGTTTCAAAAAGTTGAAAATTTTCATGAAGTATTTCGGCTTCAAAAAAATGGAACATTTTCATGAAAAGATTTCGGCTTCAAAAAAGTTGAACATTTTCATGAAAAGATTTCGGCTTCAAAAAAGTTGAACATTGTCATGAAAAGATTTCTGCTTCAAAAAAGTTGAAAATTTTCATGAAAAGATTTCGGTTTCAAAAAGTTGAAAATTTACATGAAAAGATTTCGACTTCAAAAAAGTCTAAGATTTTCATGAAAAGATTTCTGCTTCAAAAAAGTTGAAAATTTTCATGAAGTATTTCGGCTTCAAAAAAATGTAACATTTTCATGAAAAGATTTCGGCTTCAAAAAAGTTGACCATTTTCATGAAGTATTTCGGCTTCAAAAAAGTTGAAAATTTACATGAAAAGATTTAGACTTCAAAAAAGTTGAAAATTTTCATGAAAATATTTCGTCTTCAAAAAGTTGAAAATTTTCATGAAAAGATTTCTGCTTCAAAAAAGTTGAACATTTTCATGAAAAGATTTCGGCTTCAAAAAAGTTAAAAATTTTCATGAAAAGATTTCGGCTTCAAAAAAGTTGAACATTTTCATGAAAAGATTTCTGCTTCAAAAAAGTTGAAAATTTACATGAAAAGATTTTGACTTCAAAAAAGTTGAAAATTTACATGAAAAGATTTCGACTTCAAAAAAGTCTAAGATTTTCATGAAAAGATTTCTGCTTCAAAAAAGTTGAAAATTTTCATGAAAAGATTTCGGCCTCAAAAAGTTGAAAATTTTCATGAAAAGATTTCGGCTTCAAAAAAGTTGACCATTTTCATGAAAAGATTTCGGCTTCAAAAAAGTTGAAAATTTTCATGAAAATATTTCGTCTTCAAAAAGTTGAAAATTTTCATGAAAAGATTTCGGCTTCAAAAAAGTTGACCATGTTCATGAAAAGATTTCGGCTTCAAAAAGTTGAAAATTTTCATGGAAAGATCTCGGCTTCAAAAAAGTTGAAAATTTTCATGGAAAGATCTCGGCTTCAAAAAAGTTGAAAATTTTCATGAAGTATTTCGGCTTCAAAAAAATGGAACATTTTCATGAAAAGATTTCGGCTTCAAAAAAGTTGAACATTTTCATGAAAAGATTTCTGCTTCAAAAAAGTTGAAAATTTACATGAAAAGATTTTGACTTCAAAAAAGTTGAACATTTTCATGAAAAGATTTCGGCTTCAAAAAAGTTGAAAATTTTCATGAAAATATTTCGTCTTCAAAAAGTTGAAAATTTTCATGAAAAGATTTCGGCTTCAAAAAAGTTGACCATGTTCATGAAAAGATTTCGGTTTCAAAAAGTTGAAAATTTTCATGGAAAGATCTCGGCTTCAAAAAAGTTGAAAATTTTCATGGAAAGATCTCGGCTTCAAAAAAGTTGAAAATTTTCATGAAGTATTTCGGCTTCAAAAAAATGGAACATTTTCATGAAAAGATTTCGGCTTCAAAAAAGTTGAACATTTTCATGAAAAGATTTCTGCTTCAAAAAAGTTGAAAATTTACATGAAAAGATTTTGACTTCAAAAAAGTTGAACATTTTCATGAAAAGATTTCGGCTTCAAAAAAGTTGAATATTTTCATGAAAAGATTTCTGCTTCAAAAAAGTTGAACATTTTCATGAAAAGATTTCGGCTTCAAAAAAATGGAACATTTTCATGAAAAGATTTCGGCTTCAAAAAAGTTGAACATTTTCATGAAAAGATTTCGGCTTCAAAAAAGTTGAACATTGTCATGAAAAGATTTCTGCTTCAAAAAAGTTGAAAATTTTCATGAAAAGATTTCGGTTTCAAAAAGTTGAAAATTTTCATGGAAAGATCTCGGCTTCAAAAAAGTTGAAAATTTTCATGAAGTATTTCGGCTTCAAAAAAATGTAACATTTTCATGAAAAGATTTCGGCTTCAAAAAAGTTGACCATTTTCATGAAGTATTTCGGCTTCAAAAAAGTTGAAAATTTACATGAAAAGATTTAGACTTCAAAAAAGTTGAAAATTTTCATGAAAATATTTCGTCTTCAAAAAGTTGAAAATTTTCATGAAAAGATTTCGGCTTCAAAAAAGTTGACCATTTTCATGAAAAGATTTCGGCTTCAAAAAAGTTGAAAATTTTCATGAAAAGATTTTGGTTTCAAAAAGTTGAAAATTTTCATGGAAAGATCTCGGCTTCAAAAAAGTTGAAAATTTTCATGAAGTATTTCGGCTTCAAAAAAATGTAACATTTTCATGAAAAGATTTCGGCTTCAAAAAAGTTGACCATTTTCATGAAGTATTTCGGCTTCAAAAAAGTTGAAAATTTTCATGAAAAGATCTCGGCTTCAAAAAAGTTGAACATTTTCATGAAAAGATTTCGGCTTCAAAAAAGTTGAACATTTTCATGAAAAGATTTCGGCTTCAAAAAAGTTGAACATTTTCATGAAAAGATTTCTGCTTCAAAAAAGTAGAAAATTTACATGAAAAGATTTTGACTTCAAAAAAGTTGAACATTTTCATGAAAAGATTTCTGCTTCAAAAAAGTTGAAAATTTACATGAAAAGATTTAGACTTCAAAAAAGTCTAAGATTTTCATGAAAAGATTTCTGCTTCAAAAAAGTTGAAAATTTTCATGAAAATATTTCGTCTTCAAAAAGTTGAAAATTTTCATGAAAAGATTTCGGCTTCAAAAAAGTTGACCATTTTCATGAAAAGATTTCGGCTTCAAAAAAGTTGAAAATTTTCATGGAAAGATCTCGGCTTCAAAAAAGTTGAAAATTTTCATGAAGTATTTCGGCTTCAAAAAAATGGAACATTTTCATGAAAAGATTTCGGCTTCAAAAAAGTTGAACATTTTCATGAAAAGATTTCTGCTTCAAAAAAGTTGAAAATTTACATGAAAAGATTTTGACTTCAAAAAAGTTGAACATTTTCATGAAAAGATTTCGGCTTCAAAAAAGTTGAACATTTTCATGAAAAGATTTCTGCTTCAAAAAAGTTGAAAATTTTCATGAAAAGATTTCGGCTTCAAAAAGTTGAAAATTTTCATGAAACGATTTCGGCTTCAAAAAAGTTGAAAATTTTCATGAAAAGATTTCGGCTTCAAAAAAGTTGAAAATTTTCATGAAAAGATTTTGGTTTCAAAAAGTTGAAAATTTTCATGAAGTATTTCGGCTTCAAAAAAATGTAACATTTTCATGAAAAGATTTCGGCTTCAAAAAAGTTGAAAATTTTCATGGAAAGATCTCGGCTTCAAAAAAGTCTAAAATTTTCATGAAGTATTTCGGCTTCAAAAAAATGGAACATTTTCATGAAAAGATTTCGGCTTCAAAAAAGTTGACCATTTTCATGAAAAGATTTCGGCTTCAAAAAAGTTGAACATTTTCATGAAAAGATTTCTGCTTCAAAAAAGTTGAAAATTTACATGAAAAGATTTTGACTTCAAAAAAGTTGAAAATTTACATGAAAAGATTTCGGTTTCAAAAAGTTGAAAATTTTCATGAAAAGATCTCGGCTTCAAAAAAGTTGAAAATTTTCATGAAGTATTTCGGCTTCAAAAAAATGAAACATTTTCATGAAAAGATTTCGGCTTCAAAAAAGTTGAACATTTACATGAAAAGATTTCGGCTTCAAAAAAGTTGAACATTTTCATGAAAAGATTTCTGCTTCAAAAAAGTTGAAAATTTTCATGAAAAGATTTCGGTTTCAAAAAGTTGAAAATTTTCATGGAAAGATCTCGGCTTCAAAAAAGTTGAAAATTTTCATGAAAAGATTTTGGTTTCAAAAAGTTGAAAATTTTCATGAAGTATTTCGGCTTCAAAAAAATGGAACATTTTCATGAAAAGATTTCGGCTTCAAAAAAGTTGAACATTTTCATGAAAAGATTTCGGCTTCAAAAAAGTTGAACATTTTCATGAAAAGATTTCTGCTTCAAAAAAGTTGAAAATTTACATGAAAAGATTTTGACTTCAAAAAAGTTGAAAATTTACATGAAAAGATTTCGACTTCAAAAAAGTCTAAGATTTTCATGAAAAGATTTCGGCTTCAAAAAAGTTGAAAATTTTCATGGGAAGATCTCGGCTTCAAAAAAGTCTAAAATTTTCATGAAGTATTTCGGCTTCAAAAAAATGGAACATTTTCATGAAAAGATTTCGGCTTCAAAAAAGTTGACCATTTTCATGAAAAGATTTCGGCTTCAAAAAAGTTGAACATTTTCATGAAAAGATTTCTGCTTCAAAAAAGTTGAAAATTTACATGAAAAGATTTTGACTTCAAAAAAGTTGAAAATTTACATGAAAAGATTTCGGTTTCAAAAAAGTTGAACATTTACATGAAAAGATTTCGGCTTCAAAAAAGTTGAACATTTTCATGAAAAGATTTCTGCTTCAAAAAAGTTGAAAATTTTCATGAAAAGATTTCGGTTTCAAAAAGTTGAAAATTTTCATGGAAAGATCTCGGCTTCAAAAAAGTTGAAAATTTTCATGAAAAGATTTTGGTTTCAAAAAGTTGAAAATTTTCATGAAGTATTTCGGCTTCAAAAAAATGGAACATTTTCATGAAAAGATTTCGGCTTCAAAAAAGTTGAACATTTTCATGAAAAGATTTCGGCTTCAAAAAAGTTGAACATTTTCATGAAAAGATTTCTGCTTCAAAAAAGTTGAAAATTTACATGAAAAGATTTTGACTTCAAAAAAGTTGAAAATTTACATGAAAAGATTTCGACTTCAAAAAAGTCTAAGATTTTCATGAAAAGATTTCTGCTTCAAAAAAGTTGAAAATTTTCATGAAAATATTTCGGCTTCAAAAAAGTTGACCATTTTCATGAAAAGATTTCGGCTTCAAAAAAGTTGACCTTTTTCATGAAAAGATTTCAGTTTCAAAAAGTTGAAAATTTTCATGGAAAGATCTCGGCTTCAAAAAAGTTGAAAATTTTCATGAAGTATTTCGGCTTCAAAAAAATGTAACATTTTCATGAAAAGATTTCGGCTTCAAAAAAGTTGACCATTTTCATGAAGTATTTCGGCTTCAAAAAAGTTGAAAATTTTCATGAAAAGAATTTGGTTTCAAAAAGTTGAAAATTTTCATGAAAAGATCTCGGCTTCAAAAAAGTTGAACATTTTCATGAAAAGATTTCGGCTTCAAAAAAGTTGAACATTTTCATGAAAAGATTTCGGCTTCAAAAAAGTTGAACATTTTCATGAAAAGATTTCTGCTTCAAAAAAGTTGAAAATTTACATGAAAAGATTTTGACTTCAAAAAAGTTGAACATTTTCATGAAAAGATTTCTGCTTCAAAAAAGTTGAAAATTTACATGAAAAGATTTAGACTTCAAAAAAGTCTAAGATTTTCATGAAAAGATTTCTGCTTCAAAAAAGTTGAAAATTTTCATGAAAATATTTCGTCTTCAAAAAGTTGAAAATTTTCATGAAAAGATTTCGGCTTCAAAAAAGTTGACCATTTTCATGAAAAGATTTCGGCTTCAAAAAAGTTGAACATTTTCATGAAAAGATTTCTGCTTCAAAAAAGTTGAAAATTTACATGAAAAGATTTTGACTTCAAAAAAGTTGAAAATTTACATGAAAAGATTTCGACTTCAAAAGAGTCTAAGATTTTCATGAAAAGATTTCTGCTTCAAAAAAGTTGAAAATTTTCATGAAAATATTTCGGCTTCAAAAAAGTTGACCATTTTCATGAAAAGATTTCGGCTTCAAAAAAGTTGACCTTTTTCATGAAAAGATTTCAGTTTCAAAAAGTTGAAAATTTTCATGGAAAGATCTCGGCTTCAAAAAAGTTGAAAATTTTCATGAAGTATTTCGGCTTCAAAAAAATGTAACATTTTCATGAAAAGATTTCGGCTTCAAAAAAGTTGACCATTTTCATGAAGTATTTCGGCTTCAAAAAAGTTGAAAATTTTCATGAAAAGAATTTGGTTTCAAAAAGTTGAAAATTTTCATGAAAAGATCTCGGCTTCAAAAAAGTTGAACATTTTCATGAAAAGATTTCGGCTTCAAAAAAGTTGAACATTTTCATGAAAAGATTTCGGCTTCAAAAAAGTTGAACATTTTCATGAAAAGATTTCTGCTTCAAAAAAGTTGAAAATTTACATGAAAAGATTTTGACTTCAAAAAAGTTGAACATTTTCATGAAAAGATTTCTGCTTCAAAAAAGTTGAAAATTTACATGAAAAGATTTAGACTTCAAAAAAGTCTAAGATTTTCATGAAAAGATTTCTGCTTCAAAAAAGTTGAAAATTTTCATAAAAATATTTCGTCTTCAAAAAGTTGAAAATTTTCATGAAAAGATTTCGGCTTCAAAAAAGTTGACCATTTTCATGAAAAGATTTCGGCTTCAAAAAAGTTAAAAATTTTCATGAAAAGATTTCGGTTTCAAAAAGTTGAAAATTTTCATGGAAAGATCTCGGCTTCAAAAAAGTTGAAAATTTTCATGGAAAGATCTCGGCTTCAAAAAAGTTGAAAATTTTCATGAAGTATTTCGGCTTCAAAAAAATGGAACATTTTCATGAAAAGATTTCGGCTTCAAAAAAGTTGAACATTTTCATGAAAAGATTTCGGCTTCAAAAAAGTTGAACATTTTCATGAAAAGATTTCTGCTTCAAAAAAGTTGAAAATTTACATGAAAAGATTTTGACTTCAAAAAAGTTGAAAATTTACATGAAAAGATTTCGACTTCAAAAAAGTCTAAGATTTTCATGAAAAGATTTCTGCTTCAAAAAAGTTGAAAATTTTCATGAAAAGATTTCGGCCTCAAAAAGTTGAAAGTTTTCATGAAAAGATTTCGGCTTCAAAAAAGTTGACCATTTTCATGAAAAGATTTCGGCTTCAAAAAAGTTGACCATTTTCATGAAAAGATTTCGGCTTCAAAAAAGTTGAAAATTTTCATGAAAATATTTCGTCTTCAAAAAGTTGAAAATTTTCATGAAAAGATTTCGGCTTCAAAAAAGTTGACCATGTTCATGAAAAGATTTCTGCTTCAAAAAAGTTGAAAATTTTCATGGAAAGATCTCGGCTTCAAAAAAGTTGAAAATTTTCATGGAAAGATCTCGGCTTCAAAAAAGTTGAAAATTTTCATGAAGTATTTCGGCTTCAAAAAAATGGAACATTTTCATGAAAAGATTTCGGCTTCAAAAAAGTTGAACATTTTCATGAAAAGATTTCGGCTTCAAAAAGTTGAAAATTTTCATGAAACGATTTCGGCTTCAAAAAAGTTGAAAATTTTCATGAAAAGATTTCGGCTTCAAAAAAGTTGAAAATTTTCATGAAAAGATTTTGGTTTCAAAAAGTTGAAAATTTTCATGAAGTATTTCGGCTTCAAAAAAATGGAACATTTTCATGAAAAGATTTCGGCTTCAAAAAAGTTGAACATTTTCATGAAAAGATTTCGGCTTCAAAAAAGTTGAACATTGTCATGAAAAGATTTCTGCTTCAAAAAAGTTGAAAATTTTCATGAAAAGATTTCGGTTTCAAAAAGTTGAAAATTTTCATGGAAAGATCTCGGCTTCAAAAAAGTTGAAAATTTTCATGAAGTATTTCGGCTTCAAAAAAGTTGAAAATTTACATGAAAAGATTTAGACTTCAAAAAAGTTGAAAATTTTCATGAAAATATTTCGTCTTCAAAAAGTTGAAAATTTTCATGAAAAGATTTCTGCTTCAAAAAAGTTGACCATTTTCATGAAAAGATTTCGGCTTCAAAAAAGTTAAAAATTTTCATGAAAAGATTTCGGCTTCAAAAAAGTTGAACATTTTCATGAAAAGATTTCTGCTTCAAAAAAGTTGACCATTTTCATGAAAAGATTTTGACTTCAAAAAAGTTGAAAATTTACATGAAAAGATTTCGACTTCAAAAAAGTCTAAGATTTTCATGAAAAGATTTCTGCTTCAAAAAAGTTGAAAATTTTCATGAAAAGATTTCGGCCTCAAAAAGTTGAAAATTTTCATGGAAAGATCTCGGCTTCAAAAAAGTTGAAAATTTTCATGAAGTATTTCGGCTTCAAAAAAATGTAACATTTTCATGAAAAGATTTCGGCTTCAAAAAAGTTGACCATTTTCATGAAGTATTTCGGCTTCAAAAAAGTTGAAAATTTACATGAAAAGATTTAGACTTCAAAAAAGTTGAAAATTTTCATGAAAATATTTCGTCTTCAAAAAGTTGAAAATTTTCATGAAAAGATTTCGGCTTCAAAAAAGTTGACCATTTTCATGAAAAGATTTCGGCTTCAAAAAAGTTGAAAATTTTCATGAAAAGATTTTGGTTTCAAAAAGTTGAAAATTTTCATGGAAAGATCTCGGCTTCAAAAAAGTTGAAAATTTTCATGAAGTATTTCGGCTTCAAAAAAATGTAACATTTTCATGAAAAGATTTCGGCTTCAAAAAAGTTGACCATTTTCATGAAGTATTTCGGCTTCAAAAAAGTTGAAAATTTTCATGAAAAGATCTCGGCTTCAAAAAAGTTGAACATTTTCATGAAAAGATTTCGGCTTCAAAAAAGTTGAACATTTTCATGAAAAGATTTCGGCTTCAAAAAAGTTGAACATTTTCATGAAAAGATTTCTGCTTCAAAAAAGTAGAAAATTTACATGAAAAGATTTTGACTTCAAAAAAGTTGAACATTTTCATGAAAAGATTTCTGCTTCAAAAAAGTTGAAAATTTACATGAAAAGATTTAGACTTCAAAAAAGTCTAAGATTTTCATGAAAAGATTTCTGCTTCAAAAAAGTTGAAAATTTTCATGAAAATATTTCGTCTTCAAAAAGTTGAAAATTTTCATGAAAAGATTTCGGCTTCAAAAAAGTTGACCATTTTCATGAAAAGATTTCGGCTTCAAAAAAGTTGAAAATTTTCATGGAAAGATCTCGGCTTCAAAAAAGTTGAAAATTTTCATGAAGTATTTCGGCTTCAAAAAAATGGAACATTTTCATGAAAAGATTTCGGCTTCAAAAAAGTTGAACATTTTCATGAAAAGATTTCTGCTTCAAAAAAGTTGAAAATTTACATGAAAAGATTTTGACTTCAAAAAAGTTGAACATTTTCATGAAAAGATTTCGGCTTCAAAAAAGTTGAACATTTTCATGAAAAGATTTCTGCTTCAAAAAAGTTGAAAATTTTCATGAAAAGATTTCGGCTTCAAAAAGTTGAAAATTTTCATGAAACGATTTCGGCTTCAAAAAAGTTGAAAATTTTCATGAAAAGATTTCGGCTTCAAAAAAGTTGAAAATTTTCATGAAAAGATTTTGGTTTCAAAAAGTTGAAAATTTTCATGAAGTATTTCGGCTTCAAAAAAATGTAACATTTTCATGAAAAGATTTCGGCTTCAAAAAAGTTGAAAATTTTCATGGAAAGATCTCGGCTTCAAAAAAGTCTAAAATTTTCATGAAGTATTTCGGCTTCAAAAAAATGGAACATTTTCATGAAAAGATTTCGGCTTCAAAAAAGTTGACCATTTTCATGAAAAGATTTCGGCTTCAAAAAAGTTGAACATTTTCATGAAAAGATTTCTGCTTCAAAAAAGTTGAAAATTTACATGAAAAGATTTTGACTTCAAAAAAGTTGAAAATTTACATGAAAAGATTTCGGTTTCAAAAAGTTGAAAATTTTCATGAAAAGATCTCGGCTTCAAAAAAGTTGAAAATTTTCATGAAGTATTTCGGCTTCAAAAAAATGAAACATTTTCATGAAAAGATTTCGGCTTCAAAAAAGTTGAACATTTACATGAAAAGATTTCGGCTTCAAAAAAGTTGAACATTTTCATGAAAAGATTTCTGCTTCAAAAAAGTTGAAAATTTTCATGAAAAGATTTCGACTTCAAAAAAGTCTAAGATTTTCATGAAAAGATTTCTGCTTCAAAAAAGTTGAAAATTTTCATGAAAATATTTCGGCTTCAAAAAAGTTGAAAATTTACATGAAAAGATTTTGACTTCAAAAAAGTTGAAAATTTACATGAAAAGATTTCGACTTCAAAAAAGTCTAAGATTTTCATGAAAAGATTTCTGCTTCAAAAAAGTTGAAAATTTTCATGAAAAGATTTCTGCTTCAAAAAAGTTGAAAATTTTCGTGAAAATATTTCGTCTTCAAAAAGTTGAAAATTTTCATGAAAAGATTTCGGCTTCAAAAAAGTTGACCATTTTCATGAAAAGATTTCGGCTTCAAAAAAGTTAAAAATTTTCATGAAAAGATTTCGGTTTCAAAAAGTTGAAAATTTTCATGGAAAGATCTCGGCTTCAAAAAAGTTGAAAATTTTCATGGAAAGATCTCGGCTTCAAAAAAGTTGAAAATTTTCATGAAGTATTTCGGCTTCAAAAAAATGGAACATTTTCATGAAAAGATTTCGGCTTCAAAAAAGTTGAACATTTTCATGAAAAGATTTCTGCTTCAAAAAAGTTGAAAATTTACATGAAAAGATTTTGACTTCAAAAAAGTTGAACATTTTCATGAAAAGATTTCGGCTTCAAAAAAGTTGAACATTTTCATGAAAAGATTTCTGCTTCAAAAAAGTTGAAAATTTTCATGAAAAGATTTCGGCTTCAAAAAGTTGAAAATTTTCATGAAAAGATTTCTGCTTCAAAAAAGTTGACCATTTTCATGAAAAGATTTCGGCTTCAAAAAAGTTGAAAATTTTCATGAAGTATTTCGGCTTCAAAAAAATGTAACATTTTCATGAAAAGATTTCGGCTTCAAAAAAGTTGAACATTTACATGAAAAGATTTCGGTTTCAAAAAAGTTGAAAATTTTCATGAAAAGATTTCGACTTCAAAAAAGTCTAAGATTTTCATGAAAAGATTTCTGCTTCAAAAAAGTTGAAAATTTTCATGAAAAGATTTCGGCTTGAAAAAGTTGAAAATTTTCATGAAAAGATTTCGGCTTGAAAAAGTTGAAAATTTATATGAAAAGATTTCGGCTTCAAAAAAGTTGACCATTTTCATGAAAAGATTTCGGCTTCAAAAAAGTTGAAAATTTTCATGAAAAGATTTCGGCTTCAAAAAGTTGAACATTTTCATGAAAAGATTTCGGCTTCAAAAAAGTTGAAAATTTTCATGAAGTATTTCGGTTTGAAAAAAAGTCTAAGATTTTCATGAAAAGATTTCGGCTTCAAAAAAGTTGAACATTTTCATGAAAAGATTTCTGCTTCAAAAAAGTTGAAAATTTACATGAAAAGATTTCGGCTTCAAAAAGTTGAAAATTTTCATGAAACGATTTCGGCTTCAAAAAAGTTGAAAATTTTCATGAAAAGATTTCGGCTTCAAAAAAGTTGAAAATTTTCATGAAAATATTTTGGTTTCAAAAAGTTGAAAATTTTCATGAAGTATTTCGGCTTCAAAAAAATGGAACATTTTCATGAAAAGATTTCGGCTTCAAAAACGTTGAACATTTTCATGAAAAGATTTCTGCTTCAAAAAAGTTGAAAATTTTCATGAAAAGATTTCGGCTTCAAAAAGTTGAAAATTTTCATGAAACGATTTCGGCTTCAAAAAAGTTGAAAATTTTCATGAAAAGATTTCGGCTTCAAAAAAGTTGAAAATTTTCATGAAAAGATTTTGGTTTCAAAAAGTTGAAAATTTTCATGAAGTATTTCGGCTTCAAAAAAATGGAACATTTTCATGAAAAGATTTCTGCTTCAAAAAAGTTGAACATTTTCATGAAAAGATTTCGGCTTCAAAAAAGTTGAACATTTTCATGAAAAGATTTCTGCTTCAAAAAAGTTGAAAATTTTCATGAAAAGATTTCGGTTTCAAAAAGTTGAAAATTTTCATGGAAAGATCTCGGCTTCAAAACAGTTGAAAATTTTCATGAAGTATTTCGGCTTCAAAAAAATGTAACATTTTCATGAAAAGATTTCGGCTTCAAAAAAGTTGACCATTTTCATGAAGTATTTCGGCTTCAAAAAAGTTGAAAATTGACATGAAAAGATTTAGACTTCAAAAAAGTTGAACATTTTCATGAAAATATTTCGTCTTCAAAAAGTTGAAAATTTTCATGAAAAGATTTCGGCTTCAAAAAAGTTGACCATTTTCATGAAAAGATTTCGGCTTCAAAAAAGTTAAAAATTTTCATGAAAAGATTTCGGTTTCAAAAAGTTGAAAATTTTCATGGAAAGTTCTCGGCTTCAAAAAAGTTGAAAATTTTCATGGAAAGATCCCGGCTTCAAAAAAGTTGAAAATTTTCATGAAGTATTTCGGCTTCAAAAAAATGGAAAATTTTCATGAAAAGATTTCTGCTTCAAAAAAGTTGAAAATTTACATGAAAAGATTTTGACTTCAAAAAAGTTGAAAATTTACATGAAAAGATTTCGGTTTCAAAAAGTTGAAAATTTTCATGAAAAGATCTCGGCTTCAAAAAAGTTGAAAATTTTCATGAAGTATTTCGGCTTCAAAAAAATGTAACATTTTCATGAAAAGATTTCGGCTTCAAAAAAGTTGAACATTTACATGAAAAGATTTCGGTTTCAAAAAAGTTGAAAATTTACTTGAAAAGATTTCGACTTCAAAAAAGTCTAAGATTTTCATGAAAAGATTTCGGCTTCAAAAAAGTTGAACATTTTCATGAAAAGATTTCGGCTTCAAAAAAGTCTAAAATTTTCATGAAGTATTTCGGCTTCAAAAAAATGGAACATTTTCATGAAAAGATTTCGGCTTCAAAAAAGTTGAACATTTTCATGAAAAGATTTCTGCTTCAAAAAAGTTTAAAATTTACATGAAAAGATTTCGACTTCAAAAAAGTTGAACATTTTCATGAAAAGATTTCTGCTTCAAAAAAGTTGACCATTTTCATGAAAAGATTTCGGCTTCAAAAAGTTGAAAATTTTCATGAAAAGATTTCGGCTTCAAAAAAGTTGACCATTTTCATGAAAAGATTTCGGCTTCAAAAAAGTTGACCATTTACATGAAAAGATTTTGACTTCAAAAAAGTTGAAAATTTTCATGAAAAGATTTCGGTTTCAAAAAGTTGAAAATTTTCATGAAAAGATCTCGGCTTCAAAAAAGTTGAAAATTTTCATGAAAAGATCTCGGCTTCAAAAAAGTTGAAAATTTTCATGAAAAGATTTCGGCTTCAAAAAGTTGAAAATTTTCATGAAAAGATTTCGGCTTCAAAAAAGTCTAAGATTTTCATGAAAAGATTTCTGCTTCAAAAAAGTTGAAAATTTTCATGAAAAGATTTCGGCTTCAAAAAGTTGAAAATTTTCATGAAAAGATTTCGGCTTCAAAAAGTTGAAAATTTTCATGAAAAGATTTCGGCTTGAAAAAGTTGAAAATTTATATGAAAAGATTTCGGCTTCAAAAAAGTTGACCATTTTCATGAAAAGATTTCGGCTTCAAAAAAGTTGAAAATTTTCATGAAAAGATTTCGGCTTCAAAAAGTTGAACATTTTCATGAAAAGATTTCTGCTTCAAAAAAGTTGAAAATTTTCATGAAAAGATTTCGGCTTCAAAAAAGTTGAACATTTTCATGAAAAGATTTCGGCTTCAAAAAGTTGAAAATTTTCATGAAAAGATTTCGGTTTCAAAAAGTTGAAAATTTTCATGAAAAGATCTCGGCTTCAAAAAAGTTGAACATTTTCATGAAAAGATTTCGGCTTCAAAAAAGTTGAACATTTACATGAAAAGATTTCGGTTTCAAAAAAGTTGAAAATTTACATGAAAAGATTTCGACTTCAAAAAAGTCTAAGATTTTCATGAAAAGATTTCTGCTTCAAAAAAGTTGAAAATTTACATGAAAAGATTTCGACTTCAAAAAAGTCTAAGATTTTCATGAAAAGATTTCTGCTTCAAAAAAGTTGAAAATTTTCATGAAAAGATTTCGGCCTCAAAAAGTTGAAAATTTTCATGAAAAGATTTCGGCTTCAAAAAAGTTGACCATTTTCATGAAAAGATTTCGGCTTCAAAAAGTTGAAAATTTTCATGAAAAGATCTCGGCTTCAAAAAAGTTGAAAATTTTCATGAAGTATTTCGGCTTCAAAAAAATGTAACATTTTCATGAAAAGATTTCGGCTTCAAAAAAGTTGAACATTTTTATGAAAAGATTTCTGCTTCAAAAAAGTTGAAAATTTACATGAAAAGATTTCGACTTCAAAAAAGTTGAAAATTTTCATGAAGTATTTCGGCTTCAAAAAAATGGAACATTTTCATGAAAAGATTTCGGCTTCAAAAAAGTTGAAAATTTTCATGAAAAGATTTCGGCTTCAAAAAGTTGAAAATTTTCATGAAAAGATTTCGGCTTCAAAAAAGTTGACCATTTTCATGAAAAGATTTCGGCTTCAAAAAAGTTGAAAATTTTCATGAAAAGATTTCGGTTTCAAAAAGTTGAAAATTTTCATGAAAAGGTCTCGGCTTCAAAAAAGTTGAAAATTTTCATGAAGTATTTCGGCTTCAAAAAAATGTAACATTTTCATGAAAAGATTTCGGCTTCAAAAAAGTTGAAGATTTACATGAAAAGATTTCGGTTTCAAAAAAGTTGAAAATTTACATGAAAAGATTTCGACTTCAAAAAAGTCTAAGATTTTCATGAAAAGATTTCGGCTTCAAAAAAGTTGAACATTTTCATGAAAAGATTTCGGCTTCAAAAAAGTTGAACATTTTCATGAAAAGACTTCTGCTTCAAAAAAGTTGAAAATTTACATGAAAAGATTTCGACTTCAAAAAAGTTGAAAATTTTCATGAAGTATTTCGGCTTCAAAAAAATGTAACATTTTCATGAAAAGATTTCGGCTTCAAAAAAGTTGCACATTTTTATGAAAAGATTTCTGCTTCAAAAAAGTTGAAAATTTACATGAAAAGATTTCGACTTCAAAAAAGTTGAAAATTTTCATGAAGTATTTCGGCTTCAAAAAAATGTAACATTTTCATGAAAAGATTTCGGCTTCAAAAAAGTTGCACATTTTTATGAAAAGATTTCTGCTTCAAAAAAGTTGAAAATTTACATGAAAAGATTTCGACTTCAAAAAAGTTGAAAATTTTCATGAAGTATTTCGGCTTCAAAAAAATGGAACATTTTCATGAAAAGATTTCGGCTTCAAAAAAGTTGAACATTTTCATGAAAAGATTTCTGCTTCAAAAAAGTTGAAAATTTACATGAAAAGATTTCGACTTCAAAAAAGTCTAAGATTTTCATAAAAAGATTTCTGCTTCAAAAAAGTTGAAAATTTTCATGAAAAGATTTCGGCTTCAAAAAGTTGAAAATTTTCATGAAAAGATTTCGGCTTCAAAAAAGTTGACCATTTTCATGAAAAGATTTCGGCTTCAAAAAAGTTGAAAATTTTCATGAAAAGATTTCGGTTTCAAAAAGTTGAAAATTTTCATGAAAAGATCTCGGCTTCAAAAAAGTTGAAAATTTTCATGAAGTATTTCGGCTTCAAAAAAATGTAACATTTTCATGAAAAGATTTCGGCTTCAAAAAAGTTGACCATTTTCATGAAAAGATTTCGGCTTCAAAAAAGTTGACCATTTACATGAAAAGATTTTGACTTCAAAAAAGTTGAAAATTTTCATGAAAAGATTTCGGTTTCAAAAAGTTGAAAATTTTCATGAAAAGATCTCGGCTTCAAAAAAGTTGAAAATTTTCATGAAAAGATCTCGTCTTCAAAAAAGTTGAAAATTTTCATGAAAAGATTTCGGCTTCAAAAAAGTTGACCATTTTCATGAAAAGATTTCGGCTTCAAAAAAGTTGACCATTTTCATGAAAAGATTTCGGTTTCAAAAAGTTGAAAATTTTCATGAAAAGATCTCGGCTTCAAAAAAGTTGAAAATTTTCATGAAGTATTTCGGCTTCAAAAAAATGTAACATTTTCATGAAAAGATTTCGGCTTCAAAAAAGTTGAACATTTTTATGAAAAGATTTCGGCTTCAAAAAAGTTGAAAATTTACATGAAAAGATTTCGACTTCAAAAAAGTTGAAAATTTTCATGAAGTATTTCGGCTTCAAAAAAATGGAACATTTTCATGAAAAGATTTCTGCTTCAAAAAAGTTGAAAATTTTCATGAAAAGATTTCGGCTTCAAAAAGTTGAAAATTTTCATGAAAAGATTTCGGCTTCAAAAAAGTTGACCATTTTCATGAAAAGATTTCGGCTTCAAAAAAGTTGAAAATTTTCATGAAAAGATTTCGGTTTCAAAAAGTTGAAAATTTTCATGAAAAGGTCTCGGCTTCAAAAAAGTTGAAAATTTTCATGAATTATTTCGGCTTCAAAAAAATGTAACATTTTCATGAAAAGATTTCGGCTTCAAAAAAGTTGAACATTTACATGAAAAGATTTCGGTTTCAAAAAAGTTGAAAATTTACATGAAAAGATTTCGACTTCAAAAAAGTCTAAGATTTTCATGAAAAGATTTCGGCTTCAAAAAAGTTGAACATTTTCATGAAAAGATTTCGGCTTCAAAAAAGTTGAAAATTTTCATGAAGTATTTCGGTTTGAAAAAAATGGAACATTTTCATGAAAAGATTTCGGCTTCAAAAAAGTTGAACATTTTCATGAAAAGACTTCTGCTTCAAAAAAGTTGAAAATTTACATGAAAAGATTTCGACTTCAAAAAAGTTGAAAATTTTCATGAAGTATTTCGGCTTCAAAAAAATGTAACATTTTCATGAAAAGATTTCGGCTTCAAAAAAGTTGCACATTTTTATGAAAAGATTTCTGCTTCAAAAAAGTTGAAAATTTACATGAAAAGATTTCGACTTCAAAAAAGTTGAAAATTTTCATGAAGTATTTCGGCTTCAAAAAAATGGAAAATTTTCATGAAAAGATTTCGGCTTCAAAAAAGTTGAACATTTTCATGAAAAGATTTCTGCTTCAAAAAAGTTGAAAATTTACATGAAAAGATTTCGACTTCAAAAAAGTCGAAGATTTTCATAAAAAGATTTCTGCTTCAAAAAAGTTGAAAATTTTCATGAAAAGATTTCGGCTTCAAAAAGTTGAAAATTTTCATGAAAAGATTTCGGCTTCAAAAAAGTTGACCATTTTCATGAAAAGATTTCGGCTTCAAAAAAGTTGAAAATTTTCATGAAAAGATTTCGGTTTCAAAAAGTTGAAAATTTTCATGAAAAGATCTCGGCTTCAAAAAAGTTGAAAATTTTCATGAAGTATTTCGGCTTCAAAAAAATGTAACATTTTCATGAAAAGATTTCGGCTTCAAAAAAGTTGAACATTTACATGAAAAGATTTCGGTTTCAAAAAAGTTGAAAATTTACATGAAAAGATTTCGACTTCAAAAAAGTTGAACATTTTCATGAAAAGATTTCTGCTTCAAAAAAGTTGAAAATTTACATGAAAAGATTTCGACTTCAAAAAAGTTGAAAATTTTCATGAAGTATTTCGGCTTCAAAAAAGTTGACCATTTTCATGAAAAGATTTCGGCTTCAAAAAAGTTGAAAATTTTCATGAAAAGATTTCGGCTTCAAAAAGTTGAAAATTTTCATGAAAAGATCTCGGCTTCAAAAAAGTTGAAAATTTTCATGAAGTATTTCGGCTTCAAAAAAATGGAACATTTTCATGAAAAGATTTCGGCTTCAAAAAAGTTGAACATTTTCATGAAAAGATTTCTGCTTCAAAAAAGTTGAAAATTTTCATGAAAAGATTTCGGCTTCAAAAAGTTGAAAAATTTTCATGAAAAGATTTCTGCTTCAAAAAAGTTGACCATTTTCATGAAAAGATTTCGGTTTCAAAAAGTTGAAAATTTTCATGAAAAGATCTCGGCTTCAAAAAAGTTGAAAATTTTCATGAAGTATTTCGGCTTCAAAAAAATGTAACATTTTCATGAAAAGATTTCGGCTTCAAAAAAGTTGAACATTTACATGAAAAGATTTCGGTTTCAAAAAAGTTGAAAATTTACATGAAAAGATTTCGACTTCAAAAAAGTTGAACATTTTCATGAAAAGATTTCTGCTTCAAAAAAGTTGAAAATTTACATGAAAAGATTTCGACTTCAAAAAAGTTGAAAATTTTCATGAAGTATTTCGGCTTCAAAAAAGTTGACCATTTTCATGAAAAGATTTCGGCTTCAAAAAAGTTGAAAATTTTCATGAAAAGATTTCGGCTTCAAAAAGTTGAAAATTTTCATGAAAAGATCTCGGCTTCAAAAAAGTTTTAAAATTTTCATGAAGTATTTCGGCTTCAAAAAAATGGAACATTTTCATGAAAAGATTTCGGCTTCAAAAAAGTTGAACATTTTCATGAAAAGATTTCTGCTTCAAAAAAGTTGAAAATTTTCATGAAAAGATTTCGGCTTCAAAAAGTTGAAAAATTTTCATGAAAAGATTTCTGCTTCAAAAAAGTTGACCATTTTCATGAAAAGATTTCGGCTTCAAAAAAGTTGAAAATTTTCATGAATTTTTAGGCTTCAAAAAAATGTAACATTTTCATGAAAAGATTTCGGCTTCAAAAAAGTTGAACATTTACATGAAAAGATTTCGGTTTCAAAAAAGTTGAAAATTTACATGAAAAGATTTCGACTTCAAAAAAGTCTAAGATTTTCATGAAAAGATTTCGGCTTCAAAAAAGTTGAACATTTTCATGAAAAGATTTCGGCTTCAAAAAAGTCTAAAATTTTCATGAAGTATTTCGGTTTGAAAAAAATGGAACATTTTCATGAAAAGATTTCGGCTTCAAAAAAGTTGAACATTTTCATGAAAAGATTTCTGCTTCAAAAAAGTTTAAAATTTACATGAAAAGATTTCGACTTCAAAAAAGTTGAAAATTTTCATGAAAAGATTTCGGCTTCAAAAAAGTTGAAAATTTTCATGAAAAGATTTCGGCTTCAAAAAGTTGAAAATTTTCATGAAAAGATTTCGGCTTCAAAAAAGTTGACCATTTTCATGAAAAGATTTCGGCTTCAAAAAAGTTGAAAATTTTCATGAAAAGATTTCGGTTTCAAAAAGTTGAAAATTTTCATGAAGTATTTCGGCTTCAAAAAAATGGAACATTTTCATGAAAAGATTTCGGCTTCAAAAAAGTTGAACATTTTCATGAAAAGATTTCTGCTTCAAAAAAGTTGAAAATTTACATGAAAAGATTTCGACTTCAAAAAAGTCTAAGATTTTCATGAAAAGATTTCTGCTTCAAAAAAGTTGAACATTTTTATGAAAAGATTTCTGCTTCAAAAAAGTTGAAAATTTACATGAAAAGATTTCGACTTCAAAAAAGTTGAAAATTTTCATGAAGTATTTCGGCTTCAAAAAAATGGAACATTTTCATGAAAAGATTTCGGCTTCAAAAAAGTTGAACATTTTCATGAAAAGATTTCTGCTTCAAAAAAGTTGAAAATTTACATGAAAAGATTTCGACTTCAAAAAAGTGTAAGATTTTCATGAAAAGATTTCGACTTCAAAAAAGTTGAAAATTTTCATGAAGTATTTCGGCTTCAAAAAAATGTAACATTTTCATGAAAAGATTTCGGCTTCAAAAAAGTTGCACATTTTTATGAAAAGATTTCTGCTTCAAAAAAGTTGAAAATTTACATGAAAAGATTTCGACTTCAAAAAAGTTGAAAATTTTCATGAAGTATTTCGGCTTCAAAAAAATGGAACATTTTCATGAAAAGATTTCGGCTTCAAAAAAGTTGAACATTTTCATGAAAAGATTTCTGCTTCAAAAAAGTTGAAAATTTACATGAAAAGATTTCGACTTCAAAAAAGTCGAAGATTTTCATAAAAAGATTTCTGCTTCAAAAAAGTTGAAAATTTTCATGAAAAGATTTCGGCTTCAAAAAGTTGAAAATTTTCATGAAAAGATTTCGGCTTCAAAAAAGTTGACCATTTTCATGAAAAGATTTCGGCTTCAAAAAAGTTGAAAATTTTCATGAAAAGATTTCGGTTTCAAAAAGTTGAAAATTTTCATGAAAAGATCTCGGCTTCAAAAAAGTTGAAAATTTTCATGAAGTATTTCGGCTTCAAAAAAATGTAACATTTTCATGAAAAGATTTCGGCTTCAAAAAAGTTGAACATTTACATGAAAAGATTTCGGTTTCAAAAAAGTTGAAAATTTACATGAAAAGATTTCGACTTCAAAAAAGTTGAACATTTTCATGAAAAGATTTCTGCTTCAAAAAAGTTGAAAATTTACATGAAAAGATTTCGACTTCAAAAAAGTTGAAAATTTTCATGAAGTATTTCGGCTTCAAAAAAGTTGACCATTTTCATGAAAAGATTTCGGCTTCAAAAAAGTTGAAAATTTTCATGAAAAGATTTCGGCTTCAAAAAGTTGAAAATTTTCATGAAAAGATCTCGGCTTCAAAAAAGTTGAAAATTTTCATGAAGTATTTCGGCTTCAAAAAAATGGAACATTTTCATGAAAAGATTTCGGCTTCAAAAAAGTTGAACATTTTCATGAAAAGATTTCTGCTTCAAAAAAGTTGAAAATTTTCATGAAAAGATTTCGGCTTCAAAAAGTTGAAAAATTTTCATGAAAAGATTTCTGCTTCAAAAAAGTTGACCATTTTCATGAAAAGATTTCGGCTTCAAAAAAGTTGAAAATTTTCATGAATTTTTAGGCTTCAAAAAAATGTAACATTTTCATGAAAAGATTTCGGCTTCAAAAAAGTTGAACATTTACATGAAAAGATTTCGGTTTCAAAAAAGTTGAAAATTTACATGAAAAGATTTCGACTTCAAAAAAGTCTAAGATTTTCATGAAAAGATTTCGGCTTCAAAAAAGTTGAACATTTTCATGAAAAGATTTCGGCTTCAAAAAAGTCTAAAATTTTCATGAAGTATTTCGGTTTGAAAAAAATGGAACATTTTCATGAAAAGATTTCGGCTTCAAAAAAGTTGAACATTTTCATGAAAAGATTTCTGCTTCAAAAAAGTTTAAAATTTACATGAAAAGATTTCGACTTCAAAAAAGTTGAAAATTTTCATGAAAAGATTTCGGCTTCAAAAAAGTTGAAAATTTTCATGAAAAGATTTCGGCTTCAAAAAGTTGAAAATTTTCATGAAAAGATTTCGGCTTCAAAAAAGTTGACCATTTTCATGAAAAGATTTCGGCTTCAAAAAAGTTGAAAATTTTCATGAAAAGATTTCGGTTTCAAAAAGTTGAAAATTTTCATGAAGTATTTCGGCTTCAAAAAAATGGAACATTTTCATGAAAAGATTTCGGCTTCAAAAAAGTTGAACATTTTCATGAAAAGATTTCTGCTTCAAAAAAGTTGAAAATTTACATGAAAAGATTTCGACTTCAAAAAAGTCTAAGATTTTCATGAAAAGATTTCTGCTTCAAAAAAGTTGAACATTTTTATGAAAAGATTTCTGCTTCAAAAAGTTGAAAATTTTCATGAAAAGATTTCGGCTTCAAAAAAGTTGACCATTTTGATGAAAAGATTTCGGCTTCAAAAAAGTTGACCATTTTCATGAAAAGATTTCGGCTTCAAAAAAGTTGAAAATTTTCATGAAAAGATTTCGGCTTCAAAAAGTTGAAAATTTTCATGAAAAGATTTCGGCTTCAAAAAAGTTGACCATTTTGATGAAAAGATTTCGGCTTCAAAAAAGTTGAAAATTTTCATGAAAAGATTTCGGCTTCAAAAAGTTGAAAATTTTCATGAAACGATTTCGGCTTCAAAAAAGTTGAAAATTTTCATGAAAAGATTTCGGCTTCAAAAAAGTTGAAAATTTTCATGGAAAAGATTTTGGTTTCAAAAAGTTGAAAATTTTCATGAAGTATTTCGGCTTCAAAAAAATGGAACATTTTCATGAAAAGATTTCGGCTTCAAAAAAGTTGAACATTTTCATGAAAAGATTTCGGCTTCAAAAAAGTTGAAAATTTTCATGAAAAGATTTCGGCTTCAAAAAGTTGAACATTTTCATGAAAAGATTTCTGCTTCAAAAAAGTTGAAAATTTTCATGAAAAGATTTCGGCTTCAAAAAAGTTGAACATTTTCATGAAAAGATTTCGGCTTCAAAAAGTTGAAAATTTTCATGAAAAGATTTCGGTTTCAAAAAGTTGAAAATTTTCATGAAAAGATCTCGGCTTCAAAAAAGTTGAACATTTTCATGAAAAGATTTCGGCTTCAAAAAAGTTGAACATTTACATGAAAAGATTTCGGTTTCAAAAAAGTTGAAAATTTACATGAAAAGATTTCGGTTTCAAAAAAGTTGAAAATTTACATGAAAAGATTTCGACTTCAAAAAAGTCTAAGATTTTCATGAAAAGATTTCGGCTTCAAAAAAGTTGAACATTTTCATGAAAAGATTTCTGCTTCAAAAAAGTTGAAAATTTACATGAAAAGATTTCGACTTCAAAAAAGTCTAAGATTTTCATAAAAAGATTTCTGCTTCAAAAAAGTTGAAAATTTTCATGAAAAGATTTCGGCCTCAAAAAGTTGAAAATTTTCATGAAAAGATTTCGGCTTCAAAAAAGTTGACCATTTTCATGAAAAGATTTCGGCTTCAAAAAGTTGAAAATTTTCATGAAAAGATTTCGGCTTCAAAAAAGTTGACCATTTTCATGAAAAGATTTCGGCTTCAAAAAAGTTGACCATTTTCATGAAAAGATTTCGGTTTCAAAAAGTTGAAAATTTTCATGAAAAGATCTCGGCTTCAAAAAAGTTGAAAATTTTCATGAAGTATTTCGGCTTCAAAAAAATGTAACATTTTCATGAAAAGATTTCGGCTTCAAAAAAGTTGAACATTTTTATGAAAAGATTTCTGCTTCAAAAAAGTTGAAAATTTACATGAAAAGATTTCGACTTCAAAAAAGTCTAAGATTTTCATGAAAAGATTTCTGCTTCAAAAAAGTTGAAAATTTTCATGAAAAGATTTCGGCTTCAAAAAGTTGAAAATTTTCATGAAAAGATTTCGGCTTGAAAAAGTTGAAAATTTATATGAAAAGATTTCGGCTTCAAAAAAGTTGACCATTTTCATGAAAAGATTTCGGCTTCAAAAAGTTGAAAATTTTCATGAAAAGATTTCGGTTTCAAAAAGTTGAAAATTTTCATGAAAAGATCTCGGCTTCAAAAAAGTTGAACATTTTCATGAAAAGATTTCGGCTTCAAAAAAGTTGAACATTTACATGAAAAGATTTCGGTTTCAAAAAAGTTGAAAATTTACATGAAAAGATTTCGGTTTCAAAAAAGTTGAAAATTTACATGAAAAGATTTCGGCTTCAAAAAAGTTGACCATTTTCATGAAAAGATTTCGGCTTCAAAAAAGTTGACCATTTTCATGAAAAGATTTCGGTTTCAAAAAGTTGAAAATTTTCATGAAAAGATCTCGGCTTCAAAAAAGTTGAAAATTTTCATGAAGTATTTCGGCTTCAAAAAAATGTAACAATTTCATGAAAAGATTTCGGCTTCAAAAAAGTTGAACATTTTTATGAAAAGATTTCTGCTTCAAAAAAGTTGAAAATTTACATGAAAAGATTTCGACTTCAAAAAAGTTGAAAATTTTCATGAAGTATTTCGGCTTCAAAAAAATGGAACATTTTCATGAAAAGATTTCTGCTTCAAAAAAGTTGAACATTTACATGAAAAGATTTCGGTTTCAAAAAAGTTGAAAATTTACATGAAAAGATTTCGACTTCAAAAAAGTCTAAGATTTTCATGAAAAGATTTCGGCTTCAAAAAAGTTGAACATTTTCATGAAAAGATTTCGGTTTCAAAAAGTTGAAAATTTTCATGAAAAGATCTCGGCTTCAAAAAAGTTGAAAATTTTCATGAAGTATTTCGGCTTCAAAAAAATGTAACATTTTCATGAAAAGATTTCGGCTTCAAAAAAGTTGACCATTTTCATGAAAAGATTTCTGCTTCAAAAAAGTTGAACATTTCCATGAAAAGATTTCGGCTTCAAAAAAGTTGAACATTTTCATGAAAAGATTTCTGCTTCAAAAAAGTTGAAAATTTTCATGAAAAGATTTCGGTTTCAAAAAGTTGAAAATTTTCATGGAAAGATCTCGGCTTCAAAACAGTTGAAAATTTTCATGAAGTATTTCGGCTTCAAAAAAATGTAACATTTTCATGAAAAGATTTCGGCTTCAAAAAAGTTGACCATTTTCATGAAGTATTTCGGCTTCAAAAAAGTTGAAAATTTACATGAAAAGATTTAGACTTCAAAAAAGTTGAAAATTTTCATGAAAATATTTCGTCTTCAAAAAGTTGAAAATTTTAATGAAAAGATTTCGGCTTCAAAAAAGTTGACCATTTTCATGAAAAGATTTCGGCTTCAAAAAAGTTAAAAATTTTCATGAAAAGATTTCGGTTTCAAAAAGTTGAAAATTTTCATGGAAAGTTCTCGGCTTCAAAAAAGTTGAAAATTTTCATGGAAAGATCCCGGCTTCAAAAAAGTTGAAAATTTTCATGAAGTATTTCGGCTTCAAAAAAATGGAACATTTTCATGAAAAGATTTCTGCTTCAAAAAAGTTGAAAATTTACATGAAAAGATTTTGACTTCAAAAAAGTTGAAAATTTACATGAAAAGATTTCGGTTTCAAAAAGTTGAAAATTTTCATGAAAAGATCTCGGCTTCAAAAAAGTTGAAAATTTTCATGAAGTATTTCGGCTTCAAAAAAATGTAACATTTTCATGAAAAGATTTCGGCTTCAAAAAAGTTGAACATTTACATGAAAAGATTTCGGTTTCAAAAAAGTTGAAAATTTACTTGAAAAGATTTCGACTTCAAAAAAGTCTAAGATTTTCATGAAAAGATTTCGGCTTCAAAAAAGTTGAACATTTTCATGAAAAGATTTCGGCTTCAAAAAAGTCTAAAATTTTCATGAAGTATTTCGGTTTGAAAAAAATGGAACATTTTCATGAAAAGATTTCGGCTTCAAAAAAGTTGAACATTTTCATGAAAAGATTTCGGCTTCAAAAAGTTGAAAATTTTCATGAAAAGATTTCGGCTTCAAAAAAGTTGACCATTTTCATGAAAAGATTTCGGCTTCAAAAAAGTTGACCATTTACATGAAAAGATTTTGACTTCAAAAAAGTTGAAAATTTTCATGAAAAGATTTCGGTTTCAAAAAGTTGAAAATTTTCATGAAAAGATCTCGGCTTCAAAAAAGTTGAAAATTTTCATGAAAAGATCTCGGCTTCAAAAAAGTTGAAAATTTTCATGAAAAGATTTCGGCTTCAAAAAGTTGAAAATTTTCATGAAAAGATTTCGACTTCAAAAAAGTCTAAGATTTTCATGAAAAGATTTCTGCCTCAAAAAAGTTGAAAATTTTCATGAAAAGATTTCGGCTTCAAAAAGTTGAAAATTTTCATGAAGTATTTCGGTTTGAAAAAAATGGAACATTTTCATGAAAAGATTTCTGCTTCAAAAAAGTTGACCATTTTCATGAAAAGATTTCGGCTTCAAAAAGTTGAAAATTTTCATGAAAAGATTTCGGCTTCAAAAAGTTGAAAATTTTCATGAAAAGATTTCGGCTTCAAAAAAGTTGACCATTTTCATGAAAAGATTTCGGCTTCAAAAAAGTTGAAAATTTTCATGAAAAGATTTCGGTTTCAAAAAGTTGAAAATTTTCATGAAAAGATCTCGGCTTCAAAAAAGTTGAAAATTTTCATGAAAAGATCTCGGCTTCAAAAAAGTTGAAAATTTTCATGAAAAGATTTCGGCTTCAAAAAGTTGAAAATTTTCATGAAAAGATTTCGACTTCAAAAAAGTCTAAGATTTTCATGAAAAGATTTCTGCTTCAAAAAAGTTGAAAATTTTCATGAAAAGATTTCGGCTTCAAAAAGTTGAAAATTTTCATGAAAAGATTTCGGCTTGAAAAAGTTGAAAATTTATATGAAAAGATTTCGGCTTCAAAAAAGTTGACCATTTTCATGAAAAGATTTCGGCTTCAAAAAAGTTGAAAATTTTCATGAAAAGATTTCGGCTTCAAAAAGTTGAACATTTTCATGAAAAGATTTCTGCTTCAAAAAAGTTGAAAATTTTCATGAAAAGATTTCGGCTTCAAAAAAGTTGAACATTTTCATGAAAAGATTTCGGCTTCAAAAAGTTGAAAATTTTCATGAAAAGATTTCGGTTTCAAAAAGTTGAAAATTTTCATGAAAAGATCTCGGCTTCAAAAAAGTTGAACATTTTCATGAAAAGATTTCGGCTTCAAAAAAGTTGAACATTTACATGAAAAGATTTCGGTTTCAAAAAAGTTGAAAATTTACATGAAAAGATTTCGGTTTCAAAAAAGTTGAAAATTTACATGAAAAGATTTCGACTTCAAAAAAGTCTAAGATTTTCATGAAAAGATTTCGGCTTCAAAAAAGTTGAACATTTTCATGAAAAGATTTCTGCTTCAAAAAAGTTGAAAATTTACATGAAAAGATTTCGACTTCAAAAAAGTCTAAGATTTTCATGAAAAGATTTCTGCTTCAAAAAAGTTGAAAATTTTCATGAAAAGATTTCGGCCTCAAAAAGTTGAAAATTTTCATGAAAAGATTTCGGCTTCAAAAAAGTTGACCATTTTCATGAAAAGATTTCGGCTTCAAAAAGTTGAAAATTTTCATGAAAAGATTTCGGCTTCAAAAAAGTTGACCATTTTCATGAAAAGATTTCGGCTTCAAAAAAGTTGACCATTTTCATGAAAAGATTTCGGCTTCAAAAAGTTGAAAATTTTCATGAAAAGATCTCGGCTTCAAAAAAGTTGAAAATTTTCATGAAGTATTTCGGCTTCAAAAAAATGTAACATTTTCATGAAAAGATTTCGGCTTCAAAAAAGTTGACCATTTTCATGAAAAGATTTCGGCTTCAAAAAAGTTGACCATTTTCATGAAAAGATTTCGGCTTCAAAAAGTTGAAAATTTTCATGAAAAGATTTCGGTTTCAAAAAGTTGAAAATTTTCATGAAAAGATCTCGGCTTCAAAAAAGTTGAACATTTTCATGAAAAGATTTCGGCTTCAAAAAAGTTGAACATTTACATGAAAAGATTTCGATTTCAAAAAAGTTGAAAATTTACATGAAAAGATTTCGACTTCAAAAAAGTCTAAGATTTTCATGAAAAGATTTCGGCTTCAAAAAAGTTGAACATTTTCATGAAAAGATTTCGGCTTCAAAAAAGTTGAAAATTTTCATGAAGTATTTCGGTTTGAAAAAAATGGAACATTTTCATGAAAAGATTTCGGCTTCAAAAAAGTTGAACATTTTCATGAAAAGATTTCTGCTTCAAAAAAGTTGAAAATTTACATTAAAAGATTTCGACTTCAAAAAAGTCTAAGATTTTCATGAAAAGATTTCTGCTTCAAAAAAGTTGAAAATTTTTATGAAAAGATTTCGGCTTCAAAAAGTTGAAAATTTTCATGAAAAGATTTCGGCTTCAAAAAAGTTGACCATTTTCATGAAAAGATTTCTGCTTCAAAAAGTTGAAAATTTTCATGAAAAGATTTCGGCTTCAAAAAAGTTGACCATTTTCATGAAAAGATTTCGGCTTCAAAAAAGTTGACCATTTTCATGAAAAGATTTCGGCTTCAAAAAAGTTGACCATTTTCATGAAAAGATTTCGGCTTCAAAAAGTTGAAAATTTTCATGAAAAGATTTCGGCTTCAAAAAAGTTGACCATTTTCATGAAAAGATTTCGGCTTCAAAAAAGTTGACCATTTTCATGAAAAGATTTCGGCTTCAAAAAGTTGAAAATTTTCATGAAAAGATCTCGGCTTCAAAAAAGTTGAAAATTTTCATGAAGTATTTCGGCTTCAAAAAAATGTAACATTTTCATGAAAAGATTTCGGCTTCAAAAAAGTTGACCATTTTCATGAAAAGATTTCGGCTTCAAAAAAGTTGACCATTTTCATGAAAAGATTTCGGCTTCAAAAAGTTGAAAATTTTCATGAAAAGATTTCGGTTTCAAAAAGTTGAAAATTTTCATGAAAAGATCTCGGCTTCAAAAAAGTTGAACATTTTCATGAAAAGATTTCGGCTTCAAAAAAGTTGAACATTTACATGAAAAGATTTCGGTTTCAAAAAAGTTGAAAATTTACATGAAAAGATTTCGACTTCAAAAAAGTCTAAGATTTTCATGAAAAGATTTCGGCTTCAAAAAAGTTGAACATTTTCATGAAAAGATTTCGGCTTCAAAAAAGTTGAAAATTTTCATGAAGTATTTCGGTTTGAAAAAAATGGAACATTTTCATGAAAAGATTTCGGCTTCAAAAAAGTTGAACATTTTCATGAAAAGATTTCTGCTTCAAAAAAGTTGAAAATTTACATTAAAAGATTTCGACTTCAAAAAAGTCTAAGATTTTCATGAAAAGATTTCTGCTTCAAAAAAGTTGAAAATTTTCATGAAAAGATTTCGGCTTCAAAAAGTTGAAAATTTTCATGAAAAGATTTCGGCTTCAAAAAAGTTGACCATTTTCATGAAAAGATTTCTGCTTCAAAAAGTTGAAAATTTTCATGAAAAGATTTCGGCTTCAAAAAAGTTGACCATTTTCATGAAAAGATTTCGGCTTCAAAAAAGTTGAACATTTTCATGAAAAGATTTCGGTTTCAAAAAGTTGAAAATTTTCATGAAAAGATCTCGGCTTCAAAAAAGTTGAAAATTTTCATGAAGCATTTCGGCTTCAAAAAAATGTAACATTTTCATGAAAAGATTTCGGCTTCAAAAAAGTTGAACATTTTTATGAAAAGATTTCTGCTTCAAAAAAGTTGAAAATTTACATGAAAAGATTTCGACTTCAAAAAAGTTGAAAATTTTCATGAAGTATTTCGGCTTCAAAAAAATGGAACATTTTCATGAAAAGATTTCTGCTTCAAAAAAGTTGAAAATTTTCATGAAAAGATTTCGGCTTCAAAAAGTTGAAAATTTTCATGAAAAGATTTCGGCTTCAAAAAAGTTGACCATTTTCATGAAAAGATTTCGGCTTCAAAAAAGTTGAAAATTTTCATGAAAAGATTTCGGTTTCAAAAAGTTGAAAATTTTCATGAAAAGGTCTCGGCTTCAAAAAAGTTGAAAATTTTCATGAAGTATTTCGGCTTCAAAAAAATGTAACATTTTCATGAAAAGATTTCGGCTTCAAAAAAGTTGAACATTTACATGAAAAGATTTCGGTTTCAAAAAAGTTGAAAATTTACATGAAAAGATTTCGACTTCAAAAAAGTCTAAGATTTTCATGAAAAGATTTCGGCTTCAAAAAAGTTGAACATCTTCATGAAAAGATTTCGGCTTCAAAAAAGTTGAAAATTTTCATGAAGTATTTCGGTTTGAAAAAAATGGAACATTTTCATGAAAAGATTTCGGCTTCAAAAAAGTTGAAAATTTTCATGAAGAGACTTCTGCTTCAAAAAAGTTGAAAATTTACATGAAAAGATTTCGACTTCAAAAAAGTTGAAAATTTTCATGAAGTATTTCGGCTTCAAAAAAATGTAACATTTTCATGAAAAGATTTCGGCTTCAAAAAAGTTGCACATTTTTATGAAAAGATTTCTGCTTCAAAAAAGTTGAAAATTTACATGAAAAGATTTCGACTTCAAAAAAGTTGAAAATTTTCATGAAGTATTTCGGCTTCAAAAAAATGGAACATTTTCATGAAAAGATTTCGGCTTCAAAAAAGTTGAACATTTTCATGAAAAGATTTCTGCTTCAAAAAAGTTGAAAATTTACATGAAAAGATTTCGACTTCAAAAAAGTCTAAGATTTTCATAAAAAGATTTCTGCTTCAAAAAAGTTGAAAATTTTCATGAAAAGATTTCGGTTTCAAAAAAGTTGAAAATTTACATGAAAAGATTTCGACTTCAAAAAAGTCTAAGATTTTCATGAAAAGATTTCGGCTTCAAAAAAGTTGAACATTTTCATGAAAAGATTTCGGCTTCAAAAAAGTCTAAAATTTTCATGAAGTATTTCGGTTTGAAAAAAATGGAACATTTTCATGAAAAGATTTCGGCTTCAAAAAAGTTGACCATTTTCATGAAAAGATTTCGGCTTCAAAAAAGTTGAAAATTTTCATGAAAAGATTTCGGTTTCAAAAAGTTGAAAATTTTCATGAAGTATTTCGGCTTCAAAAAAATGGAACATTTTCATGAAAAGATTTCGGCTTCAAAAAAGTTGAAAATTTTCATGAAAAGATTTCTGCTTCAAAAAAGTTGAAAATTTACATGAAAAGATTTCGACTTCAAAAAAGTCTAAGATTTTCATGAAAAGATTTCTGCTTCAAAAAAGTTGAACATTTTTATGAAAAGATTTCTGCTTCAAAAAAGTTGAACATTTTCATGAAAAGATTTCTGCTTCAAAAAAGTTGAAAATTTACATGAAAAGATTTCGACTTCAAAAAAGTCTAAGATTTTCATGAAAAGATTTCTGCTTCAAAAAAGTTGAAAATTTTCATGAAAAGATTTCGGCTTCAAAAAGTTGAAAATTTTCATGAAAAGATTTCGGCTTCAAAAAAGTTGAAAATTTACATGAAAAGATTTCGACTTCAAAAAAGTTGAAAATTTTCATGAAGTATTTCGGCTTCAAAAAAGTTGACCATTTTCATGAAAAGATTTCGGCTTCAAAAAAGTTGACCATTTTCATGAAAAGATTTCGGCTTCAAAAAAGTTGAAAATTTTCATGAAAAGATTTCGGCTTCAAAAAAGTTGAACATTTTTATGAAAAGATTTCTGCTTCAAAAAAGTTGAAAATTTACATGAAAAGATTTCGACTTCAAAAAAGTTGAAAATTTTCATGAAGTATTTCCGCTTCAAAAAAATGGAACATTTTCATGAAAAGATTTCGGCTTCAAAAAAGTTGAACATTTTCATGAAAAGATTTCTGCTTCAAAAAAGTTGAAAATTTACATGAAAAGATTTCGACTTCAAAAAAGTCTAAGATTTTCATGAAAAGATTTCTGCTTCAAAAAAGTTGAACATTTTTATGAAAAGATTTCTGCTTCAAAAAAGTTGAAAATTTACATGAAAAGATTTCGACTTCAAAAAAGTTGAAAATTTTCATGAAGTATTTCGGCTTCAAAAAAATGGAACATTTTCATGAAAAGATTTCGGCTTCAAAAAAGTTGAACATTTTCATGAAAAGATTTCTGCTTCAAAAAAGTTGAAAATTTTCATGAAAAGATTTCGGCTTCAAAAAGTTGAAAATTTTCATGAAAAGATTTCGGCTTCAAAAAAGTTGACCATTTTCATGAAAAGATTTCGGCTTCAAAAAAGTTGAAAATTTTCATGAATTTTTCGGCTTCAAAAAAATGTAACATTTTCATGAAAAGATTTCGGCTTCAAAAAAGTTGAACATTTACATGAAAAGATTTCGGCTTCAAAAAAGTTGAAAATTTACATGAAAAGATTTCGACTTCAAAAAAGTCTAAGATTTTCATGAAAAGATTTCGGCTTCAAAAAAGTTGACCATTTTCATGAAAAGATTTCGGCTTCAAAAAAGTTGAAAATTTTCATGAAAAGATTTCGGTTTCAAAAAGTTGAAAATTTTCATGAAGTATTTCGGCTTCAAAAAAATGGAACATTTTCATGAAAAGATTTCGGCTTCAAAAAAGTTGAACATTTTCATGAAAAGATTTCTGCTTCAAAAAAGTTGAACATTTACATGAAAAGATTTCGACTTCAAAAAAGTCTAAGATTTTCATGAAAAGATTTCTGCTTCAAAAAAGTTGAACATTTTTATGAAAAGATTTCTGCTTCAAAAAAGTTGAAAATTTACATGAAAAGATTTCGACTTCAAAAAAGTTGAAAATTTTCATGAATTATTTCGGCTTCAAAAAAATGCAACATTTTCATGAAAAGATTTCGGCTTCAAAAAAGTTGAACATTTTCATGAAAAGATTTCTGCTTCAAAAAAGTTGAAAATTTACATGAAAAGATTTCGACTTCAAAAAAGTCTAAGATTTTCATGAAAAGATTTCTGCTTCAAAAAAGTTGAAAATTTTCATGAAGTATTTCGGCTTCAAAAAAATGTAACATTTTCATGAAAAGATTTCGGCTTCAAAAAAGTTGAACATTTTCATGAAGCATTTTGGCTTCAAAAAAATGTAACATTTTCATGAAAAGATTTCGGCTTCAAAAAAAGTTGAAAATTTTCATGAAAAGATTTCGGCTTCAAAAAAGTTGAACATTTTCATAAAAAGATTTCGACTTCAAAAAAGTTTAAGATTTTCATGAAAAGATTTCTGCTTCAAAAAAGTTGAAAATTTTCATGAAAAGGTTTCGGTTTCAAAAAGTTGAAAATTTTCATGAAAAGATTTCAGTTCCAAAAAGTTGAAAATTTTCATGAAAAGATTTCGGCTTCAAAAAAGTTGAACATTTTCATGAAAAGATTTCAGATCCAAAAAGTTGAAAATTTTCATGAAAAGATCTCGGCTTCAAAAAAGTTGAACATTTTTATGAAAAGATTTCTGTTTCAAAAAAGTTGAAAATTTTCATGAAAATATTTCGACTTCAAAAAGTTGAAAATTTTCATGAAAAGATTTCGGCTTCAAAAAAGTTGAAAATTTACATGAAAAGATTTCGACTTCAAAAAAGTTGAAAATTTTCATGAAGTATTTTGGCTTCAAAAAAATGGAACATTTTCATGAATAGATTTCGGCTTCAAAAAAAATGAACATTTTCATGAAAAGATTTCGGCTTCAAAAAAAATGAACATTTTCATGAAAAGATTTCGGCTTCAAAAAAGTTGAACATTTTCATGAAAAGATTTCTGCTTCAAAAAAGTTGAAAATTTACATGAAAAGATTTTGACTTCAAAAAAGTTGAACATTTTCATGAAAAGATTTCTGCTTCAAAAAAGTTGAAAATTTACATGAAAAGATTTTGACTTCAAAAAAGTTGAACATTTTCATGAAAAGATTTCGGCTTGAAAAATTTGAAAATTTATATGAAAAGATTTCGGCTTCAAAAAAGTTGACCATTTTCATGAAAAGATTTCGGCTTCAAAAAAGTTGAAAATTTTCATGAAAAGATTTCGGCTTCAAAAAGTTGAACATTTTCATGAAAAGATTTCTGCTTCAAAAAAGTTGAAAATTTTCATGAAAAGATTTCGGCTTCAAAAAAGTTGAACATTTTCATGAAAAGATTTCGGCTTCAAAAAGTTGAAAATTTTCATGAAAAGATTTCGGTTTCAAAAAGTTGAAAATTTTCATGAAAAGATCTCGGCTTCAAAAAAGTTGAACATTTTCATGAAAAGATTTCGGCTTCAAAAAAGTTGAACATTTACATGAAAAGATTTCGGTTTCAAAAAAGTTGAAAATTTACATGAAAAGATTTCGACTTCAAAAAAGTCTAAGATTTTCATGAAAAGATTTCGGCTTCAAAAAAGTTGAACATTTTCATGAAAAGATTTCGGCTTCAAAAAAGTTGAAAATTTTCATGAAGTATTTCGGTTTGAAAAAAATGGAACATTTTCATGAAAAGATTTCTGCTTCAAAAAAGTTGAAAATTTACATGAAAAGATTTCGACTTCAAAAAAGTCTAAGATTTTCATGAAAAGATTTCTGCTTCAAAAAAGTTGAAAATTTTCATGAAAAGATTTCGGCTTCAAAAAGTTGAAAATTTTCATGAAAAGATTTCGGCTTCAAAAAAGTTGACCATTTTCATGAAAAGATTTCGGCTTCAAAAAGTTGAAAATTTTCATGAAAAGATTTCGGCTTCAAAAAAGTTGACCATTTTCATGAAAAGATTTCGGCTTCAAAAAAGTTGACCATTTTCATGAAAAGATTTCGGTTTCAAAAAGTTGAAAATTTTCATGAAAAGATCTCGGCTTCAAAAAAGTTGAAAATTTTCATGAAGCATTTCGGCTTCAAAAAAATGTAACATTTTCATGAAAAGATTTCGGCTTCAAAAAAGTTGAACATTTTTATGAAAAGATTTCTGCTTCAAAAAAGTTGAAAATTTACATGAAAAGATTTCGACTTCAAAAAAGTTGAAAATTTTCATGAAGTATTTCGGCTTCAAAAAAATGGAACATTTTTATGAAAAGATTTCTGCTTCAAAAAAGTTGAAAATTTTCATGAAAAGATTTCGGCTTCAAAAAAGTTGACCATTTTTATGAAAAGATTTCTGCTTCAAAAAAGTTGAACATTTTCATGAAAAGATTTCTGCTTCAAAAAAGTTGAAAATTTACATGAAAAGATTTCGACTTCAAAAAAGTCTAAGATTTTCATGAAAAGATTTCTGCTTCAAAAAAGTTGAAAATTTTCATGAAAAGATTTCGGCTTCAAAAAGTTGAAAATTTTCATGAAAAGATTTCGGCTTCAAAAAAGTTGACCATTTTCATGAAAAGATTTCGGCTTCAAAAAAGTTGAAAATTTTCATGAAAAGATTTCGGCTTCAAAAAGTTGAAAATTTTCATGAAAAGATTTCGGCTTCAAAAAAGTTGACCATTTTGATGAAAAGATTTCGGCTTCAAAAAAGTTGAAAATTTTCATGAAAAGATTTCGGTTTCAAAAAGTTGAAAATTTTCATGAAAAGATCTCGGCTTCCAAAAAGTTGAAAATTTTCATGAAGTATTTCGGCTTCAAAAAAATGTAACATTTTCATGAAAAGATTTCGGCTTCAAAAAAGTTGAACATTTACATGAAAAGATTTCGGTTTCAAAAAAGTTGAAAATTTACATGAAAAGATTTCGACTTCAAAAAAGTTGAACATTTTCATGAAAAGATTTCTGCTTCAAAAAAGTTGAACATTTACATGAAAAGATTTCGACTTCAAAAAAGTTGAAAATTTTCATGAAGTATTTCGGCTTCAAAAAAGTTGACCATTTTCATGAAAAGATTTCGGCTTCAAAAAAGTTGACCATTTTCATGAAAAGATTTCGGCTTCAAAAAAGTTGAAAATTTTCATGAAAAGATTTCGGCTTCAAAAAAGTTGAACATTTTTATGAAAAGATTTCTGCTTCAAAAAAGTTGAAAATTTACATGAAAAGATTTCGACTTCAAAAAAGTTGAAAATTTTCATGAAGTATTTCCGCTTCAAAAAAATGGAACATTTTCATGAAAAGATTTCGGCTTCAAAAAAGTTGAACATTTTCATGAAAAGATTTCTGCTTCAAAAAAGTTGAAAATTTTCATGAAAAGATTTCGGCTTCAAAAAGTTGAAAATTTTCATGAAAAGATTTCGGCTTCAAAAAAGTTGACCATTTTCATGAAAAGATTTCGGCTTCAAAAAAGTCTAAAATTTTCATGAATTTTTCGGCTTCAAAAAAATGTAACATTTTCATGAAAAGATTTCGGCTTCAAAAAAGTTGAACATTTTCATGAAAAGATTTCTGCTTCAAAAAAGTTTAAAATTTACATGAAAAGATTTCGACTTCAAAAAAGTTGAAAATTTTCATGAAAAGATTTCGGCTTCAAAAAAGTTGAAAATTTTCATGAAAAGATTTCGGCTTCAAAAAGTTGAAAATTTTCATGAAAAGATTTCGGCTTCAAAAAAGTTGACCATTTTCATGAAAAGATTTCGGCTTCAAAAAAGTTGAAAATTTTCATGAAAAGATTTCGGTTTCAAAAAGTTGAAAATTTTCATGAAGTATTTCGGCTTCAAAAAAATGGAACATTTTCATGAAAAGATTTCGGCTTCAAAAAAGTTGAACATTTTCATGAAAAGATTTCTGCTTCAAAAAAGTTGAACATTTACATGAAAAGATTTCGACTTCAAAAAAGTCTAAGATTTTCATGAAAAGATTTCTGCTTCAAAAAAGTTGAACATTTTTATGAAAAGATTTCTGCTTCAAAAAAGTTGAAAATTTACATGAAAAGATTTCGACTTCAAAAAAGTTGAAAATTTTCATGAAGTATTTCGGCTTAAAAAAAATGCAACATTTTCATGAAAAGATTTCGGCTTCAAAAAAGTTGAACATTTTCATGAAAAGATTTCTGCTTCAAAAAAGTTGAAAATTTACATGAAAAGATTTCGACTTCAAAAAAGTTGAAAATTTTCATGAAAAGATTTCTGCTTCAAAAAAGTTGAACATTTACATGAAAAGATTTCGACTTCAAAAAAGTTGAAAATTTTCATGAAGTATTTCGGCTTCAAAAAAGTTGACCATTTTCATGAAAAGATTTCGGCTTCAAAAAAGTTGACCATTTTCATGAAAAGATTTCGGCTTCAAAAAAGTTGAAAATTTTCATGAAAAGATTTCTGCTTCAAAAAAGTTGAAAATTTACATGAAAAGATTTCGACTTCAAAAAAGTTGAACATTTTCATGAAAAGATTTCTGCTTCAAAAAAGTTGAAAATTTACATGAAAAGAATTTGGTTTCAAAAAGTTGAACATTTTCATGAAAAGATTTCGGCTTCAAAAAAGTTGAACATTTTCATGAAAAGATTTCGGCTTCAAAAAAGTTGAACATTTTCATGAAGCATTTTGGCTTCAAAAAAATGTAACATTTTCATGAAAAGATTTCGGCTTCAAAAAAAGTTGAAAATTTTCATGAAAAGATTTCGGCTTCAAAAAAGTTGAACATTTTCATAAAAAGATTTCGACTTCAAAAAAGTTTAAGATTTTCATGAAAAGATTTCTGCTTCAAAAAAGTTGAAAATTTTCATGAAAAGGTTTCGGTTTCAAAAAGTTGAAAATTTTCATGAAAAGATTTCAGTTCCAAAAAGTTGAAAATTTTCATGAAAAGATTTCGGCTTCAAAAAAGTTGAACATTTTCATGAAAAGATTTCAGTTCCAAAAAGTTGAAAATTTTCATGAAAAGATCTCGGCTTCAAAAAAGTTGAACATTTTCATGAAAAGATTTCTGCTTCAAAAAAGTTGAAAATTTTCATGAAAAGATTTTGGTTTCAAAAAGTTGAAAATTTTCATGAAAAGATTTCGGCTTCAAAAAAGTTGAACATTTTTATGAAAAGATTTCTGTTTCAAAAAAGTTGAAAATTTTCATGAAAATATTTCGACTTCAAAAAGTTGAAAATTTTCATGAAAAGATTTCGGCTTCAAAAAAGTTGAAAATTTACATGAAAAGATTTCGACTTCAAAAAAGTTGAAAATTTTCATGAAGTATTTTGGCTTCAAAAAAATGGAACATTTTCATGAATAGATTTCGGCTTCAAAAAAAATGAACATTTTCATGAAAAGATTTCGGCTTCAAAAAAGTTGAACATTTTCATGAAAAGATTTCGGCTTCAAAAAAGTTGAACATTTTCATGAAAAGATTTCTGCTTCAAAAAAGTTGAAAATTTACATGAAAAGATTTTGACTTCAAAAAAGTTGAACATTTTCATGAAAAGATTTCTGCTTCAAAAAAGTTGAAAATTTACATGAAAAGATTTTGACTTCAAAAAAGTTGAACATTTTCATGAAAAGATTTCTGCTTCAAAAAAGTTGAAAATTTACATGAAAAGATTTAGACTTCAAAAAAGTCTAAGATTTTCATGAAAAGATTTCTGCTTCAAAAAAGTTGAAAATTTTCATGAAAAGATTTCGGCTTCAAAAAAGTTGAACATTTTCATGAAAAGATTTCGGCTTCAAAAAAGTTAAAAATTTTCATGAAAAGATTTCGGTTTCAAAAAGTTGAAAATTTTCCTGGAAAGATCTCGGCTTCAAAAAAGTTGAAAATTTTCATGGAAAGATCTCGGCTTCAAAAAAGTTGAAAATTTTCAGGAAGTATTTCGGCTTCAAAAAAATGTAACATTTTCATGAAAAGATTTCGGCTTCAAAAAAGTTGACCATTTTCATGAAGTATTTCGGCTTCAAAAAAATGGAACATTTTCATGAAAAGATTTCGGCTTCAAAAAAGTTGAACATTTTCATGAAAAGATTTCGGCTTCAAAAAAGTTGAAAATTTTCATGAAGTATTTCGGCTTCAAAAAAATGTAACATTTTCATGAAAAGATTTCGGCTTCAAAAAAGTTGAACATTGTCATGAAAAGATTTCAGCTTCAAAAAAGTTGAACATTTTCATGAAAAGATTTCTGCTTCAAAAAAGTTGAAAATTTTCATGAAAAGATTTCGGCTTTAAAAAGTTGAAAATTTTCATGAAACGATTTCGGCTTAAAAAAAGTTGACCATTTTCATGAAAAGATTTCGGCTTCAAAAAAGTTGAAAATTTTCATGAAAAGATTTCGGTTTCAAAAAGTTGAAAATTTTCATGAAAAGATCTCGGCTTCAAAAAAGTTGAACATTTTCATGAAAAGATTTCGGCTTCAAAAAAGTTGAAAATTTTCATGAAAAGATTTTGGTTTCAAAAAGTTGAAAATTTTCATGAAGTATTTCGGCTTCAAAAAAATGGAACATTTTCATGAAAAGATTTCGGCTTCAAAAAAGTTGAACATTTTCATGAAAAGATTTCGGCTTCAAAAAAGTTGACCATTTTCATGAAAAGATCTCGGCTTCAAAAAAGTTGAACATTTTCATGAAAAGATTTCTGCTTCAAAAAAGTTGAAAATTTACATGAAAAGATTTTGACTTCAAAAAAGTTGAACATTTTCATGAAAAGATTTCTGCTTCAAAAAAGTTGAAAATTTACATGAAAAGATTTAGACTTCAAAAAAGTCTAAGATTTTCATGAAAAGATTTCTGCTTCAAAAAAGTTGAAAATTTTCATGAAAATATTTCGTCTTCAAAAAGTTGAAAATTTTCATGAAAAGATTTCGGCTTCAAAAAAGTTGACCATTTTCATGAAAAGATTTCGGCTTCAAAAAAGTTAAAAATTTTCATGAAAAGATTTCGGTTTCAAAAAGTTGAAAATTTTCATGAAAAGATTTCAGCTTCAAAAAAGTTGAACATTTTCATGAAAAGATTTCTGCTTCAAAAAAGTTGAAAATTTTCATGAAAAGATTTCGGCTTTAAAAATTTGAAAATTTTCATGAAACGATTTCGGCTTCAAAAAAGTTGAAAATTTTCATGAAGTATTTCGGTTTGAAAAAAATGGAACATTTTCATGAAAAGATTTCGGCTTCAAAAAAGTTGAAAATTTTCATGAAGTATTTCGGTTTGAAAAAAATGGAACATTTTCATGAAAAGATTTCGGCTTCAAAAAAGTTGAACATTTTCATGAAAAGATTTCTGCTTCAAAAAAGTTGAAAATTTACATGAAAAGATTTCGACTTCAAAAAAGTTGAAAATTTTCATGAAGTATTTTGGCTTTAAAAAAATGGAACATTTTCATGAAAAGATTTCGGCTTCAAAAAAGTTGAACATTTTCATGAAAAGATTTCGGCTTCAAAAAAGTTGAAAATTTTCATGAAGTATTTCGGTTTGAAAAAAATGGAACATTTTCATGAAAAGATTTCGGCTTCAAAAAAGTTGAACATTTTCATGAAAAGATTTCTGCTTCAAAAAAGTTGAAAATTTACATGAAAAGATTTCGACTTCAAAAAAGTTGAAAATTTTCATGAAGTATTTTGGCTTTAAAAAAATGGAACATTTTCATGAAAAGATTTCGGCTTCAAAAAAGTTGAACATTTTCATGAAAAGATTTCTGCTTCAAAAAAGTTGAAAATTTACATGAAAAGAATTTGGTTTCAAAAAGTTGAAAATTTTCATGAAAAGATTTCGGCTTCAAAAAAGTTGAACATTTTCATGAAAAGATTTCGGCTTCAAAAAAGTTGAACATTTTCATGAAGCATTTTGGCTTCAAAAAAATTTAACATTTTCATGAAAAGATTTCGGCTTCAAAAAAGTTGAACATTGTCATGAAAAGATTTCAGCTTCAAAAAAGTTGAAAATTTTCATGAAAAGATTTCGGATTCAAAAAGTTGAAAATTTTCATGAAAAGATCTCGGCTTTAAAAAAGTTGAACATTTTCATGAAAAGATCTCGGCTTCAAAAAAGTTGAAAATTTTCATGAAAAGATTTCGGCTTCAAAAAAGTTGAAAATTTTCATGAAAAGATTTTGGTTTCAAAAAGTTGAAAATTTTCATGAAGTATTTCGGCTTCAAAAAAATGGAACATTTTCATGAAAAGATTTCGGCTTCAAAAAAGTTGAACATTTTCATGAAAAGATTTCGGCTTCAAAAAAGTTGACCATTTTCATGAAAAGATCTCGGCTTCAAAAAAGTTGAACATTTTCATGAAAAGATTTCTGCTTCAAAAAAGTTGAAAATTTACATGAAAAGATTTAGACTTCAAAAAAGTCTAAGATTTTCATGAAAAGATTTCTGCTTCAAAAAAGTTGAAAATTTTCATGAAAATATTTCGGCTTCAAAAAGTTGAAAATTTTCATGAAAAGATTTCGGCTTCAAAAAAGTTGACCATTTTCATGAAAAGATTTCGGCTTCAAAAAAGTTGAAAATTTACATGAAAAGATTTAGACTTCAAAAAAGTCTAAGATTTTCATGAAAAGATTTCTGCTTCAAAAAAGTTGAAAATTTTCATGAAAAGATCTCGGTTTCAAAAAAGTTGAAAATTTTCATGAAAAGATTTCGGCTTCAAAAAAGTTGAAAATTTTCATGAAAAGATTTTGGTTTCAAAAAGTTGAAAATTTTCATGAAGTATTTCGTCTTCAAAAAAATGGAACATTTTCATGAAAAGATTTCGGCTTCAAAAAAGTTGAACATTTTCATGAAAAGATTTCGGCTTCAAAAAAGTTGAACATTTTCATGAAAAGATTTCTGCTTCAAAAAAGTTGAAAATTTACATGAAAAGATTTTGACTTCAAAAAAGTTGAAAATTTACATGAAAAGATTTCGACTTCAAAAAAGTCTAAGATTTTCATGAAAAGATTTCTGCTTCAAAAAAGTTGAAAATTTTCATGAAAATATTTCGGCTTCAAAAAAGTTGACCATTTTCATGAAAAGATTTCGGCTTCAAAAAAGTTGAAAATTTTCATGAAAAGATTTCGGTTTCAAAAAGTTGAAAATTTTCATGGAAAGATCTCGGCTTCAAAAAAGTTGAAAATTTTCATGAAGTATTTCGGCTTCAAAAAAATGTAACATTTTCATGAAAAGAATTCGGCTTCAAAAAAGTTGACCATTTTCATGAAGTATTTCGGCTTCAAAAAAGTTGAAAATTTTCATGAAAAGAATTCGGTTTCAAAAAGTTGAAAATTTTCATGAAAAGATCTCGGCTTCAAAAAAGTTGACCATTTTCATGAAAAGATTTCGGCTTCAAAAAAGTTAAAAATTTTCATGAAAAGATTTCGGTTTCAAAAAGTTGAAAATTTTCATGGAAAGATCTCGGCTTCAAAAAAGTTGAAAATTTTCATGGAAAGATCTCGGCTTCAAAAAAGTTGAAAATTTTCATGAAGTATTTCGGCTTCAAAAAAATGTAACATTTTCATGAAAAGATTTCGGCTTCAAAAAAGTTGACCATTTTCATGAAGTATTTCGGCTTCAAAAAAATTGAACATTTTCATGAAAAGATTTCGGCTTCAAAAAAGTTGAACATTTTCATGAAAAGATTTCGGCTTCAAAAAAGTTGAAAATTTTCATGAAGTATTTCGGCTTCAAAAAAATGTAACATTTTCATGAAAAGATTTCGGCTTCAAAAAAGTTGACCATTTTCATGAAAAGATTTCGGCTTCAAAAAAGTTGAAAATTTTCATGAAAAGATTTCGGTTTCAAAAAGTTGAAAATTTTCATGAAAAGATCTCGGCTTCAAAAAAGTTGAACATTTTCATGAAAAGATTTCGGCTTCAAAAAAGTTGAACATTGTCATGAAAAGATTTCAGCTTCAAAAAAGTTGAACATTTTCATGAAAAGATTTCTGCTTCAAAAAAGTTGAAAATTTTCATGAAAAGATTTCGGCTTCAAAAAGTTGAAAATTTTCATGAAACGATTTCGGCTTAAAAAAAGTTGACCATTTTCATGAAAAGATTTCGGCTTCAAAAAAGTTGAAAATTTTCATGAAAAGATTTCGGTTTCAAAAAGTTGAAAATTTTCATGAAAAGATCTCGGCTTCAAAAAAGTTGAAAATTTTCATGAAAAGATTTCGGCTTCAAAAAAGTTGAAAATTTTCATGAAAAGATTTTGGTTTCAAAAAGTTGAAAATTTTCATGAAGTATTTCGGCTTCAAAAAAATGGAACATTTTCATGAAAAGATTTCGGCTTCAAAAAAGTTGAACATTTTCATGAAAAGATTTCGGCTTCAAAAAAGTTGAACATTTTCATGAAAAGATTTCTGCTTCAAAAAAGTTGAAAATTTACATGAAAAGATTTCTGCTTCAAAAAAGTTGAAAATTTTCATGAAAATATTTCGGCTTCAAAAAAGTTGACCATTTTCATGAAAAGATTTCGGCTTCAAAAAAGTTGAAAATTTTCATGAAAAGATTTCGGTTTCAAAAAGTTGAAAATTTTCATGGAAAGATCTCGGCTTCAAAAAAGTTGAAAATTTTCATGAAGTATTTCGGCTTCAAAAAAATGTAACATTTTCATGAAAAGAATTCGGCTTCAAAAAAGTTGACCATTTTCATGAAGTATTTCGGCTTCAAAAAAGTTGAAAATTTTCATGAAAAGAATTCGGTTTCAAAAAGTTGAAAATTTTCATGAAAAGATCTCGGCTTCAAAAAAGTTGAACATTTTCATGAAAAGATTTCGGCTTCAAAAAAGTTGAACATTTTCATGAAAAGATTTCGGCTTCAAAAAAGTTGAACATTTTCATGAATTATTTCGGCTTCAAAAAAATGTAACATTTTCATGAAAAGATTTCGGCTTCAAAAAAGTTGACCATTTTCATGAAGTATTTCGGCTTCAAAAAAATTGAACATTTTCATGAAAAGATTTCGGCTTCAAAAAAGTTGAACATTTTCATGAAAAGATTTCGGCTTCAAAAAAGTTGAAAATTTTCATGAAGTATTTCGGCTTCAAAAAAATGTAACATTTTCATGAAAAGATTTCGGCTTCAAAAAAGTTGACCATTTTCATGAAAAGATTTCGGCTTCAAAAAAGTTGAAAATTTTCATGAAAAGATTTCGGTTTCAAAAAGTTGAAAATTTTCATGAAAAGATCTCGGCTTCAAAAAAGTTGAACATTTTCATGAAAAGATTTCGGCTTCAAAAAAGTTGAACATTGTCATGAAAAGATTTCAGCTTCAAAAAAGTTGAACATTTTCATGAAAAGATTTCTGCTTCAAAAAAGTTGAAAATTTTCATGAAAAGATTTCGGCTTCAAAAAGTTGAAAATTTTCATGAAACGATTTCGGCTTAAAAAAAGTTGACCATTTTCATGAAAAGATTTCGGCTTCAAAAAAGTTGAAAATTTTCATGAAAAGATTTCGGTTTCAAAAAGTTGAAAATTTTCATGAAAAGATCTCGGCTTCAAAAAAGTTGAAAATTTTCATGAAAAGATTTCGGCTTCAAAAAAGTTGAAAATTTTCATGAAAAGATTTTGGTTTCAAAAAGTTGAAAATTTTCATGAAGTATTTCGGCTTCAAAAAAATGGAACATTTTCATGAAAAGATTTCGGCTTCAAAAAAGTTGAACATTTTCATGAAAAGATTTCGGCTTCAAAAAAGTTGAACATTTTCATGAAAAGATTTCTGCTTCAAAAAAGTTGAAAATTTACATGAAAAGATTTCTGCTTCAAAAAAGTTGAAAATTTTCATGAAAATATTTCGGCTTCAAAAAAGTTGACCATTTTCATGAAAAGATTTCGGCTTCAAAAAAGTTGAAAATTTTCATGAAAAGATTTCGGTTTCAAAAAGTTGAAAATTTTCATGGAAAGATCTCGGCTTCAAAAAAGTTGAAAATTTTCATGAAGTATTTCGGCTTCAAAAAAATGTAACATTTTCATGAAAAGAATTCGGCTTCAAAAAAGTTGACCATTTTCATGAAGTATTTCGGCTTCAAAAAAGTTGAAAATTTTCATGAAAAGAATTCGGTTTCAAAAAGTTGAAAATTTTCATGAAAAGATCTCGGCTTCAAAAAAGTTGAACATTTTCATGAAAAGATTTCGGCTTCAAAAAAGTTGAACATTTTCATGAAAAGATTTCGGCTTCAAAAAAGTTGAACATTTTCATGAATTATTTCGGCTTCAAAAAAATGTAACATTTTCATGAAAAGATTTCGGCTTCAAAAAAGTTGACCATTTTCATGAAGTATTTCGGCTTAAAAAAAATGGAACATTTTCATGAAAAGATTTCGGCTTCAAAAAAGTTGAACATTTTCATGAAAAGATTTCGGCTTCAAAAAAGTTAAAAAAATTTTCATGAAGTATTTCGGCTTCAAAAAAATGTAACATTTTCATGAAAAGATTTCGGCTTCAAAAAAGTTGACCATTTTCATGAAAAGATTTCGGCTTCAAAAAAGTTGAAAATTTTCATGAAAAGATTTCGGTTTCAAAAAGTTGAAAATTTTCATGAAAAGATCTCGGCTTCAAAAAAGTTGAACATTTTCATGAAAAGATTTCGGCTTCAAAAAAGTTGAACATTGTCATGAAAAGATTTCAGCTTCAAAAAAGTTGAACATTTTCATGAAAAGATTTCTGCTTCAAAAAAGTTGAAAATTTTCATGAAAAGATTTCGGCTTCAAAAAGTTGAAAATTTTCATGAAACGATTTCGGCTTAAAAAAAGTTGACCATTTTCATGAAAAGATTTCGGCTTCAAAAAAGTTGAAAATTTTCATGAAAAGATTTCGGTTTCAAAAAGTTGAAAATTTTCATGAAAAGATCTCGGCTTCAAAAAAGTTGAAAATTTTCATGAAAAGATTTCGGCTTCAAAAAAGTTGAAAATTTTCATGAAAAGATTTTGGTTTCAAAAAGTTGAAAATTTTCATGAAGTATTTCGGCTTCAAAAAAATGGAACATTTTCATGAAAAGATTTCGGCTTCAAAAAAGTTGAACATTTTCATGAAAAGATTTCGGCTTCAAAAAAGTTGAACATTTTCATGAAAAGATTTCTGCTTCAAAAAAGTTGAAAATTTACATGAAAAGATTTTGACTTCAAAAAAGTTGAAAATTTACATGAAAAGATTTCGACTTCAAAAAAGTCTAAGATTTTCATGAAAAGATTTCTGCTTCAAAAAAGTTGAAAATTTTCATGAAAATATTTCGGCTTCAAAAAAGTTGACCATTTTCATGAAAAGATTTCGGCTTCAAAAAAGTTGAAAATTTTCATGAAAAGATTTCGGTTTCAAAAAGTTGAAAATTTTCATGGAAAGATCTCGGCTTCAAAAAAGTTGAAAATTTTCATGAAGTATTTCGGCTTCAAAAAAATGTAACATTTTCATGAAAAGAATTCGGCTTCAAAAAAGTTGACCATTTTCATGAAGTATTTCGGCTTCAAAAAAGTTGAAAATTTTAATGAAAAGAATTCGGTTTCAAAAAGTTGAAAATTTTCATGAAAAGATCTCGGCTTCAAAAAAGTTGAACATTTTCATGAAAAGATTTCGGCTTCAAAAAAGTTGAACATTTTCATGAAAAGATTTCGGCTTCAAAAAAGTTGAACATTTTCATGAAAAGATTTCTTCTTCAAAAAAGTTGAAAATTTACATGAAAAGATTTTGACTTCAAAAAAGTTGAACATTTTCATGAAAAGATTTCTGCTTCAAAAAAGTTGAAAATTTACATGAAAAGATTTAGACTTCAAAAAAGTCTAAGATTTTCATGAAAAGATTTCTACTTCAAAAAAGTTGAAAATTTTCATGAAAATATTTCGTCTTCAAAAAGTTGAAAATTTTCATGAAAAGATTTCGGCTTCAAAAAAGTTGACCATTTTCATGAAAAGATTTCGGCTTCAAAAAAGTTAAAAATTTTCATGAAAAGATTTCGGTTTCAAAAAGTTGAAAATTTTCATGGAAAGATCTCGGCTTCAAAAAACTTGAAAATTTTCATGGAAAGATCTCGGCTTCAAAAAAGTTGAAAATTTTCATGAAGTATTTCGGCTTCAAAAAAATGGAACATTTTCATAAAAAGATTTCGGCTTCAAAAAAGTTGAACATTTTCATGAAAAGATTTCTGCTTCAAAAAAGTTGAAAATTTACATGAAAAGATTTTGACTTCAAAAAAGTTGAACATTTTCATGAAAAGATTTCGGCTTCAAAAAAGTTGAACATTTTCATGAAAAGATTTCGGCTTCAAAAAAGTTGAAAATTTTCAAGAAAAGATTTCTGCTTCAAAAAAGTTGAAAATTTTCATGAAAAGATTTCGGCTTCAAAAAGTTGAAAATTTTCATGAAACGATTTCGGCTTAAAAAAAGTTGACCATTTTCATGAAAAGATTTCGGCTTCAAAAAAGTTGAAAATTTTCATGAAAAGATTTCGGTTTCAAAAAGTTGAAAATTTTCATGAAGTATTTCGGCTTCAAAAAAATGGAACATTTTCATGAAAAGATTTCGGCTTCAAAAAAGTTGAACATTTTCATGAAAAGATTTCGGCTTCAAAAAAGTTGAACATTTTCATGAAAAGATTTCTGCTTCAAAAAAGTTGAAAATTTACATGAAAAGATTTTGACTTTAAAAAAATTGAAAATTTACATGAAAAGATTTCGACTTCAAAAAAGTTGAAAATTTTCAAGAAAAGATTTCTGCTTCAAAAAAGTTGAAAATTTTCATGAAAAGATTTCGGCTTCAAAAAGTTGAAAATTTTCATGAAACGATTTCGGCTTAAAAAAAGTTGACCATTTTCATGAAAAGATTTCGGCTTCAAAAAAGTTGAAAATTTTCATGAAAAGATTTCGGTTTCAAAAAGTTGAAAATTTTCATGAAGTATTTCGGCTTCAAAAAAATGGAACATTTTCATGAAAAGATTTCGGCTTCAAAAAAGTTGAACATTTTCATGAAAAGATTTCGGCTTCAAAAAAGTTGAACATTTTCATGAAAAGATTTCTGCTTCAAAAAAGTTGAAAATTTACATGAAAAGATTTTGACTTCAAAAAAGTTGAAAATTTACATGAAAAGATTTCGACTTCAAAAAAGTCTAAGATTTTCATGAAAAGATTTCTGCTTCAAAAAAGTTGAAAATTTTCATGAAAATATTTCGGCTTCAAAAAAGTTGACCATTTTCATGAAAAGATTTCGGCTTCAAAAAAGTTGAAAATTTTCATGAAAAGATTTCGGTTTCAAAAAGTTGAAAATTTTCATGGAAAGATCTCGGCTTCAAAAAAGTTGAAAATTTTCATGAAGTATTTCGGCTTCAAAAAAATGTAACATTTTCATGAAAAGATTTCGGCTTCAAAAAAGTTGAAAATTTTCATGAAAAGAATTCGGTTTCAAAAAGTTGAAAATTTTCATGAAAAGATCTCGGCTTCAAAAAAGTTGAACATTTTCATGAAAAGATTTCGGCTTCAAAAAAGTTGAACATTTTCATGAAAAGATTTCTGCTTCAAAAAAGTTGAAAATTTACATGAAAAGATTTCGACTTCAAAAAAGTCTAAGATTTTCATGAAAAGATTTCGGTTTCAAAAAAATGGAACATTTTCATGAAAAGATTTCGGCTTCAAAAAAGTTGAACATTTTCATGAAAAGATTTCTGCTTCAAAAAAGTTGAAAATTTACATGAAAAGATTTCGACTTCAAAAAAGTTGAAAATTTACATGAAAAGATTTCGGCTTCAAAAAAGTTGAACATTTTCATGAAAAGATTTCGGCTTCAAAAAAGTTGAACATTTTCATGAAAAGATTTCTGCTTCAAAAAAGTTGAAAATTTACATGAAAAGATTTTGACTTCAAAAAAGTTGAACATTTTCATGAAAAGATTTCTGCTTCAAAAAAGTTGAAAATTTACATGAAAAGATTTTGACTTCAAAAAAGTTGAACATTTTCATGAAAAGATTTCTGCTTCAAAAAAGTTGAAAATTTTCATGAAAATATTTCGTCTTCAAAAAGTTGAAAATTTTCATGAAAAGATTTCGGCTTCAAAAAAGTTGACCATTTTCATGAAAAGATTTCGGCTTCAAAAAAGTTAAAAATTTTCATGAAAAGATTTCGGTTTCAAAAAGTTGAAAATTTTCATGGAAAGATCTCGGCTTCAAAAAAGTTGAAAATTTTCATGAAAAGATCTCGGCTTCAAAAAAGTTGAACATTTTCATGAAAAGATTTCGGCTTCAAAAAAGTTGACCATTTTCATGAAGTATTTCGGCTTCAAAAAAATGGAACATTTTCATGAAAAGATTTCGGCTTCAAAAAAGTTGAACATTTTCATAAAAAGATTTCGGCTTCAAAAAAGTTGAAAATTTTCATGAAGTATTTCGGCTTCAAAAAAATGTAACATTTTCATGAAAAGATTTCGGCTTCAAAAAAGTTGACCATTTTCATGAAAAGATTTCGGCTTCAAAAAAGTTGAAAATTTTCATGAAAAGATTTCGGTTTCAAAAAGTTGAAAATTTTCATGGAAAGATCTCGGCTTCAAAAAGTTGAAAATTTTCATGAAGTATTTCGGCTTCAAAAAAGTTGAAAATTTTCATGAAAAGATTTATGTTTCAAAAAAGTTGAAAATTTTCATGACGTATTTCGGCTTCAAAAAAATGGAACATTTTAATGAAAAGATTTCGGCTTCAAAAAAGTTGAACATTTTCATGAAAAGATTTTGGCTTCAAAAAAGTTGAAGATTTTCATGAAAAGATTTCGGCTTCAAAAAAGTTGAAAATATACATGAAAAGATTTCGACTTCAAAAAAGTCTAAGATTTTCATGAAAAGATTTTTGCTTCAAAAAAGTTGAAAATTTTCATGAAAAGATTTCGGCTTCAAAAAAGTTGAAAATTTTCATGAAAAGATCTCGGCTTCAAAAAAGTTGAACATTTTCATGAAAAGATTTCGGTTTCAAAAAGTTGAAAATTTTCATGAAAAGATCTCGGCTTCAAAAAAGTTGAACATTTTCATGAAAAGATTTCGTCTTCAAAAAAGTTGAAAATTTTCATGAAAAGATTTTGGTTTCAAAAAAGTTGAACATTTTCATGAAAAGATTTCGGCTTCAAAAAAGTTGAAAATTTTCATGAAGTATTTCGGCTTCAAAAAAATGGAACATTTTCATGAAAAGATTTCGGCTTCAAAAAACTTGAACATTTTCATGAAAAGATTTCGGCTTCAAAAAAGTTGAAAATTTTCATGAAAAGATTTCGGTTTCAAAAAGTTGAAAATTTTCATGAAAAGATCTCGGCTTCAAAAAAGTTGAACATTTTCATGAAAAGATTTCGGCTTCAAAAAAGTTGAAAATTTTCATGAAAAGATTTCGGCTTCAAAAAAGTTGAACATTTTCATGAAGTATTTCGGCTTCAAAAAAATGAAACATTTTCATGAAAAGATTTCGGCTTCAAAAAAGTTAAACATTTTCATGAAAAGATTTCGGCTTCAAAAAAGTTGAACATTTTCATGAAAAGATTTTGGTTTCAAAAAGTTGAAAATTTTCATGAAAAGATTTCGGCTTCAAAAAAGTTGATCTTTTTCATGAAAAGATTTCGGGTTCAAAAAAGTTGAAAACTTTCATGAACTATTTCGGCATCAAAAAAGTTGAACATTTTCATGAAAAGATTTAGGTTTCAAAAAAGTTGAAAATTTTCATGAGGTATTTCGGCTTCAAAAAAGTCTAAAATTTTCATGAACTATTTCAGCTTCAAAAAAGTCGAAGATTTTCATGAAAAGATTTCTTCTTCAAAAAAGTTGAAAATTTTCATGACAGGACTTTGGCTTCAAAAAAGTTGAAAATTTTCATGAAAAGATTTCGGTTTCAAAAAGTTGAAAATTTTCATGAACTATTTCGGCTTCAAAAAGTTGAAAATTTTCATGAAAAGATTTCGGCTTCAAAAAAGTTGAAAATTTTCATGAAAAGATTTCGGTTTCAAAAAGTTGAAAATTTTCATGAACTATTTCGGCTTCAAAAAAATTTAACATTTTCATGAAAAGATTTCGGCTTCAAAAAAGTTGAACATTTTCATGAAAAGATTTCGGCTTCAAAAAAGTTGAACATTTTCATGAAAAGATTTCTGCTTCAAAAAAGTTGAAAATTTACATGAAAAGATTTCGACTTCAAAAAAGTTGAAAATTTTCATGAAAAGATTTCGACTTCAAAAAAGTTGAACATATCCATGAAAAGATTTCGGCTTCAAAAAACTTGAACATTTTCATGAAAAGATTTCTGCTTCAAAAAAGTTGAAAATTTTCATGAAAAGATTTCGGATTCAAAAAGTTGAAAATTTTCATGAAAAGATTTCGGCTTCAAAAAAGTTGAAGATTTTCATGAAAAGATTTCTGCTTCAAAAAAGTTGAAAATTTTCATGAAAAGATTTCGGTTTCAAAAAGTTGAAAATTTTCATGAAAAGATTTCAGCTTCAAAAAAGTTGAAAATTTTCATGAATTATTTCGGCTTCAAAAAAGTTGAAAATTTTCATGAAAAGATTTAGGTTTCAAAAAAGTTGAAAATTTTCATGAAGTATTTCGGCTTCAAAAAAATGGAACATTTTAATGAAAAGATTTCGGCTTCAAAAAAGTTGAAAATTTTCATGAAAAGATTTCGGCTTCAAAAAGTTGAAAATTTTCATGAAAAGATTTCGGCTTCAAAAAAGTTGACCATTTTCATGAAAAGATTTCTGCTTCAAAAAAGTTGAAAATTTACATGAAAAGATTTCAACTTCAAAAAAGTTGAAAATTTTCATGAAAAGATTTCGGCTTCAAAAAATTTGAACATTTTCATGAAGTATTTCGGCTTCAAAAAAATGAAACATTTTCATGAAAAGATTTCGGCTTCAAAAAAGTTAAACATTTTCATGAAAAGATTTCGGCTTCAAAAAAGTTGAACATTTTCATGAAAAGATTTTGGTTTCAAAAAGTTGAAAATTTTCATGAAAAGATTTCGGCTTCAAAAAAGTTGAACATTTTCATAAAAAGATTTCGGGTTCAAAAAAGTTGAAAACTTTCATGAACTATTTCGGCATCAAAAAAGTTGAACATTTTCATGAAAAGATTTAGATTTCAAAAAAGTTGAAAATTTTCATGAAGTATTTCGGCTTCAAAAAAGTCTAAAATTTTCATGAACTATTTCTGCTTCAAAAAAGTTGGAAATTTTCATGAAAAGATTTCTACTTCAAAAAAGTTGAAAATTTTCATGAAAAGATTTAGACTTCAAAAAAGTTGAATATTTTCATCAAGTATTTCGGCTTCAAAAAAGTCGAAGATTTTCATGAAAAGATTTCTTCTTCAAAAAAGTTGAAAATTTTCATGACAGGACTTAGGTTTCAAAAAAGTTGAAAATTTTCATGAAGTATTTCGGCTTCAAAAAAATGGAACATTTTCCTGAAAAGATTTCGGCTTCAAAAAAGTTGAACATTTTCATGAAAAGATTTTGGCTTCAAAAAAGTTGAAGATTTTCATGAAAAGATTTCGGCTTCAAAAAAGTTGAAAATTTACATGAAAAGATTTCGACTTCAAAAAAGTCTAAGATTTTCATGAAAAGATTTTTGCTTCAAAAAAGTTGAAAATTTTCATGAAAAGATTTCGGCTTCAAAAAGTTGAAAATTTTCATGAAAAGATTTCAATGGCTTCAAAAAAGTTGACCATTTTCATGAAAAGATTTCTGCTTCAAAAAAGTTGAAAATTTTCATGAAAAGATTTCGGTTTCAAAAAGTTGAAAATTTTCATGAAAAGATTTCAGCTTCAAAAAAGTTGAAAATTTTCATGAATTATTTCGGCTTCAAAAAAGTTGAAAATTTTCATGAAAAGATTTAGGTTTCAAAAAAGTTGAAAATTTTCATGAAGTATTTCGGCTTCAAAAAAATGGAACATTTTAATGAAAAGATTTCGGCTTCAAAAAAGTTGAAAATTTTCATGAAAAGATTTCGGCTTCAAAAAGTTGAAAATTTTCATGAAAAGATTTCGGCTTCAAAAAAGTTGACCATTTTCATGAAAAGATTTCTGCTTCAAAAAAGTTGAAAATTTACATGAAAAGATTTCAACTTCAAAAAAGTTGAAAATTTTCATGAAAAGATTTCGGCTTCAAAAAAGTTGAACATTTTCATGAAGTATTTCGGCTTCAAAAAAATGAAACATTTTCATGAAAAGATTTCGGCTTCAAAAAAGTTAAACATTTTCATGAAAAGATTTCGGCTTCAAAAAAGTTGAACATTTTCATGAAAAGATTTTGGTTTCAAAAAGTTGAAAATTTTCATGAAAAGATTTCGGCTTCAAAAAAGTTGAACATTTTCATAAAAAGATTTCGGGTTCAAAAAAGTTGAAAACTTTCATGAACTATTTCGGCATCAAAAAAGTTGAACATTTTCATGAAAAGATTTAGATTTCAAAAAAGTTGAAAATTTTTATGAAGTATTTCGGCTTCAAAAAAGTCTAAAATTTTCATGAACTATTTCTGCTTCAAAAAAGTTGGAAATTTTCATGAAAAGATTTCTACTTCAAAAAAGTTGAAAATTTTCATGAAAAGATTTAGACTTCAAAAAAGTTGAATATTTTCATCAAGTATTTCGGCTTCAAAAAAGTCGAAGATTTTCATGAAAAGATTTCTTCTTCAAAAAAGTTGAAAATTTTCATGACAGGACTTAGGTTTCAAAAAAGTTGAAAATTTTCATGAAGTATTTCGGCTTCAAAAAAATGGAACATTTTCCTGAAAAGATTTCGGCTTCAAAAAAGTTGAACATTTTCATGAAAAGATTTTGGCTTCAAAAAAGTTGAAGATTTTCATGAAAAGATTTCGGCTTCAAAAAAGTTGAAAATTTACATGAAAAGATTTCGGCTTCAAAAAGTTGAAAATTTTCATGAAAAGATTTCAATGGCTTCAAAAAAGTTGACCATTTTCATGAAAAGATTTCTGCTTCAAAAAAGTTGAAAATTTTCATGAAAAGATTTCGGTTTCAAAAAGTTGAAAATTTTCATGAAAAGATCTCGGCTTCAAAAAAGTTGAACATTTTCATGAAAAGATTTCGTCTTCAAAAAAGTTGAAAATTTTCATGAAAAGATTTTGGTTTCAAAAAAGTTGAACATTTTCATGAAAAGATTTCGGCTTCAAAAAAGTTGAAAATTTTCATGAAGTATTTCGGCTTCAAAAAAATGGAACATTTTCATGAAAAGATTTCGGCTTCAAAAAACTTGAACATTTTCATGAAAAGATTTCGGCTTCAAAAAACTTGAAAATTTTCATGAAAAGATCTCGGCTTCAAAAAAGTTGAACATTTTCATGAAAAGATTTCTGCTTCAAAAAAGTTAAAAATTTACATGAAAAGATTTTGGTTTCAAAAAAGTTGAAAATTTTCATGAAGTATTTCGGCTTTAAAAAAGTCTAAAATTTTCATGAAAAGATTTCGGCTTAAAAAAAGTTGAAAATGTTCATGAAAAGATTTCGGCTTCAAAAAAGTTGAAAATTTACATTAAAAGATTTCGGCTTCATAAAACTCAAAAATTTTCATGAAGTATTTCGGCTTCAAAAAATTCAACGATTTTCATGAAAAGATTTCTGCTTCAAAAAAGTTGAAAATTTTCATGAAAAGATTACTGCTTCAAAAAAGTTGAAAATTTTCATGAAGTATTTCGGCTTCAAAAAAATCAACGATTTTCATGAAAAGATTTCAGCTTCAAAAAAGTTGAAAATTTACATGAAAAGATTTCGGCTTCAAGAAAGTTGACCATTTTCATGAAAAGATTTCGGGTTCAAAAAAGTTGAAAATTTTCATGAACTATTTCGGCATCAAAAAAGTTGAAAATTTTCATGAAAAGATTTAGGTTTCAAAAAAGTTGAAAATTTTCATGAAGTATTTCGGCTTCAAAAAAAGTCTAAAATTTTCATGAACTATTTCGGCTTCAAAAAAGTTGAAAATTTTCATGAAAAGATTTCTGCTTCAAAAAAGTTGAAAATTTTCATGAAAAGATTTCGGCTTCAAAAAAGTTGAAAATTTTCATGAAAAGATTTAGACTTCAAAAAAGTTGAACATTTTCATCAAGTATTTCGGCTTCAAAAAAGTCGAAGACTTTCATGAAAAGATTTCTGCTTCAAAAAAGTTGAAAATTTTCATGACAGGATTTCGGCTTCAAAAAATTCTAAAATTTTCATGAACTATTTCGGCTTAAAAAAAGTTGGAAATTTACATGAAAAGATTTCGGCTCCGAAAAAGTCGATGATTTTCATGAAAAGATTTCGGCTTCAAAAAAGTTGAAAATTTTCATGAAAAGATTTCGGCTTCAAAAAAGTTGAAAATTTTCATGAAAAGATTTCGGCTTCAAAAAAGTTAAAAAATTTCATGACAAGATTTAGACTTCAAAAAAGTTGAAAATGTTCATGAATTTTTTCGACTTCAAAAAAGTTGAAAAATTTCATGAAAAGATTTAGACTTCAAAAAAGTTGAAAATGTTCATGAAAAGATTTCGGCTTCAAAAAAGTTGAAAATTTACATTAAAAGATTTCGGCTTCAAAAAAGTTGAAAATTTTCATGAAGTATTTCGGCTTCAAAAAAGTCAACGATTTTCATGAAAAGATTTCTGCTTCAAAAAAGTTGAAAATTTTCATGAAAAGATTACTGCTTCAAAAAAGTTGAAAATTTTCATGAAGTATTTCGGCTTCAAAAAAATCAAAGATTTTCATGAAAAGATTTCAGCTTCAAAAAAGTTGAAAATTTACATGAAAAGATTTCGGCTTCAAAAAAGTTGACCATTATCATGAAAAGATTTCGGGTTCAAAAAAGTTGAAAATTTTCATGAACTATTTCGGCATCAAAAAAGTTGAAAATTTTCATGAAAAGATTGAGGTTTCAAAAAAGTTGAAAATTTTCATGAAGTATTTCGGCTTCAAAAAAAGTCTAAAATTTTCATGAACTATTTCGGCTTCAAAAAAGTTGAAAATTTTCATGAAAAGATTTCTGCTTCAAAAAAGTTGAAAATTTTCATGAAATGATTTTGGTTTCAAAAAGTTGAAAATTTTCATGAAGTTTTTCGGCTTCAAAAAAGTTGACCATTTTCATGAAAAGATTTCGGCATCAAAAAAGTTGAAAATTTTCATGAAAAGATTTCGGCTTCAAAAAAGTTGACCATTTTCATGAAAAGATTTCGGCATCAAAAAAGTTGAAAATTTTCATGAAAAGATTTTGGTTTCAAAAAGTTGAAAATTTTCATGAAGTATTTCAGCATCAAAAAAATGGAACATTTTCATGAAAAGATTTCGGCTTCAAAAAAGTTAAAAATTTTCATGTTAAGATTTAGGTTTCAAAAAAGTTGAAAATTTTCATGAAGTTTTTCGGCTTCAAAAAAGTCGAAAATTTTCATGAACTATTTCGGCTTCAAAAAGTTGAAAATTTTCATGAAAAGATTTCGGCTTCAAAAAAGTTGACCATTTTCATGAAAAGATTTCGGCTTCAAAAAAGTTGAACATTTGCATGAAAAGATTTCGACTTCAAAAATGTTGAAAATTTTCATGAAGTATTTCGGCTTCAAAAAAATGGATCATTTTCATGAAAAGATTTCGGCTTCAAAAAGTTGAAAATTTTCATGAAAATATTTTGGCTTCAAAAAGTTGACCATTTTCATGAAAAGATTTCGGCTTCAAAAAAGTTGAACATTTTCATGAAAAGATTTCTGCTTTAAAAAAGTTGAAAATTTAAATGAAAAGATTTCGACTTCAAAAAAGTTGAAAATTTACATGAAAAGATTTCGACTTCAAAAAAGTCTAAGATTTTCATGAAAAGATTTCTGCTTCAAAAAAGTTGAAAATTTTCATGAAAAGATTTCGGCTTCAAAAAAGTTGAAAATTTTCATGACAGGATTTTGGCTTTCCAAAAAGTAAAAATTTTCATGAAAAGATTTCGGCTTCAAAAAAGTTGACCATTTTCATGAAAAGATTTCTGCTTCAAAAAAGTTAAAAATTTACATGAAAAGATTTTGGTGTCAAAAAAGTTGAAAATTTTCATGAACTATTTCGGCTTAAAAAAAGTTGAAAATTTACATGAAAAGATTTCGGCTTCAAAAAACTTGAAAATTTTCATGAAAAGATCTCGGCTTCAAAAAAGTTGAACATTTTCATGAAAAGATTTCTGCTTCAAAAAAGTTGAAAATTTTCATGAAAAGATTTCAGCTTCAAAAAAGTTGACCGTTTTCATGAAAAGATTTCTGCTTCAAAAAAGTTAAAAATTTACATGAAAAGATTTTGGTTTCAAAAAAGTAGAAAATTTTCATGAAGTTTTTCGGCTTCAAAAAAGTCTAAAATTTTCATGAAAAGATTTCGGCTTAAAAAAAGTTGAAAATGTTCATGAAAAGATTTCGGCTTCAAAAAAGTTGAAAATTTACATGAAAAGATTTCGGCTTCAAAAAACTCAAAAATTTTCATGAAGTATTTCGGCTTCAAAAAAGTCAACGATTTTCATGAAAAGATTTCTGCTTCAAAAAAGTTGAAAATTTTCATGAAAAGATTACTGCTTCAAAAAAGTTGAAAATTTTCATGAAAAGATTACTGCTTCAAAAAAGTTGAAAATTTTCATGAAGTATTTCGGCTTCAAAAAAATCAAAGATTTTCATGAAAAGATTTCAGCTTCAAAAAAGTTGAAAATTTACATGAAAAGATTTCGGCTTCAAAAAAGTTGACCATTATCATGAAAAGATTTCGGGTTCAAAAAAGTTGAAAATTTTCATGAACTATTTCGGCATCAAAAAAGTTGAAAATTTTCATGAAAAGATTGAGGTTTCAAAAAAGTTGAAAATTTTCATGAAGTATTTCGGCTTCAAAAAAAGTCTAAAATTTTCATGAACTGTTTCGGCTTCAAAAAGTTGAAAATTTTCATGAAAAGATTTCGGCTTCAAAAAAGTTGACCATTTTCATGAAAAGATTTCGGCTTCAAAAAAGTTGAAAATTTTCATGAAAAGATTTTGGTTTCAAAAAGTTGAAAATTTTCATGAAGTATTTCAGCATCAAAAAAATGGAACATTTTCATGAAAAGATTTCGGCTTCAAAAAAGTTAAAAATTTTCATGTTAAGATTTAGGTTTCAAAAAAGTTGAAAATTTTCATGAAGTTTTTCGGCTTCAAAAAAGTCTAAAATTTTCATGAACTATTTCGGCTTCAAAAAGTTGAAAATTTTCATGAAAAGATTTCGGCTTCAAAAAAGTTGACCATTTTCATGAAAAGATTTCGGCTTCAAAAAAGTTGAACATTTGCATGAAAAGATTTCGACTTCAAAAATGTTGAAAATTTTCATGAAGTATTTCGGCTTCAAAAAAATGGATCATTTTCATGAAAAGATTTCGGCTTCAAAAAAGTTGACCATTTTCATGAAAAGATTTCGGCTTCAAAAAAGTTGAAAATTTTCATGAAAAGATTTCGGCTTCAAAAAGTTGAAAATTTTCATGAAGTATTTCGGCTTCAAAAAAATGGAACATTTTCATGAAAAGATTTCGGCTTCAAAAAAGTTGACCATTTTCATGAAAAGATTTCGGCTTCAAAAAAGTTGAACATTTTCATGAAAAGATTTCGGCTTCAAAAAAGTTGAAAATTTTCATGAAGTATTTCGGCTTCAAAAAAATGGAACATTTTCATGAAAAGATTTCGGCTTCAAAAAAGTTGAAAATTTTCATGAAGTATTTCGGCTTCAAAAAAATGGAACATTTTCATGAAAAGATTTCGGCTTCAAAAAAGTTGAACATTTTCATGAAAAGATTTCGGCTTCAAAAAGTTGAAAATTTTCATGAAAAGATTTCGGCTTCAAAAAGTTGACCAATTTCATGAAAAGATTTCGGCTTCAAAAAAGTTGAAAATTTTCATGAAAAGATTTCGGTTTCAAAAAGTTGAAAATTTTCATGAAAAGAATTTGGTTTCAAAAAGTTGAAAATTTTCATGAAAAGATTTCGGCTTCAAAAAAGTTGAACATTTTCATGAAAAGATTTCGGCTTCAAAAAACTTGAACATTTTCATGAAAAGATTTCGGCTTCAAAAAGTTGAAAATTTTCATGAAAAGATTTCGGCTTCAAAAAGTTGACCAATTTCATGAAAAGATTTCGGCTTCAAAAAAGTTGATAATTTTAATGAAAACATTTCGGTTTCAAAAAGTTGAAAATTTCCATGAAAAGATCTCGGCTTCAAAAAAGTTGAACATTTTCATGAAAAGATTTCGGCTTCAAAAAAGTTGAAAATTTTCATGAAAAGACTTTGGTTTCAAAAAGTTGAAAATTTTCATGAAAAGATTTCGGCTTCAAAAAAGTCTAAGATTTTCATGAAAAGATTTCTGCTTCAAAAAAGTTAAAAAAATTTCATGAAAAGATTTCGGCTTCAAAAAGTTGAAAATTTTCATGAAAACATTTCGGCTTCAAAAAAGTTGAAAATTTTCATGAAAAGATTTCGGCTTCAAAAAGTTGAAAATTTTCATGAAAAGATTTCGGCTTCAAAAAAGTTGACCATTTTCATGAAAAGATTTCGGCTTCAAAAAAGTTGAACATTTGCATGAAAAGATTTCGACTTCAAAAAAGTTGAAAATTTTCATGAAGTATTTCGGCTTCAAAAAAATGGATCATTTTCATGAAAAGATTTCGGCTTCAAAAAGTTGAAAATTTTCATGAAAAGATTTCGGCTTAAAAAAAGTTGAAAATTTACATGAAAAGATTTCGGCTTCAAAAAACTTGAAAATTTTCATGAAAAGATCTCGGCTTCAAAAAAGTTGAACATTTTCATGAAAAGATTTCTGCTTCAAAAAAGTTGAAAATTTTCATGAAAAGATTTCAGCTTCAAAAAAGTTGACCGTTTTCATGAAAAGATTTCTGCTTCAAAAAAGTTAAAAATTTACATGAAAAGATTTTGGTTTCAAAAAAGTTGAAAATTTTCATGAAGTATTTCGGCTTCAAAAAAATGGATCATTTTCATGAAAAGATTTCGGCTTCAAAAAAGTTGAACATTTTCATGAAAAGATTTCGGCTTCAAAAAACTTGAACATTTTCATGAAAAGATTTCGGCTTCAAAAATCTTGAACATTTTCATGAAAAGATTTCTGCTTCAAAAAAGTTGAAAATTTTCATGAAAAGATCTCGGCTTCAAAAAAGTTGAACATTTTCATGAAAAGATTTCTGCTTCAAAAAAGTTGACCATTTTCATGAAAAGATTTCGGCTTCAAAAAAGTTGAAGATTTTCATGAAAAGATTTCGGCTTCAAAAAGTTGAAAATTTTCATGAAAAGATTTCGGCTTCAAAAAGTTGACCAATTTCATGAAAAGATTTCGGCTTCAAAAAAGTTGAAGATTTTCATGAAAAGATTTCGGCTTCAAAAAGTTGAAAATTTTCATGAAAAGATTTCGGCTTCAAAAAGTTGACCAATTTCATGAAAAGATTTCGGCTTCAAAAAAGTTGAACATTTTCATGAAAAGATTTCGGCTTCAAAAAAGTTGAAAATTTTCATGAAAAGATTTCGGCTTCAAAAAAGTTGAAAATTTTCATGAAAAGATTTCTGCTTCAAAAAAGTTAAAAAAATTTCATGAAAAGATTTCGGCTTCAAAAAGTTGAAAATTTTCATGAAAACATTTCGGCTTCAAAAAAGTTGAAAATTTTCATGAAAAGATTTCGGCTTCAAAAAGTTGAAAATTTTCATGAAAACATTTCGGCTTCAAAAAAGTTGACCATTTTCATGAAAAGATTTCGGCTTCAAAAAAGTTGAACATTTGCATGAAAAGATTTCGACTTCAAAAAAGTTGAAAATTTTCATGAAGTATTTCGGCTTCAAAAAAATGGATCATTTTCATGAAAAGATTTCGGCTTCAAAAAAGTTGACCATTTTCATGAAAAGATTTCGGCTTCAAAAAAGTTGAAAATTTTCATGAAAAGATTTCGGCTTCAAAAAGTTGAAAATTTTCATGAAGTATTTCGGCTTCAAAAAAATGGAACATTTTCATGAAAAGATTTCGGCTTCAAAAAAGTTGACCATTTTCATGAAAAGATTTCGGCTTCAAAAAAGTTGAACATTTTCATGAAAAGATTTCGGCTTCAAAAAAGTTGAAAATTTTCATGAAGTATTTCGGCTTCAAAAAAATGGAACATTTTCATGAAAAGATTTCGGCTTCAAAAAAGTTGAAAATTTTCATGAAGTATTTCGGCTTCAAAAAAATGGAACATTTTCATGAAAAGATTTCGGCTTCAAAAAAGTTGAACATTTTCATGAAAAGATTTCGGCTTCAAAAAAGTTGAAAATTTTCATGAAAAGATTTCGGCTTCAAAAAGTTGAAAATTTTCATGAAAAGATTTCGGCTTCAAAAAGTTGACCAATTTCATGAAAAGATTTCGGCTTCAAAAAAGTTGAAAATTTTCATGAAAAGATTTCGGTTTCAAAAAGTTGAAAATTTTCATGAAAAGAATTTGGTTTCAAAAAGTTGAAAATTTTCATGAAAAGATTTCGGCTTCAAAAAAGTTGAACATTTTCATGAAAAGATTTCGGCTTCAAAAAAGTTGAAAATTTTCATGAAAAGATTTCGGTTTCAAAAAGTTGAAAATTTCCATGAAAAGATCTCGGCTTCAAAAAAGTTGAACATTTTCATGAAAAGATTTCGGCTTCAAAAAAGTTGAAAATTTTCATGAAAAGATTTCGGCTTCAAAAAAGTCTAAGATTTTCATGAAAAGATTTCTGCTTCAAAAAAGTTAAAAAAATTTCATGAAAAGATTTCGGCTTCAAAAAGTTGAAAATTTTCATGAAAACATTTCGGCTTCAAAAAAGTTGAAAATTTTCATGAAAAGATTTCGGCTTCAAAAAGTTGAAAATTTTCATGAAAAGATTTCGGCTTCAAAAAAGTTGACCATTTTCATGAAAAGATTTCGGCTTCAAAAAAGTTGAACATTTGCATGAAAAGATTTCGACTTCAAAAAAGTTGAAAATTTTCATGAAGTATTTCGGATTCAAAAAAATGGATCATTTTCATGAAAAGATTTCGGCTTCAAAAAAGTTGAACATTTTCATGAAAAGATTTCGGCTTCAAAAAACTTGAACATTTTCATGAAAAGATTTCGGCTTCAAAAATCTTGAACATTTTCATGAAAAGATTTCTGCTTCAAAAAAGTTGAAAATTTTCATGAAAAGAATTTTGGTTTCAAAAAGTTGAAAATTTACATGAAAAGATTTCGGCTTCAAAAAAGTAGAACATTTTCATGAAAAGATTTCTGCTTCAAAAAAGTTGACCATTTTCATGAAAAGATTTCGGCTTCAAAAAAGTTGAAGATTTTCATGAAAAGATTTCGGCTTCAAAAAGTTGAAAATTTTCATGAAAAGATTTCGGCTTCAAAAAGTTGACCAATTTCATGAAAAGATTTCGGCTTCAAAAAAGTTGAAGATTTTCATGAAAAGATTTCGGCTTCAAAAAGTTGAAAATTTTCATGAAAAGATTTCGGCTTCAAAAAGTTGACCAATTTCATGAAAAGATTTCGGCTTCAAAAAAGTTGAACATTTTCATGAAAAGATTTCGGCTTCAAAAAAGTTGAAAATTTTCATGAAAAGATTTCGGCTTCAAAAAAGTTGAAAATTTTCATGAAAAGATTTCTGCTTCAAAAAAGTTAAAAAAATTTCATGAAAAGATTTCGGCTTCAAAAAGTTGAAAATTTTCATGAAAAGATTTCGGCTTCAAAAAAGTTGAAAATTTTCATGAAAAGATTTCGGCTTCAAAAAGTTGAAAATTTTCATGAAAACATTTCGGCTTCAAAAAAGTTGACCATTTTCATGAAAAGATTTCGGCTTCAAAAAAGTTGAACATTTGCATGAAAAGATTTCGACTTCAAAAAAGTTGAAAATTTTCATGAAGTATTTCGGCTTCAAAAAAATGGATCATTTTCATGAAAAGATTTCGGCTTCAAAAAAGTTGACCATTTTCATGAAAAGATTTCGGCTTCAAAAAAGTTGAAAATTTTCATGAAAAGATTTCGGCTTCAAAAAGTTGAAAATTTTCATGAAGTATTTCGGCTTCAAAAAAATGGAACATTTTCATGAAAAGATTTCGGCTTCAAAAAAGTTGACCATTTTCATGAAAAGATTTCGGCTTCAAAAAAGTTGAACATTTTCATGAAAAGATTTCGGCTTCAAAAAAGTTGAAAATTTTCATGAAGTATTTCGGCTTCAAAAAAATGGAACATTTTCATGAAAAGATTTCGGCTTCAAAAAAGTTGAAAATTTTCATGAAGTATTTCGGCTTCAAAAAAATGGAACATTTTCATGAAAAGATTTCGGCTTCAAAAAAGTTGAACATTTTCATGAAAAGATTTCGGCTTCAAAAAAGTTGAAAATTTTCATGAAAAGATTTCGGCTTCAAAAAGTTGAAAATTTTCATGAAAAGATTTCGGCTTCAAAAAGTTGACCAATTTCATGAAAAGATTTCGGCTTCAAAAAAGTTGAAAATTTTCATGAAAAGATTTCGGTTTCAAAAAGTTGAAAATTTTCATGAAAAGAATTTGGTTTCAAAAAGTTGAAAATTTTCATGAAAAGATTTCGGCTTCAAAAAAGTTGAACATTTTCATGAAAAGATTTCGGCTTCAAAAAAGTTGAAAATTTTCATGAAAAGATTTCGGTTTCAAAAAGTTGAAAATTTCCATGAAAAGATCTCGGCTTCAAAAAAGTTGAACATTTTCATGAAAAGATTTCGGCTTCAAAAAAGTTGAAAATTTTCATGAAAAGATTTCGGCTTCAAAAAAGTCTAAGATTTTCATGAAAAGATTTCTGCTTCAAAAAAGTTAAAAAAATTTCATGAAAAGATTTCGGCTTCAAAAAGTTGAAAATTTTCATGAAAACATTTCGGCTTCAAAAAAGTTGAAAATTTTCATGAAAAGATTTCGGCTTCAAAAAGTTGAAAATTTTCATGAAAAGATTTCGGCTTCAAAAAAGTTGACCATTTTCATGAAAAGATTTCGGCTTCAAAAAAGTTGAACATTTACATGAAAAGATTTTGGTTTCAAAAAAGTTGAAAATTTTCATGAAGTATTTCGGCTTCAAAAAAATGGATCATTTTCATGAAAAGATTTCGGCTTCAAAAAAGTTGAACATTTTCATGAAAAGATTTCGGCTTCAAAAAACTTGAACATTTTCATGAAAAGATTTCGGCTTCAAAAATCTTGAACATTTTCATGAAAAGATTTCTGCTTCAAAAAAGTTGAAAATTTTCATGAAAAGATCTCGGCTTCAAAAAAGTTGAAGATTTTCATGAAAAGATTTCGGCTTCAAAAAGTTGACCAATTTCATGAAAAGATTTCGGCTTCAAAAAAGTTGAAGATTTTCATGAAAAGATTTCGGCTTCAAAAAGTTGAAAATTTTCATGAAAAGATTTCGGCTTCAAAAAGTTGACCAATTTCATGAAAAGATTTCGGCTTCAAAAAAGTTGAAGATTTTCATGAAAAGATTTCGGCTTCAAAAAGTTGAAAATTTTCATGAAAAGATTTCGGCTTCAAAAAGTTGACCAATTTCATGAAAAGATTTCGGCTTCAAAAAAGTTGAACATTTTCATGAAAAGATTTCGGCTTCAAAAAAGTTGAAAATTTTCATGAAAAGACTTTGGTTTCAAAAAGTTGAAAATTTTCATGAAAAGATTTCGGCTTCAAAAAAGTCTAAGATTTTCATGAAAAGATTTCTGCTTCAAAAAAGTTAAAAAAATTTCATGAAAAGATTTCGGCTTCAAAAAGTTGAAAATTTTCATGAAAACATTTCGGCTTCAAAAAAGTTGAAAATTTTCATGAAAAGATTTCGGCTTCAAAAAGTTGAAAATTTTCATGAAAACATTTCGGCTTCAAAAAAGTTGACCATTTTCATGAAAAGATTTCGGCTTCAAAAAAGTTGAACATTTGCATGAAAAGATTTCGACTTCAAAAAAGTTGAAAATTTTCATGAAGTATTTCGGCTTCAAAAAAATGGATCATTTTCATGAAAAGATTTCGGCTTCAAAAAAGTTGAACATTTTCATGAAAAGATTTCTGTTTCAAAAAAGTTGACCATTTTCATGAAAAGATTTCGGCTTCAAAAAAGTTGAAAATTTTCATGAAAAGATTTCGACTTCAAAAAAGTTGAAGATTTTCATGAAAAGATTTCTGTTTCAAAAAAGTTGACCATTTTCATGAAAAGATTTCGGCTTCAAAAAAGTTGAAAATTTTCATGAAAACATTTCGGCTTCAAAAAGTTGAAAATTTTCATGAAAACATTTCGGCTTCAAAAAGTTGAAAATTTTCATGAAAACATTTCGGCTTCAAAAAAGTTGAAAATTTTCATGAAAAGATTTCGGCTTCAAAAAGTTGAAAATTTTCATGAAAAGATTTCGGCTTCAAAAAAGTTGACCATTTTCATGAAAAGATTTCGGCTTCAAAAAAGTTGAACATTTGCATGAAAAGATTTCGACTTCAAAAAAGTTGAAAATTTTCATGAAGTATTTCGGCTTCAAAAAAATGGATCATTTTCATGAAAAGATTTCGGCTTCAAAAAAGTTGAACATTTTCATGAAAAGATTTCTGTTTCAAAAAAGTTGACCATTTTCATGAAAAGATTTCGGCTTCAAAAAAGTTGAAAATTTTCATGAAAAGATTTCGACTTCAAAAAAGTTGAAGATTTTCATGAAAAGATTTCTGCTTCAAAAAAGTTGAAAATTTTCATGAAAAGATTTCGGCTTCAAAAAAGTCTAAGATTTTCATGAAAAGATTTCTGCTTCAAAAAAGTTGAAAATTTTCATGAAAAGATTTCGGCTTCAAAAAGTTTAAAATTTTCATGAAAAGATTTCGGCTTCAAAAAAGTTGAAAATTTTCATGAAAAGATTTCGGCTTCAAAAAGTTGAAAATATCCATGAAAAGATCTCGGCTTCAAAAAAGTTGAACATTTTCATGAAAAGATTTCGGCTTCAAAAAAGTTGAACATTTTCATGAAAAGATTTCGGTTTCAAAAAGTTGAACATTTTCATGAAAAGATTTCGGCTTCAAAAAAGTTGAAAATTTTCATGAAGTATTTCGGCTTCAAAAAAATGGAACATTTTCATGAAAAGATTTCGGCTTCAAAAAAGTTGAAAATTTTCATGAAAAGATTTTGGGTAAAAAAAAGTTGAAAATTTACATGAAAAGATTTCGACTTCAAAAAAGTTGAAAATTTTCATGAAGTATTTCGGCTTCAAAAAAATGGAACATTTTCATGAAAAGATTTCGGCTTCAAAAAAGTTGAACATTTTCATGAAAAGATTTCGGCTTCAAAAAAGTTGAAAATTTTCATGAAAAGATTTCGGTTTCAAAAAGTTGAAAATTTTCATGACAAGATCTCGGTTTCAAAAAAGTTGAACATTTTCATGAAAAGATATCTGTTTCAAAAAATTTGACCATTTTCATGAAAAGATTTCGGCTTCAAAAAAGTTGAAAATTTTCATGAAAAGATTTCGACTTCAAAAAAGTTGAAGATTTTCATGAAAAGATTTCTGCTTCAAAAAAGTTGAACATTTTCATGAAAAGATTTCTGTTTCAAAAAAGTTGACCATTTTCATGAAAAGATTTCGGCTTCAAAAAAGTTGAAAATTTTCATGAAAAGATTTCGGCTTCAAAAAGTTGAAAATTTTCATGAAAACATTTCGGCTTCAAAAAGTTGAAAATTTTCATGAAAACATTTCGGCTTCAAAAAAGTTGAAAATTTTCATGAAAAGATTTCGGCTTCAAAAAGTTGAAAATTTTCATGAAAAGATTTCGGCTTCAAAAAAGTTGACCATTTTCATGAAAAGATTTCGGCTTCAAAAAAGTTGACCATTTTCATGAAAAGATTTCGGCTTCAAAAAAGTTGAACATTTGCATGAAAAGATTTCGACTTCAAAAAAGTTGAAAATTTTCATGAAGTATTTCGGCTTCAAAAAAATGGATCATTTTCATGAAAAGATTTCGGCTTCAAAAAAGTTGAACATTTTCATGAAAAGATTTCTGTTTCAAAAAAGTTGACCATTTTCATGAAAAGATTTCGGCTTCAAAAAAGTTGAAGATTTTCATGAAAAGATTTCGACTTCAAAAAGTTGAAAATTTTCATGAAAAGATTTCGGCTTCAAAAAGTTGACCAATTTCATGAAAAGATTTCGGCTTCAAAAAAGTTGAAAATTTTCATGAAAAGATTTCGGTTTCAAAAAGTTGAAAATTTACATGAAAAGATTTCGACTTCAAAAAAGTTGAAAATTTTCATGAAGTATTTCGGCTTCAAAAAAATGGAACATTTTCATGAAAAGATTTCGGCTTCAAAAAAGTTGAACATTTTCATGAAAAGATTTCGGCTTCAAAAAACTTGAACATTTTCATGAAAAGATTTCGGCTTCAAAAATCTTGAACATTTTCATGAAAAGATTTCTGCTTCAAAAAAGTTGAAAATTTTCATGAAAAGATCTCGGCTTCAAAAAAGTTGAACATTTTCATGAAAAGATTTCTGCTTCAAAAAAGTTGACCATTTTCATGAAAAGATTTCGGCTTCAAAAAAGTTGAAGATTTTCATGAAAAGATTTCGGCTTCAAAAAGTTGAAAATTTTCATGAAAAGATTTCGGCTTCAAAAAGTTGACCAATTTCATGAAAAGATTTCGGCTTCAAAAAAGTTGAAGATTTTCATGAAAAGATTTCGGCTTCAAAAAGTTGAAAATTTTCATGAAAAGATTTCGGCTTCAAAAAGTTGACCAATTTCATGAAAAGATTTCGGCTTCAAAAAAGTTGAACATTTTCATGAAAAGATTTCGGCTTCAAAAAAGTTGAAAATTTTCATGAAAAGATTTCGGCTTCAAAAAAGTTGAAAATTTTCATGAAAAGATTTCTGCTTCAAAAAAGTTAAAAAAATTTCATGAAAAGATTTCGGCTTCAAAAAGTTGAAAATTTTCATGAAAACATTTCGGCTTCAAAAAAGTTGAAAATTTTCATGAAAAGATTTCGGCTTCAAAAAGTTGAAAATTTTCATGAAAACATTTCGGCTTCAAAAAAGTTGACCATTTTCATGAAAAGATTTCGGCTTCAAAAAAGTTGAACATTTGCATGAAAAGATTTCGACTTCAAAAAAGTTGAAAATTTTCATGAAGTATTTCGGCTTCAAAAAAATGGATCATTTTCATGAAAAGATTTCGGCTTCAAAAAAGTTGACCATTTTCATGAAAAGATTTCGGCTTCAAAAAAGTTGAAAATTTTCATGAAAAGATTTCGGCTTCAAAAAGTTGAAAATTTTCATGAAGTATTTCGGCTTCAAAAAAATGGAACATTTTCATGAAAAGATTTCGGCTTCAAAAAAGTTGACCATTTTCATGAAAAGATTTCGGCTTCAAAAAAGTTGAACATTTTCATGAAAAGATTTCGGCTTCAAAAAAGTTGAAAATTTTCATGAAGTATTTCGGCTTCAAAAAAATGGAACATTTTCATGAAAAGATTTCGGCTTCAAAAAAGTTGAAAATTTTCATGAAGTATTTCGGCTTCAAAAAAATGGAACATTTTCATGAAAAGATTTCGGCTTCAAAAAAGTTGAACATTTTCATGAAAAGATTTCGGCTTCAAAAAAGTTGAAAATTTTCATGAAAAGATTTCGGCTTCAAAAAGTTGACCAATTTCATGAAAAGATTTCGGCTTCAAAAAAGTTGAAAATTTTCATGAAAAGATTTCGGTTTCAAAAAGTTGAAAATTTTCATGAAAAGAATTTGGTTTCAAAAAGTTGAAAATTTTCATGAAAAGATTTCGGCTTCAAAAAAGTTGAACATTTTCATGAAAAGATTTCGGCTTCAAAAAAGTTGAAAATTTTCATGAAAAGATTTCGGTTTCAAAAAGTTGAAAATTTCCATGAAAAGATCTCGGCTTCAAAAAAGTTGAACATTTTCATGAAAAGATTTCGGCTTCAAAAAAGTTGAAAATTTTCATGAAAAGATTTCGGCTTCAAAAAAGTCTAAGATTTTCATGAAAAGATTTCTGCTTCAAAAAAGTTAAAAAAATTTCATGAAAAGATTTCGGCTTCAAAAAGTTGAAAATTTTCATGAAAACATTTCGGCTTCAAAAAAGTTGAAAATTTTCATGAAAAGATTTCGGCTTCAAAAAGTTGAAAATTTTCATGAAAAGATTTCGGCTTCAAAAAAGTTGACCATTTTCATGAAAAGATTTCGGCTTCAAAAAAGTTGAACATTTGCATGAAAAGATTTCGACTTCAAAAAAGTTGAAAATTTTCATGAAGTATTTCGGATTCAAAAAAATGGATCATTTTCATGAAAAGATTTCGGCTTCAAAAAAGTTGAACATTTTCATGAAAAGATTTCGGCTTCAAAAAACTTGAACATTTTCATGAAAAGATTTCGGCTTCAAAAATCTTGAACATTTTCATGAAAAGATTTCTGCTTCAAAAAAGTTGAAAATTTTCATGAAAAGAATTTTGGTTTCAAAAAGTTGAAAATTTACATGAAAAGATTTCGGCTTCAAAAAAGTAGAACATTTTCATGAAAAGATTTCGGCTTCAAAAAAGTTGAAAATTTTCATGAAGTATTTCGGCTTCAAAAAAATGGAACATTTTCATGAAAAGATTTCGACTTCAAAAAATTTAAGATTTTCATGAAAAGATTTCTGCTTCAAAAAAGTTGAAAATTTTCATGAAAAGATTTCGGCTTCAAAAAGTTGAAAATTTTCATGAAAAGATTTCGGCTTCAAAAAGTTGAAAATTTTCATGAAAAGATTTCGACTTCAAAAAAGTTGAAAATTTACATGAAAAGATTTCGACTTCAAAAAAGTCTAAGATTTTCATGAAAAGATTTCTGCTTCAAAAAAGTTGAAAATTTTCATGAACTATTTCGGCTTAAAAAAAGTTGAAAATTTACATGAAAAGATTTCGGCTTCAAAAAACTTGAAAATTTTCATGAAAAGATCTCGGCTTCAAAAAAGTTGAACATTTTCATGAAAAGATTTCTGCTTCAAAAAAGTTGAAAATTTTCATGAAAAGATTTCAGCTTCAAAAAAGTTGACCGTTTTCATGAAAAGATTTCTGCTTCAAAAAAGTTAAAAATTTACATGAAAAGATTTTGGTTTCAAAAAAGTTGAAAATTTTCATGAAGTATTTCGGCTTCAAAAAAATGGATCATTTTCATGAAAAGATTTCGGCTTCAAAAAAGTTGAACATTTTCATGAAAAGATTTCGGCTTCAAAAAACTTGAACATTTTCATGAAAAGATTTCGGCTTCAAAAATCTTGAACATTTTCATGAAAAGATTTCTGCTTCAAAAAAGTTGAAAATTTTCATGAAAAGATCTCGGCTTCAAAAAAGTTGAAGATTTTCATGAAAAGATTTCGGCTTCAAAAAGTTGACCAATTTCATGAAAAGATTTCGGCTTCAAAAAAGTTGAAGATTTTCATGAAAAGATTTCGGCTTCAAAAAGTTGAAAATTTTCATGAAAAGATTTCGGCTTCAAAAAGTTGACCAATTTCATGAAAAGATTTCGGCTTCAAAAAAGTTGAAGATTTTCATGAAAAGATTTCGGCTTCAAAAAGTTGAAAATTTTCATGAAAAGATTTCGGCTTCAAAAAGTTGACCAATTTCATGAAAAGATTTCGGCTTCAAAAAAGTTGAAGATTTTCATGAAAAGATTTCGGCTTCAAAAAGTTGAAAATTTTCATGAAAAGATTTCGGCTTCAAAAAGTTGACCAATTTCATGAAAAGATTTCGGCTTCAAAAAAGTTGAACATTTTCATGAAAAGATTTCGGCTTCAAAAAAGTTGAAAATTTTCATGAAAAGACTTTGGTTTCAAAAAGTTGAAAATTTTCATGAAAAGATTTCGGCTTCAAAAAAGTCTAAGATTTTCATGAAAAGATTTCTGCTTCAAAAAAGTTAAAAAAATTTCATGAAAAGATTTCGGCTTCAAAAAGTTGAAAATTTTCATGAAAACATTTCGGCTTCAAAAAAGTTGAAAATTTTCATGAAAAGATTTCGGCTTCAAAAAGTTGAAAATTTTCATGAAAACATTTCGGCTTCAAAAAAGTTGACCATTTTCATGAAAACATTTCGGCTTCAAAAAAGTTGAACATTTGCATGAAAAGATTTCGACTTCAAAAAAGTTGAAAATTTTCATGAAGTATTTCGGCTTCAAAAAAATGGATCATTTTCATGAAAAGATTTCGGCTTCAAAAAAGTTGAACATTTTCATGAAAAGATTTCTGTTTCAAAAAAGTTGACCATTTTCATGAAAAGATTTCGGCTTCAAAAAAGTTGAAAATTTTCATGAAAAGATTTCGACTTCAAAAAAGTTGAAGATTTTCATGAAAAGATTTCTGTTTCAAAAAAGTTGACCATTTTCATGAAAAGATTTCGGCTTCAAAAAAGTTGAAAATTTTCATGAAAACATTTCGGCTTCAAAAAGTTGAAAATTTTCATGAAAACATTTCGGCTTCAAAAAGTTGAAAATTTTCATGAAAACATTTCGGCTTCAAAAAAGTTGAAAATTTTCATGAAAAGATTTCGGCTTCAAAAAGTTGAAAATTTTCATGAAAAGATTTCGGCTTCAAAAAAGTTGACCATTTTCATGAAAAGATTTCGGCTTCAAAAAAGTTGAACATTTGCATGAAAAGATTTCGACTTCAAAAAAGTTGAAAATTTTCATGAAGTATTTCGGCTTCAAAAAAATGGATCATTTTCATGAATAGATTTCGGCTTCAAAAAAGTTGAACATTTTCATGAAAAGATTTCTGTTTCAAAAAAGTTGACCATTTTCATGAAAAGATTTCGGCTTCAAAAAAGTTGAAAATTTTCATGAAAAGATTTCGACTTCAAAAAAGTTGAAGATTTTCATGAAAAGATTTCTGCTTCAAAAAAGTTGAAAATTTTCATGAAAAGATTTCGGCTTCAAAAAAGTCTAAGATTTTCATGAAAAGATTTCTGCTTCAAAAAAGTTGAAAATTTTCATGAAAAGATTTCGGCTTCAAAAAGTTTAAAATTTTCATGAAAAGATTTCGGCTTCAAAAAAGTTGAAAATTTTCATGAAAAGATTTCGGCTTCAAAAAGTTGAAAATATCCATGAAAAGATCTCGGCTTCAAAAAAGTTGAACATTTTCATGAAAAGATTTCGGCTTCAAAAAAGTTGAACATTTTCATGAAAAGATTTCGGTTTCAAAAAGTTGAACATTTTCATGAAAAGATTTCGGCTTCAAAAAAGTTGAAAATTTTCATGAAGTATTTCGGCTTCAAAAAAATGGAACATTTTCATGAAAAGATTTCGGCTTCAAAAAAGTTGAAAATTTTCATGAAAAGATTTTGGGTAAAAAAAAGTTGAAAATTTACATGAAAAGATTTCGACTTCAAAAAAGTTGAAAATTTTCATGAATTATTTCGGCTTCAAAAAAATGGAACATTTTCATGAAAAGATTTCGGCTTCAAAAAAGTTGAACATTTTCATGAAAAGATTTCGGCTTCAAAAAAGTTGAAAATTTTCATGAAAAGATTTCGGTTTCAAAAAGTTGAAAATTTTCATGACAAGATCTCGGTTTCAAAAAAGTTGAACATTTTCATGAAAAGATATCTGTTTCAAAAAATTTGACCATTTTCATGAAAAGATTTCGGCTTCAAAAAAGTTGAAAATTTTCATGAAAAGATTTCGACTTCAAAAAAGTTGAAGATTTTCATGAAAAGATTTCTGCTTCAAAAAAGTTGAACATTTTCATGAAAAGATTTCTGTTTCAAAAAAGTTGACCATTTTCATGAAAAGATTTCGGCTTCAAAAAAGTTGAAAATTTTCATGAAAAGATTTCGGCTTCAAAAAGTTGAAAATTTTCATGAAAACATTTCGGCTTCAAAAAGTTGAAAATTTTCATGAAAACATTTCGGCTTCAAAAAAGTTGAAAATTTTCATGAAAAGATTTCGGCTTCAAAAAGTTGAAAATTTTCATGAAAAGATTTCGGCTTCAAAAAAGTTGACCATTTTCATGAAAAGATTTCGGCTTCAAAAAAGTTGACCATTTTCATGAAAAGATTTCGGCTTCAAAAAAGTTGAACATTTGCATGAAAAGATTTCGACTTCAAAAAAGTTGAAAATTTTCATGAAGTATTTCGGCTTCAAAAAAATGGATCATTTTCATGAAAAGATTTCGGCTTCAAAAAAGTTGAACATTTTCATGAAAAGATTTCTGTTTCAAAAAAGTTGACCATTTTCATGAAAAGATTTCGGCTTCAAAAAAGTTGAAGATTTTCATGAAAAGATTTCGACTTCAAAAAGTTGAAAATTTTCATGAAAAGATTTCGGCTTCAAAAAGTTGACCAATTTCATGAAAAGATTTCGGCTTCAAAAAAGTTGAAAATTTTCATGAAAAGATTTCGGTTTCAAAAAGTTGAAAATTTACATGAAAAGATTTCGACTTCAAAAAAGTTGAAAATTTTCATGAAGTATTTCGGCTTCAAAAAAATGGAACATTTTCATGAAAAGATTTCGGCTTCAAAAAAGTTGAACATTTTCATGAAAAGATTTCGACTTCAAAAAAGTTGAAAATTTTCATGAAGTATTTCGGCTTCAAAAAAATGGATCATTTTCATGAAAAGATTTCGGCTTCAAAAAAGTTGAACATTTTCATGAAAAGATTTCTGTTTCAAAAAAGTTGACCATTTTCATGAAAAGATTTCGGCTTCAAAAAAGTTGAAAATTTTCATGAAAAGATTTCGACTTCAAAAAAGTTGAAGATTTTCATGAAAAGATTTCTGCTTCAAAAAAGTTGAAAATTTTCATGAAAAGATTTCGGCTTCAAAAAAGTCTAAGATTTTCATGAAAAGATTTCTGCTTCAAAAAAGTTGAAAATTTTCATGAAAAGATTTCGGCTTCAAAAAGTTTAAAATTTTCATGAAAAGATTTCGGCTTCAAAAAAGTTGAAAATTTTCATGAAAAGATTTCGGCTTCAAAAAGTTGAAAATTTCCATGAAAAGATCTCGGCTTCAAAAAAGTTGAACATTTTCATGAAAAGATTTCGGCTTCAAAAAAGTTGAAAATTTTCATGAAAAGATTTCGGTTTCAAAAAGTTGAAAATTTTCATGAAAAGATTTCGGCTTCAAAAAAGTTGAAAATTTTCATGAAGTATTTCGGCTTCAAAAAAATGGAACATTTTCATGAAAAGATTTCGGCTTCAAAAAAGTTTAAAATTTTCATGAAAAGATTTTGGGTTCAAAAAAGTTGAAAATTTACATGAAAAGATTTCGACTTCAAAAAAGTTGAAAATTTTCATGAAGTATTTCGGCTTCAAAAAAATGGAACATTTTCATGAAAAGATTTCGGCTTCAAAAAAGTTGAACATTTTCATGAAAAGATTTCGGCTTCAAAAAAGTTGAAAATTTTCATGAAAAGATTTCGGTTTCAAAAAGTTGAAAATTTTTATGAAAAGTTCTCGGTTTCAAAAAAGTTGAACATTTTCATGAAAAGATATCTGTTTCAAAAAATTTGACCATTTTCATGAAAAGATTTCGGCTTCAAAAAAGTTGAAAATTTTCATGAAAAGATTTCGACTTCAAAAAAGTTGAAGATTTTCATGAAAAGATTTCTGCTTCAAAAAAGTTGAACATTTTCATGAAAAGATTTCTGTTTTAAAAAAAGTTGACCATTTTCATGAAAAGATTTCGGCTTCAAAAAAGTTGAAAATTTTCATGAAAAGATTTCGACTTCAAAAAAGTTGAAGATTTTCATGAAAAGATTTCGGCTTCAAAAAGTTGAAAATTTTCATGAAAAGATTTCGGCTTCAAAAAGTTGACCAATTTCATGAAAAGATTTCGGCTTCAAAAAAGTTGAAAATTTTCATGAAAAGATTTCGGTTTCAAAAAGTTGAAAATTTCCATGAAAAGATCTCGGCTTCAAAAAAGTTGAACATTTTCATGAAAAGATTTCGGCTTCAAAAAAGTTGAAAATTTTCATGAAAAGACTTTGGTTTCAAAAAGTTGAAAATTTTCATGAAGTATTTCTGCTTCAAAAAAGTTAAAAAAATTTCATGAAAAGATTTCGGCTTCAAAAAGTTGAAAATTTTCATGAAAACATTTCGGCTTCAAAAAAGTCTAAGATTTTCATGAAAAGATTTCGGCTTCAAAAAGTTGAAAATTTTCATGAAAACATTTCGGCTTCAAAAAAGTTGACCATTTTCATGAAAAGATTTCGGCTTCAAAAAAGTTGAACATTTGCATGAAAAGATTTCGACTTCAAAAAAGTTGAAAATTTTCATGAAGTATTTCGGCTTCAAAAAAATGGATCATTTTCATGAAAAGATTTCGGCTTCAAAAAAGTTGAAAATTTTCATGAAAATATTTCGACTTCAAAAAAGTTGAAGATTTTCATGAAAAGATTTCTGCTTCAAAAAAGTTGAAAATTTTCATGAAAAGATTTCGGCTTCAAAAAGTTGAAAATTTCCATGAAAAGATCTCGGCTTCAAAAAAGTTGAACATTTTCATGAAAAGATTTCGGCTTCAAAAAAGTTGAAAATTTTCATGAAAAGATTTCGGTTTCAAAAAGTTGAAAATTTTCATGAAAAGATTTCGGCTTCAAAAAAGTTGAAAATTTTCATGAAGTATTTCGGCTTCAAAAAAGTGGAACATTTTCATGAAAAGATTTCGGCTTCAAAAAAGTTAAAAATTTTCATGAAAAGATCTCGGCTTCAAAAAAGTTGACCATTTTCATGAAAAGATTTCGGCTTCAAAAAAGTTGAAAATTTTCATGAAAATATTTCGACTTCAAAAAAGTTGAAGATTTTCATGAAAAGGTTTCTGCTTCAAAAAAGTTGAAAATTTTCATGAAAAGATTTCGGCTTCAAAAAGTTTAAAATTTTCATGAAAAGATTTCGGCTTCAAAAAAGTTGAAAATTTTCATGAAAAGATTTCGGCTTCAAAAAGTTGAAAATTTCCATGAAAAGATCTCGGCTTCAAAAAAGTTGAACATTTTCATGAAAAGATTTCGGCTTCAAAAAAGTTGAAAATTTTCATGAAAAGATTTCGGTTTCAAAAAGTTGAAAATTTTCATGAAAAGATTTCGGCTTCAAAAAAGTTGAAAATTTTCATGAAGTATTTCGGCTTCAAAAAAATGGAACATTTTCATGAAAAGATTTCGGCTTCAAAAAAGTTAAAAATTTTCATGAAAAGATTTTGGGTTCAAAAAAGTTGAAAATTTACATGAAAAGATTTCGACTTCAAAAAAGTTGAAAATTTTCATGAAGTATTTCGGCTTCAAAAAAATGGAACATTTTCATGAAAAGATTTCGGCTTCAAAAAAGTTGAACATTTTCATGAAAAGATTTCTGCTTCAAAAAAGTTGAAAATTTTCATGAAAAGATTTCGGTTTCAAAAAGTTGAAAATTTTTATGAAAAGATCTCGGTTTCAAAAAAGTTGAACATTTTCATGAAAAGATATCTGTTTCAAAAAATTTGACCATTTTCATGAAAAGATTTCGGCTTCAAAAAAGTTGAAAATTTTCATGAAAAGATTTCGACTTCAAAAAAGTTGAAGATTTTCATGAAAAGATTTCTGCTTCAAAAAAGTTGAAAATTTTCATGAAAAGATTTCGGCTTCAAAAAGTTTAAAATTTTCATGAAAAGATTTCGGCTTCAAAAAAGTTGAAAATTTTCAAGAAAAGATTTCGGCTTCAAAAAGTTGAAAATTTCCATGAAAAGATCTCGGCTTCAAAAAAGTTGAACATTTTCATGAAAAGATTTCGGCTTCAAAAAAGTTGAAAATTTTCATGAAAAGATTTCGGTTTCAAAAAGTTGAAAATTTTCATGAAAAGATTTCGACTTCAAAAAAGTTGAAAATTTTCATGAAGTATTTCGGCTTCAAAAAAATGGAACATTTTCATGAAAAGATTTCGGCTTCAAAAAAGTTGAACATTTTCATGAAAAGATTTCGGCTTCAAAAAAGTTGAAAATTTTCATGAAAAGATTTCGGTTTCAAAAAGTTGAAAATTTTTATGAAAAGATCTCGGTTTCAAAAAAGTTGAACATTTTCATGAAAAGATATCTGTTTCAAAAAATTTGACCATTTTCATGAAAAGATTTCGGCTTCAAAAAAGTTGAAAATTTTCATGAAAAGATTTCGACTTCAAAAAAGTTGAAGATTTTCATGAAAAGATTTCTGCTTCAAAAAAGTTGAACATTTTCATGAAAAGATTTCTGTTTCAAAAAAGTTGACCATTTTCATGAAAAGATTTCGGCTTCAAAAAAGTTGAAAATTTTCATGAAAAGATTTCGACTTCAAAAAAGTTGAAGATTTTCATGAAAAGATTTCTGCTTAAAAAAAGTTGAAAATTTTCATGAAAAGATTTCGGCTTCAAAAAGTTGAAAATTTTCATGAAAATAATTTGGCTTCAAAAAGTTGAACATTTTCATGAAAAGATTTCGGGTTCAAAAAAGTTGAAAATTTACATGAAAAGATTTCTTTTTCAAAAAAGTTGACCATTTTCATAAAAAGATTTCGGCTTCAAAAAAGTTGAAAATTTTCATGAAAAGATTTCGACTTCAAAAAAGTTGAAGATTTTCATGAAAAGATTTCTGCTTAAAAAAAGTTGAAAATTTTCATGAAAAGATTTCGGCTTCAAAAAGTTGAAAATTTTCATGAAAATAATTTGGCTTCAAAAAGTTGACCATTTTCATGAAAAGATTTCGGCTTCAAAAAAGTTGAACATCTTCATGAAAAGATTTCGGCTTCAAAAAAGTTGAAAATTTTCATGAAAAGAATTTGGTTTCAAAAAGTTGAAAATTTTCATGAAAAGATTTCGGCTTCAAAAAAGTTGAACATTTTCATGAAAAGATTTCGGCTTCAAAAAACTTGAACATTTTCATGAAAAGATTTTGGCTTCAAAAAGGTTGAAAACTTTCATGAACTATTTCGACTTCAAAAAAGTCGAAGATTTTCATGAAAAGATTTCGGCTTTAAAAAAGTTGAAAATTTTCATGAAGTATTTCGACTACAAAAAAGTCTAATATTTTCATGAAAAGATTTATGTATCAAAAAAGATGAAAATTTTCATGAAATGAATTGGCCTTCAAAAAGTTGAAAATTTTCATGAAAAGATTTCGGCATCAAAAAAGTTGAACATTTTCATGAAAAGATTTCGGCTTCAAAAAAGTTGAAAATTTTCATGAACTGTTTCGGCTTCAAAAAAATGGAACATTTTCATGAAAAGATTTCTGCTTCAAAAAAGTTGAAAATTTTCATGAAAAGATTTCGGCTTCAAAAAGTTGAAAATTTTCATGAAAAGATTTCGGCTTCAAAAAGTTGACCAATTTCATGAAAAGATTTCGGCTTCAAAAAAGTTGAAAATTTTCATGAAAAGATTTCGGTTTCAAAAAGTTGAAAATTTCCATGAAAAGATCTCGGCTTCAAAAAAGTTGAACATTTTCATGAAAAGATTTCGGCTTCAAAAAACTTGAACATTTTCATGAACAGATTTCGGCTTCAAAAAAGTTGACCATTTTCATGAAAAGATTTCGGCTTCAAAAAAGTTGAAAATTTTCATGAAAAGATTTCGGTTTCAAAAAGTTGAAAATTTTTATGAAAAGATCTCGGTTTCAAAAAAGTTGAACATTTTCATGAAAAGATATCTGTTTCAAAAAATTTGACCATTTTCATGAAAAGATTTCGGCTTCAAAAAAGTTCAAAATTTTCATGAAAAGATTTCGACTTCAAAAAAGTTGAAGATTTTCATGAAAAGATTTCTGCTTAAAAAAAGTTGAAAATTTTCATGAAAAGATTTCGGCTTCAAAAAGTTGAAAATTTTCATGAAAATAATTTGGCTTCAAAAAGTTGACCATTTTCATGAAAAGATTTCGGCTTCAAAAAAGTTGAACATCTTCATGAAAAGATTTCGGCTTCAAAAAAGTTGAAAATTTTCATGAAAAGAATTTGGTTTCAAAAAGTTGAAAATTTTCATGAAAAGATTTCGGCTTCAAAAAAGTTGAACATTTTCATGAAAAGATTTCGGCTTCAAAAAACTTGAACATTTTCATGAAAAGATTTTGGCTTCAAAAATCTTGAACATTTTCATGAAAAGATTTCTGCTTCAAAAAAGTTGAAAATTTACATGAAAAGATTTCGACTTCAAAAAAGTCTAAGATTTTCATGAAAAGATTTCTGCTTCAAAAAAGTTGAAAATTTTCATGAAGTATTTCGGCTTCAAAAAAATGGAACATTTTCATGAAAAGATTTCGGCTTCAAAAAAGTTGAACATTTTCATGAAAAGATTTCTGTTTCAAAAAAGTTGAACGTTTTCATGAAAAGATTTCGGCTTCAAAAAAGTTGAACATTTTCATGAAAAGATTTCGGGTTCAAAAAAGTTGAACATTTTCATGAAAAGATTTCTGCTTCAAAAAAGTTGAAAATTTTCATGAAAAGATTTCGGTTTCAAAAAGTTGAAAATTTTCATGAAAAGATTTTGGTTTCAAAAAGTTGAAAATTTTCATGAAAATAATTTGGCTTCAAAAAGTTGACCATTTTCATGAAAAGATTTCGGCTTCAAAAAAGTTGAACATTTTCATGAAAAGATTTCTGCTTCAAAAAAGTTGAAAATTTACATGAAGTATTTCGGCTTCAAAAAAATGGAACATTTTCATGAAAAGATTTCGGCTTCAAAAAAGTTGAACATTTTCATGAAAAGATTTATGCTTAAAAAAAGATGAAAATTTTCATGAAAAGATTTCGGCTTTAAAAAAGTTGAACATTTTCATGAAAAGATTTCGGCTTCAAAAAAGTTGAACATTTTCATGAAAAGATTTATGTTTCAAAAAAGATGAAAATTTTAATGAAAAGATTTGGGCTTCAAAAAGTTGAAAATTTTCATGAAAAGATTTCGGCATCAAAAAAGTTGAACATTTTCATGAAAAGATTTCGGCTTAAAAAAAGTTGAAAATTTTCATGAAAATATTTTGGTTTCAAAAAGTTGAAAATTTTCATGAAGTATTTCGGCTTCAAAAAAGTCGAAAATTTTCATGAACTATTTCGGCATCAAAAAAGTTGAAAATTTTCATGAAAAGATTTAGGTTTCAAAAAAGTTGAAAATTTTCATGAAGTATTTCGGCTTCAAAAAAGTCTAAAATTTTCATGAACTACTTCGGCATCAAAAAAGTTGAAAATTTTCATGAAAAGATTTCTGTTTCAAAAAAGTTGAAAATTTTCATGAAAAGATTTCGGCTTCAAAAAAGTTGAAAATTTTCATGAAAAGATTTAGACTTCAAAAAAGTTGAATATTTTCATCAAGTATTTCGGCTTCAAAAAAGTCGAACATTTTCATGAAAAGATTTCGGCTTGAAAAAAGTTGAATATTTTCATGAACAGAATTCTGCTTCAAAAAAGTTGAATATTTATATGAAAAGATTTCTGCTTCAAAAAAGTTGAAAATTTTCATGAAAAGAATTCGGCTTCATAAAGTTGAAAATTTTCATGAACTACTTCGGCTGCAAAAAAGTTGAAAATTTTCATGAAAAGATTTCTGTTTCAAAAAAGTTGAAAATTTTCATGAAAAGATTTCGGCTTCAAAAAAGTTGAAAATTTTCATGAAAAGATTTAGACTTCAAAAAAGTTGAATATTTTCATCAAGTTTTTCGGCTGCAAAAAAGTCTAAAATTTTCATGAAAAGATTTATGCTTCAAAAAAGATGAAAATTTTCATGAAAAGATTTCGGCTTTAAAAAAGTTGAAAATTTTCATGAAAAGATTTCGGCTTTAAAAAAGTTGAAAATTTTCATGAACTATTTCGGGTTCAAAAAAGTTGAAAATTTTCATGAAAAGATTTCGGCTTCAAAAAAGTTGAACATTTTCATGAAAAGATTTCTGCTTCAAAAAAGTTTAAAATTTACATGAAAAGATTTCTGCTTCAAAAAAGTCTCAGGTTTTCATGAAAAGATTTCTGCTTCAAAAAAGTTGAAAATTTTCATGAACTATTCCGACTTCAAAAAAGTCGAAAATTTTCATGAAAAAATTTCGGCTTCAAAAAAGTTGAAAATTTTCATGAAAAGATTTCGGCTTCAAAAAGTTGAAAATTTTCATGAAAAAATTTCGGCTTCAAAAAAGTTGACCATTTTCATGAAAAGATTTCGGCTTTAAAAAAGTTGAAAATTTACATGAAAAGATTTCGACTTCAAAAAAGTCTAAGATTTTCATGAAAAGATTTCTGCTTCAAAAAAGTTGAAAATTTTCATGAAAAGATTTCGGTTTCAAAAAGTTGAAAATTTTCATGAAAAGATTTCAGCTTCAAAAAGGTTGAAAACTTTCATGAACTATTTCAACTTCATAAAAGTCGAAGATTTTCATGAAAAGATTTCGGCTTGAAAAAAGTTGAAAATTTTCATGAACTATTTCGGCTTCAAAAAAATGGAACATTTTCATGAAAAGATTTATGCTTCAAAAAAGTTGAAAATTTTCATGAAAAGATTTTGGCTTTAAAAAAGTTGAAAATTTTCATGAAAAGATTTAGGTTTCAAAAAAGTTGAAAATTTTCATGAAAAGATTTCGGCTTTAAAAAAGTTGAAAATTTTCATGAAAAGATTTAGGTTTCAAAAAAGTTGAAAATTTTCATGAAGTATTTCGGCTTCAAAAAAGTCTAAAATTTTCATGAACTATTTCTGCTTCAAAAAAGTTGAAAATTTTCATGAAAAGATTTCTGCTTCAAAAAAGTCGAAAATTTTCATGAAAAGATTTCGGCTTCAAAAAAGTTGAAAATTTTCATGAAGTATTTCGGCTTCAAAAAAATGTAACATTTTCATGAAAAGATTTCGGCTTCAAAAAAGTTGAACATTTTCATGAAAAGATTTCTGCTTCAAAAAAGTTTAAAATTTACATGAAAAGATTTCTGCTTCAAAAAAGTCTCAGGTTTTCATGAAAAGATTTCTGCTTCAAAAAAGTTGAAAATTTTCATGAACTATTCCGACTTCAAAAAAGTCGAAGATTTTCATGAAAAGATTTAGGCTTCTTTTCATGAAGATTTTCATGAAAAGATTTAGGCTTCAAAAAAGTTGAAAATTTTCATGAAAAGATTTCGGCTTCAAAAAGTTGAAAATTTTCATGAAAAAATTTCGGCTTCAAAAAAGTTGAAAATTTTCATGAAAAGATTTCTGCTTCAAAAAGTTGAAAATTTTCATGAAAAAATTTCGGCTTCAAAAAAGTTGACCATTTTCATGAAAAGATTTCGGCTTCAAAAAAGTTGAAAATTTACATGAAAAGATTTCTGCTTCAAAAAAGTTGAACATTTTCATGAAAAGATTTCGGCTTCAAAAAGTTGAAAATTTTCATGAAAAGATTTAGACTTCAAAAAAGTTGAATATTTTCATCAAGTATTTCGGCTTCAAAAAAGTTGAATATTTTCATGAAGTATTTCGGCTTCAAAAAAGTCGAAGATTTTCATGAAAAGATTTTGGCTTCAAAAAAGTTGAACATTTTCATGAAAAGATTTCGGCTTCAAAAAAGTTGAAAATTTTCATGAAAAGATTTAGACTTCAAAAAAGTTGAATATTTTCATCAAGTATTTCGGCTTCAAAAAAGTTGAACATTTTCATGAAAAGATTTCGGCTTCAAAAAAGTTGAACATTTTCATGAAAAGATTTCGGCTTCAAAAAGTTGAAAATTTTCATGAAAAGATTTCGGCTTCAAAAAGTTGAAAATTTTCATGAAAAGATTTCGGCTTCAAAAAAGTTGAACATTTTCATGAAAAGAATTCGGCTTCAAAAAAGTTGAAAATTTTCATGAAAAGATTTAGACTTCAAAAAAGTTGAATATTTTCATCAAGTATTTCGGCTTCAAAAAAGTTGAAGATTTTCATGAAAAGATTTCTGCTTCAAAAAAGTTGAAAATTTTCATGAAAAGAATTTGGTTTCAAAAAGTTGAAAATTTTCAGGAAAAGATTTCGGCTTCAAAAAGTTGAAAACTTTCATGAAAAGATTTCGGTTTTAAAAAGTTGAAAATTTTCATGAAAAGATTTCTGCTTCAAAAAAGTTGAAAATTTTCATGAAAAGATTTAGACTTCAAAAAAGTTGAATATTTTCATCAAGTATTTCGGCTTCAAAAAAGTCGAAGATTTTCATGAAAAGATTTCTGCTTCAAAAAAGTTGAAAATTTTCATGACAGGATTTTGGCTTCAAAAAAGTTGAAAATTTTCATGAAAAGATTTCGGCTTGAAAAAACTTGAACATTTTCATGAAAAGATTTCGGCTTGAAAAAAGTTGAAGATTTTCATGAAAAGATTTCTGCTTCAAAAAAGTTGAATATTTATATGAAAAGATTTCTGCTTCAAAAAAGTCGAAGATTTTCATGAAAAGATTTCTGCTTCAAAAAAGTTGAATATTTATATGAAAAGATTTCTGCTTCAAAAAAGTTTAAGATTTTCATGAAAAGATTTCTGCTTCAAAAAAGTTGAAAGTTTTCATGAAAAGATTTCGGTTTCAAAAAGTTGAAAATTTTCATGAAAAGATTTCGGCTTCAAAAAAGTTGAAAATTTTCATGAAGTATTTCGGCTTCAAAAAAATGGAACATTTTCATGAAAAGATTTCGGCTTCAAAAAACTTGAACATTTTCATGAAAAGATTTCGGCTTCAAAAAAGTTGAACATTTTCATGAAAAGATTTCTGCTTCAAAAAAGTTGAAAATTTACATGAAAAGATTTCGACTTCAAAAAAGTCTCAGGTTTTCATGAAAAGATTTCTGCTTCAAAAAAGTTGAAAATTTTTATGAACTATTTCGATTTCAAAAAAGTCGAAGATTTTCATGAAAAGATTTAGGATTCAAAAAAGTTGAAAATTTTCATGAAGTATTTCGGTTGCAAAAAATGGAACATTTTCATGAAAAGATTTCGGCTTCAAAAAAGTTGAACATTTTCATGAAAAGATTTCTGCTTCAAAAAAGTTGAAAATTTTCATGAAAAGATTTCGACTCCAAAAAAGTCTAAGATTTTCATGAAAAGATTTCTGCTTCAAAAAAGTTGAAAATTTTCATGAAAAGATTTCGGCTTCAAAAAGTTGAACATTTTCATGAAAAGATTTCTGCTTCAAAAAAGTTGAAAATTTACATGAAAAGATTTCGACTTCAAAAAAGTCTAAGATTTTCATGAAAAGATTTCTGCTTCAAAAAAGTTGAAAATTTTCATGAAAAGATTTCGGCTTCAAAAAGTTGAAAATTTTAATGAAAAGATTTCGGCTTCAAAAAAGTTGACCATTTTCATGAAAAGATTTCGGCTTCAAAAAAGTTGAAAATTTTCATGAAAAGATTTCGACTTCAAAAAAGTCTAAGATTTTCATGAAAAGATTTCTGCTTCAAAAAAGTTGAAAATTTTCATGAAAAGATTTCGGCTTCAAAAAGTTGAAAATTTTCATGAAAAGATTTCGGCTTCAAAAAAGTTGACCATTTTCATGAAAAGATTTCGGCTTCAAAAAAGTTGAAAATTTTCATGAAAAGATTTCGGTTTCAAAAAGTTGAAAATTTTCATGTAAAGATTTCAGCTTCAAAAAGGTTGAAAACTTTCATGAACTATTTCGACTTCAAAAAAGTTGAACATTTTCATGAAAAGATTTCAGCTCCAAAAAAGTTGAACATTTTCATGAAGTATTTCGGCTTCAAAAAAAATGGAACATTTTCATGAAAAGATTTCGGCTTCAAAAAAGTTAAAAATTTACATGAAAAGATTTCGACTTCAAAAAAGTCTAAGGTTTTCATGAAAAGATTTCTGCTTCAAAAAAGTTGAAAATTTTCATGAAAAGATTTCGGCTTCAAAAAGTTGAAAATTTTCATGAAAAGATTTCGGCTTCAAAAAAGTTGACCATTTTCATGAAAAGATTTCGGCTTCAAAAAAGTTGAAAATTTTCATGAAAAGATTTCGACTTCAAAAAAGTCTAAGATTTTCATGAAAAGATTTCTGCTTCAAAAAAGTTGAAAATTTTCATGAAAAGATTTCGGCTTCAAAAAGTTGAAAATTTTCATGAAAAGATTTCGGCTTCAAAAAAGTTGACCATTTTCATGAAAAGATTTCGGCTTCAAAAAAGTTGAAAATTTTCATGAAAAGATTTCGGTTTCAAAAAGTTGAAAATTTTCATGTAAAGATTTCAGCTTCAAAAAGGTTGAAAACTTTCATGAACTATTTCGACTTCAAAAAAGTTGAACATTTTCATGAAAAGATTTCGGCTCCAAAAAAGTTGAAGATTTTCATGAAGTATTTCGGCTTCAAAAAAATGGAACATTTTCATGAAAAGATTTCGGCTTCAAAAAAGTTGAACATTTTCATGAAAAGATTTCAGCTTCAAAAAAGTTGAAAATTTTCATGACAGGATTTTGGCTTTACAAAAAGTAAAAGTTTTCATAAAGGATTTCAGCTTCAAAAAGGTTGAAAACTTTCATGAACTATTTCGACTTCAAAAAAGTCGAAGATTTTCATGAAAAGATTTCGGCTTCAAAAAAGTTGAAAATTTTCATGAAAAGATTTCGGCTACAAAAAATTTGAAAATTTTCATGAAAAGATTTAGACTTCAAAAAAGTTGAACATTTTCATCAAGTATTTCGGGTTCAAAAAAGTCGAAGATTTTCATGAAAAGATTTCTGCTTCAAAAAAGTTGAACATTTTCATGAAAAGATTTCTGCTTCAAAAAAGTTGAAAAATTACATGAAAAGATTTTGGTTTCAAAAAGTTGAAAATTTTCATGAAAAGATTTCGTTTTCAAAAAATTTGAAAATTTTCATGAAAAGATTTAGACTTCAAAAAAGTTGAATATTTTCATCAAGTATTTCGGCTTCAAAAAAGTCGAACATTTTCATGAAAAGATTTCTTCTTCAAAAAAGTTGAACATTTTCATGAAAAGATTTCGGGTTCAAAAAAGTTGAACATTTTCATGAATAGATTTCTGCTTCAAAAAAGTTGAAAAATTACATGAAAAGATTTTGGTTTCAAAAAGTTGAAAATTTTCTTGAAAAGATTTCGGTTTCAAAAAAGTTGAACATTTTCATGAAAAGATTTCTGCTTCAAAAAAGTTGAAAATTTTCATGAAAAGATTTTGGCTTCAAAAAAGTTGAACATTTTCATGAAGTATTTCGGCTTCAAAAAAATGGAACATTTTCATGAAAAGATTTCGGCTTCAAAAAAGTTGAACATTTTCATGAAGTATTTCGGCTTCAAAAAAGTCGAAGATTTTCATGAATAGATTTCTGCTTCAAAAAAGTTGAACATTTTCATGAAAAGATTTCTGCTTCAAAAAAGTTGAAAAATTACATGAAAAGATTTTGGTTTCAAAAAGTTGAAAATTTTCATGAAAAGATTTCGGTTTCAAAAAAGTTGAAAATTTTCATGAAAAGATTTCTGCTTCAAAAAAGTTGAACATTTTCATGAAAAGATTTTGGCTTCAAAAAAGTTGAACATTTTCATGAAAAGATTTCGGCTTCAAAAAAGTTGAACATTTTCATGAAAAGATTTCGGCTTCAAAAAAGTTAAAAATTTTCATGAAGTATTTCGGCTTCAAAAAAATGGAACATTTTCATGAAAAGATTTCGGCTTCAAAAAAGTTGAACATTTTCATGAAAAGAGTTCGGGTTCAAAAAAGTTGAAAAGTTACATGAAAAGATTTCGACTTCAAAAAAGTTGAAAATTTTCATGAAGTATTTCGGCTTCAATAAAATGGAAAATTTTCATGAAAAGATTTCTGCTTCAAAAAAGTTGAAAATTTACATGAAAGGATTTCGACTTCAAAAAAGTTGAAAATTTTCATGAAGTATTTCGGCTTCAAAAAAATGGAACATTTTCATGAAAAGATTTCGGCTTCAAAAAAGTTGAAAATTTTCATGAAAAGATTTTGGTTTCAAAAAGTTGAAAATTTTCATGAAGTATTTCGGCTTCAAAAAAATGGAACATTTTCATGAAAAGATTTCGGCTTCAAAAAAGTTGAAAATTTTCATGAATAGATTTCGGGTTCAAAAAAGTTGAAAATTTTCATGAAAAGATTTAGACTTCAAAAAAGTTGAATATTTTCATCAAGTATTTCGGCTTCAAAAAAGTCGAACATTTTCATGAAAAGATTTCGGCTTCAAAAAAGTTGAACATTTTCATGAAAAGATTTCGGGTTCAAAAAAGTTGAACATTTTCATGAAAAGATTTCTGCTTCAAAAAAGTTGAAAAATTACATGAAAAGATTTTGGTTTCAAAAAGTTGAAAATTTTCATGAAAAGATTTTGGCTTCAAAAAAGTTGAACATTTTCATGAAAAGATTTCGGCTTCAAAAAAGTTGAAAATTTTCATGAAAAGATTTTGGTTTCAAAAAGTTGAAAATTTTCATGAAGTATTTCGGCTTCAAAAAAATGGAACATTTTCATGAAAAGATTTCGGCTTCAAAAAAGTTGAAAATTTTCATGAATAGATTTCGGGTTCAAAAAATTTGAAAATTTTCATGAAAAGATTTCGGCTTCAAAAAAGTTGAACATTTTCATGAAAAGATTTCGGGTTCAAAAAAGTTGAACATTTTCATGAAAAGATTTCTGCTTCAAAAAAGTTGAAAAATTACATGAAAAGATTTTGGTTTCAAAAAGTTGAAAATCTTCATGAAAAGATTTCGGTTTCAAAAAAGTTGAACATTTTCATGAAAAGATTTCTGCTTCAAAAAAGTTGAACATTTTCATGAAAAGATTTTGGCTTCAAAAAAGTTGAACATTTTCATGAAAAGATTTCGGCTTCAAAAAAGTTGAACATTTTCATGAAGTATTTCGGCTTCAAAAAAATGGAAAATTTTCATGAAAAGATTTCTGCTTCAAAAATGTTGAAAATTTACATGAAAGGATTTCGACTTCAAAAAAATGGAACATTTTCATGAAAAGATTTCGGCTTCAAAAAAGTTGAACATTTTCATGAAAAGATTTTGGTTTCAAAAAGTTGAAAATTTTCATGAAGTATTTCGGCTTCAAAAAAATGGAACATTTTCATGAAAAGATTTCGGCTTCAAAAAAGTTGAAAATTTTCATGAATAGATTTCGGGTTCAAAAAAGTTGAACATTTTCATGAAAAGATTTCGGCTTCAAAAAAGTTGAACATTTTCATGAAAAGATTTCGGCTTCAAAAAAGTTAAAAATTTTCATGAAGTATTTCGGCTTCAAAAAAATGGAACATTTTCATGAAAAGATTTCGGCTTCAAAAAAGTTGAACATTTTCATGAAAAGATTTCGGGTTCAAAAAAGTTGAAAAGTTACATGAAAAGATTTCGGCTTCAAAAAAGTCGAACATTTTCATGAAAAGATTTCGGCTTCAAAAAAGTTGAACATTTTCATGAAAAGATTTCGGGTTCAAAAAAGTTGAACATTTTCATGAAAAGATTTCTGCTTCAAAAAAGTTGAAAAATTACATGAAAAGATTTCGGCTTCAAAAAAGTTGAAAATTTTCATGAATAGATTTCGGGTTCAAAAAAGTTGAACATTTTCATGAAAAGATTTCGGCTTCAAAAAAGTTGAACATTTTCATGAAAAGATTTCTGCTTCAAAAAAGTTGAAAATTTTCATGAAAAGATTTCTGCTTCAAAAAAGTTGAAAAATTACATGAAAAGATTTTGGTTTCAAAAAGTTGAAAATTTTCATGAAAAGATTTCGGTTTCAAAAAAGTTGAACATTTTCATGAAAAGATTTCTGCTTCAAAAAAGTTGAACATTTTCATGAAAAGATTTTGGCTTCAAAAAAGTTGAACATTTTCATGAAAAGATTTCGGCTTCAAAAAAGTTGAACATTTTCATGAAGTATTTCGGCTTCAAAAAAATGGAAAATTTTCATGAAAAGATTTCTGCTTCAAAAAAGTTGAAAATTTACATGAAAGGATTTCGACTTCAAAAAAATGGAACATTTTCATGAAAAGATTTCGGCTTCAAAAAAGTTGAACATTTTCATGAAAAGATTTTGGTTTCAAAAAGTTGAAAATTTTCATGAAGTATTTCGGCTTCAAAAAAATGGAACATTTTCATGAAAAGATTTCGGCTTCAAAAAAGTTGAAAATTTTCATGAATAGATTTCGGGTTCAAAAAAGTTGAACATTTTCATGAAAAGATTTCGGCTTCAAAAAAGTTGAACATTTTCATGAAAAGATTTCGGCTTCAAAAAAGTTAAAAATTTTCATGAAGTATTTCGGCTTCAAAAAAATGGAACATTTTCATGAAAAGATTTCGGCTTCAAAAAAGTTGAACATTTTCATGAAAAGATTTCGGGTTCAAAAAAGTTGAAAAGTTACATGAAAAGATTTCGGCTTCAAAAAAGTCGAACATTTTCATGAAAAGATTTCGGCTTCAAAAAAGTTGAACATTTTCATGAAAAGATTTCGGGTTCAAAAAAGTTGAACATTTTCATGAAAAGATTTCTGCTTCAAAAAAGTTGAAAAATTACATGAAAAGATTTTGGTTTCAAAAAGTTGAAAATTTTCATGAAAAGATTTCGGTTTCAAAAAAGTTGAACATTTTCATGAAAAGATTTCTGCTTCAAAAAAGTTGAAAATTTTCATGAAAAGATTTTGGCTTCAAAAAAGTTGAACATTTTCATGAAAAGATTTCGGCTTCAAAAAAGTTGAACATTTTGATGAAAAGATTTCGGCTTCAAAAAAGTTAAAAATTTTCATGAAGTATTTCGGCTTCAAAAAAATGGAACATTTTCATGAAAAGATTTCGGCTTCAAAAAAGTTGAACATTTTCATGAAAAGATTTCGGGTTCAAAAAAGTTGAAAAGTTACATGAAAAGATTTCGACTTCAAAAAAGTTGAAAATTTTCATGAAGTATTTCGGCTTCAAAAAAATGGAAAATTTTCATGAAAAGATTTCTGCTTCAAAAAAGTTGAAAATTTACATGAAAGGATTTCGACTTCAAAAAAGTTGAAAATTTTCATGAAGTATTTCGGCTTCAAAAAAATGGAACATTTTCATGAAAAGATTTCGGCTTCAAAAAAGTTGAAAATTTTCATGAAAAGATTTTGGTTTCAAAAAGTTGAAAATTTTCATGAAGTATTTCGGCTTCAAAAAAATGGAACATTTTCATGAAAAGATTTCGGCTTCAAAAAAGTTGAAAATTTTCATGAATAGATTTCGGGTTCAAAAAAGTTGAAAATTTTCATGAAAAGATTTAGACTTCAAAAAAGTTGAATATTTTCATCAAGTATTTCGGCTTCAAAAAAGTTAAACATTTTCATGAAAAGATTTCGGCTTCAAAAAAGTTGAACGTTTTCATGAAAAGATTTCGGGTTCAAAAAAGTTGAACATTTTCATGAAAAGATTTCTGCTTCAAAAAAGTTGAAAATTTACATGAAAGGATTTCGACTTCAAAAAAGTTGAAAATTTTCATGAAGTATTTCGGCTTCAAAAAAGTCGAACATTTTCATGAAAAGATTTCGGCTTCAAAAAAGTTGAACATTTTCATGAAAAGATTTCGGGTTCAAAAAAGTTGAACATTTTCATGAAAAGATTTCTGCTTCAAAAAAGTTGAAAAATTACATGAAAAGATTTTGGTTTCAAAAAGTTGAAAATTTTCATGAAAAGATTTCGGTTTCAAAAAAGTTGAAAATTTTCATGAAAAGATTTCTGCTTCAAAAAAGTTGAACATTTTCATGAAAAGATTTCGGCTTCAAAAAAGTTAAAAATTTTCATGAAGTATTTCGGCTTCAAAAAAATGGAACATTTTCATGAAAAGATTTCGGCTTCAAAAAAGTTGAACATTTTCATGAAAAGATTTCGGGTTCAAAAAAGTTGAAAAGTTACATGAAAAGATTTCGACTTCAAAAAAGTTGAAAATTTTCATGAAGTATTTCGGCTTCAAAAAAATGGAAAATTTTCATGAAAAGATTTCTTCTTCAAAAAAGTTGAAAATTTACATGAAAGGATTTCGACTTCAAAAAAGTTGAAAATTTTCATGAAGTATTTCGGCTTCAAAAAAATGGAACATTTTCATGAAAAGATTTCGGCTTCAAAAAAGTTGAACATTTTCATGAAAAGATTTCGGGTTCAAAAAAGTTGAAAAGTTACATGAAAAGATTTCGACTTCAAAAAAGTTGAAAATTTTCATGAAGTATTTCGGCTTCAAAAAAATGGAAAATTTTCATGAAAAGATTTCTGCTTCAAAAAAGTTGAAAATTTACATGAAAGGATTTCGACTTCAAAAAAGTTGAAAATTTTCATGAAGTATTTCGGCTTCAAAAAAATGAAACATTTTCATGAAAAGATTTCGGCTTCAAAAAAGTTGAAAATTTTCATGAATAGATTTCGGGTTCAAAAAAGTTGAAAATTTTCATGAAAAGATTTAGACTTCAAAAAAGTTGAATATTTTCATCAAGTATTTCGGCTTCAAAAAAGTCGAACATTTTCATGAAAAGATTTCGGCTTCAAAAAAGTTGAACATTTTCATGAAAAGATTTCGGGTTCAAAAAAGTTGAACATTTTCATGAAAAGATTTCTGCTTCAAAAAAGTTGAAAAATTACATGAAAAGATTTTGGTTTCAAAAAGTTGACCATTTTCATGAAAAGATTTCGGTTTCAAAAAAGTTGAACATTTTCATGAAAAGATTTCTGCTTCAAAAAAGTTGAACATTTTCATGAAAAGATTTTGGCTTCAAAAAAGTTGAACATTTTCATGAAAAGATTTCGGCTTCAAAAAAGTTGAACATTTTCATGAAAAGATTTCGGCTTCAAAAAAGTTAAAAATTTTCATGAAGTATTTCGGCTTCAAAAAAATGGAACATTTTCATGAAAAGATTTCTGCTTCAAAAAAGTTGAACATTTTCATGAAAAGATTTCGGGTTCAAAAAAGTTGAAAAGTTACATGAAAAGATTTCGACTTCAAAAAAGTTGAAAATTTTCATGAAAGGATTTCGACTTCAAAAAAGTTGAAAATTTTCATGAAGTATTTCGGCTTCAAAAAAATTGAACATTTTCATGAAAAGATTTCGGCTTCAAAAAAGTTGAAAATTTTCATGAAAAGATTTTGGTTTCAAAAACTTGAAAATTTTCATGAAGTATTTCGGCTTCAAAAAAATGGAACATTTTCACGAAAAGATTTCGGCTTCAAAAAAGTTGAAAATTTTCATGAATAGATTTCGGGTTCAAAAAAGTTGAAAATTTTCATGAAAAGATTTAGACTTCAAAAAAGTTGAATATTTTCATCAAGTATTTCGGCTTCAAAAAAGTCGAACATTTTCATGAAAAGATTTCTGCTTCAAAAAAGTTGAACGTTTTCATGAAAAGATTTCGGGTTCAAAAAAGTTGAACATTTTCATGAAAAGATTTCTGCTTCAAAAAAGTTGAAAAATTACATGAAAAGATTTTGGTTTCAAAAAGTTGAAAATTTTCATGAAAAGATTTTGGCTTCAAAAAAGTTGAACATTTTCATGAAAAGATTTCGGCTTCAAAAAAGTTGAAAATTTTCATGAAAAGATTTTGGTTTCAAAAAGTTGAAAATTTTCATGAATAGATTTCGGGTTCAAAAAAGTTGAAAATTTTCATGAAAAGATTTAGACTTCAAAAAAGTTGAATATTTTCATCAAGTATTTCGGCTTCAAAAAAGTCGAACATTTTCATGAAAAGATTTCGGCTTCAAAAAAGTTGAACATTTTCATGAAAAGATTTCGGGTTCAAAAAAGTTGAACATTTTCATGAAAAGATTTCTGCTTCAAAAAAGTTGAAAAATTACATGAAAAGATTTTGGTTTCAAAAAGTTGAAAATTTTCATGAAAAGATTTCGGTTTCAAAAAAGTTGAAAATTTTCATGAAAAGATTTCTGCTTCAAAAAAGTTGAACATTTTCATGAAAAGATTTCGGCTTCAAAAAAGTTGAAAATTTTCATGAAGTATTTCGGCTTCAAAAAAATGGAACATTTTCATGAAAAGATTTCGGCTTCAAAAAAGTTGAACATTTTCATGAAAAGATTTCGGGTTCAAAAAAGTTGAAAAGTTACATGAAAAGATTTCGGCTTCAAAAAAGTTGAAAATTTTCATGAAAAGATTTTGGTTTCAAAAAGTTGAAAATTTTCATGAAGTATTTCGGCTTCAAAAAAATGGAACATTTTCATGAAAAGATTTCGGCTTCAAAAAAGTTGAAAATTTTCATGAATAGATTTCGGGTTCAAAAAAGTTGAAAATTTTCATGAAAAGATTTAGACTTCAAAAAAGTTGAATATTTTCATGAAAAGATTTCGGCTTCAAAAAAGTTAAAAATTTTCATGAAAAGATTTTGGTTTCAAAAAGTTGAAAATTTTCATGAAGTATTTCGGCTTCAAAAAAATGGAACATTTTCATGAAAAGATTTCGGCTTCAAAAAAGTTGAAAATTTTCATGAATAGATTTCGGGTTCAAAAAAGTTGAACATTTTCATGAAAAGATTTCGGCTTCAAAAAAGTTGAACATTTTCATGAAAAGATTTCGGCTTCAAAAAAGTTAAAAATTTTCATGAAGTATTTCGGCTTCAAAAAAATGGAACATTTTCATGAAAAGATTTCGGCTTCAAAAAAGTTGAACATTTTCATGAAAAGATTTCGGGTTCAAAAAAGTTGAAAAGTTACATGAAAAGATTTCGGCTTCAAAAAAGTCGAACATTTTCATGAAAAGATTTCGGCTTCAAAAAAGTTGAACATTTTCATGAAAAGATTTCGGGTTCAAAAAAGTTGAACATTTTCATGAAAAGATTTCTGCTTCAAAAAAGTTGAAAAATTACATGAAAAGATTTTGGTTTCAAAAAGTTGAAAATTTTCATGAAAAGATTTCGGTTTCAAAAAAGTTGAACATTTTCATGAAAAGATTTCTGCTTCAAAAAAGTTGAAAATTTTCATGAAAAGATTTCTGCTTCAAAAAAGTTGAAAAATTACATGAAAAGATTTTGGTTTCAAAAAGTTGAAAATTTTCATGAAAAGATTTCGGTTTCAAAAAAGTTGAACATTTTCATGAAAAGATTTCTGCTTCAAAAAAGTTGAACATTTTCATGAAAAGATTTTGGCTTCAAAAAAGTTGAACATTTTCATGAAAAGATTTCGGCTTCAAAAAAGTTGAACATTTTCATGAAGTATTTCGGCTTCAAAAAAATGGAAAATTTTCATGAAAAGATTTCTGCTTCAAAAAAGTTGAAAATTTACATGAAAGGATTTCGACTTCAAAAAAATGGAACATTTTCATGAAAAGATTTCGGCTTCAAAAAAGTTGAACATTTTCATGAAAAGATTTTGGTTTCAAAAAGTTGAAAATTTTCATGAAGTATTTCGGCTTCAAAAAAATGGAACATTTTCATGAAAAGATTTCGGCTTCAAAAAAGTTGAAAATTTTCATGAATAGATTTCGGGTTCAAAAAAGTTGAACATTTTCATGAAAAGATTTCGGCTTCAAAAAAGTTGAACATTTTCATGAAAAGATTTCGGCTTCAAAAAAGTTAAAAATTTTCATGAAGTATTTCGGCTTCAAAAAAATGGAACATTTTCATGAAAAGATTTCGGCTTCAAAAAAGTTGAACATTTTCATGAAAAGATTTCTGCTTCAAAAAAGTTGAAAAATTACATGAAAAGATTTTGGTTTCAAAAAGTTGAAAATTTTCATGAAAAGATTTCGGTTTCAAAAAAGTTGAACATTTTCATGAAAAGATTTCTGCTTCAAAAAAGTTGAAAATTTTCATGAAAAGATTTTGGCTTCAAAAAAGTTGAACATTTTCATGAAAAGATTTCGGCTTCAAAAAAGTTGAACATTTTGATGAAAAGATTTCGGCTTCAAAAAAGTTAAAAATTTTCATGAAGTATTTCGGCTTCAAAAAAATGGAACATTTTCATGAAAAGATTTCGGCTTCAAAAAAGTTGAACATTTTCATGAAAAGATTTCGGGTTCAAAAAAGTTGAAAAGTTACATGAAAAGATTTCGACTTCAAAAAAGTTGAAAATTTTCATGAAGTATTTCGGCTTCAAAAAAATGGAAAATTTTCATGAAAAGATTTCTGCTTCAAAAAAGTTGAAAATTTACATGAAAGGATTTCGACTTCAAAAAAGTTGAAAATTTTCATGAAGTATTTCGGCTTCAAAAAAATGGAACATTTTCATGAAAAGATTTCGGCTTCAAAAAAGTTGAAAATTTTCATGAAAAGATTTTGGTTTCAAAAAGTTGAAAATTTTCATGAAGTATTTCGGCTTCAAAAAAATGGAACATTTTCATGAAAAGATTTCGGCTTCAAAAAAGTTGAAAATTTTCATGAATAGATTTCGGGTTCAAAAAAGTTGAAAATTTTCATGAAAAGATTTAGACTTCAAAAAAGTTGAATATTTTCATCAAGTATTTCGGCTTCAAAAAAGTTAAACATTTTCATGAAAAGATTTCGGCTTCAAAAAAGTTGAACGTTTTCATGAAAAGATTTCGGGTTCAAAAAAGTTGAACATTTTCATGAAAAGATTTCTGCTTCAAAAAAGTTTAAAAATTACATGAAAAGATTTTGGTTTCAAAAAGTTGAAAATTTTCATGAAAAGATTTTGGCTTCAAAAAAGTTGAACATTTTCATGAAAAGATTTCGGCTTCAAAAAAGTTGAAAATTTTCATGAAAAGATTTTGGTTTCAAAAAGTTGAAAATTTTCATGAAGTATTTCGGCTTCAAAAAAATGGAACATTTTCATGAAAAGATTTCGGCTTCAAAAAAGTTGAAAATTTTCATGAATAGATTTCGGGTTCAAAAAAGTTGAAAATTTTCATGAAAAGATTTAGACTTCAAAAAAGTTGAATATTTTCATCAAGTATTTCGGCTTCAAAAAAGTCGAACATTTTCATGAAAAGATTTCGGCTTCAAAAAAGTTGAACATTTTCATGAAAAGATTTCGGGTTCAAAAAAGTTGAACATTTTCATGAAAAGATTTCTGCTTCAAAAAAGTTGAAAAATTACATGAAAAGATTTTGGTTTCAAAAAGTTGAAAATTTTCATGAAAAGATTTCGGTTTCAAAAAAGTTGAAAATTTTCATGAAAAGATTTCTGCTTCAAAAAAGTTGAACATTTTCATGAAAAGATTTCGGCTTCAAAAAAGTTAAAAATTTTCATGAAGTATTTCGGCTTCAAAAAAATGGAACATTTTCATGAAAAGATTTCGGCTTCAAAAAAGTTGAACATTTTCATGAAAAGATTTCGGGTTCAACAAAGTTGAAAAGTTACATGAAAAGATTTCGACTTCAAAAAAGTTGAAAATTTTCATGAAGTATTTCGGCTTCAAAAAAATGGAAAATTTTCATGAAAAGATTTCTTCTTCAAAAAAGTTGAAAATTTACATGAAAGGATTTCGACTTCAAAAAAGTTGAAAATTTTCATGAAGTATTTCGGCTTCAAAAAAATGGAACATTTTCATGAAAAGATTTCGGCTTCAAAAAAGTTAAAAATTTTCATGAAGTATTTCGGCTTCAAAAAAATGGAACATTTTCATGAAAAGATTTCTGCTTCAAAAAAGTTGAACATTTTCATGAAAAGATTTCGGGTTCAAAAAAGTTGAAAAGTTACATGAAAAGATTTCGACTTCAAAAAAGTTGAAAATTTTCATGAAAGGATTTCGACTTCAAAAAAGTTGAAAATTTTCATGAAGTATTTCGGCTTCAAAAAAATGGAACATTTTCATGAAAAGATTTCGGCTTCAAAAAAGTTGAAAATTTTCATGAAAAGATTTTGGTTTCAAAAACTTGAAAATTTTCATGAAGTATTTCGGCTTCAAAAAAATGGAACATTTTCACGAAAAGATTTCGGCTTCAAAAAAGTTGAAAATTTTCATGAATAGATTTCGGGTTCAAAAAAGTTGAAAATTTTCATGAAAAGATTTAGACTTCAAAAAAGTTGAATATTTTCATCAAGTATTTCGGCTTCAAAAAAGTCGAACATTTTCATGAAAAGATTTCGGCTTCAAAAAAGTTGAACGTTTTCATGAAAAGATTTCGGGTTCAAAAAAGTTGAACATTTTCATGAAAAGATTTCTGCTTCAAAAAAGTTGAAAAATTACATGAAAAGATTTTGGTTTCAAAAAGTTGAAAATTTTCATGAAAAGATTTTGGCTTCAAAAAAGTTGAACATTTTCATGAAAAGATTTCGGCTTCAAAAAAGTTGAAAATTTTCATGAAAAGATTTTGGTTTCAAAAAGTTGAAAATTTTCATGAATAGATTTCGGGTTCAAAAAAGTTGAAAATTTTCATGAAAAGATTTAGACTTCAAAAAAGTTGAATATTTTCATCAAGTATTTCGGCTTCAAAAAAGTCGAACATTTTCATGAAAAGATTTCGGCTTCAAAAAAGTTGAACATTTTCATGAAAAGATTTCGGGTTCAAAAAAGTTGAACATTTTCATGAAAAGATTTCTGCTTCAAAAAAGTTGAAAAATTACATGAAAAGATTTTGGTTTCAAAAAGTTGAAAATTTTCATGAAAAGATTTCGGTTTCAAAAAAGTTGAAAATTTTCATGAAAAGATTTCTGCTTCAAAAAAGTTGAACATTTTCATGAAAAGATTTCGGCTTCAAAAAAGTTGAAAATTTTCATGAAGTATTTCGGCTTCAAAAAAATGGAACATTTTCATGAAAAGATTTCGGCTTCAAAAAAGTTGAACATTTTCATGAAAAGATTTCGGGTTCAAAAAAGTTGAAAAGTTACATGAAAAGATTTCGGCTTCAAAAAAGTTGAAAATTTTCATGAAAAGATTTTGGTTTCAAAAAGTTGAAAATTTTCATGAAGTATTTCGGCTTCAAAAAAATGGAACATTTTCATGAAAAGATTTCGGCTTCAAAAAAGTTGAAAATTTTCATGAATAGATTTCGGGTTCAAAAAAGTTGAAAATTTTCATGAAAAGATTTAGACTTCAAAAAAGTTGAATATTTTCATCAAGTATTTCGGCTTCAAAAAAGTCGAACATTTTCATGAAAAGATTTCGGCTTCAAAAAAGTTGTATATTTTCATGAAAAGATTTCGGGTTCAAAAAAGTTGAACATTTTCATGAAAAGATTTCTGCTTCAAAAAAGTTGAAAAATTACATGAAAAGATTTTGGTTTCAAAAAGTTGAAAATTTTCATGAAAAGATTTCGGTTTCAAAAAAGTTGAACATTTTCATGAAAAGATTTCTGCTTCAAAAAAGTTGAAAATTTTCATGAAAAGATTTTGGCTTCAAAAAAGTTGAACATTTTCATGAAAAGATTTCGGCTTCAAAAAAGTTGAACATTTTCATGAAAAGATTTCTGCTTCAAAAAAGTTGAAAATTTTCATGAAAAGATTTTGGCTTCAAAAAAGTTGAACATTTTCATGAAAAGATTTCGGCTTCAAAAAAGTTGAACATTTTGATGAAAAGATTTCGGCTTCAAAAAAGTTAAAAATTTTCATGAAGTATTTCGGCTTCAAAAAAATGGAACATTTTCATGAAAAGATTTCGGCTTCAAAAAAGTTGAACATTTTCATGAAAAGATTTCGGGTTCAAAAAAGTTGAAAAGTTACATGAAAAGATTTCGACTTCAAAAAAGTTGAAAATTTTCATGAAGTATTTCGGCTTCAAAAAAATGGAAAATTTTCATGAAAAGATTTCTGCTTCAAAAAAGTTGAAAATTTACATGAAAGGATTTCGACTTCAAAAAAGTTGAAAATTTTCATGAAGTATTTCGGCTTCAAAAAAATGGAACATTTTCATGAAAAGATTTCGGCTTCAAAAAAGTTGAAAATTTTCATGAAAAGATTTTGGTTTCAAAAAGTTGAAAATTTTCATGAAGTATTTCGGCTTCAAAAAAATGGAACATTTTCATGAAAAGATTTCGGCTTCAAAAAAGTTGAAAATTTTCATGAATAGATTTCGGGTTCAAAAAAGTTGAAAATTTTCATGAAAAGATTTAGACTTCAAAAAAGTTGAATATTTTCATCAAGTATTTCGGCTTCAAAAAAGTTAAACATTTTCATGAAAAGATTTCGGCTTCAAAAAAGTTGAACGTTTTCATGAAAAGATTTCGGGTTCAAAAAAGTTGAACATTTTCATGAAAAGATTTCTGCTTCAAAAAAGTTTAAAAATTACATGAAAAGATTTTGGTTTCAAAAAGTTGAAAATTTTCATGAAAAGATTTTGGCTTCAAAAAAGTTGAACATTTTCATGAAAAGATTTCGGCTTCAAAAAAGTTGAAAATTTTCATGAAAAGATTTTGGTTTCAAAAAGTTGAAAATTTTCATGAAGTATTTCGGCTTCAAAAAAATGGAACATTTTCATGAAAAGATTTCGGCTTCAAAAAAGTTGAAAATTTTCATGAATAGATTTCGGGTTCAAAAAAGTTGAAAATTTTCATGAAAAGATTTAGACTTCAAAAAAGTTGAATATTTTCATCAAGTATTTCGGCTTCAAAAAAGTCGAACATTTTCATGAAAAGATTTCGGCTTCAAAAAAGTTGAACATTTTCATGAAAAGATTTCGGGTTCAAAAAAGTTGAACATTTTCATGAAAAGATTTCTGCTTCAAAAAAGTTGAAAAATTACATGAAAAGATTTTGGTTTCAAAAAGTTGAAAATTTTCATGAATAGATTTCGGGTTCAAAAAAGTTGAAAATTTTCATGAAAAGATTTAGACTTCAAAAAAGTTGAATATTTTCATCAAGTATTTCGGCTTCAAAAAAGTCGAACATTTTCATGAAAAGATTTCTGCTTCAAAAAAGTTGAACATTTTCATGAAAAGATTTCGGCTTCAAAAAAGTTAAAAATTTTCATGAAGTATTTCGGCTTCAAAAAAATGGAACATTTTCATGAAAAGATTTCGGCTTCAAAAAAGTTGAAAATTTTCATGAAAAGATTTCGGGTTCAACAAAGTTGAAAAGTTACATGAAAAGATTTCGACTTCAAAAAAGTTGAAAATTTTCGTGAAGTATTTCGGCTTCAAAAAAATGGAAAATTTTCATGAAAAGATTTCTTCTTCAAAAAAGTTGAAAATTTACATGAAAGGATTTCGACTTCAAAAAAGTTGAAAATTTTCATGAAGTATTTCGGCTTCAAAAAAATGGAACATTTTCATGAAAAGATTTCGGCTTCAAAAAAGTTAAAAATTTTCATGAAGTATTTCGGCTTCAAAAAAATGGAACATTTTCATGAAAAGATTTCTGCTTCAAAAAAGTTGAACATTTTCATGAAAAGATTTCGGGTTCAAAAAAGTTGAAAAGTTACATGAAAAGATTTCGACTTCAAAAAAGTTGAAAATTTTCATGAAAGGATTTCGACTTCAAAAAAGTTGAAAATTTTCATGAAGTATTTCGGCTTCAAAAAAATGGAACATTTTCATGAAAAGATTTCGGCTTCAAAAAAGTTGAAAATTTTCATGAAAAGATTTTGGTTTCAAAAACTTGAAAATTTTCATGAAGTATTTCGGCTTCAAAAAAATGGAACATTTTCACGAAAAGATTTCGGCTTCAAAAAAGTTGAAAATTTTCATGAATAGATTTCGGGTTCAAAAAAGTTGAAAATTTTCATGAAAAGATTTAGACTTCAAAAAAGTTGAATATTTTCATCAAGTATTTCGGCTTCAAAAAAGTCGAACATTTTCATGAAAAGATTTCGGCTTCAAAAAAGTTGAACGTTTTCATGAAAAGATTTCGGGTTCAAAAAAGTTGAACATTTTCATGAAAAGATTTCTGCTTCAAAAAAGTTGAAAAATTACATGAAAAGATTTTGGTTTCAAAAAGTTGAAAATTTTCATGAAAAGATTTTGGCTTCAAAAAAGTTGAACATTTTCATGAAAAGATTTCGGCTTCAAAAAAGTTGAAAATTTTCATGAAAAGATTTTGGTTTCAAAAAGTTGAAAATTTTCATGAATAGATTTCGGGTTCAAAAAAGTTGAAAATTTTCATGAAAAGATTTAGACTTCAAAAAAGTTGAATATTTTCATCAAGTATTTCGGCTTCAAAAAAGTCGAACATTTTCATGAAAAGATTTCGGCTTCAAAAAAGTTGAACATTTTCATGAAAAGATTTCGGGTTCAAAAAAGTTGAACATTTTCATGAAAAGATTTCTGCTTCAAAAAAGTTGAAAAATTACATGAAAAGATTTTGGTTTCAAAAAGTTGAAAATTTTCATGAAAAGATTTCGGTTTCAAAAAAGTTGAAAATTTTCATGAAAAGATTTCTGCTTCAAAAAAGTTGAACATTTTCATGAAAAGATTTCGGCTTCAAAAAAGTTGAAAATTTTCATGAAGTATTTCGGCTTCAAAAAAATGGAACATTTTCATGAAAAGATTTCGGCTTCAAAAAAGTTGAACATTTTCATGAAAAGATTTCGGGTTCAAAAAAGTTGAAAAGTTACATGAAAAGATTTCGGCTTCAAAAAAGTTGAAAATTTTCATGAAAAGATTTTGGTTTCAAAAAGTTGAAAATTTTCATGAAGTATTTCGGCTTCAAAAAAATGGAACATTTTCATGAAAAGATTTCGGCTTCAAAAAAGTTGAAAATTTTCATGAATAGATTTCGGGTTCAAAAAAGTTGAAAATTTTCATGAAAAGATTTAGACTTCAAAAAAGTTGAATATTTTCATCAAGTATTTCGGCTTCAAAAAAGTCGAACATTTTCATGAAAAGATTTCGGCTTCAAAAAAGTTGTATATTTTCATGAAAAGATTTCGGGTTCAAAAAAGTTGAACATTTTCATGAAAAGATTTCTGCTTCAAAAAAGTTGAAAAATTACATGAAAAGATTTTGGTTTCAAAAAGTTGAAAATTTTCATGAAAAGATTTCGGTTTCAAAAAAGTTGAACATTTTCATGAAAAGATTTCTGCTTCAAAAAAGTTGAAAATTTTCATGAAAAGATTTTGGCTTCAAAAAAGTTGAACATTTTCATGAAAAGATTTCGGCTTCAAAAAAGTTGAACATTTTCATGAAAAGATTTCGGCTTCAAAAAAGTTAAAAATTTTCATGAAGTATTTCGGCTTCAAAAAAATGGAACATTTTCATGAAAAGATTTCGGCTTCAAAAAAGTTGAACATTTTCATGAAAAGATTTCGGGTTCAAAAAAGTTGAAAAGTTACATGAAAAGATTTCGACTTCAAAAAAGTTGAAAATTTTCATGAAGTATTTCGGCTTCAAAAAAATGGAAAATTTTCATGAAAAGATTTCTGCTTCAAAAAAGTTGAACATTTTCATGAAAAGATTTCGGCTTCAAAAAAGTCGAACATTTTCATGAAAAGATTTCGGCTTCAAAAAAGTTGAACATTTTCATGAAAAGATTTTGGGTTCAAAAAAGTTGAACATTTTCATGAAAAGATTTCGGCTTCAAAAAAGTTGAAAAATTACATGAAAAGATTTTGGTTTCAAAAAGTTGAAAATTTTCATGAAAAGATTTCGGCTTCAAAAAATTTGAACATTTTCATGAAAAGATTTCGACTTCAAAAAAGTCTAAGATTTTCATGAAAGGATTTCTGCTTCAAAAAAGTTGAAAATTTTCATGAAAAGATCTCGGCTTCAAAAAAGTTGAACATTTTCATGAAAAGATTTCTGCTTCAAAAAAGTTGAAGATTTTCATGAAAAGATTTCGGCTACAAAAAATTTGAAAATTTTCATGAAAAGATTTAGACTTCAAAAAAGTTGAATATTTTCATCAAGTATTTCGGCTTCAAAAAAGTCGAACATTTTCATGAAAAGATTTCGGCTTCAAAAAAGTCAACGATTTTCATGAAAAGATTTCTGCTTCAAAAAAGTTGAAAATTTTCATGAAAAGATTACTGCTTCAAAAAAGTTGAAAATTTTCATGAAGTATTTCGGCTTCAAAAAAATCAAAGATTTTCATGAAAAGATTTCAGCTTCAAAAAAGTTGAAAATTTACATGAAAAGATTTCGGCTTCAAAAAAGTTGACCATTATCATGAAAAGATTTCGGGTTCAAAAAAGTTGAAAATTTTCATGAACTATTTCGGCATCAAAAAAGTTGAAAATTTTCATGAAAAGATTGAGGTTTCAAAAAAGTTGAAAATTTTCATGAAGTATTTCGGCTTCAAAAAAAGTCTAAAATTTTCATGAACTATTTCGGCTTCAAAAAAGTTGAAAATTTTCATGAAAAGATTTCTGCTTCAAAAAAGTTGAAAATTTTCATGAAATGATTTTGGTTTCAAAAAGTTGAAAATTTTCATGAAGTTTTTCGGCTTCAAAAAAGTTGAAAATTTACATGAAAAGATTTCGGCTTCAAAAAACTTGAAAATTTTCATGAAAAGATCTCGGCTTCAAAAAAGTTGAACATTTTCATGAAAAGATTTCTGCTTCAAAAAAGTTGAAAATTTTCATGAAAAGATTTCAGCTTCAAAAAAGTTGACCGTTTTCATGAAAAGATTTCTGCTTCAAAAAAGTTAAAAATTTACATGAAAAGATTTTGGTTTCAAAAAAGTAGAAAATTTTCATGAAGTTTTTCGGCTTCAAAAAAGTCTAAAATTTTCATGAAAAGATTTCGGCTTAAAAAAAGTTGAAAATGTTCATGAAAAGATTTCGGCTTCAAAAAAGTTGAAAATTTACATGAAAAGATTTCGGCTTCAAAAAACTCAAAAATTTTCATGAAGTATTTCGGCTTCAAAAAAGTCAACGATTTTCATGAAAAGATTTCTGCTTCAAAAAAGTTGAAAATTTTCATGAAAAGATTACTGCTTCAAAAAAGTTGAAAATTTTCATGAAAAGATTACTGCTTCAAAAAAGTTGAAAATTTTCATGAAGTATTTCGGCTTCAAAAAAATCAAAGATTTTCATGAAAAGATTTCAGCTTCAAAAAAGTTGAAAATTTACATGAAAAGATTTCGGCTTCAAAAAAGTTGACCATTATCATGAAAAGATTTCGGGTTCAAAAAAGTTGAAAATTTTCATGAAGTATTTCGGCTTCAAAAAAAGTCTAAAATTTTCATGAACTGTTTCGGCTTCAAAAAGTTGAAAATTTTCATGAAAAGATTTCGGCTTCAAAAAAGTTGACCATTTTCATGAAAAGATTTCGGCTTCAAAAAAGTTGAAAATTTTCATGAAAAGATTTTGGTTTCAAAAAGTTGAAAATTTTCATGAAGTATTTCAGCATCAAAAAAATGGAACATTTTCATGAAAAGATTTCGGCTTCAAAAAAGTTAAAAATTTTCATGTTAAGATTTAGGTTTCAAAAAAGTTGAAAATTTTCATGAAGTTTTTCGGCTTCAAAAAAGTCTAAAATTTTCATGAACTATTTCGGCTTCAAAAAGTTGAAAATTTTCATGAAAAGATTTCGGCTTCAAAAAAGTTGACCATTTTCATGAAAAGATTTCGGCTTCAAAAAAGTTGACCATTTTCATGAAAAGATTTCGGCTTCAAAAAAGTTGAACATTTGCATGAAAAGATTTCGACTTCAAAAATGTTGAAAATTTTCATGAAGTATTTCGGCTTCAAAAAAATGGATCATTTTCATGAAAAGATTTCGGCTTCAAAAAAGTTGACCATTTTCATGAAAAGATTTCGGCTTCAAAAAAGTTGAAAATTTTCATGAAAAGATTTCGGCTTCAAAAAGTTGAAAATTTTCATGAAGTATTTCGGCTTCAAAAAAATGGAACATTTTCATGAAAAGATTTCGGCTTCAAAAAAGTTGACCATTTTCATGAAAAGATTTCGGCTTCAAAAAAGTTGAACATTTTCATGAAAAGATTTCGGCTTCAAAAAAGTTGAAAATTTTCATGAAGTATTTCGGCTTCAAAAAAATGGAACATTTTCATGAAAAGATTTCGGCTTCAAAAAAGTTGAAAATTTTCATGAAGTATTTCGGCTTCAAAAAAATGGAACATTTTCATGAAAAGATTTCGGCTTCAAAAAAGTTGAACATTTTCATGAAAAGATTTCGGCTTCAAAAAAGTTGAAAATTTTCATGAAAAGATTTCGGCTTCAAAAAGTTGAAAATTTTCATGAAAAGATTTCGGCTTCAAAAAGTTGACCAATTTCATGAAAAGATTTCGGCTTCAAAAAAGTTGAAAATTTTCATGAAAAGATTTCGGTTTCAAAAAGTTGAAAATTTTCATGAAAAGAATTTGGTTTCAAAAAGTTGAAAATTTTCATGAAAAGATTTCGGCTTCAAAAAAGTTGAACATTTTCATGAAAAGATTTCGGCTTCAAAAAAGTTGAAAATTTTCATGAAGTATTTCGGCTTCAAAAAAATGGAACATTTTCATGAAAAGATTTCGGCTTCAAAAAACTTGAACATTTTCATGAAAAGATTTCGGCTTCAAAAAGTTGAAAATTTTCATGAAAAGATTTCGGCTTCAAAAAGTTGACCAATTTCATGAAAAGATTTCGGCTTCAAAAAAGTTGATAATTTTAATGAAAACATTTCGGTTTCAAAAAGTTGAAAATTTCCATGAAAAGATCTCGGCTTCAAAAAAGTTGAACATTTTCATGAAAAGATTTCGGCTTCAAAAAAGTTGAAAATTTTCATGAAAAGACTTTGGTTTCAAAAAGTTGAAAATTTTCATGAAAAGATTTCGGCTTCAAAAAAGTCTAAGATTTTCATGAAAAGATTTCTGCTTCAAAAAAGTTAAAAAAATTTCATGAAAAGATTTCGGCTTCAAAAAGTTGAAAATTTTCATGAAAACATTTCGGCTTCAAAAAAGTTGAAAATTTTCATGAAAAGATTTCGGCTTCAAAAAGTTGAAAATTTTCATGAAAAGATTTCGGCTTCAAAAAAGTTGACCATTTTCATGAAAAGATTTCGGCTTCAAAAAAGTTGAACATTTGCATGAAAAGATTTCGACTTCAAAAAAGTTGAAAATTTTCATGAAGTATTTCGGCTTCAAAAAAATGGATCATTTTCATGAAAAGATTTCGGCTTCAAAAAGTTGAAAATTTTCATGAAAAGATTTCGGCTTAAAAAAAGTTGAAAATTTACATGAAAAGATTTCGGCTTCAAAAAACTTGAAAATTTTCATGAAAAGATCTCGGCTTCAAAAAAGTTGAACATTTTCATGAAAAGATTTCTGCTTCAAAAAAGTTGAAAATTTTCATGAAAAGATTTCAGCTTCAAAAAAGTTGACCGTTTTCATGAAAAGATTTCTGCTTCAAAAAAGTTAAAAATTTACATGAAAAGATTTTGGTTTCAAAAAAGTTGAAAATTTTCATGAAGTATTTCGGCTTCAAAAAAATGGATCATTTTCATGAAAAGATTTCGGCTTCAAAAAAGTTGAACATTTTCATGAAAAGATTTCGGCTTCAAAAAACTTGAACATTTTCATGAAAAGATTTCGGCTTCAAAAATCTTGAACATTTTCATGAAAAGATTTCTGCTTCAAAAAAGTTGAAAATTTTCATGAAAAGATCTCGGCTTCAAAAAAGTTGAACATTTTCATGAAAAGATTTCTGCTTCAAAAAAGTTGACCATTTTCATGAAAAGATTTCGGCTTCAAAAAAGTTGAAGATTTTCATGAAAAGATTTCGGCTTCAAAAAGTTGAAAATTTTCATGAAAAGATTTCGGCTTCAAAAAGTTGACCAATTTCATGAAAAGATTTCGGCTTCAAAAAAGTTGAAGATTTTCATGAAAAGATTTCGGCTTCAAAAAGTTGAAAATTTTCATGAAAAGATTTCGGCTTCAAAAAGTTGACCAATTTCATGAAAAGATTTCGGCTTCAAAAAAGTTGAACATTTTCATGAAAAGATTTCGGCTTCAAAAAAGTTGAAAATTTTCATGAAAAGATTTCGGCTTCAAAAAAGTTGAAAATTTTCATGAAAAGATTTCTGCTTCAAAAAAGTTAAAAAAATTTCATGAAAAGATTTCGGCTTCAAAAAGTTGAAAATTTTCATGAAAACATTTCGGCTTCAAAAAAGTTGAAAATTTTCATGAAAAGATTTCGGCTTCAAAAAGTTGAAAATTTTCATGAAAACATTTCGGCTTCAAAAAAGTTGACCATTTTCATGAAAAGATTTCGGCTTCAAAAAAGTTGAACATTTGCATGAAAAGATTTCGACTTCAAAAAAGTTGAAAATTTTCATGAAGTATTTCGGCTTCAAAAAAATGGATCATTTTCATGAAAAGATTTCGGCTTCAAAAAAGTTGACCATTTTCATGAAAAGATTTCGGCTTCAAAAAAGTTGAAAATTTTCATGAAAAGATTTCGGCTTCAAAAAGTTGAAAATTTTCATGAAGTATTTCGGCTTCAAAAAAATGGAACATTTTCATGAAAAGATTTCGGCTTCAAAAAAGTTGACCATTTTCATGAAAAGATTTCGGCTTCAAAAAAGTTGAACATTTTCATGAAAAGATTTCGGCTTCAAAAAAGTTGAAAATTTTCATGAAGTATTTCGGCTTCAAAAAAATGGAATATTTTCATGAAAAGATTTCGGCTTCAAAAAAGTTGAAAATTTTCATGAAGTATTTCGGCTTCAAAAAAATGGAACATTTTCATGAAAAGATTTCGGCTTCAAAAAAGTTGAACATTTTCATGAAAAGATTTCGGCTTCAAAAAAGTTGAAAATTTTCATGAAAAGATTTCGGCTTCAAAAAGTTGAAAATTTTCATGAAAAGATTTCGGCTTCAAAAAGTTGACCAATTTCATGAAAAGATTTCGGCTTCAAAAAAGTTGAAAATTTTCATGAAAAGATTTCGGTTTCAAAAAGTTGAAAATTTTCATGAAAAGAATTTGGTTTCAAAAAGTTGAAAATTTTCATGAAAAGATTTCGGCTTCAAAAAAGTTGAACATTTTCATGAAAAGATTTCGGCTTCAAAAAAGTTGAAAATTTTCATGAAAAGATTTCGGTTTCAAAAAGTTGAAAATTTCCATGAAAAGATCTCGGCTTCAAAAAAGTTGAACATTTTCATGAAAAGATTTCGGCTTCAAAAAAGTTGAAAATTTTCATGAAAAGATTTCGGCTTCAAAAAAGTCTAAGATTTTCATGAAAAGATTTCTGCTTCAAAAAAGTTAAAAAAATTTCATGAAAAGATTTCGGCTTCAAAAAGTTGAAAATTTTCATGAAAACATTTCGGCTTCAAAAAAGTTGAAAATTTTCATGAAAAGATTTCGGCTTCAAAAAGTTGAAAATTTTCATGAAAAGATTTCGGCTTCAAAAAAGTTGACCATTTTCATGAAAAGATTTCGGCTTCAAAAAAGTTGAACATTTGCATGAAAAGATTTCGACTTCAAAAAAGTTGAAAATTTTCATGAAGTATTTCGGATTCAAAAAAATGGATCATTTTCATGAAAAGATTTCGGCTTCAAAAAAGTTGAACATTTTCATGAAAAGATTTCGGCTTCAAAAAACTTGAACATTTTCATGAAAAGATTTCGGCTTCAAAAATCTTGAACATTTTCATGAAAAGATTTCTGCTTCAAAAAAGTTGAAAATTTTCATGAAAAGAATTTTGGTTTCAAAAAGTTGAAAATTTACATGAAAAGATTTCGGCTTCAAAAAAGTAGAACATTTTCATGAAAAGATTTCGGCTTCAAAAAAGTTGAAAATTTTCATGAAGTATTTCGGCTTCAAAAAAATGGAACATTTTCATGAAAAGATTTCGACTTCAAAAAATTTAAGATTTTCATGAAAAGATTTCTGCTTCAAAAAAGTTGAAAATTTTCATGAAAAGATTTCGGCTTCAAAAAGTTGAAAATTTTCATGAAAAGATTTCGGCTTCAAAAAGTTGAAAATTTTCATGAAAAGATTTCGACTTCAAAAAAGTTGAAAATTTACATGAAAAGATTTCGACTTCAAAAAAGTCTAAGATTTTCATGAAAAGATTTCTGCTTCAAAAAAGTTGAAAATTTTCATGAACTATTTCGGCTTAAAAAAAGTTGAAAATTTACATGAAAAGATTTCGGCTTCAAAAAACTTGAAAATTTTCATGAAAAGATCTCGGCTTCAAAAAAGTTGAACATTTTCATGAAAAGATTTCTGCTTCAAAAAAGTTGAAAATTTTCATGAAAAGATTTCAGCTTCAAAAAAGTTGACCGTTTTCATGAAAAGATTTCTGCTTCAAAAAAGTTAAAAATTTACATGAAAAGATTTTGGTTTCAAAAAAGTTGAAAATTTTCATGAAGTATTTCGGCTTCAAAAAAATGGATCATTTTCATGAAAAGATTTCGGCTTCAAAAAAGTTGAACATTTTCATGAAAAGATTTCGGCTTCAAAAAACTTGAACATTTTCATGAAAAGATTTCGGCTTCAAAAATCTTGAACATTTTCATGAAAAGATTTCTGCTTCAAAAAAGTTGAAAATTTTCATGAAAAGATCTCGGCTTCAAAAAAGTTGAAGATTTTCATGAAAAGATTTCGGCTTCAAAAAGTTGACCAATTTCATGAAAAGATTTCGGCTTCAAAAAAGTTGAAGATTTTCATGAAAAGATTTCGGCTTCAAAAAGTTGAAAATTTTCATGAAAAGATTTCGGCTTCAAAAAGTTGACCAATTTCATGAAAAGATTTCGGCTTCAAAAAAGTTGAAGATTTTCATGAAAAGATTTCGGCTTCAAAAAGTTGAAAATTTTCATGAAAAGATTTCGGCTTCAAAAAGTTGACCAATTTCATGAAAAGATTTCGGCTTCAAAAAAGTTGAACATTTTCATGAAAAGATTTCGGCTTCAAAAAAGTTGAAAATTTTCATGAAAAGACTTTGGTTTCAAAAAGTTGAAAATTTTCATGAAAAGATTTCGGCTTCAAAAAAGTCTAAGATTTTCATGAAAAGATTTCTGCTTCAAAAAAGTTAAAAAAATTTCATGAAAAGATTTCGGCTTCAAAAAGTTGAAAATTTTCATGAAAACATTTCGGCTTCAAAAAAGTTGAAAATTTTCATGAAAAGATTTCGGCTTCAAAAAGTTGAAAATTTTCATGAAAACATTTCGGCTTCAAAAAAGTTGACCATTTTCATGAAAAGATTTCGGCTTCAAAAAAGTTGAACATTTGCATGAAAAGATTTCGACTTCAAAAAAGTTGAAAATTTTCATGAAGTATTTCGGCTTCAAAAAAATGGATCATTTTCATGAAAAGATTTCGGCTTCAAAAAAGTTGAACATTTTCATGAAAAGATTTCTGTTTCAAAAAAGTTGACCATTTTCATGAAAAGATTTCGGCTTCAAAAAAGTTGAAAATTTTCATGAAAAGATTTCGACTTCAAAAAAGTTGAAGATTTTCATGAAAAGATTTCTGTTTCAAAAAAGTTGACCATTTTCATGAAAAGATTTCGGCTTCAAAAAAGTTGAAAATTTTCATGAAAACATTTCGGCTTCAAAAAGTTGAAAATTTTCATGAAAACATTTCGGCTTCAAAAAGTTGAAAATTTTCATGAAAACATTTCGGCTTCAAAAAAGTTGAAAATTTTCATGAAAAGATTTCGGCTTCAAAAAGTTGAAAATTTTCATGAAAAGATTTCTGTTTCAAAAAAGTTGACCATTTTCATGAAAAGATTTCGGCTTCAAAAAAGTTGAAGATTTTCATGAAAAGATTTCGACTTCAAAAAGTTGAAAATTTTCATGAAAAGATTTCGGCTTCAAAAAGTTGACCAATTTCATGAAAAGATTTCGGCTTCAAAAAAGTTGAAAATTTTCATGAAAAGATTTCGGTTTCAAAAAGTTGAAAATTTACATGAAAAGATTTCGACTTCAAAAAAGTTGAAAATTTTCATGAAGTATTTCGGCTTCAAAAAAATGGAACATTTTCATGAAAAGATTTCGGCTTCAAAAAAGTTGAACATTTTCATGAAAAGATTTCGACTTCAAAAAAGTTGAAAATTTTCATGAAGTATTTCGGCTTCAAAAAAATGGATCATTTTCATGAAAAGATTTCGGCTTCAAAAAAGTTGAACATTTTCATGAAAAGATTTCTGTTTCAAAAAAGTTGACCATTTTCATGAAAAGATTTCGGCTTCAAAAAAGTTGAAAATTTTCATGAAAAGATTTCGACTTCAAAAAAGTTGAAGATTTTCATGAAAAGATTTCTGCTTCAAAAAAGTTGAAAATTTTCATGAAAAGATTTCGGCTTCAAAAAAGTCTAAGATTTTCATGAAAAGATTTCTGCTTCAAAAAAGTTGAAAATTTTCATGAAAAGATTTCGGCTTCAAAAAGTTTAAAATTTTCATGAAAAGATTTCGGCTTCAAAAAAGTTGAAAATTTTCATGAAAAGATTTCGGCTTCAAAAAGTTGAAAATTTCCATGAAAAGATCTCGGCTTCAAAAAAGTTGAACATTTTCATGAAAAGATTTCGGCTTCAAAAAAGTTGAAAATTTTCATGAAAAGATTTCGGTTTCAAAAAGTTGAAAATTTTCATGAAAAGATTTCGGCTTCAAAAAAGTTGAAAATTTTCATGAAGTATTTCGGCTTCAAAAAAATGGAACATTTTCATGAAAAGATTTCGGCTTCAAAAAAGTTTAAAATTTTCATGAAAAGATTTTGGGTTCAAAAAAGTTGAAAATTTACATGAAAAGATTTCGACTTCAAAAAAGTTGAAAATTTTCATGAAGTATTTCGGCTTCAAAAAAATGGAACATTTTCATGAAAAGATTTCGGCTTCAAAAAAGTTGAACATTTTCATGAAAAGATTTCGGCTTCAAAAAAGTTGAAAATTTTCATGAAAAGATTTCGGTTTCAAAAAGTTGAAAATTTTTATGAAAAGTTCTCGGTTTCAAAAAAGTTGAACATTTTCATGAAAAGATATCTGTTTCAAAAAATTTGACCATTTTCATGAAAAGATTTCGGCTTCAAAAAAGTTGAAAATTTTCATGAAAAGATTTCGACTTCAAAAAAGTTGAAGATTTTCATGAAAAGATTTCTGCTTCAAAAAAGTTGAACATTTTCATGAAAAGATTTCTGTTTTAAAAAAAGTTGACCATTTTCATGAAAAGATTTCGGCTTCAAAAAAGTTGAAAATTTTCATGAAAAGATTTCGACTTCAAAAAAGTTGAAGATTTTCATGAAAAGATTTCGGCTTCAAAAAGTTGAAAATTTTCATGAAAAGATTTCGGCTTCAAAAAGTTGACCAATTTCATGAAAAGATTTCGGCTTCAAAAAAGTTGAAAATTTTCATGAAAAGATTTCGGTTTCAAAAAGTTGAAAATTTCCATGAAAAGATCTCGGCTTCAAAAAAGTTGAACATTTTCATGAAAAGATTTCTGCTTCAAAAAAGTTGAAAATTTTCATGAAAAGACTTTGGTTTCAAAAAGTTGAAAATTTTCATGAAGTATTTCTGCTTCAAAAAAGTTAAAAAAATTTCATGAAAAGATTTCGGCTTCAAAAAGTTGAAAATTTTCATGAAAACATTTCGGCTTCAAAAAAGTCTAAGATTTTCATGAAAAGATTTCGGCTTCAAAAAGTTGAAAATTTTCATGAAAACATTTCGGCTTCAAAAAAGTTGACCATTTTCATGAAAAGATTTCGGCTTCAAAAAAGTTGAACATTTGCATGAAAAGATTTCGACTTCAAAAAAGTTGAAAATTTTCATGAAGTATTTCGGCTTCAAAAAAATGGATCATTTTCATGAAAAGATTTCGGCTTCAAAAAAGTTGAAAATTTTCATGAAAATATTTCGACTTCAAAAAAGTTGAAGATTTTCATGAAAAGATTTCTGCTTCAAAAAAGTTGAAAATTTTCATGAAAAGATTTCGGCTTCAAAAAGTTTAAAATTTTCATGAAAAGATTTCGGCTTCAAAAAAGTTGAAAATTTTCATGAAAAGATTTCGGCTTCAAAAAGTTGAAAATTTCCATGAAAAGATCTCGGCTTCAAAAAAGTTGAACATTTTCATGAAAAGATTTCGGCTTCAAAAAAGTTGAAAATTTTCATGAAAAGATTTCGGTTTCAAAAAGTTGAAAATTTTCATGAAAAGATTTCGGCTTCAAAAAAGTTGAAAATTTTCATGAAGTATTTCGGCTTCAAAAAAGTGGAACATTTTCATGAAAAGATTTCGGCTTCAAAAAAGTTAAAAATTTTCATGAAAAGATCTCGGCTTCAAAAAAGTTGACCATTTTCATGAAAAGATTTCGGCTTCAAAAAAGTTGAAAATTTTCATGAAAATATTTCGACTTCAAAAAAGTTGAAGATTTTCATGAAAAGGTTTCTGCTTCAAAAAAGTTGAAAATTTTCATGAAAAGATTTCGGCTTCAAAAAGTTTAAAATTTTCATGAAAAGATTTCGGCTTCAAAAAAGTTGAAAATTTTCATGAAAAGATTTCGGCTTCAAAAAGTTGAAAATTTCCATGAAAAGATCTCGGCTTCAAAAAAGTTGAACATTTTCATGAAAAGATTTCGGCTTCAAAAAAGTTGAAAATTTTCATGAAAAGATTTCGGTTTCAAAAAGTTGAAAATTTTCATGAAAAGATTTCGGCTTCAAAAAAGTTGAAAATTTTCATGAAGTATTTCGGCTTCAAAAAAATGGAACATTTTCATGAAAAGATTTCGGCTTCAAAAAAGTTAAAAATTTTCATGAAAAGATTTTGGGTTCAAAAAAGTTGAAAATTTACATGAAAAGATTTCGACTTCAAAAAAGTTGAAAATTTTCATGAAGTATTTCGGCTTCAAAAAAATGGAACATTTTCATGAAAAGATTTCGGCTTCAAAAAAGTTGAACATTTTCATGAAAAGATTTCTGCTTCAAAAAAGTTGAAAATTTTCATGAAAAGATTTCGGTTTCAAAAAGTTGAAAATTTTTATGAAAAGATCTCGGTTTCAAAAAAGTTGAACATTTTCATGAAAAGATATCTGTTTCAAAAAATTTGACCATTTTCATGAAAAGATTTCGGCTTCAAAAAAGTTGAAAATTTTCATGAAAAGATTTCGACTTCAAAAAAGTTGAAGATTTTCATGAAAAGATTTCTGCTTCAAAAAAGTTGAAAATTTTCATGAAAAGATTTCGGCTTCAAAAAGTTTAAAATTTTCATGAAAAGATTTCGGCTTCAAAAAAGTTGAAAATTTTCATGAAAAGATTTCGGCTTCAAAAAGTTGAAAATTTCCATGAAAAGATCTCGGCTTCAAAAAAGTTGAACATTTTCATGAAAAGATTTCGGCTTCAAAAAAGTTGAAAATTTTCATGAAAAGATTTCGGTTTCAAAAAGTTGAAAATTTTCATGAAAAGATTTCGACTTCAAAAAAGTTGAAAATTTTCATGAAGTATTTCGGCTTCAAAAAAATGGAACATTTTCATGAAAAGATTTCGGCTTCAAAAAAGTTGAACATTTTCATGAAAAGATTTCGGCTTCAAAAAAGTTGAAAATTTTCATGAAAAGATTTCGGTTTCAAAAAGTTGAAAATTTTTATGAAAAGATCTCGGTTTCAAAAAAGTTGAACATTTTCATGAAAAGATATCTGTTTCAAAAAATTTGACCATTTTCATGAAAAGATTTCGGCTTCAAAAAAGTTGAAAATTTTCATGAAAAGATTTCGACTTCAAAAAAGTTGAAGATTTTCATGAAAAGATTTCTGCTTCAAAAAAGTTGAACATTTTCATGAAAAGATTTCTGTTTCAAAAAAGTTGACCATTTTCATGAAAAGATTTCGGCTTCAAAAAAGTTGAAAATTTTCATGAAAAGATTTCGACTTCAAAAAAGTTGAAGATTTTCATGAAAAGATTTCTGCTTAAAAAAAGTTGAAAATTTTCATGAAAAGATTTCGGCTTCAAAAAGTTGAAAATTTTCATGAAAATAATTTGGCTTCAAAAAGTTGACCATTTTCATGAAAAGATTTCGGCTTCAAAAAAGTTGAACATCTTCATGAAAAGATTTCGGCTTCAAAAAAGTTGAAAATTTTCATGAAAAGTATTTGGTTTCAAAAAGTTGAAAATTTTCATGAAAAGATTTCGGCTTCAAAAAAGTTGAACATTTTCATGAAAAGATTTCGGCTTCAAAAAACTTGAACATTTTCATGAAAAGATTTTGGCTTCAAAAATCTTGAACATTTTCATGAAAAGATTTCTGCTTCAAAAAAGTTGAAAATTTACATGAAAAGATTTCGACTTCAAAAAAGTCTAAGATTTTCATGAAAAGATTTCTGCTTCAAAAAAGTTGAAAATTTTCATGAAGTATTTCGGCTTCAAAAAAATGGAACATTTTCATGAAAAGATTTCGGCTTCAAAAAAGTTGAACATTTTCATGAAAAGATTTCGGGTTCAAAAAGTTGAAAATTTACATGAAAAGATTTCTGTTTCAAAAAAGTTGACCATTTTCATGAAAAGATTTCGGCTTCAAAAAAGTTGAAAATTTTCATGAAAAGATTTCGACTTCAAAAAATTTCAAGATTTTCATGAAAAGATTTCTGCTTAAAAAAAGTTGAAAATTTTCATGAAAAGTTTTCGGCTTCAAAAAGTTGAAAATTTTCATGAAAATAATTTGGCTTCAAAAAGTTGACCATTTTCATGAAAAGATTTCGGCTTCAAAAAAGTTGAACATCTTCATGAAAAGATTTCGGCTTCAAAAAAGTTGAAAATTTTCATGAAAAGAATTTGGTTTCAAAAAGTTGAAAATTTTCATGAAAAGATTTCGGCGTCAAAAAAGTTGAACATTTTCATGAAAAGATTTCGGCTTCAAAAAACTTGAACATTTTCATGAAAAGATTTTGGCTTCAAAAAGGTTGAAAACTTTCATGAAATATTTCGACTTCAAAAAAGTCGAAGATTTTCATGAAAAGATTTCGGCTTTAAAAAAGTTGAAAATTTTCATGAAGTATTTCGACTACAAAAAAATGGAACATTTTCATGAAAAGATTTCGGCTTCAAAAAAGTTGAAAATTTACATGAAAAGATTTCGACTTCAAAAAAGTTGAAAATTTTCATGAAGTATTTCGGCTTCAAAAAAATGGAACATTTTCATGAAAAGATTTCGGCTTCAAAAAAGTTGAAAATTTTCATGAAAAGATTTCGACTTCAAAAAAGTTGAAGATTTTCATGAAAAGATTTCTGCTTCAAAAAAGTTGAACATTTTCATGAAAAGATTTCTGTTTCAAAAAAGTTGACCATTTTCATGAAAAGATTTCGGCTTCAAAAAAGTTGAAAATTTTCATGAAAAGATTTCGACTTCAAAAAAGTTGAAGATTTTCATGAAAAGATTTCTGCTTAAAAAAAGTTGAAAATTTTCATGAAAAGATTTCGGCTTCAAAAAGTTGAAAATTTTCATGAAAATAATTTGGCTTCAAAAAGTTGACCATTTTCATGAAAAGATTTCGGCTTCAAAAAAGTTGAACATCTTCATGAAAAGATTGCGGCTTCAAAAAAGTTGAAAATTTTCATGAAAAGAATTTGGTTTCAAAAAGTTGAAAATTTTCATGAAAAGATTTCGGCTTCAAAAAAGTTGAACATTTTCATGAAAAGATTTCGGCTTCAAAAAACTTGAACATTTTCATGAAAAGATTTTGGCTTCAAAAATCTTGAACATTTTCATGAAAAGATTTCTGCTTCAAAAAAGTTGAAAATTTACATGAAAAGATTTCGACTTCAAAAAAGTCTAAGATTTTCATGAAAAGATTTCTGCTTCAAAAAAGTTGAAAATTTTCATGAAGTATTTCGGCTTCAAAAAAATGGAACATTTTCATGAAAAGATTTCGGCTTCAAAAAAGTTGAACATTTTCATGAAAAGATTTCGGGTTCAAAAAAGTTGAAAATTTACATGAAAAGATTTCTGTTTCAAAAAAGTTGACCATTTTCATGAAAAGATTTCGGCTTCAAAAAAGTTGAAAATTTTCATGAAAAGATTTCGACTTCAAAAAATTTCAAGATTTTCATGAAAAGATTTCTGCTTAAAAAAAGTTGAAAATTTTCATGAAAAGTTTTCGGCTTCAAAAAGTTGAAAATTTTCATGAAAATAATTTGGCTTCAAAAAGTTGACCATTTTCATGAAAAGATTTCGGCTTCAAAAAAGTTGAACATCTTCATGAAAAGATTTCGGCTTCAAAAAAGTTGAAAATTTTCATGAAAAGAATTTGGTTTCAAAAAGTTGAAAATTTTCATGAAAAGATTTCGGCGTCAAAAAAGTTGAACATTTTCATGAAAAGATTTCGGCTTCAAAAAACTTGAACATTTTCATGAAAAGATTTCTGCTTCAAAAAAGATGAAAATTTACATGAAAAGATTTCGACTTCAAAAAAGTCTAAGATTTTCATGAAAAGATTTCGACTTCAAAAAAGTTGAAGATTTTCATGAAAAGATTTCTGCTTAAAAAAAGTTGAAAATTTTCATGAAAAGATTTCGGCTTCAAAAAGTTGAAAATTTTCATGAAAATAATTTGGCTTCAAAAAGTTGACCATTTTCATGAAAAGATTTCGGCTTCAAAAAAGTTGAACATCTTCATGAAAAGATTTCGGCTTCAAAAAAGTTGAAAATTTTCATGAAAAGAATTTGGATTCAAAAAGTTAAAAATTTTCATGAAAAGATTTCGGCTTCAAAAAACTTGAACATTTTCATGAAAAGATTTCGGCTTCAAAAAAGTTGAACATTTTCATGAAAAGATTTCGGCTTCAAAAAAGTTGAAAATTTTCATGAAAAGATTTCGGTTTCAAAAAGTTGAAAATTTTTATGAAAAGATCTCGGTTTCAAAAAAGTTGAACATTTTCATGAAAAGATATCTGTTTCAAAAAATTTGACCATTTTCATGAAAAGATTTCGGCTTCAAAAAAGTTGAAAATTTTCATGAAAAGATTTCGACTTCAAAAAAGTTGAAGATTTTCATGAAAAGATTTCTGCTTCAAAAAAGTTGAACATTTTCATGAAAAGATTTCTGTTTCAAAAAAGTTGACCATTTTCATGAAAAGATTTCGGCTTCAAAAAAGTTGAAAATTTTCATGAAAAGATTTCGACTTCAAAAAAGTTGAAGATTTTCATGAAAAGATTTCTGCTTAAAAAAAGTTGAAAATTTTCATGAAAAGATTTCGGCTTCAAAAAGTTGAAAATTTTCATGAAAATAATTTGGCTTCAAAAAGTTGAACATTTTCATGAAAAGATTTCGGGTTCAAAAAAGTTGAAAATTTACATGAAAAGATTTCTTTTTCAAAAAAGTTGACCATTTTCATAAAAAGATTTCGGCTTCAAAAAAGTTGAAAATTTTCATGAAAAGATTTCGACTTCAAAAAAGTTGAAGATTTTCATGAAAAGATTTCTGCTTAAAAAAAGTTGAAAATTTTCATGAAAAGATTTCGGCTTCAAAAAGTTGAAAATTTTCATGAAAATAATTTGGCTTCAAAAAGTTGACCATTTTCATGAAAAGATTTCGGCTTCAAAAAAGTTGAACATCTTCATGAAAAGATTTCGGCTTCAAAAAAGTTGAAAATTTTCATGAAAAGAATTTGGTTTCAAAAAGTTGAAAATTTTCATGAAAAGATTTCGGCTTCAAAAAAGTTGAACATTTTCATGAAAAGATTTCGGCTTCAAAAAACTTGAACATTTTCATGAAAAGATTTTGGCTTCAAAAAGGTTGAAAACTTTCATGAACTATTTCGACTTCAAAAAAGTCGAAGATTTTCATGAAAAGATTTCGGCTTTAAAAAAGTTGAAAATTTTCATGAAGTATTTCGACTACAAAAAAGTCTAATATTTTCATGAAAAGATTTATGTATCAAAAAAGATGAAAATTTTCATGAAATGAATTGGCCTTCAAAAAGTTGAAAATTTTCATGAAAAGATTTCGGCATCAAAAAAGTTGAACATTTTCATGAAAAGATTTCGGCTTCAAAAAAGTTGAAAATTTTCATGAACTGTTTCGGCTTCAAAAAAATGGAACATTTTCATGAAAAGATTTCTGCTTCAAAAAAGTTTAAAATTTTCATGAAAAGATTTCGGCTTCAAAAAGTTGAAAATTTTCATGAAAAGATTTCGGCTTCAAAAAGTTGACCAATTTCATGAAAAGATTTCGGCTTCAAAAAAGTTGAAAATTTTCATGAAAAGATTTCGGTTTCAAAAAGTTGAAAATTTCCATGAAAAGATCTCGGCTTCAAAAAAGTTGAACATTTTCATGAAAAGATTTCGGCTTCAAAAAACTTGAACATTTTCATGAACAGATTTCGGCTTCAAAAAAGTTGACCATTTTCATGAAAAGATTTCGGCTTCAAAAAAGTTGAAAATTTTCATGAAAAGATTTCGGTTTCAAAAAGTTGAAAATTTTTATGAAAAGATCTCGGTTTCAAAAAAGTTGAACATTTTCATGAAAAGATATCTGTTTCAAAAAATTTGACCATTTTCATGAAAAGATTTCGGCTTCAAAAAAGTTCAAAATTTTCATGAAAAGATTTCGACTTCAAAAAAGTTGAAGATTTTCATGAAAAGATTTCTGCTTAAAAAAAGTTGAAAATTTTCATGAAAAGATTTCGGCTTCAAAAAGTTGAAAATTTTCATGAAAATAATTTGGCTTCAAAAAGTTGACCATTTTCATGAAAAGATTTCGGCTTCAAAAAAGTTGAACATCTTCATGAAAAGATTTCGGCTTCAAAAAAGTTGAAAATTTTCATGAAAAGAATTTGGTTTCAAAAAGTTGAAAATTTTCATGAAAAGATTTCGGCTTCAAAAAAGTTGAACATTTTCATGAAAAGATTTCGGCTTCAAAAAACTTGAACATTTTCATGAAAAGATTTTGGCTTCAAAAATCTTGAACATTTTCATGAAAAGATTTCTGCTTCAAAAAAGTTGAAAATTTACATGAAAAGATTTCGACTTCAAAAAAGTCTAAGATTTTCATGAAAAGATTTCTGCTTCAAAAAAGTTGAAAATTTTCATGAAGTATTTCGGCTTCAAAAAAATGGAACATTTTCATGAAAAGATTTCGGCTTCAAAAAAGTTGAACATTTTCATGAAAAGATTTCTGTTTCAAAAAAGTTGAACGTTTTCATGAAAAGATTTCGGCTTCAAAAAAGTTGAACATTTTCATGAAAAGATTTCGGGTTCAAAAAAGTTGAACATTTTCATGAAAAGATTTCTGCTTCAAAAAAGTTGAAAATTTTCATGAAAAGATTTCGGTTTCAAAAAGTTGAAAATTTTCATGAAAAGATTTTGGTTTCAAAAAGTTGAAAATTTTCATGAAAATAATTTGGCTTCAAAAAGTTGACCATTTTCATGAAAAGATTTCGGCTTCAAAAAAGTTGAACATTTTCATGAAAAGATTTCTGCTTCAAAAAAGTTGAAAATTTACATGAAGTATTTCGGCTTCAAAAAAATGGAACATTTTCATGAAAAGATTTCGGCTTCAAAAAAGTTGAACATTTTCATGAAAAGATTTATGCTTAAAAAAAGATGAAAATTTTCATGAAAAGATTTCGGCTTTAAAAAAGTTGAACATTTTCATGAAAAGATTTCGGCTTCAAAAAAGTTGAACATTTTCATGAAAAGATTTATGTTTCAAAAAAGATGAAAATTTTCATGAAAAGATTTGGGCTTCAAAAAGTTGAAAATTTTCATGAAAAGATTTCGGCATCAAAAAAGTTGAACATTTTCATGAAAAGATTTCGGCTTAAAAAAAGTTGAAAATTTTCATGAAAATATTTTGGTTTCAAAAAGTTGAAAATTTTCATGAAGTATTTCGGCTTCAAAAAAGTCGAAAATTTTCATGAACTATTTCGGCATCAAAAAAGTTGAAAATTTTCATGAAAAGATTTAGGTTTCAAAAAAGTTGAAAATTTTCATGAAGTATTTCGGCTTCAAAAAAGTCTAAAATTTTCATGAACTACTTCGGCATCAAAAAAGTTGAAAATTTTCATGAAAAGATTTCTGTTTCAAAAAAGTTGAAAATTTTCATGAAAAGATTTCGGCTTCAAAAAAGTTGAAAATTTTCATGAAAAGATTTAGACTTCAAAAAAGTTGAATATTTTCATCAAGTATTTCGGCTTCAAAAAAGTCGAACATTTTCATGAAAAGATTTCGGCTTGAAAAAAGTTGAATATTTTCATGAACAGAATTCTGCTTCAAAAAAGTTGAATATTTATATGAAAAGATTTCTGCTTCAAAAAAGTTGAAAATTTTCATGAAAAGAATTCGGCTTCATAAAGTTGAAAATTTTCATGAACTACTTCGGCTGCAAAAAAGTTGAAAATTTTCATGAAAAGATTTCTGTTTCAAAAAAGTTGAAAATTTTCATGAAAAGATTTCGGCTTCAAAAAAGTTGAAAATTTTCATGAAAAGATTTAGACTTCAAAAAAGTTGAATATTTTCATCAAGTTTTTCGGCTGCAAAAAAGTCTAAAATTTTCATGAAAAGATTTATGCTTCAAAAAAGATGAAAATTTTCATGAAAAGATTTCGGCTTTAAAAAAGTTGAAAATTTTCATGAAAAGATTTCGGCTTTAAAAAAGTTGAAAATTTTCATGAACTATTTCGGGTTCAAAAAAGTTGAAAATTTTCATGAAAAGATTTCGGCTTCAAAAAAGTTGAACATTTTCATGAAAAGATTTCTGCTTCAAAAAAGTTTAAAATTTACATGAAAAGATTTCTGCTTCAAAAAAGTCTCAGGTTTTCATGAAAAGATTTCTGCTTCAAAAAAGTTGAAAATTTTCATGAACTATTCCGACTTCAAAAAAGTCGAAAATTTTCATGAAAAAATTTCGGCTTCAAAAAAGTTGAAAATTTTCATGAAAAGATTTCGGCTTCAAAAAGTTGAAAATTTTCATGAAAAAATTTCGGCTTCAAAAAAGTTGACCATTTTCATGAAAAGATTTCGGCTTTAAAAAAGTTGAAAATTTACATGAAAAGATTTCGACTTCAAAAAAGTCTAAGATTTTCATGAAAAGATTTCTGCTTCAAAAAAGTTGAAAATTTTCATGAAAAGATTTCGGTTTCAAAAAGTTGAAAATTTTCATGAAAAGATTTCAGCTTCAAAAAGGTTGAAAACTTTCATGAACTATTTCAACTTCATAAAAGTCGAAGATTTTCATGAAAAGATTTCGGCTTGAAAAAAGTTGAAAATTTTCATGAACTATTTCGGCTTCAAAAAAATGGAACATTTTCATGAAAAGATTTATGCTTCAAAAAAGTTGAAAATTTTCATGAAAAGATTTTGGCTTTAAAAAAGTTGAAAATTTTCATGAAAAGATTTAGGTTTCAAAAAAGTTGAAAATTTTCATGAAAAGATTTCGGCTTTAAAAAAGTTGAAAATTTTCATGAAAAGATTTAGGTTTCAAAAAAGTTGAAAATTTTCATGAAGTATTTCGGCTTCAAAAAAGTCTAAAATTTTCATGAACTATTTCTGCTTCAAAAAAGTTGAAAATTTTCATGAAAAGATTTCTGCTTCAAAAAAGTCGAAAATTTTCATGAAAAGATTTCGGCTTCAAAAAAGTTGAAAATTTTCATGAAGTATTTCGGCTTCAAAAAAATGGAACATTTTCATGAAAAGATTTCGGCTTCAAAAAAGTTGAACATTTTCATGAAAAGATTTCTGCTTCAAAAAAGTTTAAAATTTACATGAAAAGATTTCTGCTTCAAAAAAGTCTCAGGTTTTCATGAAAAGATTTCTGCTTCAAAAAAGTTGAAAATTTTCATGAACTATTCCGACTTCAAAAAAGTCGAAGATTTTCATGAAAAGATTTAGGCTTCTTTTCATGAAGATTTTCATGAAAAGATTTAGGCTTCAAAAAAGTTGAAAATTTTCATGAAAAGATTTCGGCTTCAAAAAGTTGAAAATTTTCATGAAAAAATTTCGGCTTCAAAAAAGTTGAAAATTTTCATGAAAAGATTTCTGCTTCAAAAAGTTGAAAATTTTCATGAAAAAATTTCGGCTTCAAAAAAGTTGACCATTTTCATGAAAAGATTTCGGCTTCAAAAAAGTTGAAAATTTACATGAAAAGATTTCTGCTTCAAAAAAGTTGAACATTTTCATGAAAAGATTTCGGCTTCAAAAAGTTGAAAATTTTCATGAAAAGATTTAGACTTCAAAAAAGTTGAATATTTTCATCAAGTATTTCGGCTTCAAAAAAGTTGAATATTTTCATGAAGTATTTCGGCTTCAAAAAAGTCGAAGATTTTCATGAAAAGATTTTGGCTTCAAAAAAGTTGAACATTTTCATGAAAAGATTTCGGCTTCAAAAAAGTTGAAAATTTTCATGAAAAGATTTAGACTTCAAAAAAGTTGAATATTTTCATCAAGTATTTCGGCTTCAAAAAAGTTGAACATTTTCATGAAAAGATTTCGGCTTCAAAAAAGTTGAACATTTTCATGAAAAGATTTCGGCTTCAAAAAGTTGAAAATTTTCATGAAAAGATTTCGGCTTCAAAAAGTTGAAAATTTTCATGAAAAGATTTCGGCTTCAAAAAAGTTGAACATTTTCATGAAAAGAATTCGGCTTCAAAAAAGTTGAAAATTTTCATGAAAAGATTTAGACTTCAAAAAAGTTGAATATTTTCATCAAGTATTTCGGCTTCAAAAAAGTTGAAGATTTTCATGAAAAGATTTCTGCTTCAAAAAAGTTGAAAATTTTCATGAAAAGAATTTGGTTTCAAAAAGTTGAAAATTTTCAGGAAAAGATTTCGGCTTGAAAAAACTTGAACATTTTCATGAAAAGATTTCGGCTTGAAAAAAGTTGAAGATTTTCATGAAAAGATTTCTGCTTCAAAAAAGTTGAATATTTATATGAAAAGATTTCTGCTTCAAAAAAGTCGAAGATTTTCATGAAAAGATTTCTGCTTCAAAAAAGTTGAATATTTATATGAAAAGATTTCTGCTTCAAAAAAGTTTAAGATTTTCATGAAAAGATTTCTGCTTCAAAAAAGTTGAAAGTTTTCATGAAAAGATTTCGGTTTCAAAAAGTTGAAAATTTTCATGAAAAGATTTCGGCTTCAAAAAAGTTGAAAATTTTCATGAAGTATTTCGGCTTCAAAAAAATGGAACATTTTCATGAAAAGATTTCGGCTTCAAAAAACTTGAACATTTTCATGAAAAGATTTCGGCTTCAAAAAAGTTGAACATTTTCATGAAAAGATTTCTGCTTCAAAAAAGTTGAAAATTTACATGAAAAGATTTCGACTTCAAAAAAGTCTCAGGTTTTCATGAAAAGATTTCTGCTTCAAAAAAGTTGAAAATTTTTATGAACTATTTCGATTTCAAAAAAGTCGAAGATTTTCATGAAAAGATTTAGGATTCAAAAAAGTTGAAAATTTTCATGAAGTATTTCGGTTGCAAAAAATGGAACATTTTCATGAAAAGATTTCGGCTTCAAAAAAGTTGAACATTTTCATGAAAAGATTTCTGCTTCAAAAAAGTTGAAAATTTTCATGAAAAGATTTCGGCTTCAAAAAGTTGAACATTTTCATGAAAAGATTTCTGCTTCAAAAAAGTTGAAAATTTACATGAAAAGATTTCGACTTCAAAAAAGTCTAAGATTTTCATGAAAAGATTTCTGCTTCAAAAAAGTTGAAAATTTTCATGAAAAGATTTCGGCTTCAAAAAGTTGAAAATTTTAATGAAAAGATTTCGGCTTCAAAAAAGTTGACCATTTTCATGAAAAGATTTCGGCTTCAAAAAAGTTGAAAATTTTCATGAAAAGATTTCGACTTCAAAAAAGTCTAAGATTTTCATGAAAAGATTTCTGCTTCAAAAAAGTTGAAAATTTTCATGAAAAGATTTCGGCTTCAAAAAGTTGAAAATTTTCATGAAAAGATTTCGGCTTCAAAAAAGTTGACCATTTTCATGAAAAGATTTCGGCTTCAAAAAAGTTGAAAATTTTCATGAAAAGATTTCGGTTTCAAAAAGTTGAAAATTTTCATGTAAAGATTTCAGCTTCAAAAAGGTTGAAAACTTTCATGAACTATTTCGACTTCAAAAAAGTTGAACATTTTCATGAAAAGATTTCAGCTCCAAAAAAGTTGAACATTTTCATGAAGTATTTCGGCTTCAAAAAAAATGGAACATTTTCATGAAAAGATTTCGGCTTCAAAAAAGTTAAAAATTTACATGAAAAGATTTCGACTTCAAAAAAGTCTAAGGTTTTCATGAAAAGATTTCTGCTTCAAAAAAGTTGAAAATTTTCATGAAAAGATTTCGGCTTCAAAAAGTTGAAAATTTTCATGAAAAGATTTCGGCTTCAAAAAAGTTGACCATTTTCATGAAAAGATTTCGGCTTCAAAAAAGTTGAAAATTTTCATGAAAAGATTTCGACTTCAAAAAAGTCTAAGATTTTCATGAAAAGATTTCTGCTTCAAAAAAGTTGAAAATTTTCATGAAAAGATTTCGGCTTCAAAAAGTTGAAAATTTTCATGAAAAGATTTCGGCTTCAAAAAAGTTGACCATTTTCATGAAAAGATTTCGGCTTCAAAAAAGTTGAAAACTTTCATGAACTATTTCGACTTCAAAAAAGTTGAACATTTTCATGAAAAGATTTCGGCTCCAAAAAAGTTGAAGATTTTCATGAAGTATTTCGGCTTCAAAAAAATGGAACATTTTCATGAAAAGATTTCGGCTTCAAAAAAGTTGAACATTTTCATGAAAAGATTTCAGCTTCAAAAAAGTTGAAAATTTTCATGACAGGATTTTGGCTTTACAAAAAGTAAAAGTTTTCATAAAGGATTTCAGCTTCAAAAAGGTTGAAAACTTTCATGAACTATTTCGACTTCAAAAAAGTCGAAGATTTTCATGAAAAGATTTCGGCTTCAAAAAAGTTGAAAATTTTCATGAAAAGATTTCGGCTACAAAAAATTTGAAAATTTTCATGAAAAGATTTAGACTTCAAAAAAGTTGAACATTTTCATCAAGTATTTCGGGTTCAAAAAAGTCGAAGATTTTCATGAAAAGATTTCTGCTTCAAAAAAGTTGAACATTTTCATGAAAAGATTTCTGCTTCAAAAAAGTTGAAAAATTACATGAAAAGATTTTGGTTTCAAAAAGTTGAAAATTTTCATGAAAAGATTTCGTTTTCAAAAAATTTGAAAATTTTCATGAAAAGATTTAGACTTCAAAAAAGTTGAATATTTTCATCAAGTATTTCGGCTTCAAAAAAGTCGAACATTTTCATGAAAAGATTTCGGCTTCAAAAAAGTTGAACATTTTCATGAAAAGATTTCGGGTTCAAAAAAGTTGAACATTTTCATGAATAGATTTCTGCTTCAAAAAAGTTGAAAAATTACATGAAAAGATTTTGGTTTCAAAAAGTTGAAAATTTTCTTGAAAAGATTTCGGTTTCAAAAAAGTTGAACATTTTCATGAAAAGATTTCTGCTTTAAAAAAGTTGAAAATTTTCATGAAAAGATTTTGGCTTCAAAAAAGTTGAACATTTTCATGAAGTATTTCGGCTTCAAAAAAATGGAACATTTTCATGAAAAGATTTCGGCTTCAAAAAAGTTGAACATTTTCATGAAAAGATTTCGGTTTCAAAAAAGTTGAAAATTTTCATGAAGTATTTCGGCTTCAAAAAAGTTGAAAATTTTCATGACAGGATTTCTGCTTCAAAAAAGTTGAAAATTTTCATGAAAAGATTTCGGCTACAAAAAATTTGAAAATTTTCATGAAAAGATTTAGACTTCAGAAAAGTTGAATATTTTCATCAAGTATTTCGGCTTCAAAAAAGTCGAAGATTTTCATGAATAGATTTCTGCTTCAAAAAAGTTGAACATTTTCATGAAAAGATTTCTGCTTCAAAAAAGTTGAAAAATTACATGAAAAGATTTTGGTTTCAAAAAGTTGAAAATTTTCATGAAAAGATTTCGGTTTCAAAAAAGTTGAAAATTTTCATGAAAAGATTTCTGCTTCAAAAAAGTTGAAAATTTTCATGAAAAGATTTTGGCTTCAAAAAAGTTGAACATTTTCATGAAAAGATTTCGGCTTCAAAAAAGTTGAACATTTTCATGAAAAGATTTCGGCTTCAAAAAAGTTAAAAATTTTCATGAAGTATTTCGGCTTCAAAAAAATGGAACATTTTCATGAAAAGATTTCGGCTTCAAAAAAGTTGAACATTTTCATGAAAAGATTTCGGGTTCAAAAAAGTTGAAAAGTTACATGAAAAGATTTCGACTTCAAAAAAGTTGAAAAGTTACATGAAAAGATTTCGACTTCAAAAAAGTTGAAAATTTTCATGAAGTATTTCGGCTTCAAAAAAATGGAAAATTTTCATGAAAAGATTTCTGCTTCAAAAATGTTGAACATTTTCATGAAAAGATTTTGGTTTCAAAAAGTTGAAAATTTTCATGAAGTATTTCGGCTTCAAAAAAATGGAAAATTTTCATGAAAAGATTTCGGCTTCAAAAATGTTGAACATTTTCATGAAAAGATTTTGGTTTCAAAAAGTTGAAAATTTTCATGAAGTATTTCGGCTTCAAAAAAATGGAACATTTTCATGAAAAGATTTCGGCTTCAAAAAAGTTGAAAATTTTCATGAATAGATTTCGGGTTCAAAAAAGTTGAAAATTTTCATGAAAAGATTTAGACTTCAAAAAAGTTGAATATTTTCATCAAGTATTTCGGCTTCAAAAAAGTTGAACATTTTCATGAAAAGATTTCGGGTTCAAAAAAGTTGAACATTTTCATGAAAAGATTTCTGCTTCAAAAAAGTTGAAAAATTACATGAAAAGATTTCGGCTTCAAAAAAATGGAACATTTACATGAAAAGATTTCGGCTTCAAAAAAATGGAACATTTTCATGAATAGATTTCGGGTTCAAAAAAGTTGAAAATTTTCATGAAAAGATTTAGACTTCAAAAAAGTTGAATATTTTCATGAAGTATTTCGGCTTCAAAAAAGTCGAACATTTTCATGAAAAGATTTCAGCTTCAAAAAAGTTGAACATTTTCATGAAAAGATTTCGGGTTCAAAAAAGTTGAACATTTTCATGAAAAGATTTCTGCTTCAAAAAAGTTGAAAAATTACATGAAAAGATTTTGGTTTCAAAAAGTTGAAAATTTTCATGAAAAGATTTCGGTTTCAAAAAAGTTGAACATTGTCATGAAAAGATTTCTGCTTCAAAAAAGTTGAACATTTTCATGAAAAGATTTCGGCTTCAAAAAAGTTGAAAATTTTCATGAAGTATTTCGGCTTCAAAAAAATGGAACATTTTCATGAAAAGATTTCGGCTTCAAAAAAGTTGAACATTTTCATGAAAAGATTTCGGGTTCAAAAAAGTTGAAAATTTACATGAAAAGATTTCGACTTCAAAAAAGTTGAACATTTTCATGAAAAGATTTCGGGTTCAAAAAAGTTGAAAATTTACATGAAAAGATTTCGACTTCAAAAAAGTTGAAAATTTTCATGAAGTATTTCGGCTTCAAAAAAATGGAACATTTTCATGAAAAGATTTCGGCTTCAAAAAAATTGAACATTTTCATGAAAAGATTTCTGCTTCAATAAAGTTGAAAATTTACATGAAAAGATTTCGACTTCAAAAAAGTCTAAGATTTTCATGAAAAGATTTCTGCTTCAAAAAAGTTGAAAATTTTCATGAAAAGATTTCGTCTTCAAAAAAGTTGAAAATTTTCATGAAAAGATTTCTGCTTCAAAAAAGTTGAAGATTTTCATGAAAAGATTTCGGCTACAAAAAATTTGAAAATTTTCATGAAAAGATTTAGACTTCAAAAAAGTTGAATATTTTCATCAAGTATTTCGGCTTCAAAAAAGTCGAAGATTTTCATGAATAGATTTCTGCTTCAAAAAAGTTGAACATTTTCATGAAAAGATTTCTGCTTCAAAAAAGTTGAAAAATTACATGAAAAGATTTTGGTTTCAAAAAGTTGAAAATTTTCATGAAAAGATTTCGGTTTCAAAAAAGTTGAACATTGTCATGAAAAGATTTCTGCTTCAAAAAAGTTGAACATTTTCATGAAAAGATTTCGGCTTCAAAAAAGTTGAAAATTTTCATGAAGTATTTCGGCTTCAAAAAAATGGAACATTTTCATGAAAAGATTTCGGCTTCAAAAAAGTTGAACATTTTCATGAAAAGATTTCTGGTTCAAAAAAGTTGAAAATTTACATGAAAAGATTTCGACTTCAAAAAAATGGAACATTTTCATGAAAAGATTTCGGCTTCAAAAAAGTTGAACATTTTCATGAAAAGATTTCTGCTTCAATAAAGTTGAAAATTTACATGAAAAGATTTCTGCTTCAAAAAAGTTGAAGATTTTCATGAAAAGATTTCGGCTACAAAAAATTTGAAAATTTTCATGAAAAGATTTAGACTTCAAAAAAGTTGAATATTTTCATCAAGTATTTCGGCTTCAAAAAAGTCGAAGATTTTCATGAATAGATTTCTGCTTCAAAAAAGTTGAACATTTTCATGAAAAGATTTCTGCTTCAAAAAAGTTGAAAAATTACATGAAAAGATTTTGGTTTCAAAAAGTTGAAAATTTTCATGAAAAGATTTCGGTTTCAAAAAAGTTGAAAATTTTCATGAAAAGATTTCTGCTTCAAAAAAGTTGAACATTTTCATGAAAAGATTTTGGCTTCAAAAAAGTTGAACATTTTCATGAAAAGATTTCGGCTTCAAAAAAGTTGAACATTTTCATGAAAAGATTTCGGCTTCAAAAAAGTTAAAAATTTTCATGAAGTATTTCGGCTTCAAAAAAATGGAACATTTTCATGAAAAGATTTCGGCTTCAAAAAAGTTGAACATTTTCATGAAAAGAGTTCGGGTTCAAAAAAGTTGAAAAGTTAAATGAAAAGATTTCGACTTCAAAAAAGTTGAAAATTTTCATGAAGTATTTCGGCTTCAATAAAATGGAAAATTTTCATGAAAAGATTTCTGCTTCAAAAAAGTTGAAAATTTACATGAAAGGATTTCGACTTCAAAAAAGTTGAAAATTTTCATGAAGTATTTCGGCTTCAAAAAAATGGAACATTTTCATGAAAAGATTTCTGCTTCAAAAAAGTTGAAAATTTTCATGAAAAGATTTTGGTTTCAAAAAGTTGAAAATTTTCATGAAGTATTTCGGCTTCAAAAAAATGGAACATTTTCATGAAAAGATTTCGGCTTCAAAAAAGTTGAAAATTTTCATGAATAGATTTCGGGTTCAAAAAAGTTGAAAATTTTCATGAAAAGATTTAGACTTCAAAAAAGTTGAATATTTTCATCAAGTATTTCGGCTTCAAAAAAGTCGAACATTTTCATGAAAAGATTTCGGCTTCAAAAAAGTTGAACATTTTCATGAAAAGATTTCGGGTTCAAAAAAGTTGAACATTTTCATGAAAAGATTTCTGCTTCAAAAAAGTTGAAAAATTACATGAAAAGATTTTGGTTTCAAAAAGTTGAAAATTTTCATGAAAAGATTTTGGCTTCAAAAAAGTTGAACATTTTCATGAAAAGATTTCGGCTTCAAAAAAGTTGAAAATTTTCATGAAAAGATTTTGGTTTCAAAAAGTTGAAAATTTTCATGAAGTATTTCGGCTTCAAAAAAATGGAACATTTTCATGAAAAGATTTCGGCTTCAAAAAAGTTGAAAATTTTCATGAATAGATTTCGGGTTCAAAAAATTTGAAAATTTTCATGAAAAGATTTCGGCTTCAAAAAAGTTGAACATTTTCATGAAAAGATTTCGGGTTCAAAAAAGTTGAACATTTTCATGAAAAGATTTCTGCTTCAAAAAAGTTGAAAAATTACATGAAAAGATTTTGGTTTCAAAAAGTTGAAAATTTTCATGAAAAGATTTCGGTTTCAAAAAAGTTGAACATTTTCATGAAAAGATTTCTGCTTCAAAAAAGTTGAACATTTTCATGAAAAGATTTTGGCTTCAAAAAAGTTGAACATTTTCATGAAAAGATTTCGGCTTCAAAAAAGTTGAACATTTTCATGAAGTATTTCGGCTTCAAAAAAGTCGAAGATTTTCATGAATAGATTTCTGCTTCAAAAAAGTTGAACATTTTCATGAAAAGATTTCTGCTTCAAAAAAGTTGAAAAATTACATGAAAAGATTTTGGTTTCAAAAAGTTGAAAATTTTCATGAAAAGATTTCGGTTTCAAAAAAGTTGAAAATTTTCATGAAAAGATTTCTGCTTCAAAAAAGTTGAACATTTTCATGAAAAGATTTTGGCTTCAAAAAAGTTGAACATTTTCATGAAAAGATTTCGGCTTCAAAAAAGTTGAACATTTTCATGAAAAGATTTCGGCTTCAAAAAAGTTAAAAATTTTCATGAAGTATTTCGGCTTCAAAAAAATGGAACATTTTCATGAAAAGATTTCGGCTTCAAAAAAGTTGAACATTTTCATGAAAAGAGTTCGGGTTCAAAAAAGTTGAAAAGTTACATGAAAAGATTTCGACTTCAAAAAAGTTGAAAATTTTCATGAAGTATTTCGGCTTCAATAAAATGGAAAATTTTCATGAAAAGATTTCTGCTTCAAAAAAGTTGAAAATTTACATGAAAGGATTTCGACTTCAAAAAAGTTGAAAATTTTCATGAAGTATTTCGGCTTCAAAAAAATGGAACATTTTCATGAAAAGATTTCGGCTTCAAAAAAGTTGAAAATTTTCATGAAAAGATTTTGGTTTCAAAAAGTTGAAAATTTTCATGAAGTATTTCGGCTTCAAAAAAATGGAACATTTTCATGAAAAGATTTCGGCTTCAAAAAAGTTGAAAATTTTCATGAATAGATTTCGGGTTCAAAAAAGTTGAAAATTTTCATGAAAAGATTTAGACTTCAAAAAAGTTGAATATTTTCATCAAGTATTTCGGCTTCAAAAAAGTCGAACATTTTCATGAAAAGATTTCGGCTTCAAAAAAGTTGAACATTTTCATGAAAAGATTTCGGGTTCAAAAAAGTTGAACATTTTCATGAAAAGATTTCTGCTTCAAAAAAGTTGAAAAATTACATGAAAAGATTTTGGTTTCAAAAAGTTGAAAATTTTCATGAAAAGATTTTGGCTTCAAAAAAGTTGAACATTTTCATGAAAAGATTTCGGCTTCAAAAAAGTTGAAAATTTTCATGAAAAGATTTTGGTTTCAAAAAGTTGAAAATTTTCATGAAGTATTTCGGCTTCAAAAAAATGGAACATTTTCATGAAAAGATTTCGGCTTCAAAAAAGTTGAAAATTTTCATGAATAGATTTCGGGTTCAAAAAATTTGAAAATTTTCATGAAAAGATTTCGGCTTCAAAAAAGTTGAACATTTTCATGAAAAGATTTCGGGTTCAAAAAAGTTGAACATTTTCATGAAAAGATTTCTGCTTCAAAAAAGTTGAAAAATTACATGAAAAGATTTTGGTTTCAAAAAGTTGAAAATCTTCATGAAAAGATTTCGGTTTCAAAAAAGTTGAACATTTTCATGAAAAGATTTCTGCTTCAAAAAAGTTGAACATTTTCATGAAAAGATTTTGGCTTCAAAAAAGTTGAACATTTTCATGAAAAGATTTCGGCTTCAAAAAAGTTGAACATTTTCATGAAGTATTTCGGCTTCAAAAAAATGGAAAATTTTCATGAAAAGATTTCTGCTTCAAAAATGTTGAAAATTTACATGAAAGGATTTCGACTTCAAAAAAATGGAACATTTTCATGAAAAGATTTCGGCTTCAAAAAAGTTGAACATTTTCATGAAAAGATTTTGGTTTCAAAAAGTTGAAAATTTTCATGAAGTATTTCGGCTTCAAAAAAATGGAACATTTTCATGAAAAGATTTCGGCTTCAAAAAAGTTGAAAATTTTCATGAATAGATTTCGGGTTCAAAAAAGTTGAACATTTTCATGAAAAGATTTCGGCTTCAAAAAAGTTGAACATTTTCATGAAAAGATTTCGGCTTCAAAAAAGTTAAAATTTTCATGAAGTATTTCGGCTTCAAAAAAATGGAACATTTTCATGAAAAGATTTCGGCTTCAAAAAAGTTGAACATTTTCATGAAAAGATTTCGGGTTCAAAAAAGTTGAAAAGTTACATGAAAAGATTTCGGCTTCAAAAAAGTCGAACATTTTCATGAAAAGATTTCGGCTTCAAAAAAGTTGAACATTTTCATGAAAAGATTTCGGGTTCAAAAAAGTTGAACATTTTCATGAAAAGATTTCTGCTTCAAAAAAGTTGAAAAATTACATGAAAAGATTTCGGCTTCAAAAAAGTTGAAAATTTTCATGAATAGATTTCGGGTTCAAAAAAGTTGAACATTTTCATGAAAAGATTTCGGCTTCAAAAAAGTTGAACATTTTCATGAAAAGATTTCTGCTTCAAAAAAGTTGAAAATTTTCATGAAAAGATTTCTGCTTCAAAAAAGTTGAAAAATTACATGAAAAGATTTTGGTTTCAAAAAGTTGAAAATTTTCATGAAAAGATTTCGGTTTCAAAAAAGTTGAACATTTTCATGAAAAGATTTCTGCTTCAAAAAAGTTGAACATTTTCATGAAAAGATTTTGGCTTCAAAAAAGTTGAACATTTTCATGAAAAGATTTCGGCTTCAAAAAAGTTGAACATTTTCATGAAGTATTTCGGCTTCAAAAAAATGGAAAATTTTCATGAAAAGATTTCTGCTTCAAAAAAGTTGAAAATTTACATGAAAGGATTTCGACTTCAAAAAAATGGAACATTTTCATGAAAAGATTTCGGCTTCAAAAAAGTTGAACATTTTCATGAAAAGATTTTGGTTTCAAAAAGTTGAAAATTTTCATGAAGTATTTCGGCTTCAAAAAAATGGAACATTTTCATGAAAAGATTTCGGCTTCAAAAAAGTTGAAAATTTTCATGAATAGATTTCGGGTTCAAAAAAGTTGAACATTTTCATGAAAAGATTTCGGCTTCAAAAAAGTTGAACATTTTCATGAAAAGATTTCGGCTTCAAAAAAGTTAAAAATTTTCATGAAGTATTTCGGCTTCAAAAAAATGGAACATTTTCATGAAAAGATTTCGGCTTCAAAAAAGTTGAACATTTTCATGAAAAGATTTCGGGTTCAAAAAAGTTGAAAAGTTACATGAAAAGATTTCGGCTTCAAAAAAGTCGAACATTTTCATGAAAAGATTTCGGCTTCAAAAAAGTTGAACATTTTCATGAAAAGATTTCGGGTTCAAAAAAGTTGAACATTTTCATGAAAAGATTTCTGCTTCAAAAAAGTTGAAAAATTACATGAAAAGATTTTGGTTTCAAAAAGTTGAAAATTTTCATGAAAAGATTTCGGTTTCAAAAAAGTTGAACATTTTCATGAAAAGATTTCTGCTTCAAAAAAGTTGAAAATTTTCATGAAAAGATTTTGGCTTCAAAAAAGTTGAACATTTTCATGAAAAGATTTCGGCTTCAAAAAAGTTGAACATTTTGATGAAAAGATTTCGGCTTCAAAAAAGTTAAAAATTTTCATGAAGTATTTCGGCTTCAAAAAAATGGAACATTTTCATGAAAAGATTTCGGCTTCAAAAAAGTTGAACATTTTCATGAAAAGATTTCGGGTTCAAAAAAGTTGAAAAGTTACATGAAAAGATTTCGACTTCAAAAAAGTTGAAAATTTTCATGAAGTATTTCGGCTTCAAAAAAATGGAAAATTTTCATGAAAAGATTTCTGCTTCAAAAAAGTTGAAAATTTACATGAAAGGATTTCGACTTCAAAAAAGTTGAAAATTTTCATGAAGTATTTCGGCTTCAAAAAAATGGAACATTTTCATGAAAAGATTTCGGCTTCAAAAAAGTTGAAAATTTTCATGAAAAGATTTTGGTTTCAAAAAGTTGAAAATTTTCATGAAGTATTTCGGCTTCAAAAAAATGGAACATTTTCATGAAAAGATTTCGGCTTCAAAAAAGTTGAAAATTTTCATGAATAGATTTCGGGTTCAAAAAAGTTGAAAATTTTCATGAAAAGATTTAGACTTCAAAAAAGTTGAATATTTTCATCAAGTATTTCGGCTTCAAAAAAGTTAAACATTTTCATGAAAAGATTTCGGCTTCAAAAAAGTTGAACGTTTTCATGAAAAGATTTCGGGTTCAAAAAAGTTGAACATTTTCATGAAAAGATTTCTGCTTCAAAAAAGTTGAAAATTTACATGAAAGGATTTCGACTTCAAAAAAGTTGAAAATTTTCATGAAGTATTTCGGCTTCAAAAAAGTCGAACATTTTCATGAAAAGATTTCGGCTTCAAAAAAGTTGAACATTTTCATGAAAAGATTTCGGGTTCAAAAAAGTTGAACATTTTCATGAAAAGATTTCTGCTTCAAAAAAGTTGAAAAATTACATGAAAAGATTTTGGTTTCAAAAAGTTGAAAATTTTCATGAAAAGATTTCGGTTTCAAAAAAGTTGAAAATTTTCATGAAAAGATTTCTGCTTCAAAAAAGTTGAACATTTTCATGAAAAGATTTCGGCTTCAAAAAAGTTAAAAATTTTCATGAAGTATTTCGGCTTCAAAAAAATGGAACATTTTCATGAAAAGATTTCGGCTTCAAAAAAGTTGAACATTTTCATGAAAAGATTTCGGGTTCAAAAAAGTTGAAAAGTTACATGAAAAGATTTCGACTTCAAAAAAGTTGAAAATTTTCATGAAGTATTTCGGCTTCAAAAAAATGGAAAATTTTCATGAAAAGATTTCTTCTTCAAAAAAGTTGAAAATTTACATGAAAGGATTTCGACTTCAAAAAAGTTGAAAATTTTCATGAAGTATTTCGGCTTCAAAAAAATGGAACATTTTCATGAAAAGATTTCGGCTTCAAAAAAGTTGAACATTTTCATGAAAAGATTTCGGGTTCAAAAAAGTTGAAAAGTTACATGAAAAGATTTCGACTTCAAAAAAGTTGAAAATTTTCATGAAGTATTTCGGCTTCAAAAAAATGGAAAATTTTCATGAAAAGATTTCTGCTTCAAAAAAGTTGAAAATTTACATGAAAGGATTTCGACTTCAAAAAAGTTGAAAATTTTCATGAAGTATTTCGGCTTCAAAAAAATGAAACATTTTCATGAAAAGATTTCGGCTTCAAAAAAGTTGAAAATTTTCATGAATAGATTTCGGGTTCAAAAAAGTTGAAAATTTTCATGAAAAGATTTAGACTTCAAAAAAGTTGAATATTTTCATCAAGTATTTCGGCTTCAAAAAAGTCGAACATTTTCATGAAAAGATTTCGGCTTCAAAAAAGTTGAACATTTTCATGAAAAGATTTCGGGTTCAAAAAAGTTGAACATTTTCATGAAAAGATTTCTGCTTCAAAAAAGTTGAAAAATTACATGAAAAGATTTTGGTTTCAAAAAGTTGACCATTTTCATGAAAAGATTTCGGTTTCAAAAAAGTTGAACATTTTCATGAAAAGATTTCTGCTTCAAAAAAGTTGAACATTTTCATGAAAAGATTTTGGCTTCAAAAAAGTTGAACATTTTCATGAAAAGATTTCGGCTTCAAAAAAGTTGAACATTTTCATGAAAAGATTTCGGCTTCAAAAAAGTTAAAAATTTTCATGAAGTATTTCGGCTTCAAAAAAATGGAACATTTTCATGAAAAGATTTCTGCTTCAAAAAAGTTGAACATTTTCATGAAAAGATTTCGGGTTCAAAAAAGTTGAAAAGTTACATGAAAAGATTTCGACTTCAAAAAAGTTGAAAATTTTCATGAAAGGATTTCGACTTCAAAAAAGTTGAAAATTTTCATGAAGTATTTCGGCTTCAAAAAAATTGAACATTTTCATGAAAAGATTTCGGCTTCAAAAAAGTTGAAAATTTTCATGAAAAGATTTTGGTTTCAAAAACTTGAAAATTTTCATGAAGTATTTCGGCTTCAAAAAAATGGAACATTTTCACGAAAAGATTTCGGCTTCAAAAAAGTTGAAAATTTTCATGAATAGATTTCGGGTTCAAAAAAGTTGAAAATTTTCATGAAAAGATTTAGACTTCAAAAAAGTTGAATATTTTCATCAAGTATTTCGGCTTCAAAAAAGTCGAACATTTTCATGAAAAGATTTCTGCTTCAAAAAAGTTGAACGTTTTCATGAAAAGATTTCGGGTTCAAAAAAGTTGAACATTTTCATGAAAAGATTTCTGCTTCAAAAAAGTTGAAAAATTACATGAAAAGATTTTGGTTTCAAAAAGTTGAAAATTTTCATGAAAAGATTTTGGCTTCAAAAAAGTTGAACATTTTCATGAAAAGATTTCGGCTTCAAAAAAGTTGAAAATTTTCATGAAAAGATTTTGGTTTCAAAAAGTTGAAAATTTTCATGAATAGATTTCGGGTTCAAAAAAGTTGAAAATTTTCATGAAAAGATTTAGACTTCAAAAAAGTTGAATATTTTCATCAAGTATTTCGGCTTCAAAAAAGTCGAACATTTTCATGAAAAGATTTCGGCTTCAAAAAAGTTGAACATTTTCATGAAAAGATTTCGGGTTCAAAAAAGTTGAACATTTTCATGAAAAGATTTCTGCTTCAAAAAAGTTGAAAAATTACATGAAAAGATTTTGGTTTCAAAAAGTTGAAAATTTTCATGAAAAGATTTCGGTTTCAAAAAAGTTGAAAATTTTCATGAAAAGATTTCTGCTTCAAAAAAGTTGAACATTTTCATGAAAAGATTTCGGCTTCAAAAAAGTTGAAAATTTTCATGAAGTATTTCGGCTTCAAAAAAATGGAACATTTTCATGAAAAGATTTCGGCTTCAAAAAAGTTGAACATTTTCATGAAAAGATTTCGGGTTCAAAAAAGTTGAAAAGTTACATGAAAAGATTTCGGCTTCAAAAAAGTTGAAAATTTTCATGAAAAGATTTTGGTTTCAAAAAGTTGAAAATTTTCATGAAGTATTTCGGCTTCAAAAAAATGGAACATTTTCATGAAAAGATTTCGGCTTCAAAAAAGTTGAAAATTTTCATGAATAGATTTCGGGTTCAAAAAAGTTGAAAATTTTCATGAAAAGATTTAGACTTCAAAAAAGTTGAATATTTTCATGAAAAGATTTCGGCTTCAAAAAAGTTGAAAAATTACATGAAAAGATTTTGGTTTCAAAAAGTTGAAAATTTTCATGAAAAGATTTCGGTTTCAAAAAAGTTGAACATTTTCATGAAAAGATTTCTGCTTCAAAAAAGTTGAAAATTTTCATGAAAAGATTTCTGCTTCAAAAAAGTTGAAAAATTACATGAAAAGATTTTGGTTTCAAAAAGTTGAAAATTTTCATGAAAAGATTTCGGTTTCAAAAAAGTTGAACATTTTCATGAAAAGATTTCTGCTTCAAAAAAGTTGAACATTTTCATGAAAAGATTTTGGCTTCAAAAAAGTTGAACATTTTCATGAAAAGATTTCGGCTTCAAAAAAGTTGAACATTTTCATGAAGTATTTCGGCTTCAAAAAAATGGAAAATTTTCATGAAAAGATTTCTGCTTCAAAAAAGTTGAAAATTTACATGAAAGGATTTCGACTTCAAAAAAATGGAACATTTTCATGAAAAGATTTCGGCTTCAAAAAAGTTGAACATTTTCATGAAAAGATTTTGGTTTCAAAAAGTTGAAAATTTTCATGAAGTATTTCGGCTTCAAAAAAATTGAACATTTTCATGAAAAGATTTCGGCTTCAAAAAAGTTGAAAATTTTCATGAATAGATTTCGGGTTCAAAAAAGTTGAACATTTTCATGAAAAGATTTCGGCTTCAAAAAAGTTGAACATTTTCATGAAAAGATTTCGGCTTCAAAAAAGTTAAAAATTTTCATGAAGTATTTCGGCTTCAAAAAAATGGAACATTTTCATGAAAAGATTTCGGCTTCAAAAAAGTTGAACATTTTCATGAAAAGATTTCTGCTTCAAAAAAGTTGAAAAATTACATGAAAAGATTTTGGTTTCAAAAAGTTGAAAATTTTCATGAAAAGATTTCGGTTTCAAAAAAGTTGAACATTTTCATGAAAAGATTTCTGCTTCAAAAAAGTTGAAAATTTTCATGAAAAGATTTTGGCTTCAAAAAAGTTGAACATTTTCATGAAAAGATTTCGGCTTCAAAAAAGTTGAACATTTTGATGAAAAGATTTCGGCTTCAAAAAAGTTAAAAATTTTCATGAAGTATTTCGGCTTCAAAAAAATGGAACATTTTCATGAAAAGATTTCGGCTTCAAAAAAGTTGAACATTTTCATGAAAAGATTTCGGGTTCAAAAAAGTTGAAAAGTTACATGAAAAGATTTCGACTTCAAAAAAGTTGAAAATTTTCATGAAGTATTTCGGCTTCAAAAAAATGGAAAATTTTCATGAAAAGATTTCTGCTTCAAAAAAGTTGAAAATTTACATGAAAGGATTTCGACTTCAAAAAAGTTGAAAATTTTCATGAAGTATTTCGGCTTCAAAAAAATGGAACATTTTCATGAAAAGATTTCGGCTTCAAAAAAGTTGAAAATTTTCATGAAAAGATTTTGGTTTCAAAAAGTTGAAAATTTTCATGAAGTATTTCGGCTTCAAAAAAATGGAACATTTTCATGAAAAGATTTCGGCTTCAAAAAAGTTGAAAATTTTCATGAATAGATTTCGGGTTCAAAAAAGTTGAAAATTTTCATGAAAAGATTTAGACTTCAAAAAAGTTGAATATTTTCATCAAGTATTTCGGCTTCAAAAAAGTTAAACATTTTCATGAAAAGATTTCGGCTTCAAAAAAGTTGAACGTTTTCATGAAAAGATTTCGGGTTCAAAAAAGTTGAACATTTTCATGAAAAGATTTCTGCTTCAAAAAAGTTTAAAAATTACATGAAAAGATTTTGGTTTCAAAAAGTTGAAAATTTTCATGAAAAGATTTTGGCTTCAAAAAAGTTGAACATTTTCATGAAAAGATTTCGGCTTCAAAAAAGTTGAAAATTTTCATGAAAAGATTTTGGTTTCAAAAAGTTGAAAATTTTCATGAAGTATTTCGGCTTCAAAAAAATGGAACATTTTCATGAAAAGATTTCGGCTTCAAAAAAGTTGAAAATTTTCATGAATAGATTTCGGGTTCAAAAAAGTTGAAAATTTTCATGAAAAGATTTAGACTTCAAAAAAGTTGAATATTTTCATCAAGTATTTCGGCTTCAAAAAAGTCGAACATTTTCATGAAAAGATTTCGGCTTCAAAAAAGTTGAACATTTTCATGAAAAGATTTCGGGTTCAAAAAAGTTGAACATTTTCATGAAAAGATTTCTGCTTCAAAAAAGTTGAAAAATTACATGAAAAGATTTTGGTTTCAAAAAGTTGAAAATTTTCATGAAAAGATTTCGGTTTCAAAAAAGTTGAAAATTTTCATGAAAAGATTTCTGCTTCAAAAAAGTTGAACATTTTCATGAAAAGATTTCGGCTTCAAAAAAGTTAAAAATTTTCATGAAGTATTTCGGCTTCAAAAAAATGGAACATTTTCATGAAAAGATTTCGGCTTCAAAAAAGTTGAACATTTTCATGAAAAGATTTCGGGTTCAACAAAGTTGAAAAGTTACATGAAAAGATTTCGACTTCAAAAAAGTTGAAAATTTTCATGAAGTATTTCGGCTTCAAAAAAATGGAAAATTTTCATGAAAAGATTTCTTCTTCAAAAAAGTTGAAAATTTACATGAAAGGATTTCGACTTCAAAAAAGTTGAAAATTTTCATGAAGTATTTCGGCTTCAAAAAAATGGAACATTTTCATGAAAAGATTTCGGCTTCAAAAAAGTTAAAAATTTTCATGAAGTATTTCGGCTTCAAAAAAATGGAACATTTTCATGAAAAGATTTCTGCTTCAAAAAAGTTGAACATTTTCATGAAAAGATTTCGGGTTCAAAAAAGTTGAAAAGTTACATGAAAAGATTTCGGCTTCAAAAAAGTTGACCATTTTCATGAAAAGATTTCGACTTCAAAAAAGTTGAAAATTTTCATGAAGTATTTCGGCTTCAAAAAAATGGAACATTTTCATGAAAAGATTTCGGCTTCAAAAAAGTTGAAAATTTTCATGAAAAGATTTTGGTTTCAAAAACTTGAAAATTTTCATGAAGTATTTCGGCTTCAAAAAAATGGAACATTTTCACGAAAAGATTTCGGCTTCAAAAAAGTTGAAAATTTTCATGAATAGATTTCGGGTTCAAAAAAGTTGAAAATTTTCATGAAAAGATTTAGACTTCAAAAAAGTTGAATATTTTCATCAAGTATTTCGGCTTCAAAAAAGTCGAACATTTTCATGAAAAGATTTCGGCTTCAAAAAAGTTGAACGTTTTCATGAAAAGATTTCGGGTTCAAAAAAGTTGAACATTTTCATGAAAAGATTTCTGCTTCAAAAAAGTTGAAAAATTACATGAAAAGATTTTGGTTTCAAAAAGTTGAAAATTTTCATGAAAAGATTTTGGCTTCAAAAAAGTTGAACATTTTCATGAAAAGATTTCGGCTTCAAAAAAGTTGAAAATTTTCATGAAAAGATTTTGGTTTCAAAAAGTTGAAAATTTTCATGAATAGATTTCGGGTTCAAAAAAGTTGAAAATTTTCATGAAAAGATTTAGACTTCAAAAAAGTTGAATATTTTCATCAAGTATTTCGGCTTCAAAAAAGTCGAACATTTTCATGAAAAGATTTCGGCTTCAAAAAAGTTGAACATTTTCATGAAAAGATTTCGGGTTCAAAAAAGTTGAACATTTTCATGAAAAGATTTCTGCTTCAAAAAAGTTGAAAAATTACATGAAAAGATTTTGGTTTCAAAAAGTTGAAAATTTTCATGAAAAGATTTCGGTTTCAAAAAAGTTGAAAATTTTCATGAAAAGATTTCTGCTTCAAAAAAGTTGAACATTTTCATGAAAAGATTTCGGCTTCAAAAAAGTTGAAAATTTTCATGAAGTATTTCGGCTTCAAAAAAATGGAACATTTTCATGAAAAGATTTCGGCTTCAAAAAAGTTGAACATTTTCATGAAAAGATTTCGGGTTCAAAAAAGTTGAAAAGTTACATGAAAAGATTTCGGCTTCAAAAAAGTTGAAAATTTTCATGAAAAGATTTTGGTTTCAAAAAGTTGAAAATTTTCATGAAGTATTTCGGCTTCAAAAAAATGGAACATTTTCATGAAAAGATTTCGGCTTCAAAAAAGTTGAAAATTTTCATGAATAGATTTCGGGTTCAAAAAAGTTGAAAATTTTCATGAAAAGATTTAGACTTCAAAAAAGTTGAATATTTTCATCAAGTATTTCGGCTTCAAAAAAGTCGAACATTTTCATGAAAAGATTTCGGCTTCAAAAAAGTTGTATATTTTCATGAAAAGATTTCGGGTTCAAAAAAGTTGAACATTTTCATGAAAAGATTTCTGCTTCAAAAAAGTTGAAAAATTACATGAAAAGATTTTGGTTTCAAAAAGTTGAAAATTTTCATGAAAAGATTTCGGTTTCAAAAAAGTTGAACATTTTCATGAAAAGATTTCTGCTTCAAAAAAGTTGAAAATTTTCATGAAAAGATTTTGGCTTCAAAAAAGTTGAACATTTTCATGAAAAGATTTCGGCTTCAAAAAAGTTGAACATTTTCATGAAAAGATTTCGGCTTCAAAAAAGTTAAAAATTTTCATGAAGTATTTCGGCTTCAAAAAAATGGAACATTTTCATGAAAAGATTTCGGCTTCAAAAAAGTTGAACATTTTCATGAAAAGATTTCGGCTTCAAAAAAGTTGAAAAGTTACATGAAAAGATTTCGACTTCAAAAAAGTTGAAAATTTTCATGAAGTATTTCGGCTTCAAAAAAATGGAAAATTTTCATGAAAAGATTTCTGCTTCAAAAAAGTTGAACATTTTCATGAAAAGATTTCGGCTTCAAAAAAGTCGAACATTTTCATGAAAAGATTTCGGCTTCAAAAAAGTTGAACATTTTCATGAAAAGATTTTGGGTTCAAAAAAGTTGAACATTTTCATGAAAAGATTTCGGCTTCAAAAAAGTTGAAAAATTACATGAAAAGATTTTGGTTTCAAAAAGTTGAAAATTTTCATGAAAAGATTTCGGCTTCAAAAAATTTGAACATTTTCATGAAAAGATTTCGACTTCAAAAAAGTCTAAGATTTTCATGAAAGGATTTCTGCTTCAAAAAAGTTGAAAATTTTCATGAAAAGATCTCGGCTTCAAAAAAGTTGAACATTTTCATGAAAAGATTTCTGCTTCAAAAAAGTTGAAGATTTTCATGAAAAGATTTCGGCTACAAAAAATTTGAAAATTTTCATGAAAAGATTTAGACTTCAAAAAAGTTGAATATTTTCATCAAGTATTTCGGCTTCAAAAAAGTCGAACATTTTCATGAAAAGATTTCGGCTTCAAAAAAGTTGAAAAATTACATGAAAAGATTTTGGTTTCAAAAAGTTTAAAATTTTCATGAAAAGATTTCGGTTTGAAAAAAGTTGAACATTTTCATGAAAAGATTTCTGCTTCAAAAAAGTTGAAAATTTTCATGAAAAGATTTTGGCTTCAAAAAAGTTGAACATTTTCATGAAAAGATTTCTGCTTCAAAAAAGTTGAACATTTTCATGAAAAGATTTCGGCTTCAAAAAAGTTGAAAATTTTCATGAAGTATTTCGGCTTCAAAAAAATGGAACATTTTCATGAAAAGATTTCAGCTTCAAAAAAGTTGAACATTTTCATGAAAAGATTTCGGGTTCAAAAAAGTTGAAAATTTACATGAAAAGATTTCGACTTCAAAAAAGTTGAAAATTTTCATGAAGTATTTCGGCTTCAAAAAAATGGAACATTTTCATGAAAAGATTTCTGCTTCAATAAAGTTGAAAATTTTCATGAAAAGATTTTGGCTTCAAAAAAGTTAAACATTTTCATGAAAAGATTTCGGCTTCAAAAAAGTTGAACATTTTCATGAAAAGATTTCGGCTTCAAAAAAGTTGAAAATTTTCATGAAGTATTTCGGCTTCAAAAAAATGGAACATTTTCATGAAAAGATTTCGGCTTCAAAAAAGTTGAAAAGTTTCATGAAAAGATTTAGGCTTCAAAAAAGATGAAAATTTTCATGAAAAGATTTCGGCTTCAAAAAAGTTGAACATTTTCATGAAAAGATTTCGGGTTCAAAAAAGTTGAAAATTTACATGAAAAGATTTCGACTTCAAAAAAGTCTAAGATTTTCATGAAAGGATTTCTGCTTCAAAAAAGTTGAAAATTTTCATGAAAAGATCTCGGCTTCAAAAAAGTTGAACATTTTCATGAAAAGATTTCTGCTTCAAAAAAGTTGAAGATTTTCATGAAAAGATTTCGGCTACAAAAAATTTGAAAATTTTCATGAAAAGATTTAGACTTCAAAAAAGTTGAATATTTTCATCAAGTATTTCGGCTTCAAAAAAGTCGAACATTTTCATGAAAAGATTTCGGCTTCAAAAAAGTTGAACATTTTCATGAAAAGATTTCGGGTTCAAAAAAGTTGAACATTTTCATGAAAAGATTTCGACTTCAAAAAAGTTGAAAAATTACATGAAAAGATTTTGGTTTCAAAAAGTTTAAAATTTTCATGAAAAGATTTCGGTTTCAAAAAAGTTGAACATTTTCATGAAAAGATTTCTGCTTCAAAAAAGTTGAAAATTTTCATGAAAAGATTTTGGCTTCAAAAAAGTTGAACATTTTCATGAAAAGATTTCTGCTTCAAAAAAGTTGAACATTTTCATGAAAAGATTTCGGCTTCAAAAAAGTTGAAAATTTTCATGAAGTATTTCGGCTTCAAAAAAATGGAACATTTTCATGAAAAGATTTCGGCTTCAAAAAAATTGAACATTTTCATGAAAAGATTTCGGGTTCAAAAAAGTTGAAAATTTACATGAAAAGATTTCGACTTCAAAAAAGTTGAAAATTTTCATGAAGTATTTCGGCTTCAAAAAAATGGAACATTTTCATGAAAAGATTTCTGCTTCAATAAAGTTGAAAATTTTCATGAAAAGATTTTGGCTTCAAAAAAGTTGAACATTTTCATGAAAAGATTTCGGCTTCAAAAAAGTTGAACATTTTCATGAAAAGATTTCGGCTTCAAAAAAGTTGAACATTTTCATGAAAAGATTTCGGCTTCAAAAAAGTTGAAAATTTTCATGAAAAGATTTTGGCTTCAAAAAAGTTGAAACATTTTCATGAAAAGATTTCTGCTTCAATAAAGTTGAAAATTTTCATGAAAAGATTTTGGCTTCAAAAAAGTTGAACATTTTCATGAAAAGATTTCTGCTTCAAAAAAGTTGAACATTTTCATGAAAAGATTTTGGCTTCAAAAAAGTTGAACATTTTCATGAAAAGATTTCGGCTTCAAAAAAGTTGAACATTTTCATGAAAAGATTTCGGCTTCAAAAAAGTTGAACATTTTCATGAAAAGATTTCTGCTTCAAAAAAGTTGAACATTTTCATGAAAAGATTTCGGCTTCAAAAAAGTTGAAAATTTTCATGAAGTATTTCGGCTTCAAAAAAATGGAACATTTTCATGAAAAGATTTCGGCTTCAAAAAAGTTGAACATTTTCATGAAAAGATTTCGGGTTCAAAAAAGTCGAAGATTTTCATGAAAAGATTTCTGCTTCAAAAAAGTTGAAAATTTTCATGAAAAGATTTCGGCTTGAAAAAAGTTGAACATTTTCATGAAAAGATTTCGGCTTCAAAAAAGTTGAAAATTTTCATGAAAAGATATAGGTTTCAAAAAAGTTGAAAATTTTCATGAAGTATTTCGGCTTCAAAAAAGTCTAAAATTTTCATGAACTATTTCGGCTTCAAAAAAGTCGAAGATTTTCATGAAAAGATTTCTGCTTCAAAAAAGTTTAAAATTTTCATGAAAAGATTTCGGCTTCAAAAAAGTTGAACATTTTCATGAAGTATTTCGGCTTGAAAAAAGTTGAACATTTTCATGAAAAGATTTCGGCTTCAAAAAAGTTGAAAATTTTCATGAAAAGATTTCGACTTCAAAAAAGTTGAAAATTTTCATGAAGTATTTCGGCTTCAAAAAAATGGAAAATTTTCATGAAAAGATTTCTGCTTCAAAAAAGTTGAAAATTTACATGAAAAGATTTCGAATTCAAAAAAGTTGAAAATTTTCATGAAGTATTTCGGCTTCAAAAAAATGGAACATTTTCATGAAAAGATTTCGGCTTCAAAAAAGTTGAAAAATTACATGAAAAGATTTTGGTTTCAAAAAGTTGAAAATTTTCATGAAAAGATTTCGGTTTCAAAAAAGTTGAACATTTTCATGAAAAGATTTCTGCTTCAAAAAAGTTGAAAATTTTCATGAAAAGATTTTGGCTTCAAAAAAGTTGAACATTTTCATGAAAAGATTTCGGCTTCAAAAAAGTTGAACATTTTCATGAAAAGATTTCGGCTTCAAAAAGTTGAACATTTTCATGAAAAGATTTCGGGTTCAAAAAAGTTGAAAATTTACATGAAAAGATTTCGACTTCAAAAAAGTTGAAAATTTTCATGAAGTATTTCGGCTTCAAAAAAATTGAAAATTTTCATGAAAAGATTTCGGCTTCAAAAAAGTTGAACATTTTCATGAAAAGATTTCTGCTTCAATAAAGTTGAAAATTTACATGAAAAGATTTCGACTTCAAAAAAGTCTAAGATTTTCATGAAAAGATTTCTGCTTCAAAAAAGTTGAAAATTTTCATGAAAAGATTTCTGCTTCAAAAAGATGAAAATTTTCATAAAAAGATTTCGGCTTCAAAAAAGTCAAAAACTTTCATGAAGTATTTCGGCTTCAAAACAGTTGAAAATTTACATTAAAAGATTTCTGCTTCAAAAAAGTTGAACATTTTCATGAAAAGATTTCTGCTTCAAAAAAGTTGAAAAATTACATGAAAAGATTTTGGTTTCAAAAAGTTGAACATTTTCATAAAAAGATTTCGGGTTCAAAAAAGTTGAAAAGTTACATGAAAAGATTTCGACTTCAAAAAAGTTGAAAATTTTCATGAAGTATTTCGGCTTCAAAAAAATGGAAAATTTTCATGAAAAGATTTCTGCTTCAAAAAAGTTGAAAATTTACATGAAAAGATTTCGACTTCAAAAAAGTTCAAAATTTTCATGAAGTATTTCGGCTTCAAAAAAATGGAACATTTTCATGAAAAGATTTCGGCTTCAAAAAAGTTGAACATTTTCATAAAAAGATTTCGGGTTCAAAAAAGTTGAAAAGTTACATGAAAAGATTTCGACTTCAAAAAAGTTGAAAATTTTCATGAAGTATTTCGGCTTCAAAAAAATGGAAAATTTTCATGAAAAGATTTCGGCTTCAAAAAAGTTGAACATTTTCATGAAAAGATTTCTGCTTCAATAAAGTTGAAAATTTACATGAAAAGATTTCGACTTCAAAAAAGTCTAAGATTTTCATGAAAAGATTTCTGCTTCAAAAAAGTTGAAAATTTTCATGAAAAGATTTCTGCTTCAAAAAGTTGAAAATTTTCATAAAAAGATTTCGGCTTCAAAAAAGTCAAAAACTTTTATGAAGTATTTCGGCTTCAGAACAGTTGAAAATTTACATTAAAAGATTTCTGCTTCAAAAAAGTTGAAAAATTACATGAAAAGATTTTGGTTTCAAAAAGTTGAAAATTTTCATGAAAAGATTTCGGTTTCAAAAAAGTTGAAAATTTTCATGAAAAGATTTCGGTTTCAAAAAAGTTGAAAATTTTCATGAAAAGATTTCGGTTTCAAAAAAGTTGAACATTTTCATGAAAAGATTTCGGCTTCGAAAAAGTTAAAAATTTTCATGAAGTATTTCGGCTTCAAAAAAATGGAACATTTTCATGAAAAGATTTCGGCTTCAAAAAAGTTGAACATTTTCATGAAAAGATTTCTGCTTCAATAAAGTTGAACATTTACATGAAAAGATTTCGACTTCAAAAAAGTCTAAGATTTTCATGAAAAGATTTCTGCTTCAAAAAAGTTGAAAATTTTCATGAAAAGATTTCTGCTTCAAAAAGATGAAAATTTTCTTAAAAAGATTTCGGCTTCAAAAAAGTCAAAAACTTTCATGAAGTATTTCGGCTTCAAAACAGTTGAAAATTTACATTAAAAGATTTCTGCTTCAAAAAAGTTGAACATTTTCATGAAAAGATTTCTGCTTCAAAAAAGTTGAAAAATTACATGAAAAGATTTTGGTTTCAAAAAGTTGAAAATTTTCATGAAAAGATTTCGGTTTCAAAAAAGTTGAAAATTTTCATGAAAAGATTTCGGTTTCAAAAAAGTTGAAAATTTTCATGAAAAGATTTCGGTTTCAAAAAAGTTGAACATTTTCATGAAAAGATTTCGGCTTCAAAAAAGTTGAAAATTTTCATGAAGTATTTCGGCTTCAAAAAAATGGAAAATTTTCATGAAAAGATTTCGGCTTCAAAAAAGTTGAACATTTTCATGAAAAGATTTCTGCTTCAATAAAGTTGAAAATTTACATGAAAAGATTTCGACTTCAAAAAAGTCTAAGATTTTCATGAAAAGATTTCTGCTTCAAAAAAGTTGAAAATTTTCATGAAAAGATTTCTGCTTCAAAAAGTTGAAAATTTTCATAAAAAGATTTCGGCTTCAAAAAAGTCAAAAACTTTTATGAAGTATTTCGGCTTCAGAACAGTTGAAAATTTACATTAAAAGATTTCTGCTTCAAAAAAGTTGAAAAATTACATGAAAAGATTTTGGTTTCAAAAAGTTGAAAATTTTCATGAAAAGATTTCGGTTTCAAAAAAGTTGAAAATTTTCATGAAAAGATTTCGGTTTCAAAAAAGTTGAAAATTTTCATGAAAAGATTTCGGTTTCAAAAAAGTTGAACATTTTCATGAAAAGATTTCGGCTTCGAAAAAGTTAAAAATTTTCATGAAGTATTTCGGCTTCAAAAAAATGGAACATTTTCATGAAAAGATTTCGGCTTCAAAAAAGTTGAACATTTTCATAAAAAGATTTCGGGTTCAAAAAAGTTGAAAAGTTACATGAAGTATTTCGGCTTCAAAAAAGTTGAAAATTTTCATGAAGTATTTCGGCTTCAAAAAAATGGAAAATTTTCATGAAAAGATTTCTGCTTCAAAAAAGTTGAAAATTTACATGAAAAGATTTCGACTTCAAAAAAGTTGAAAATTTTCATGAAGTATTTCGGCTTCAAAAAAATGGAACATTTTCATGAAAAGATTTCGGCTTCAAAAAAGTTGAAAATTTTCATGAAAAGATTTTGGTTTCAAAAAGTTGAACATTTTCATGAAAAGATTTCGGCTTCAAAAAAGTTGAACATTTTCATGAAAAGATTTCAGGTTCAAAAAAGTTGAAAATTTACATGAAAAGATTTCGACTTCAAAAAAGTTGAAAATTTTCATGAAGTATTTCGGCTTCAAAAAAATGGAAAATTTTCATGAAAAGATTTCGGCTTCAAAAAAGTTGAACATTTTCATGAAAAGATTTCTGCTTCAATAAAGTTGAAAATTTACATGAAAAGATTTCGACTTCAAAAAAGTCAAAAACTTTCATGAACTATTTCGGCTTCAAAAAAGTCGAAGATTTTCATGAAAAGATTTCTGCTTCAAAAAAGTTTAAAATTTTCATGAAAAGATTTCGGCTTCAAAAAAGTCAAAAACTTTCATGAAGTATTTCGGCTTGAAAAAAGTTGAAAATTTACATTAAAAGATTTCGGCTTCAAAAAAGTCAAAAACTTTCATGAAGTATTTCGGCTTCAAAAAAGTTGCAAATTTTCATGAAAAGATTTCTACTTCAAAAAGTTGAAAATTTTCATGAAAAGATTTCGGCTTCAAAAAAGTCAAAAACTTTCATGAAGTATTTCGGCTTCAAAACAGTTGAAAATTTACATTAAAAGATTTCGGCTTCAAAAAAGTCAAAAACTTTCATAAAGTATTTCGGCCTCAAAAAGGTTGAAAACTTTCATGAAGTATTTCGGCTTCAAAAAAGTCGAAGATTTTCATGAAAAGATTTCTGCTTCAAAAAAGTTGAACATTTTCATGAAAAGATTTCTGCTTCAAAAAAGTTGAAAATTTTCATGAAAAGATTTCGGCTTCAAAAAAGTTGAACATTTTCATGAAAAGATTTCGGCTTCAAAAAAGTTGAAAATTTTCATGAAGTATTTCGGCTTCAAAAAAATGGGACATTTTCATGAAAAGATTTCTGCTTCAAAAAAGTTTAAAATTTACATGAAAAGATTTCGGCTTCAAAAAAGTTGAAAATTTTCATGAAGTATTTCGGCTTCAAAAAAATGGAATATTTTCATGAAAAGATTTCTGCTTCAAAAAAGTTTAAAATTTTCATGAAAAGATTTCTGCTTCAAAAAAATTGGAAATTTTCATGAAAAGATTTCGGCTTCAAAAAAGTTGACCATTTTCATGTAAAGATTTCGGCTTCAAAAAAGTTGAAAATTTTCATGAAAAGATTTCGGTTTCAAAAAGTTGAAAATTTTCATGAAAAGATCTCGGCTTCAAGAAAGTTGAACATTTTCATGAAAAGATTTCGCCTTCAAAAAAGTTGAAAATTTTCATGAAGTATTTCGGCTTCAAAAAAGTTGAACATTTTCATGAAAAGATTTCGGCTTCAAAAAAAGTTGAAAATTTTCATGACAGGATTTTGGCTTCAAAAAAGTTGAAAATTTTCATGAAAAGATTTCGGCTTCAAAAAAGTTGAAAATTTTCATGAAGTATTTCGGCTTCAAAAAAATGGAACATTTTCATGAAAAGATTTCGGCTTCAAAAAACTTGAACATTTTCATGAAAAGATTTCGGCTTCAAAAAAGTTGAACATTTTCATGAAAAGATTTCTGCTTCAAAAAAGTTGAAAATTTACATGAAAAGATTTCGACTTCAAAAAAGTCTAAGATTTTCATGAAAAGATTTCTGCTTCAAAAAAGTTGAAAATTTTCATGAAAAGATTTCGGCTTCAAAAAAGTTGAAAATTTTCATAAAAAGATTTCGGCTGCAAAAAAGTCTAAAATTTTCATGAAAAGATTTATGCTTCAAAAAAGATGAAAATTTTCATGAAAAGATTTCAGCTTCAAAAAAGTTGAACATTTTCATGAAAAGATTTCGGCTTCAAAAAAGTTTAAAATTTTCATGAAAAGATTTCTGCTTCAAAAAAGTCTAAGATTTTCATGAAAAGATTTCTGCTTCAAAAAAGTTGAAAATTTTCATGAAAAGATTTCGGCTTCAAAAAAGTTTAAAATTTTCATGAAAAGATTTCGGCTTCAAAAAAGTTGACCATTTTCATGAAAAGATTTCGGCTTCAAAAAAGTTGAAAATTTTCATGAAAAGATTTAGGTTTCAAAAAGTTGAAAATTTTCATGAAAAGATTTCTGCTTCAAAAAAGTTGAACATTTTCATGACAAGATTTCTGCTTCAAAAAAGGTAAAAATTTTCATGAAGTATTTCGGCTTCAAAAAGGTTGAAAACTTTCATGAAGTATTTCAGCTTCAAAAAAATCGAAGATTTTCTTGAAAAGATTTCGGCTTCAAAAAAGTTGAAAATTTTCATGAAGTATTTCGGCTTCAAAAAAGTCTAAAATTTTCATGAACTATTTCGGCTTCAAAAAAGTTGAAAACTTTCATGAAAAGATTTCTGCTTCAAAAAAGCTGAAAATTTTCATGAAAAGATTTAGACTTCAAAAAAGTTGAATATTTTCATGACAGGATTTTGGCTTCAAAAAAGTTGAAAATTTTCATGAAAAGATTTCGGCTTCAAAAAAGTTGAACATTTTCATGAAAAGATTTCTGCTTCAAAAAAGTTGAAAAATTACATGAAAAGATTTTGGTTTCAAAAAGTTGAAAATTTTCATGAAAAGATTTCGGCTTCAAAAAAGTTGAACATTTTCATGAAAAGATTTCTGCTTCAAAAAAGTTGAAAAATTACATGAAAAGATTTTGGTTTCAAAAAGTTGAAAATTTTCATGAAAAGATTTCTGCTTCAAAAAAGTTGACCATTTTCATGAAAAGATTTCGGCTTCAAAAAAGTTGAAAATTTTCATGAAAAGATTTCGGTTTCAAAAAGTTGAAAATTTTCATGAAAAGATCTCGGGTTCAAAAAAGTTGAACATTTTCATGAAAAGATTTCGGCTTCAAAAAAGTTGAACATTTTCATGAAAAGATTTCGGCTTCAAAAAACTTGAACATTTTCATGAAAAGATTTCGGCTTCAAAAAAGTTGAACATTTTCATGAAAAGATTTCTGCTTCAAAAAAGTTGAAAATTTACATGAAAAGATTTCGACTTCAAAAAAGTTGAAAATTTTCATGAAGTATTTCGGCTTCAAAAAAATGGAATATTTTCATGAAAAGATTTCTGCTTCAAAAAAGTTTAAAATTTTCATGAAAAGATTTCTGCTTCAAAAAAATTGGAAATTTTCATGAAAAGATTTCGGCTTCAAAAAAGTTGACCATTTTCATGAAAAGATTTCGGCTTCAAAAAAGTTGAAAATTTTCATGAAAAGATTTCGGTTTCAAAAAGTTGAAAATTTTCATGAAAAGATCTCGGCTTCAAGAAAGTTGAACATTTTCATGAAAAGATTTCGGCTTCAAAAAAGTTGAAAATTTTCATGAAGTATTTCGGCTTCAAAAAAGTTGAACATTTTCATGAAAAGATTTCGGCTTCAAAAAAAGTTGAAAGTTTTCATGACAGGATTTTGGCTTCAAAAAAGTTGAAAATTTTCATGAAAAGATTTCGGCTTCAAAAAAGTTGAAAATTTTCATGAAGTATTTCGGCTTCAAAAAAATGGAACATTTTCATGAAAAGATTTCGGCTTCAAAAAACTTGAACATTTTCATGAAAAGATTTCGGCTTCAAAAAAGTCTAAGATTTTCATGAAAAGATTTCTGCTTCAAAAAAGTTGAAAATTTTCATGAAAAGATTTCGGCTTCAAAAAAGTTGACAATTTTCATGAAAAGATTTCGGCTTCAAAAAAGTTGAAAATTTTCATGAAAAGATTTCGGTTTCAAAAAGTTGAAAATTTTCATTGAAAGATTTCGGCTGCAAAAAAGTCTAAAATTTTTATGAAAAGATTTATGCTTCAAAAAAGATGAAAATTTTCATGAAAAGATTTCAGCTTCAAAAAAGTTGAACATTTTCATGAAAAGATTTCGGCTTCAAAAAAGTTTAAAATTTTCATGAAAAGATTTCGGCTTCAAAAAAGTTGACCATTTTCATGAAAAGATTTCGGCTTCAAAAAAGATGAAAATTTTCATGAAAAGATTTAGGTTTCAAAAAGTTGAAAATTTTCATGAAAAGATTTCTGCTTCAAAAAAGTTGAAAATTTTCATGAAAAGATTTCTGCTTCAAAAAAGTTGAAAATTTTCATGAAAAGATTTCTGCTTCAAAAAAGTTGAAAATTTTCATGACAGGATTTTAGCTTTAAAAAAGGTAAAAATTTTCATGAAGTATTTCGGCTTCAAAAAGGTTGAAAACTTTCATGAAGTATTTCAGCTTCAAAAAAGTCGAAGATTTTCATGAAAAGATTTCGGCTTCAAAAAAGTCTAAAATTTTCATGAACTATTTCGGCTTCAAAAAAGTCTAAAATTTTCATGAACTATTTCGGCTTCAAAAAAGTTGAAAATTTTCATGACAGGATTTTAGCTTTAAAAAAGGTAAAAATTTTCATGAAGTATTTCGGCTTCAAAAAGGTTGAAAACTTTCATGAAGTATTTCAGCTTCAAAAAAGTCGAAGATTTTCATGAAAAGATTTCGGCTTCAAAAAAGTCTAAAATTTTCATGAAAAGATTTAGACTTCAAAAAAGGTTGAAAATTTTCATGAACTATTTCGGCTTCAAAAAAGGTTGAAAATTTTCATGAACTATTTCGGCTTCAAAAAAGTTGAAAATTTTCATGAAAAGATTTAGACTTCAAAAAAGGTTGAAAATTTTCATGAACTATTTCGGCTTCAAAAAAGTCGAAGATTTTCATGAAAAGATTTCTGCTTCAAAAAAGTTTAAAATTTTCATGAAAAGATTTCCGCTTCAAAAAAGTCAAAAACTTTCATGAAGTATTTCGGCTTCAAAAAAGTTGAAAATTTTCATGAAAAGATTTCTACTTCAAAAAGTTTAAAATTTTCATGAAAAGATTTCGGCTTCAAAAAAGTCAAAAACTTTCATGAAGTAATTCGGCTTCAAAACAGTTGAAAATTTACATTAAAAGATTTCGGCTTCAAAAAAGTCAAAAACTTTCATGAACTATTTCGGCTTCAAAAAAGTCGAAGATTTTCATGAAAAGATTTCTGCTTCAAAAAAGTTTAAAATTTTCATAAAAAGATTTCGGCTTCAAAAAAGTCAAAAACTTTCATGAAGTATTTCGGCTTGAAAGAAGTTGAAAATTTACATTAAAAGATTTCGGCTTCAAAAAAGTCAAAAACTTTCATGAAGTATTTCGGCTTCAAAAAAGTTGCAAATTTTCATGAAAAGATTTCTACTTCAAAAAGTTGAAAATTTTCATGAAAAGATTTCGGCTTCAAAAAAGTCAAAAACTTTCATGAAGTATTTCGGCTTCAAAACAGTTGAAAATTTACATTAAAAGATTTCGGCTTCAAAAAAGTCAAAAACTTTCATAAAGTATTTCGGCCTCAAAAAGGTTGAAAACTTTCATGAAGTATTTCGGCTTCAAAAAAGTCGAAGATTTTCATGAAAAGATTTCGGCTTCAAAAAAGTAGAAATTTTCATAAAGTATTTCGGCTTCAAAAAGGTTGAAAATTTTCATGACAGGATTTTAGCTTTAAAAAAGGTAAAAATTTTCATGAAGTATTTCGGCTTCAAAAAGGTTTAAAACTTTCATGAAGTATTTCAGCTTCAAAAAAGTCGAAGATTTTCATGAAAAGATTTCTGCTTCAAAAAAGTTGAACATTTTCATGAAAAGATTTCGGCTTCAAAAAAGTTTAAAATTTTCATGAAAAGATTTCGGCTTCAAAAAAGTTGAACATTTTCATGAAGTATTTCGGCGTGAAAAAAGTTGAAAATTTACATTAAAAGATTTCGGCTTCAAAAAAGTCAAAAACTTTCATGAAGTATTTCGGCTTCAAAAAAGTTGAAAATTTTCATGAAAAGATTTTGGTTTTAAAAAGTTGAAAATTTTCATGAAAAGATTTCAGCTTCAAAAAGGTTGAAAACTTTCATGAAAAGATTTCTGCTTCAAAAAGTTGAAAATTTTCATGAAAAGATTTCGGCTTCAAAAAAGTTGACCATTTTCATGAAAAGATTTCGGCTTCAAAAAAGTTGAAAATTTTCATGAAAAGATTTCTACTTCAAAAAGTTGAAAATTATCATGAAAAGATTTCGGCTTCAAAAAAGTTGAAGATTTTCATGAAAAGATTTCTGCTTCAAAAAAGTTGAAAATTTTCATGACAGGATTTTAGCTTTAAAAAAGGTAAAAATTTTCATGAAGTATTTCGGCTTCAAAATGGTTTAAAACTTTCATGAAGTATTTCAGCTTCAAAAAAGTCGAAGATTTTCATGAAAAGATTTCTGCTTCAAAAAAGTTGAACATTTTCATGACAGGATTTCGGCTTCAAAAAAGTTGAAATTTTCATAAAGTTTTTTCGGCTTCAAAAAGGTTGAAAACTTTCATGAACTATTTCGGCTTCAAAAAAGTCTTAGATTTTCATGAAAAGATTTCGGCTTCAAAAAATTTGAAAATTTACATGAAAAGATTTTGGTTTTAAAAAGTTGAAAATTTTCATGAAAAGATTTCGGCTTCAAAAAAGTTGACCATTTTCATGAAAAGATTTCGGCTTCAAAAAAGTTGAAAATTTTCATGAAAAGATTTCGGTTTCAAAAAGTTGAAAATTTTCATGAAAAGATTTCGGCTTCAAAAAAGTTGAAAATTTTCATGAAAAGATTTCGGTTTCAAAAAGTTGAACATTTTCATGAAAAGATTTCGGCTTCAAAAAAGTTGACCATTTTCATGAAAAGATTTCGGCTTCAAAAAAGTTGAAAATTTTCATGAAAAGATTTCGGCTTCAAAAAAGTTGAACATTTTCATGAAGTATTTCGGCTTGAAAAAAGTTGAAAATTTACCCTAAAAGATTTCGGCTTCAAAAAAGTCAAAAACTTTCATGAAGTATTTCGGCCTCAAAAAAGTTGAAAATTTTCATGAAAAGATTTCGGTTTCAAAAAGTTGAAAATCTTCATGAAAAGATTTCGGCTTCAAAAAAGTTGAACATTTTCATGAAAAGATTTCTGCTTCAAAAAAGTCTAAGATTATCATGAAAAGATTTCTGCTTCAAAAAAGTTGAAAATTTTCATGAAAAGATTTCGGCTTCAAAAAAGTTGAACATTTTCATGAAAAGATTTCTGTTTCAAAAAGTTGAAAATTTTCATGAAAAGATTTCAGCTTCAAAAAGGTTGAAAACTTTCATGAACTATTTCGACTTCAAAAAAGTCGAAGATTTTCATGAATAGTTTTCGGCTTCAAAAAAGTTGAACATTTTCATGAAGTATTTTGGCTGCAAAAAAGTTGAAAATTTTCATGAAAAGATTTCTGCTTCAAAAAAGTTGAACATTTTCATGAAAAGATTTCGGCTTCAAAAAAGTTGAACATTTTCATGAAAAGATTTCTGCTTCAAAAAAGTTGAAAATTTTCATGAAAAGATTTCGGCTTCAAAAAGTTGAAAATTTTCATGAAAAGATTTCGGCTTCAAAAAAGTTGACCATTTTCATGAAAAGATTTCGGTTTCAAAAAGTTGAAAATTTTCATGAATAGATTTCGGCTTCAAAAATGTTGAAAATTTTCATGAAAAGATTTTGGTTTCAAAAAGTTGAAAATTTTCATGAAAAGATTTCAGCTTCAAAAAAGTTGAAAACTTTCATGAACTATTTCGACTTCAAAAAAGTCGAAGATTTTCATGAAAAGATTTCTGCTTCAAAAAAGTTGAACATTTTCATGAAAAGATTTCGGCTTCAAAAAAGTTGAAAATTTTCATGAAAAGATTTCTGCTTCAAAAAAGTTGAAAATTTTCATGAAAAGATTTCGGCTTCAAAAAAGTTGAAAATTTTCATGAAAAGATTTCGGCTTCAAAAAGTTGAAAATTTTCATGAAGTATTTCGGCTTCAAAAAAATGGAACATTTTCATGAAAAGAATTCGGATTCAAAAAAGTTGAACATTTTCATGAAAAGATTTCGGCTTCAAAAAAGTTGAAGATTTTCATGAAAAGATTTCTGCTTCAAAAAGTTGAAAATTTTCATGAAAAGATCTCGGCTTCAAAAAAGTTGAAGATTTTCATGAAAAGATTTCTGCTTCAAAAAAGTTGAAAATTTTCATGACAGGATTTTGGCTTTAAAAAAAGTAGAAATTTTCATAAAGTATTTCGGCTTCAAAAAGGTTGAAAACTTTCATGAACTATTTCGGCTTCAAAAAAGTTGAACATTTTCATGAAAAGATTTTGGCTTCAAAAAAGTTGAAAATTTTCATGAAAAGATTTCGGTTTCAAAAAGTTGAAAATTTTCATGAAAAGATTTCGGCTTCAAAAAAGTTGAAAATTTTCATGAAAAGATTTTGGTTTCAAAAAGTTGAAAATTTTCATGAAAAGATTTCAGCTTAAAAAAAGTTGAAAACTTTCATGAACTATTTCGACTTCAAAAAAGTCGAAGATTTTCATGAAAAGTTTTCGGCTTCAAAAAAGTTGAACATTTTCATGAAGTATTTCGGCTGCAAAAAAGTCGAAGATTTTCATGAAAAGATTTCTGCGTCAGAAAAATTTGAACATTTTCATGAAAAGATTTCGGCTTCAAAAAAGTCTAAGATTTTCATGAAAAGATTTCTGCTTCAAAAAAGTTGAAAATTTTCATGAAAAGATGTCGGCTTCAAAAAAGTTGACCATTTTCATGAAAAGATTTCGGCTTCAAAAAAGTTGAAAATTTTCATGAAAAGATTTCGGTTTCAAAAAGTTGAAAATCTTCATGAAAAGATTTCGGCTTCAAAAAAGTTGAACATTTTCATGAAAAGATTTTGGTTTCAAAAAGTTGAAAATTTTCATGAAAAGATTTCAGCTTCAAAAAGGTTGAATACTTTCATGAACTATTTCGACTTCAAAAAAGTCGAAGATTTTCATGAAAAGTTTTCGGCTTCAAAAAAGTTGAACATTTTCATGAAGTATTTTGGCTGCAAAAAAGTCGAAGATTTTCATGAAAAGATTTCTGCTTCAAAAAAGTTGAACATTTTCATGAAAAGATTTCGGCTTCAAAAAAGTCTAAGATTTTCATGAAAAGATTTCTGCTTCAAAAAAGTCTAAGATTTTCATGAAAAGATTTTTGCTTCAAAAAAGTTGAAAATTTTCATGAAAAGATTTCGGCTTCAAAAAGTTGAAAATTTTCATGAAAAGATTTCGGCTTCAAAAAAGTTTAAAATTTTCATGAAAAGATTTCTGCTTCAAAAAAGTCGAAAATTTTCATGAAAAGATTTCTGCTTCAAAAAAGTTTAAAATTTTCATGAAAAGATTTTGGTTTCAAAAAGTTGAAAATTTTCATGAAAAGATTTCAGCTTCAAAAAAGTTGACCATTTTCATGAAAAGATTTCGGCTTCAAAAAAGTTGAAAATTTTCATGAAAAGATTTCGGCTTCAAAAAAGTTGAAAATTTTCATGAAAAGATTTCTGCTTCAAAAAAGTCTAAGATTTTCATGAAAAGATTTCTGCTTCAAAAAAGTTTAAAATTTTCATGAAAAGATTTTGGTTTCAAAAAGTTGAAAATTTTCATGAAAAGATTGCGGCTTCAAAAAAGTTGAAAATTTTCATGAAAAGATTTCTGCTTCAAAAAAGTCTAAGATTTTCATGAAAAGATTTCTGCTACAAAAAAGTTGACCATTTTCATGAAAAGATTTCGGCTTCAAAAAAGTTGACCATTTTCATGAAAAGATTTCGGCTTCAAAAAAGTTGAAAATTTTCATGAAAAGATTTCGGCTTCAAAAAAGTTGAAAATTTTCATGAAAAGATTTTGGTTTCAAAAAGTTGAAAATTTTCATGAAAAGATTTCAGCTTCAAAAAGGTTGAAAACTTTCATGAACTATTTCGGCATCAAAAAAGTCGAAGATTTTCATGAAAAGATTTCGGCTTCAAAAAAGTTGAACATTTTCATGAAGTATTTCGGCTGCAAAAAAGTCGAAGAATTTCATGAAAAGATTTCTGCTTCAAAAAAGTTGAACATTTTCATGAAAAGATTTCTGCTTCAAAAAAGTTGAAAAATTGCATGAAAAGATTTTGGTTTCAAAAAGTTGAAAATTTTCATGAAAAGATTTCGGCTTCAAAAAGGTTGAAAACTTTCATGAAAAGATTTCAGCTTCAAAAAGGTTGAAAACTTTCATGAACTATTTCGACTTCAAAAAAGTCTAAGATTTTCATGAATAGTTTTCGGCTTCAAAAAAGTTGAACATTTTCATGAAGTATTTTGGCTGCAAAAAAGTCGAAGATTTTCATGAAAAGATTTCTGCTTCAAAAAAGTTGAACATTTTCATGAAAAGATTTCGGCTTCAAAAAAGTTGAAAATTTTCATGAAAAGATTTCTGCTTCAAAAAAGTTGAAAATTTTCATGAAAAGATTTCGGCTTCAAAAAGTTGAAAATTTTCATGAAAAGATTTCGGCTTCAAAAAAGTTGACCATTTTCATGAAAAGATTTCGGTTTCAAAAAGTTGAAAATTTTCATGAATAGATTTCGGCTTCAAAAATGTTGAAAATTTTCATGAAAAGATTTTGGTTTCAAAAAGTTGAAAATTTTCATGAAAAGATTTCAGCTTCAAAAAAGTTGAAAACTTTCATGAACTATTTCGACTTCAAAAAAGTCGAAGATTTTCATGAAAAGATTTCTGCTTCAAAAAAGTTGAACATTTTCATGAAAAGATTTCGGCTTCAAAAAAGTTGAAAATTTTCATGAAAAGATTTCTGCTTCAAAAAAGTTGAAAATTTTCATGAAAAGATTTCGGCTTCAAAAAAGTTTAAAATTTTCATGAAAAGATTTCGGCTTCAAAAAAATTCAAAATTTTCATGAAAAGATTTTGGTTTCAAAAAGTTGAAAATTTTCATGAAAAGATTTCGGCTTCAAAAAGGTTGAAAACTTTCATGAACTATTTCGACTTCAAAAAAGTCGAAGATTTTCATGAAAAGATTTCGGCTTCAAAAAAGTTGAAGATTTTCATGAAAAGATTTCAGCTTCAAAAAAGTTGAAAATTTTCATGAAGTATTTCGGCTGCAAAAAAGTCTAAAATTTTCATGAAAAGATTTATGCTTCAAAAAAGTTGAACATTTTCATGAATAGATTTCGGCTTTAAAAAAGTTGAAAATTTTCATGAAGTATTTAGACTACAAAAAAGTCTAAAATTTTCATGAAAAGATTTATGTTTCAGAAAAGATGAAAATTTTCATGACAGGATTTTGGCTTCAAAAAAGTTGAAAATTTTCATGAAAAGATTTCGGCTTCAAAAAAGTTGAACATTTTCATGAAAAGATTTCGGCTTCAAAAAGTTGAAAATTTTCATGAAGTATTTCGGCTTCAAAAAAATGGAACATTTTCATGAAAAGAATTCGGATTCAAAAAAGTTGAACATTTTCATGAAAAGATTTCTGCTTCAAAAAAGTTGAAGATTTTCATGAAAAGATTTCTGCTTCAAAAAGTTGAAAATTTTCATGAAAAGATCTCGGCTTCAAAAAAGTTGAAGATTTTCATGAAAAGATTTCTGCTTCAAAAAAGTCTAAGATTTTCATGAAAAGATTTCGGCTTCAAAAAAGTTGAAAATTTTCATGAAAAGATTTCGGTTTCAAAAAGTTGAAAATCTTCATGAAAAGATTTCAGCTTCAAAAAGGTTGAATACTTTCATGAACTATTTCGTTTTCAAAAAAGTCGAAGATTTTCATGAAAAGTTTTCGGCTTCAAAAAAGTTGTACATTTTCATGACGTATTTTGGCTGCAAAAAAGTCGAAGATTTTCATGAAAAGATTTCTGCTTCAAAAAAGTTGAACATTTTCATGAAAAGATTTCGGCTTCAAAAAAATGGAAGATTTTCATGAAAAGATTTCTGCTTCAAAAAAGTCTAAGATTTTCATGAAAAGATTTTTGCTTCAAAAAAGTTGAAAATTTTCATGAAAAGATTTCGGCTTCAAAAAGTTGAAAATTTTCATGAAAAGATTTCGGCTTCAAAAAAGTTTAAAATTTTCATGAAAAGATTTCTGCTTCAAAAAAGTCTAAGATTTTCATGAAAAGATTTCTGCTTCAAAAAAGTTGAAAATTTTCATGAAAAGATTTCGGCATCAAAAAGTTGAAAATTTTCATGAAAAGATTTCGGCTTCAAAAAAGTTGACCATTTTCATGAAAAGATTTCGGCTTCAAATAAGTTGAAAATTTTCATGAAAAGATTTCGGCTTCAAAAAAATTGACCATTTTCATGAAAAGATTTCGGTTTCAAAAAGTTGAAAATTTTCATGAAAAGATTTCGGCTTCAAAAATGTTGAAAATTTTCATGAAAAGATTTTGGTTTCAAAAAGTTGAAAATTTTCATGAAAAGATTTCAGCTTCAAAAAGGTTGAAAACTTTCATGAACTATTTCGATTTCAAAAAAGTCGAAGATTTTCATGAAAAGATTTCTGCTTCAAAAAAGTTGAAAATTTTCATGAAAAGATTTCGGCTTCAAAAAGTTGAAAATTTTCATGAAAAGATTTCGGCTTCAAAAAAGTTGACCATTTTCATGAAAAGATTTCTGCTTCAAAAAAGTCTAAGATTTTCATGAAAAGATTTCTGCTTCAAAAAAGTTTAAAATTTTCATGAAAAGATTTTGGTTTCAAAAAGTTGAAAATTTTCATGAAAAGATTGCGGCTTCAAAAAAGTTGAAAATTTTCATGAAAAGATTTCTGCTTCAAAAAAGTCTAAGATTTTCATGAAAAGATTTCTGCTTCAAAAAAGTTGAAAATTTTCATGAAAAGATTTCGGCTTCAAAAAAGTTGAAAATTTTCATGAAAAGATTTTGGTTTCAAAAAGTTGAAAATTTTCATGAAAAGATTTCAGCTTCAAAAAGGTTGAAAACTTTCATGAACTATTTCGGCATCAAAAAAGTCGAAGATTTTCATGAAAAGATTTCGGCTTCAAAAAAGTTGAACATTTTCATGAAGTATTTCGGCTGCAAAAAAGTCGAAGATTTTCATGAAAAGATTTCTGCTTCAAAAAAGTTGAACATTTTCATGAAAAGATTTCTGCTTCAAAAAAGTTGAAAAATTGCATGAAAAGATTTTGGTTTCAAAAAGTTGAAAATTTTCATGAAAAGATTTCGGCTTCAAAAAAGTTGAACATTTTCATGAAAAGATTTCGGCTTCAAAAAAGTTGAAAATTTTCATGAAGTATTTCGGCTTCAAAAAAATGGAACATTTTCATGAAAAGATTTCGGCTTCAAAAAAGTTGAAAATTTACATGAAAAGATTTCAGCTTCAAAAAAGTCTAAGATTTTCATGAAAAGATTTCTGCTTCAAAAAAGTTGAAAATTTTCATGAAAAGATTTCGGCTTCAAAAAGTTGAAAATTTTCATGAAAAGATTTCGGCTTCAAAAAAGTTGACCATTTTCATGAAAAGATTTCGTCTTCAAAAAAGTTGAAAATTTTCATGAAAAGATTTCGGTTTCAAAAAGTTGAAAATTTTCATGAAAAGATCTCTGCTTCAAAAAAGTTGAACATTTTCATGAAAAGATTTCGGCTTCAAAAAAGTTGAACATTTTCATGAAAAGATTTCGGGTTTAAAAAAGTTGAAAATTAACATGAAAAGATTTCGACTTCAAAAAAGTTGAAAATTTTCATGAAGTATTTCGGCTGCAAAAAAGTCTAAAATTTTCATGAAAAGATTTCTGCTTCAAAAAAGTTGAAAAATTGCATGAAAAGATTTTGGTTTCAAAAAGTTGAAAATTTTCATGAAAAGATTTCGGCTTCAAAAAAGTTGAACATTTTCATGAAAAGATTTCGGCTTCAAAAAAGTTGAAAATTTTCATGAAGTATTTCGGCTTCAAAAAAATGGAACATTTTCATGAAAAGATTTCGGCTTCAAAAAAGTTGAAAATTTACATGAAAAGATTTCAGCTTCAAAAAAGTCTAAGATTTTCATGAAAAGATTTCTGCTTCAAAAAAGTTGAAAATTTTCATGAAAAGATTTCGGCTTCAAAAAGTTGAAAATTTTCATGAAAAGATTTCGGCTTCAAAAAAGTTGACCATTTTTATGAAAAGATTTCGTCTTCAAAAAAGTTGAAAATTTTCATGAAAAGATTTCGGTTTCAAAAAGTTGAAAATTTTCATGAAAAGATCTCTGCTTCAAAAAAGTTGAACATTTTCATGAAAAGATTTCGGCTTCAAAAAAGTTGAACATTTTCATGAAAAGATTTCGGGTTTAAAAAAGTTGAAAATTAACATGAAAAGATTTCGACTTCAAAAAAGTTGAAAATTTTCATGAAGTATTTCGGCTGCAAAAAAGTCTAAAATTTTCATGAAAAGATTTATGCTTCAAAAAAGTTGAAAATTTTCATGAAGTATTTCGGCTTCAAAAAAATGAAACATTTTCATGAAAAGATTTCGGCTTCAAAAAAGTTGAAAATTTTCATGAAAAGATTTCTGTTTCATAAAAGTTGAAAATTTTCATGAAAAGATTTCGGCTTCAAAAAAGTTGTCCTTTTTCATGAAAAGATTTCGGCTTCAAAAAAGTTGAAAATTTTCATGAATAGATTTCGGTTTCAAAAAGTTGAAAATTTTCATGAAAAGATCTCGGCTTCAAAAAAGTTGAACATTTTCATGAAAAGATTTCGGTTTCAAAAAGTTGAAAATTTTCATGAAAAGATCTCGGCTTCAAAAAAGTTGAACATTTTCATGAAAAGATTTCGGCTTCAAAAAAGTTGACCATTTTCATGAAAAGATTTCAGCTTCAAAAAAGTTGAAAATTTTCATGAAGTATTTCGGCTGCAAAAAAGTCTAAAATTTTCATGAAAAGATTTCTGCTTCAAAAAAGATGAAAATTTTCATGAAAAGATTTCGGCTTCAAAAAGTTGAAAATTTTCATGAAAAGATTTCAGCTTCAAAAAAGTTGACCATTTTCATGAAAAGATTTCGGCTTCAAAAAAGTTGAAAATTTTCATGAAAAGATTTCGGCTTCAAAAAGTTGAAAATTTTCATGAAAAGATCTCGGCTTCAAAAAAGTTGAACATTTTCATGAAAAGATTTCAGCTTCAAAAAGGTTGAAAACTTTCATGAACTATTTCGAATTCAAAAAAGTCGAAGATTTTCATGAAAAGATTTCCGCTTCAAAAAAGTTGAAAATTTTCATGAATTATTTCGGCTGCAAAAAAGTCTAAAATTTTCATGAAAAGATTTCAGCTTCAAAAAAGTTGAAAATTTTCATGAAAAGATTTCGGTTTCAAAAAGTTGAAAATTTTCATGAAAAGATCTCGGCTTCAAAAAAGTTGAACATTTTCATGAAAAGATTTCAGCTTCAAAAAAGTTGAAAATTTTCATGAAAAGATTTCAGCTTCAAAAAGGTTGAAAAATTTCATGAACTATTTCGGCTTCAAAAAAGTTGAAAATTTTCATGAAAAGATTTCGGCTTCAAAAAAGTTGAACATTTTCATGAAAAGATTTCTGCTTCAAAAAAGTTGAAAATTTACATGAAAAGATTTCGACTTCAAAAAAGTCGAAGATTTTCATGAAAAGATTTCTGCTTCAAAAAAGTTGAAAATTTTCATGAAAAGATTTCGGCTTCAAAAAGATGAAAATTTTCATGAAAAGATTTCGGCTTCAAAAAAGTTGACCTTTTTCATGAAAAGATTTCGGCTTCAAAAAAGTTTAAAATTTTCATGAAAAGATTTCGGTTTCAAAAAGTTGAAAATATTCATGAAAAGATTTCAGCTTCAAAAAGGTTGAAAACTTTCATGAACTATTTCGAATTCAAAAAAGTCGAAGATTTTCATGAAAAGATTTCGGCTTCAAAAAAGTTGAAAATTTTCATGAATTATTTCGGCTGCAAAAAAGTCTAAAATTTTCATGAAAAGATTTCAGCTTCAAAAAGGTTGAAAACTTTCATGAACTATTTCGGCTTCAAAAAAGTTGAACATTTTCATGAAAAGATTTCGGCTTCAAAAAAGTTGAAAATTTACATGAAAAGATTTCTGCTTCAAAAAGTTGAAAATTTTCATGAAAAGATTTCGGTTTCAAAAAGTTGAAAATTTTCATGAAAAGATCTCGGCTTCAAAAAAGTTGAACATTGTCATGAAAAGATTTCAGCTTCAAAAAAGTTGAAAATTTTCATGAAAAGATTTCAGCTTCAAAAAGGTTGAAAACTTTCATGAACTATTTCGGCTTCAAAAAAGTTGAAAATTTTCATGAAAAGATTTCGGCTTCAAAAAGATGAAAATTTTCATGAAAAGATTTCTGCTTCAAAAAAGTTGACCTTTTTCATGAAAAGATTTCGGCTTCAAAAAAGTTTAAAATTTTCATGAAAAGATTTCGGTTTCAAAAAGTTGAAAATATTCATGAAAAGATTTCAGCTTCAAAAAGGTTGAAAACTTTCATGAACTATTTCGAATTAAAAAAAGTCGAAGATTTTCATGAAAAGATTTCGGCTTCAAAAAAGTTGAAAATTTTCATGAATTATTTCGGCTGCAAAAAAGTCTAAAATTTTCATGAAAAGATTTCAGCTTCAAAAAGGTTGAAAACTTTCATGAACTATTTCGGCTTCAAAAAAGTTGAACATTTTCATGAAAAGATTTCGGCTTCAAAAAAGTTGAAAATTTTCATGAACTATTTCGGCTTCAAAAAAATGGAACATTTTCATGAAATGATTTCGGCTTCAAAAAAGTTGAAAATTTACATGAAAAGATTTCGACTTCAAAAAAGTCTATGATTTTCATGAAAAGATTTCTGCTTCAAAAAAGTTCAAAATTTTCATGAAAAGATTTCTGCTTCAAAAAGTTGAAAATTTTCATGAAAAGATTTCGGCTGCAAAAAAGTTGACCATTTTCATGAAAAGATTTCGTCTTCAAAAAAGTTGAAAATTTTCATGAAAAGATTTCAGTTTCAAAAAGTTGAAAATTTTCATGAAAAGATCTCGGCTTCAAAAAAGTTGAACATTTTCATGAAAAGATTTCGGCTTCAAAAAAGTTGACCATTTTCATGAAAAGATTTCAGCTTCAAAAAAGTTGAAAATTTTCATGAAAAGATTTCAGCTTCAAAAATGTCGAAGATTTTCATGAAAAGATTTCGGCTTCAAAAAAGTTGACCATTTTCATGAAAAGATTTCGGCTTCAAAAAAGTTGAAAATTTTCATGAAAAGATTTCAGCTTCAAAAAAGTTGACCATTTTCATGAAAAGATTTCGGCTTCAAAAAAGTTGAAAATTTTCATGAAGTATTTCGGCTGCAAAAAAGTCTAAAATTTTCATGAAAAGATTTCGGCTTCAAAAAAGTTGAACATTTTCATGAAAAGATTTCGGCTTCAAAAAAGTTCAAAATTTTCATGAAAAGATTTCTGCTTCAAAAAGTTGAAAATTTTCATGAAAAGATTTCGGCTGCAAAAAAGTTGACCATTTTCATGAAAAGATTTCGTCTTCAAAAAAGTTGAAAATTTTCATGAAAAGATTTCAGTTTCAAAAAGTTGAAAATTTTCATGAAAAGATTTCGGCTTCAAAAAAGTTGAACATTTTCATGAAAAGATTTCGGCTTCAAAAAAGTTGACCATTTTCATGAAAAGATTTCAGCTTCAAAAAAGTTGAAAATTTTCATGAAAAGATTTCAGCTTCAAAAATGTCGAAGATTTTCATGAAAAGATTTCGGCTTCAAAAAAGTTGAAAATTTTCATGAAGTATTTCGGCTGCAAAAAAGTCTAAAATTTTCATGAAAAGATTTCAGCTTCAAAAAAGTTGACCATTTTCATGAAAAGATTTCGGCTTCAAAAAAGTTGAAAATTTTCATGAAGTATTTCGGCTGCAAAAAAGTCTAAAATTTTCATGAAAAGATTTCGGCTTCAAAAAAGTTGAACATTTTCATGAAAAGATTTCGGCTTCAAAAAAGTTTAAAATTTTCATGAAAAGATTTCGGCTTCAAAAAAGTTGAACATTTTCATGAAGTATTTCGGCTTGAAAAAAGTTGAAATTTTACATTAAAAGATTTCTACTTCAAAAAGTTGAAAATTTTCATGAAAAGATTTCGGCTTCAAAAAAGTTAAAAATTTTCATGACAGGATTTTGGCTTTAAAAAAAGTAGAAATTTTCATAAAGTATTTCGGCTTCAAAAAGGTTGAAAACTTTCATGAACTATTTCGGCTTCAAAAAAGTCGAACATTTTCATGAAAAAATTTCGGCTTCAAAAAAGTTTAAAATTTACATGAAAAGATTTCGACTTCAAAAAAGTTGAATATTTTCATGAAAAAATTTCTGCTTCAAAAAAGTTGAAAATTTTCATGAAAAGATTTTGGTTTCAAAAAGTTGAAAATTTTCATGAAAAGATTTCTGCTTCAAAAAAGTTAAAAATTTTCATGACAGGATTTTGGCTTTAAAAAAAGTAGAAATTTTCATAAAGTATTTCGGCTTCAAAAAGGTTGAAAACTTTCATGAACTATTTCGGCTTCAAAAAAGTCGAACATTTTCATGAAAAAATTTCGGCTTCAAAAAAGTTTAAAATTTACATGAAAAGATTTCGACTTCAAAAAAGTTGAATATTTTCATGAAAAAATTTCTGCTTCAAAAAAGTTGAAAATTTTCATGAAAAGATTTCGGCTTCAAAAAAGTTGACCATTTTCATGAAAAGATTTCGGCTTAAAAAGTTGAAAATTTTCATGAAAAGATTTCGGCTTCAAAAAAGTTGACCATTTTCATGAAAAGATTTCGGTTTCAAAAAGTTGAAAATTTTCATGAAAAGATTTCGGCTTCAAAAAAGTTGAAAATTTACATGAAAAGATTTCGACTTCAAAAAAGTCTAAGCTTTTCATGAAAAGATTTCTGCTTCAAAAAAGTTGAAAATTTTCATGAAAAGATTTCGGCTTCAAAAAGTTGAAAATTTTCATGAAAAGATTTCGGCTTCAAAAAAGTTGACCATTTTCATGAAAAGATTTCGGCTTCAAAAAAGTTGAAAATTTTCATGAAAAGATTTCGGTTTCAAAAAGTTGAAAATTTTCATGAAAAGATCTCGGCTTCAAAAAAGTTGAACATTTTCATGAAAAGATTTCAGCTTCAAAAAAGTTGAAAATTTTCATGAAAAGATTTCAGCTTCAAAAAGGTTGAAAACTTTCATGAACTATTTCGGCTTCAAAAAAGTTGAACATTTTCATGAAAAGATTTCGGCTTCAAAAAAGTTGAAAATTTTCATGAAGTATTTCGGAATCAAAAAAATGGAACATTTTCATGAAAAGATTTCGGCTTCAAAAAAGTTGAACATTTTCATGAAAAGATTTCGGCTTCAAAAAAGTTGAACATTTTCATGAAAAGATTTCGGTTTCATAAAAGTTGAAAATTTTCATGAAAAGATTTCGGCTTCAAAAAAGTTGAAAATTTTCATGAAAAGATTTAGACTTCAAAAAAGTTGAAAATTTTCATGACAGGATTTTGGCTTTAAAAAAAGTAGAAATTTTCATAAAGTATTTCGGCTTCAAAAAGGTTGAAAACTTTCATGAACTTTTTCGGCTTCAAAAAAGTCGAAGATTTTCATGAAAAGATTTCTGCTTCAAAAAAGTTGAACATTTTCATGAAAAGATTTCGGCTTCAAAAAAGTTGAAAATTTTCATGAACTATTTCGGCTTCAAAAAAATGGAACATTTTCATGAAAAGATTTCGGCTTCAAAAAAGTTGAAAATTTACATGAAAAGATTTCTGCTTCAAAAAGTTGAAAATTTTCATGAAAAGATTTCGGCTGCAAAAAAGTTGAAAATTTTCATGAAAAGATTTCGTATTCAAAAAAGTTGAAAATTTTCATGAAAAGATTTCGGTTTCAAAAAGTTGAAAATTTTCATGAAAAGATCTTGGCTTCAAAAAAGTTGAACATTTTCATGAAAAGATTTCGGCTTCAAAAAAGTTGACCATTTTCATGAAAAGATTTCAGCTTCAAAAAAGTTGAAAATTTTCATGAAAAGATTTCAGCTTCAAAAATGTCGAAGATTTTCATGAAAAGATTTCGGCTTCAAAAAAGTTGAACATTTTCATGAAGTATTTCGGCTGCAAAAAAGTCTAAAATTTTCATGAAAAGATTTCTGCTTCAAAAAAGATGAGAATTTTCATGAAAAGATTTCGGCTTCAAAAAGTTGAAAATTTTCATGAAAAGATTTCAGCTTCAAAAAAGTTGACCATTTTCATGAAAAGATTTCGGCTTCAAAAAAGTTGAAAATTTTCATGAAGTATTTCGGCTGCAAAAAAGTCTAAAATTTTCATGAAAAGATTTCGGCTTCAAAAAAGTTGAACATTTTCATGAAAAGATTTCGGCTTCAAAAAAGTTTAAAATTTTCATGAAAAGATTTCGGCTTCAAAAAAGTTGAACATTTTCATGAAGTATTTCGGCTTGAAAAAAGTTGAAATTTTACATTAAAAGATTTCTACTTCAAAAAGTTGAAAATTTTCATGAAAAGATTTCGGCTTCAAAAAAGTTGAAGATTTTCATGACAGGATTTTGGCTTTAAAAAAAGTAGAAATTTTCATAAAGTATTTCGGCTTCAAAAAGGTTGAAAACTTTCATGAACTATTTCGGCTTCAAAAAAGTCGAACATTTTCATGAAAAAATTTCTGCTTCAAAAAAGTTGAAAATTTTCATGAAAAGATTTTGGTTTCAAAAAGTTGAAAATTTTCATGAAAAGATTTCGGCTTCAAAAAAGTTGACCATTTTCATGAAAAGATTTCGGCTTAAAAAGTTGAAAATTTTCATGAAAAGATTTCGGCTTCAAAAAAGTTGACCATTTTCATGAAAAGATTTCGGTTTCAAAAAGTTGAAAATTTTCATGAAAAGATTTCGGCTTCAAAAAAGTTGAAAATTTACATGAAAAGATTTCGACTTCAAAAAAGTCTAAGATTTTCATGAAAAGATTTCTGCTTCAAAAAAGTTGAAAATTTTCATGAAAAGATTTCGGCTGCAAAAAAGTCTAAAATTTTCATGAAAAGATTTCTGCTTCAAAAAAGATGAGAATTTTCATGAAAAGATTTCGGCTTCAAAAAGTTGAAAATTTTCATGAAAAGATTTCAGCTTCAAAAAAGTTGACCATTTTCATGAAAAGATTTCGGCTTCAAAAAAGTTGAAAATTTTCATGAAGTATTTCGGCTGCAAAAAAGTCTAAAATTTTCATGAAAAGATTTCGGCTTCAAAAAAGTTGAACATTTTCATGAAAAGATTTCGGCTTCAAAAAAGTTTAAAATTTTCATGAAAAGATTTCGGCTTCAAAAAAGTTGAACATTTTCATGAAGTATTTCGGCTTGAAAAAAGTTGAAATTTTACATTAAAAGATTTCTACTTCAAAAAGTTGAAAATTTTCATGAAAAGATTTCGGCTTCAAAAAAGTTGAAGATTTTCATGACAGGATTTTGGCTTTAAAAAAAGTAGAAATTTTCATAAAGTATTTCGGCTTCAAAAAGGTTGAAAACTTTCATGAACTATTTCGGCTTCAAAAAAGTCGAACATTTTCATGAAAAAATTTCTGCTTCAAAAAAGTTGAAAATTTTCATGAAAAGATTTTGGTTTCAAAAAGTTGAAAATTTTCATGAAAAGATTTCGGCTTCAAAAAAGTTGACCATTTTCATGAAAAGATTTCGGCTTAAAAAGTTGAAAATTTTCATGAAAAGATTTCGGCTTCAAAAAAGTTGACCATTTTCATGAAAAGATTTCGGTTTCAAAAAGTTGAAAATTTTCATGAAAAGATTTCGGCTTCAAAAAAGTTGAAAATTTACATGAAAAGATTTCGACTTCAAAAAAGTCTAAGATTTTCATGAAAAGATTTCTGCTTCAAAAAAGTTGAAAATTTTCATGAAAAGATTTCGGCTTCAAAAAGTTGAAAATTTTCATGAAAAGATTTCGGCTTCAAAAAAGTTGACCATTTTCATGAAAAGATTTCGGCTTCAAAAAAGTTGAAAATTTTCATGAAAAGATTTCGGTTTCAAAAAGTTGAAAATTTTCATGAAAAGATCTCGGCTTCAAAAAAGTTGAACATTTTCATGAAAAGATTTCAGCTTCAAAAAAGTTGAAAATTTTCATGAAAAGATTTCAGCTTCAAAAAGGTTGAAAACTTTCATGAACTATTTCGGCTTCAAAAAAGTTGAACATTTTCATGAAAAGATTTCGGCTTCAAAAAAGTTGAAAATTTTCATGAAGTATTTCGGAATCAAAAAAATGGAACATTTTCATGAAAAGATTTCGGCTTCAAAAAAGTTGAACATTTTCATGAAAAGATTTCGGCTTCAAAAAAGTTGAACATTTTCATGAAAAGATTTCGGTTTCATAAAAGTTGACCATTTTCATGAAAAGATTTCGGCTTCAAAAAAGTTGAAAATTTTCATGAAAAGATTTAGACTTCAAAAAAGTTGAAAATTTTCATGACAGGATTTTGGCTTTAAAAAAAGTAGAAATTTTCATAAAGTATTTCGGCTTCAAAAAGGTTGAAAATTTTCATGAACTTTTTCGGCTTCAAAAAAGTCGAAGATTTTCATGAAAAGATTTCTGCTTCAAAAAAGTTGAACATTTTCATGAAAAGATTTCTGCTTCAAAAAAGTTGAACATTTTCATGAAAAGATTTCGGCTTCAAAAAAGTTGACCATTTTCATGAAAAGATTTCAGCTTCAAAAAAGTTGAACATTTTCATGAAAAGATTTCAGCTTCAAAAATGTCGAAGATTTTCATGAAAAGATTTCGGCTTCAAAAAAGTTGAACATTTTCATGAAGTATTTCGGCTGCAAAAAAGTCTAAAATTTTCATGAAAAGATTTCTGCTTCAAAAAAGATGAGAATTTTCATGAAAAGATTTCGGCTTCAAAAAGTTGAAAATTTTCATGAAAAGATTTCGGCTTCAAAAAAGTTGAAAATTTTCATGAAGTATTTCGGAATCAAAAAAATGGAACATTTTCATGAAAAGATTTCGGCTTCAAAAAAGTTGAACATTTTCATGAAAAGATTTCGGCTTCAAAAAAGTTGAACATTTTCATGAAAAGATTTCGGTTTCATAAAAGTTGAAAATTTTCATGAAAAGATTTCGGCTTCAAAAAAGTTGAAAATTTTCATGACAGGATTTTGGCTTTAAAAAAAGTAGAAATTTTCATAAAGTATTTCGGCTTCAAAAAGGTTGAAAACTTTCATGAACTATTTCGGCTTCAAAAAAGTTGAACATTTTCATGAAAAGATTTCGGCTTCAAAAAAGTTGAAAATTTTCATGAAGTATTTCGGAATCAAAAAAATGGAACATTTTCATGAAAAGATTTCGGCTTCAAAAAAGTTGAACATTTTCATGAAAAGATTTCGGCTTCAAAAAAGTTGAACATTTTCATGAAAAGATTTCGGTTTCATAAAAGTTGAAAATTTTCATGAAAAGATTTCGGCTTCAAAAAAGTTGAAAATTTTCATGAAAAGATTTAGACTTCAAAAAAGTTGAAAATTTTCATGACAGGATTTTGGCTTTAAAAAAAGTAGAAATTTTCATAAAGTATTTCGGCTTCAAAAAGGTTGAAAATTTTCATGAACTTTTTCGGCTTCAAAAAAGTCGAAGATTTTCATGAAAAGATTTCTGCTTCAAAAAAGTTGAACATTTTCATGAAAAGATTTCTGCTTCAAAAAAGTTGAACATTTTCATGAAAAGATTTCGGCTTCAAAAAAGTTGACCATTTTCATGAAAAGATTTCAGCTTCAAAAAAGTTGAAAATTTTCATGAAAAGATTTCAGCTTCAAAAATGTCGAAGATTTTCATGAAAAGATTTCGGCTTCAAAAAAGTTGAACATTTTCATGAAGTATTTCGGCTGCAAAAAAGTCTAAAATTTTCATGAAAAGATTTCTGCTTCAAAAAAGATGAGAATTTTCATGAAAAGATTTCGGCTTCAAAAAGTTGAAAATTTTCATGAAAAGATTTCGGCTTCAAAAAAGTTGAAAATTTTCATGAAGTATTTCGGAATCAAAAAAATGGAACATTTTCATGAAAAGATTTCGGCTTCAAAAAAGTTGAACATTTTCATGAAAAGATTTCGGCTTCAAAAAAGTTGAACATTTTCATGAAAAGATTTCGGTTTCATAAAAGTTGAAAATTTTCATGAAAAGATTTCGGCTTCAAAAAAGTTGAAAATTTTCATGACAGGATTTTGGCTTTAAAAAAAGTAGAAATTTTCATAAAGTATTTCGGCTTCAAAAAGGTTGAAAACTTTCATGAACTTTTTCGGCTTCAAAAAAGTCGAAGATTTTCATGAAAAGATTTCTGCTTCAAAAAAGTTTAAAATTTTCATGAAAAGATTTCGGCTTCAAAAAAGTTGAAAATTTTCATGAAAATATTTCTGCTTCAAAAAAGTCTAATATTTTCATGAAAAGATTTCTGCTTCAAAAAAGTTTAAAATTTTCATGAAAAGATTTTGGTTTCAAAAAGTTGAAAATTTTCATGAAAAGATTTCGGCTTCAAAAAAGTTGACCATTTTCATGAAAAGATTTCGGCTTCAAAAAAGTTGAAAATTTTCATGAAAAGATTTCGGCTTCAAAAAAGTTGAAAATTTTCATGAAAAGATTTTGGTTTCAAAAAGTTGAAAATTTTCATGAAAAGATTTCAGCTTCAAAAAGGTTGAAAACTTTCATGAACTATTTCGGGATCAAAAAAGTCGAAGATTTTCATGAAAAGATTTCGGCTTCAAAAAAGTTGAACATTTTCATGAAGTATTTCGGCTGCAAAAAAGTCGAAGAATTTCATGAAAAGATTTCTGCTTCAAAAAAGTTGAACATTTTCATGAAAAGATTTCGGTTTCAAAAAAGTTTAAAATTTTTATGAAAAGATTTCTGCTTCAAAAAAGTCTAAGATTTTCATGAAAAGATTTCTGCTTCAAAAAAGTTTAAAATTTTCATGAAAAGATTTTGGTTTCAAAAAGTTGAAAATTTTCATGAAAAGATTTTGGTTTCAAAAAGGTTGAAAACTTTCATGAACTATTTCGGCATCAAAAAAGTCGAAGATTTTCATGAAAAGATTTCGGCTTCAAAAAAGTTGAACATTTTCATGAAGTATTTCGGCTGCAAAAAAGTCGAAGAATTTCATGAAAAGATTTCTGCTTCAAAAAAGTTGAACATTTTCATGAAAAGATTTCTGCTTCAAAAAAGTCTAAGATTTTCATGAAAAGATTTCTGCTTCAAAAAAGTTTAAAATTTTCATGAAAAGATTTTGGTTTCAAAAAGTTGAAAATTTTCATGAAAATATTTCAGCTTCAAAAAGGTTGAAAACTTTCATGAAAAGATTTCTGCTTCAAAAAAGTTTAAAATTTTCATGAAAAGATTTTGGTTTCAAAAAGTTGAAAATTTTCATGAAAAGATTTCAGCTTCAAAAAGGTTGAAAACTTTCATGAAAAGATTTCTGCTTCAAAAAAGTTTAAAATTTTCATGAAAAGATTTTGGTTTCAAAAAGTTGAAAACTTTCATGAAAAGATTTCGGCTTCAAAAAAGTTGAAAATTTTCATGAAAAGATTTCTGCTTCAAAAAAGTCTAAGATTTTCATGAAAAGATTTCTGCTTCAAAAACGTTTAAAATTTTCATGAAAAGATTTCAGCTTCAAAAAGGTTGAAAACTTTCATGAACTATTTCGACTTCAAAAAAGTCGAAGATTTTCATGAAAAGATTTCAGCTTCAAAAAAGTTGAAAATTTTCATGAACTATTTCGGCATCAAAAAAGTTGAAAATTTTCATGAAAAGATTTAGACTTCAAAAAAGTTGAATATTTTCATCAAGTATTTCGGCTTCAAAAAAGTCGAAGATTTTCATGAAAAGATTTCGGCTTCAAAAAAGTTGAAAATTTTCATGACAGGATTTTGGCTTCAAAAAAGTTGAACATTTTCATGAAAAGATTTCGGCTTCAAAAAAGTTGAACATTTTCATGAAAAGATTTCTGCTTCAAAAAAGTTGAAAAATTGCATGAAAAGATTTTGGTTTCAAAAAGTTGAAAATTTTCATGAAAAGATTTCGGCTTCAAAAATGTTGAACCTTTTCATGAAAAGATTTCGGTTTCAAAAAGTTGAAAATTTTCATGAAGTATTTCGGCTTCAAAAAAATGGAACATTTTCATGAAAAGATTTCGGCTTTAAAAAAGTTGACCATTTTCATGAAAAGATTTCGGCTTCAAAAAAGTTGAAAATTTTCATGAAAAGATTTCGGCTTCAAAAAAGTTGAAAATTTTCATGAAAAGATTTTGGTTTCAAAAGTTGAAAATTTTCATGAAAAGATTTCAGCTTCAAAAAGGTTGAAAACTTTCATGAACTATTTCGGCATCAAAAAAGTCGAAGATTTTCATGAAAAGATTTCGGCTTCAAAAAAGTTGAACATTTTCATGAAGTATTTCGGCTGCAAAAAAGTCGAAGAATTTCATGAAAAGATTTCTGCTTCAAAAAAGTTGAACATTTTCATGAAAAGATTTTGGTTTCAAAAAAGTTTAAAATTTTTATGAAAAGATTTCTGCTTCAAAAAAGTCTAAGATTTTCATGAAAAGATTTCTGCTTCAAAAAAGTTTAAAATTTTCATGAAAAGATTTTGGTTTCAAAAAGTTGAAAATTTTCATGAAAAGATTTCAGCTTCAAAAAGGTTGAAAACTTTCATGAACTATTTCGGCATCAAAAAAGTAGAAGATTTTCATGAAAAGATTTCGGCTTCAAAAAAGTTGAACATTTTCATGAAGTATTTCGGCTGCAAAAAAGTCGAAGAATTTCATGAAAAGATTTCTGCTTCAAAAAAGTTGAACATTTTCATGAAAAGATTTCGGCTTCAAAAAAGTTTAAAATTTTCATGAAAAGATTTCTGCTTCAAAAAAGTCTAAGATTTTCATGAAAAGATTTCTGCTTCAAAAAAGTTGAAAACTTTCATGAACTATTTCGACTTCAAAAAAGTCGAAGATTTTCATGAAAAGATTTCGGCTTCAAAAAAGCAAAAATTTTCATGAAGTATTTCGGCTGCAAAAAAGTCGAAGATTTTCATGAAAAGATTTCTGCTTCAAAAAAGTTGAAAATTTTCATGAACTATTTCGGCATCAAAAAAGTTGAAAATTTTCATGAAAAGATTTCTGCTTCAAAAAAGTTGAACATTTTCATGAAGTATTTCGGCTGCAAAAAAGTCGAAGAATTTCATGAAAAGATTTCTGCTTCAAAAAAGTTGAACATTTTCATGAAAAGATTTCGGTTTCAAAAAAGTTTAAAATTTTTATGAAAAGATTTCTGCTTCAAAAAAGTCTAAGATTTTCATGAAAAGATTTCTGCTTCAAAAAAGTTGAAAATTTTCATGAAAAGATTTCGGCTTCAAAAAGGTTGAAAACTTTCATGAACTATTTCGGCATCAAAAAAGTCGAAGATTTTCATGAAAAGATTTCGGTTTCAAAAAAGTTGAACATTTTCATGAAGTATTTCGGCTGCAAAAAAGTCGAAGAATTTCATGGAAAGATTTCTGCTTCAAAAAAGTTGAACATTTTCATGAAAAGATTTCGGCTTCAAAAAAGTTTAAAATTTTCATGAAAAGATTTCTGCTTCAAAAAAGTCTAATATTTTCATGAAAAGATTTCTGCTTCAAAAAAGATTAAAATTTTCATGAAAAGATTTTGGTTTCAAAAAGTTGAAAATTTTCATGAAAAGATTTCAGCTTCAAAAAGGTTGAAAACTTTCATGAAAAGATTTCTGCTTCAAAAAAGATGAAAATTTTCATGAAAAGATTTCGGCTTCAAAAAGTTTAAAATTTTCATGAAAAGATTTCTGCTTCAAAAAAGTTTAAAATTTTCATGAAAAGATTTTGGTTTCAAAAAGTTGAAAATTTTCATGAAAAGATTTCAGCTTCAAAAAGGTTGAAAACTTTCATGAAAAGATTTCTGCTTCAAAAAAGTTTAAAATTTTCATGAAAAGATTTTGGTTTCAAAAAGTTGAATATTTTCATGAAAAGATTTCGGCTTCAAAAAAGTTGAAAATTTTCATGAAAAGATTTCTGCTTCAAAAAAGTCTAAGATTTTCATGAAAAGATTTCTGCTTCAAAAAAGTTTAAAATTTTCATGAAAAGATTTTGGTTTCAAAAAGTTTAAAATTTTCATGAAAAGATTTCGGCTTCAAAAAAGTTGACCATTTTCATGAAAAGATTTCGGCTTCAAAAAAGTTGAAAATTTTCATGAAAAGATTTCGGCTTCAAAAAAGTTGAAAATTTTCATGAAAAGATTTTGGTTTCAAAAAGTTGAAAATTTTCATGAAAAGATTTCAGCTTCAAAAAGGTTGAAAACTTTCATGAACTATTTCGGGATCAAAAAAGTCGAAGATTTTCATGAAAAGATTTCTGCTTCAAAAAAGTTGAACATTTTCATGAAAAGATTTCGGTTTCAAAAAAGTTTAAAATTTTTATGAAAAGATTTCTGCTTCAAAAAAGTCTAAGATTTTCATGAAAAGATTTCTGCTTCAAAAAAGTTTAAAATTTTCATGAAAAGATTTTGGTTTCAAAAAGTTGAAAATTTTCATGAAAAGATTTCGGTTTCAAAAAGTTGAAAATTTTCATGAAAAGATCTCGGCTTTAAAAAAGTTGAACATTTTCATGAAAAGATTTCGGCTTCAAAAAAGTTGACCATTTTCATGAAAAGATTTCAGCTTCAAAAAAGTTGAAAATTTTCATGAAAAGATTTCAGCTTCAAAAATGTCGAAGATTTTCATGAAAAGATTTCGGCTTCAAAAAAGTTGAAAATTTTCATGAAGTATTTCGTCTGCAAAAAAGTCTAAAATTTTCATGAAAAGATTTCTGCTTCAAAAAAGATGAAAATTTTCATGAAAAGATTTCGGCTTCAAAAAGTTGAAAATTTTCATGAAAAGATTTCAGCTTCAAAAAGTTGACCATTTTCATGAAAAGATTTCGGCTTCAAAAAAGTTGACCTTTTTCATGAAAAGATTTCGGCTTCAAAAAAGTTGACCTTTTTCATGAAAAGATTTCGGCTTCAAAAAAGTTTAAAATTTTCATGAAAAGATTTCGGTTTCAAAAAGTTGAAAATATTCATGAAAAGATTTCAGCTTCAAAAAGGTTGAAAACTTTCATGAACTATTTCGAATTCAAAAAAGTCGAAGATTTTCATGAAAAGATTTCGGCTTCAAAAAAGTTGAAAATTTTCATGAATTATTTCGGCTGCAAAAAAGTCTAAAATTTTCATGAAAAGATTTCAGCTTCAAAAAGGTTGAAAACTTTCATGAACTATTTCGGCTTCAAAAAAGTTGAACATTTTCATGAAAAGATTTCGGCTTCAAAAAAGTTGAAAATTTTCATGAACTATTTCGGCTTCAAAAAAATGGAACATTTTCATGAAAAGATTTCGGCTTCAAAAAAGTTGAAAATTTACATGAAAAGATTTCTGCTTCAAAAAGTTGAAAATTTTCATGAAAAGATTTCGGCTGCAAAAAAGTTGACCATTTTCATGAAAAGATTTCGTATTCAAAAAAGTTGAAAATTTTCATGAAAAGATTTCGGTTTCAAAAGTTGAAAATTTTCATGAAAAGATTTCAGCTTCAAAAAAGTTGACCATTTTCATGAAAAGATTTCGTATTCAAAAAAGTTGAAAATTTTCATGAAAAGATTTCGGTTTCAAAAGTTGAAAATTTTCATGAAAAGATTTCAGCTTCAAAAAAGTTGACCATTTTCATGAAAAGATTTCGGCTTCAAAAAAGTTGAAAATTTTCATGAAAAGATTTCGGCTTCAAAAAGTTGAAAATTTTCATGAAAAGATTTCGGCTTCAAAAAAGTTGAAAATTTTCATGAAAAGATTTCGGTTTCAAAAAGTTGAAAATTTTCATGAAAAGATCTCGGCTTCAAAAAAGTTGAACATTTTCATGAAAAGATTTCAGCTTCAAAAAAGTTGAAAATTTTCATGAAAAGATTTCAGCTTCAAAAAGGTTGAAAACTTTCATGAACTATTTCGGCTTCAAAAAAGTTGAAAATTTTCATGAAAAGATTTCGGCTTCAAAAAAGTTGAACATTTTCATGAAAAGATTTCTGCTTCAAAAAAGTTGAAAATTTACATGAAAAGATTTCGACTTCAAAAAAGTCGAAGATTTTCATGAAAAGATTTCTGCTTCAAAAAAGTTGAAAATTTTCATGAAAAGATTTCGGCTGCAAAAAAGTTGACCATTTTCATGAAAAGATTTCGTATTCAAAAAAGTTGAAAATTTTCATGAAAAGATTTCGGTTTCAAAAGTTGAAAATTTTCATGTAAAGATTTCAGCTTCAAAAAAGTTGAACATTTTCATGAAAAGATTTCGGCTTCAAAAAAGTTGACCATTTTCATGAAGTATTTCGGCTGCAAAAAAGTCTAAAATTTTCATGAAAAGATTTCTGCTTCAAAAAAGATGAGAATTTTCATGAAAAGATTTCGGCTTCAAAAAGTTGAAAATTTTCATGAAAAGATTTCAGCTTCAAAAAAGTTGACCATTTTCATGAAAAGATTTCGGCTTCAAAAAAGTTGAAAATTTTCATGAAAAGATTTCGGTTTCAAAAAGTTGAAAATTTTCATGAAAAGATCTCGGCTTCAAAAAAGTTGAACATTTTCATGAAAAGATTTCAGCTTCAAAAAAGTTGAAAATTTTCATGAAAAGATTTCAGCTTCAAAAAGGTTGAAAACTTTCATGAACTATTTCGGCTTCAAAAAAGTTGAAAATTTTCATGAAAAGATTTCGGCTTCAAAAAAGTCGAAGATTTTCATGAAAAGATTTCTGCTTCAAAAAAGTTGAAAATTTTCATGAAATGATTTCGGCTTCAAAAAAGTTGAAAATTTACATGAAAAGATTTCGACTTCAAAAAAGTCTATGATTTTCATGAAAAGATTTCTGCTTCAAAAAAGTTCAAAATTTTCATGAAAAGATTTCTGCTTCAAAAAGTTGAAAATTTTCATGAAAAGATTTCGGCTGCAAAAAAGTTGACCATTTTCATGAAAAGATTTCATCTTCAAAAAAGTTGAAAATTTTCATGAAAAGATTTCAGTTTCAAAAAGTTGAAAATTTTCATGAAAAGATCTCGGCTTCAAAAAAGTTGAACATTTTCATGAAAAGATTTCGGCTTCAAAAAAGTTGACCATTTTCATGAAAAGATTTCAGCTTCAAAAAAGTTGAAAATTTTCATGAAAAGATTTCAGCTTCAAAAATGTCGAAGATTTTCATGAAAAGATTTCGGCTTCAAAAAAGTTGAAAATTTTCATGAAGTATTTCGGCTGCAAAAAAGTCTAAAATTTTCATGAAAAGATTTCAGCTTCAAAAAAGTTGACCATTTTCATGAAAAGATTTCGGCTTCAAAAAAGTTGAAAATTTTCATGAAGTATTTCGGCTGCAAAAAAGTCTAAAATTTTCATGAAAAGATTTCGGCTTCAAAAAAGTTGAACATTTTCATGAAAAGATTTCGGCTTCAAAAAAGTTCAAAATTTTCATGAAAAGATTTCTGCTTCAAAAAGTTGAAAATTTTCATGAAAAGATTTCGGCTGCAAAAAAGTTGACCATTTTCATGAAAAGATTTCGTCTTCAAAAAAGTTGAAAATTTTCATGAAAAGATTTCAGTTTCAAAAAGTTGAAAATTTTCATGAAAAGATCTCGGCTTCAAAAAAGTTGAACATTTTCATGAAAAGATTTCGGCTTCAAAAAAGTTGACCATTTTCATGAAAAGATTTCAGCTTCAAAAAAGTTGAAAATTTTCATGAAAAGATTTCAGCTTCAAAAATGTCGAAGATTTTCATGAAAAGATTTCGGCTTCAAAAAAGTTGAAAATTTTCATGAATTATTTCGGCTGCAAAAAAGTCTAAAATTTTCATGAAAAGATTTCAGCTTCAAAAAAGTTGACCATTTTCATGAAAAGATTTCGGCTTCAAAAAAGTTGAAAATTTTCATGAAGTATTTCGGCTGCAAAAAAGTCTAAAATTTTCATGAAAAGATTTCGGCTTCAAAAAAGTTGAACATTTTCATGAAAAGATTTCGGCTTCAAAAAAGTTTAAAATTTTCATGAAAAGATTTCGGCTTCAAAAAAGTTGAACATTTTCATGAAGTATTTCGGCTTGAAAAAAGTTGAAATTTTACATTAAAAGATTTCTACTTCAAAAAGTTGAAAATTTTCATGAAAAGATTTCGGCTTCAAAAAAGTTGAAGATTTTCATGAAAAGATTTCTGCTTCAAAAAAGTTAAAAATTTTCATGACAGGATTTTGGCTTTAAAAAAAGTAGAAATTTTCATAAAGTATTTCGGCTTCAAAAAGGTTGAAAACTTTCATGAACTATTTCGGCTTCAAAAAAGTCGAACATTTTCATGAAAAGATTTCGGCTTCAAAAAAGTTTAAAATTTACATGAAAAGATTTCGACTTCAAAAAAGTTGAACATTTTCATGAAAAAATTTCTGCTTCAAAAAAGTTGAAAATTTTCATGAAAAGATTTTGGTTTCAAAAAGTTGAAAATTTTCATGAAAAGATTTCGGCTTCAAAAAAGTTGACCATTTTCATGAAAAGATTTCGGCTTAAAAAGTTGAAAATTTTCATGAAAAGATTTCGGCTTCAAAAAAGTTGAAAATTTTCATGAAGTATTTCGGCTGCAAAAAAGTCTAAAATTTTCATGAAAAGATTTCGGCTTCAAAAAAGTTGAACATTTTCATGAAAAGATTTCGGCTTCAAAAAAGTTTAAAATTTTCATGAAAAGATTTCGGCTTCAAAAAAGTTGAACATTTTCATGAAGTATTTCGGCTTGAAAAAAGTTGAAATTTTACATTAAAAGATTTCTACTTCAAAAAGTTGAAAATTTTCATGAAAAGATTTCGGCTTCAAAAAAGTTGAAGATTTTCATGAAAAGATTTCTGCTTCAAAAAAGTTAAAAATTTTCATGACAGGATTTTGGCTTTAAAAAAAGTAGAAATTTTCATAAAGTATTTCGGCTTCAAAAAGGTTGAAAACTTTCATGAACTATTTCGGCTTCAAAAAAGTTGAACATTTTCATGAAAAAATTTCTGCTTCAAAAAAGTTGAAAATTTTCATGAAAAGATTTTGGTTTCAAAAAGTTGAAAATTTTCATGAAAAGATTTCGGCTTCAAAAGAGTTGACCATTTTCATGAAAAGATTTCGGCTTAAAAAGTTGAAAATTTTCATGAAAAGATTTCTTCTTCAAAAAAGTTGACCATTTTCATGAAAAGATTTCGGTTTCAAAAAGTTGAAAATTTTCATGAAAAGATTTCGACTTCAAAAAAGTCTAAGATTTTCATGAAAAGATTTCTGCTTCAAAAAAGTTGAAAATTTTCATGAAAAGATTTCGGCTTCAAAAAGTTGAAAATTTTCATGAAAAGATTTCGGCTTCAAAAAAGTTGACCATTTTCATGAAAAGATTTCGGCTTCAAAAAAGTTGAAAATTTTCATGAAAAGATTTCGGTTTCAAAAAGTTGAAAATTTTCATGAAAAGATCTCGGCTTCAAAAAAGTTGAACATTTTCATGAAAAGATTTCAGCTTCAAAAAAGTTGAAAATTTTCATGAAAAGATTTCAGCTTCAAAAAGGTTGAAAACTTTCATGAACTATTTCGGCTTCAAAAAAGTTGAACATTTTCATGAAAAGATTTCGGCTTCAAAAAAGTTGAAAATTTTCATGAAGTATTTCGGAATCAAAAAAATGGAACATTTTCATGAAAAGATTTCGGCTTCAAAAAAGTTGAACATTTTCATGAAAAGATTTCGGCTTCAAAAAAGTTGAACATTTTCATGAAAAGATTTCGGTTTCATAAAAGTTGAAAATTTTCATGAAAAGATTTCGGCTTCAAAAAAGTTGAAAATTTTCATGAAAAGATTTAGACTTCAAAAAAGTTGAAAATTTTCATGACAGGATTTTGGCTTTAAGAAAAGTAGAAATTTTCATAAAGTATTTCGGCTTCAAAAAGGTTGAAAACTTTCATGAACTTTTTCGGCTTCAAAAAAGTCGAAGATTTTCATGAAAAGATTTCTGCTTCAAAAAAGTTGAACATTTTCATGAAAAGATTTCTGCTTCAAAAAAGTTTAAAATTTTCATGAAAAGATTTTGGTTTCAAAAAGTTGAAAATTTTCATGAAAAGATTTCGGCTTCAAAAAAGTTGAAAATTTTCATGAACAGATTTCTGCTTCAAAAAAGATGAAAATTTTCATGAAAAGATTTCGGCTTCAAAAAGTTGAAAATTTTCATGAAAAGATTTCGGCTTCAAAAAAGTTGAACATTTTCATGAAAAGATTTTGGCTTCAAAAAAGTTGACCTTTTTCATGAAAAGATTTCGGCTTCAAAAAAGTTGACCTTTTTCATGAAAAGATTTCGGCTTCAAAAAAGTTGAAAATTTTCATGAAAAGATTTAGACTTCAAAAAAGTTGAAAATTTTCATGACAGGATTTTGGCTTTAAAAAAAGTAGAAATTTTCATAAAGTATTTCGGCTTCAAAAAGGTTGAAAACTTTCATGAACTTTTTCGGCTTCAAAAAAGTCGAAGATTTTCATGAAAAGATTTCTGCTTCAAAAAAGTTGAACATTTTCATGAAAAGATTTCTGCTTCAAAAAAGTTTAAAATTTTCATGAAAAGATTTTGGTTTCAAAAAGTTGAAAATTTTCATGAAAAGATTTCGGCTTCAAAAAAGTTGAAAATTTTCATGAAAAGATTTCTGCTTCAAAAAAGTTAAAAATTTTCATGACAGGATTTTGGCTTTAAAAAAAGTAGAAATTTTCATAAAGTATTTCGGCTTCAAAAAGGTTGAAAACTTTCATGAACTATTTCGGCTTCAAAAAAGTCGAACATTTTCATGAAAAGATTTCGGCTTCAAAAAAGTTTAAAATTTACATGAAAAGATTTCGACTTCAAAAAAGTTGAACATTTTCATGAAAAAATTTCTGCTTCAAAAAAGTTGAAAATTTTCATGAAAAGATTTTGGTTTCAAAAAGTTGAAAATTTTCATGAAAAGATTTCGGCTTCAAAAAAGTTGACCATTTTCATGAAAAGATTTCGGCTTAAAAAGTTGAAAATTTTCATGAAAAGATTTCGGCTTCAAAAAAGTTGACCATTTTCATGAAAAGATTTCGGTTTCAAAAAGTTGAAAATTTTCATGAAAAGATTTCGGCTTCAAAAAAGTTGAAAATTTACATGAAAAGATTTCGACTTCAAAAAAGTCTAAGATTTTCATGAAAAGATTTCTGCTTCAAAAAAGTTGAAAATTTTCATGAAAAGATTTCGGCTTCAAAAAGTTGAAAATTTTCATGAAAAGATTTCGGCTTCAAAAAAGTTGACCATTTTCATGAAAAGATTTCGGCTTCAAAAAAGTTGAAAATTTTCATGAAAAGATTTCGGTTTCAAAAAGTTGAAAATTTTCATGAAAAGATCTCGGCTTCAAAAAAGTTGAACATTTTCATGAAAAGATTTCAGCTTCAAAAAAGTTGAAAATTTTCATGAAAAGATTTCAGCTTCAAAAAGGTTGAAAACTTTCATGAACTATTTCGGCTTCAAAAAAGTTGAACATTTTCATGAAAAGATTTCGGCTTCAAAAAAGTTGAAAATTTTCATGAAGTATTTCGGAATCAAAAAAATGGAACATTTTCATGAAAAGATTTCGGCTTCAAAAAAGTTGAACATTTTCATGAAAAGATTTCGGCTTCAAAAAAGTTGAAAATTTTCATGAAAAGATTTCGGCTTCAAAAAAGTTGACCATTTTCATGAAAAGATTTCGGTTTCAAAAAGTTGAAAATTTTCATGAAAAGATTTCGACTTCAAAAAAGTCTAAGATTTTCATGAAAAGATTTCTGCTTCAAAAAAGTTGAAAATTTTCATGAAAAGATTTCGGCTTCAAAAAGTTGAAAATTTTCATGAAAAGATTTCGGCTTCAAAAAAGTTGACCATTTTCATGAAAAGATTTCGGCTTCAAAAAAGTTGAAAATTTTCATGAAAAGATTTCGGTTTCAAAAAGTTGAAAATTTTCATGAAAAGATCTCGGCTTCAAAAAAGTTGAACATTTTCATGAAAAGATTTCAGCTTCAAAAAAGTTGAAAATTTTCATGAAAAGATTTCAGCTTCAAAAAGGTTGAAAACTTTCATGAACTATTTCGGCTTCAAAAAAGTTGAACATTTTCATGAAAAGATTTCGGCTTCAAAAAAGTTGAAAATTTTCATGAAAAGATTTAGGCTTCAAAAAAGTTGAACATTTTCATGAAAAGATTTCGGTTTCATAAAAGTTGAAAATTTTCATGAAAAGATTTCGGCTTCAAAAAAGTTGAAAATTTTCATGAAAAGATTTAGACTTCAAAAAAGTTGAAAATTTTCATGACAGGATTTTGGCTTTAAGAAAAGTAGAAATTTTCATAAAGTATTTCGGCTTCAAAAAGGTTGAAAACTTTCATGAACTTTTTCGGCTTCAAAAAAGTCGAAGATTTTCATGAAAAGATTTCTGCTTCAAAAAAGTTGAACATTTTCATGAAAAGATTTCTGCTTCAAAAAAGTTTAAAATTTTCATGAAAAGATTTTGGTTTCAAAAAGTTGAAAATTTTCATGAAAAGATTTCGGCTTAAAAAGTTGAAAATTTTCATGAAAAGATTTCTTCTTCAAAAAAGTTGACCATTTTCATGAAAAGATTTCGGTTTCAAAAAGTTGAAAATTTTCATGAAAAGATTTCGACTTCAAAAAAGTCTAAGATTTTCATGAAAAGATTTCTGCTTCAAAAAAGTTGAAAATTTTCATGAAAAGATTTCGGCTTCAAAAAGTTGAAAATTTTCATGAAAAGATTTCGGCTTCAAAAAAGTTGACCATTTTCATGAAAAGATTTCGGCTTCAAAAAAGTTGAAAATTTTCATGAAAAGATTTCGGTTTCAAAAAGTTGAAAATTTTCATGAAAAGATCTCGGCTTCAAAAAAGTTGAACATTTTCATGAAAAGATTTCAGCTTCAAAAAAGTTGAAAATTTTCATGAAAAGATTTCAGCTTCAAAAAGGTTGAAAACTTTCATGAACTATTTCGGCTTCAAAAAAGTTGAACATTTTCATGAAAAGATTTCGGCTTCAAAAAAGTTGAAAATTTTCATGAAGTATTTCGGAATCAAAAAAATGGAACATTTTCATGAAAAGATTTCGGCTTCAAAAAAGTTGAACATTTTCATGAAAAGATTTCGGCTTCAAAAAAGTTGAAAATTTTCATGAAAAGATTTCGGCTTCAAAAAAGTTGACCATTTTCATGAAAAGATTTCGGTTTCAAAAAGTTGAAAATTTTCATGAAAAGATTTCGACTTCAAAAAAGTCTAAGATTTTCATGAAAAGATTTCTGCTTCAAAAAAGTTGAAAATTTTCATGAAAAGATTTCGGCTTCAAAAAGTTGAAAATTTTCATGAAAAGATTTCGGCTTCAAAAAAGTTGACCATTTTCATGAAAAGATTTCGGCTTCAAAAAAGTTGAAAATTTTCATGAAAAGATTTCGGTTTCAAAAAGTTGAAAATTTTCATGAAAAGATCTCGGCTTCAAAAAAGTTGAACATTTTCATGAAAAGATTTCAGCTTCAAAAAAGTTGAAAATTTTCATGAAAAGATTTCAGCTTCAAAAAGGTTGAAAACTTTCATGAACTATTTCGGCTTCAAAAAAGTTGAACATTTTCATGAAAAGATTTCGGCTTCAAAAAAGTTGAAAATTTTCATGAAAAGATTTAGGCTTCAAAAAAGTTGAACATTTTCATGAAAAGATTTCGGTTTCATAAAAGTTGAAAATTTTCATGAAAAGATTTCGGCTTCAAAAAAGTTGAAAATTTTCATGAAAAGATTTAGACTTCAAAAAAGTTGAAAATTTTCATGACAGGATTTTGGCTTTAAGAAAAGTAGAAATTTTCATAAAGTATTTCGGCTTCAAAAAGGTTGAAAACTTTCATGAACTTTTTCGGCTTCAAAAAAGTCGAAGATTTTCATGAAAAGATTTCTGCTTCAAAAAAGTTGAACATTTTCATGAAAAGATTTCTGCTTCAAAAAAGTTTAAAATTTTCATGAAAAGATTTTGGTTTCAAAAAGTTGAAAATTTTCATGAAAAGATTTCGGCTTCAAAAAAGTTGAAAATTTTCATGAACAGATTTCTGCTTCAAAAAAGATGAAAATTTTCATGAAAAGATTTCGGCTTCAAAAAGTTGAAAATTTTCATGAAAAGATTTCGGCTTCAAAAAAGTTGAACATTTTCATGAAAAGATTTTGGCTTCAAAAAAGTTGACCTTTTTCATGAAAAGATTTCGGCTTCAAAAAAGTTGACCTTTTTCATGAAAAGATTTCGGCTTCAAAAAAGTTGAAAATTTTCATGAAAAGATTTAGACTTCAAAAAAGTTGAAAATTTTCATGACAGGATTTTGGCTTTAAAAAAAGTAGAAATTTTCATAAAGTATTTCGGCTTCAAAAAGGTTGAAAACTTTCATGAACTTTTTCGGCTTCAAAAAAGTCGAAGATTTTCATGAAAAGATTTCTGCTTCAAAAAAGTTGAACATTTTCATGAAAAGATTTCTGCTTCAAAAAAGTTTAAAATTTTCATGAAAAGATTTTGGTTTCAAAAAGTTGAAAATTTTCATGAAAAGATTTCGGCTTCAAAAAAGTTGAAAATTTTCATGAAAAGATTTCTGCTTCAAAAAAGATGAAAATTTTCATGAAAAGATTTCGGCTTCAAAAAGATGAAAATTTTCATGAAAAGATTTCGGCTTCAAAAAGATGAAAATTTTCATGAAAAGATTTCTGCTTCAAAAAAGTTGACCTTTTTCATGAAAAGATTTCGGCTTCAAAAAAGTTTAAAATTTTCATGAAAAGATTTCGGTTTCAAAAAGATGAAAATTTTCATGAAAAGATTTCTGCTTCAAAAAAGTTGACCTTTTTCATGAAAAGATTTCGGCTTCAAAAAAGTTTAAAATTTTCATGAAAAGATTTCGGTTTCAAAAAGTTGAAAATATTCATGAAAAGATTTCAGCTTCAAAAAGGTTGAAAACATTCATGAACTATTTCGAATTAAAAAAAGTCGAAGATTTTCATGAAAAGATTTCGGCTTCAAAAAAGTTGAAAATTTTCATGAATTATTTCGGCTGCAAAAAAGTCTAAAATTTTCATGAAAAGATTTCAGCTTCAAAAAGGTTGAAAACTTTCATGAACTATTTCGGCTTCAAAAAAGTTGAACATTTTCATGAAAAGATTTCGGCTTCAAAAAAGTTGAAAATTTTCATGAACTATTTCGGCTTCAAAAAAATGGAACATTTTCATGAAAAGATTTCGGCTTCAAAAAAGTTGAAAATTTACATGAAAAGATTTCGACTTCAAAAAAGTCTATGATTTTCATGAAAAGATTTCTGCTTCAAAAAAGTTGAAAATTTTCATGAAAAGATTTCTGCTTCAAAAAGTTGAAAATTTTCATGAAAAGATTTCGGCTGCAAAAAAGTTGACCATTTTCATGAAAAGATTTCGTCTTCAAAAAAGTTGAAAATTTTCATGAAAAGATTTCAGTTTCAAAAAGTTGAAAATTTTCATGAAAAGATCTCGGCTTCAAAAAAGTTGAACATTTTCATGAAAAGATTTCGGCTTCAAAAAAGTTGACCATTTTCATGAAAAGATTTCAGCTTCAAAAAAGTTGAAAATTTTCATGAAAAGATTTCAGCTTCAAAAAAGTCGAAGATTTTCATGAAAAGATTTCTGCTTCAAAAAAGTTGATAATTTTCATGAAAAGATTTCGGCTTCAAAAAGATGAAAATTTTCATGAAAAGATTTCTGCTTCAAAAAAGTTGACCTTTTTCATGAAAAGATTTCGGCTTCAAAAAAGTTTAAAATTTTCATGAAAAGATTTCGGTTTCAAAAAGTTGAAAATATTCATGAAAAGATTTCAGCTTCAAAAAGATTGAAAACTTTCATGAACTATTTCGAATTAAAAAAAGTCGAAGATTTTCATGAAAAGATTTCGGCTTCAAAAAAGTTGAAAATTTTCATGAATTATTTCGGCTGCAAAAAAGTCTAAAATTTTCATGAAAAGATTTCAGCTTCAAAAAGGTTGAAAACTTTCATGAACTATTTCGGCTTCAAAAAAGTTGAACATTTTCATGAAAAGATTTCGGCTTCAAAAAAGTTGAAAATTTTCATGAACTATTTCGGCTTCAAAAAAATGGAACATTTTCATGAAAAGATTTCGGCTTCAAAAAAGTTGAAAATTTACATGAAAAGATTTCGACTTCAAAAAAGTCTATGATTTTCATGAAAAGATTTCTGCTTCAAAAAAGTTCAAAATTTTCATGAAAAGATTTCTGCTTCAAAAAGTTGAAAATTTTCATGAAAAGATTTCGGCTGCAAAAAAGTTGACCATTTTCATGAAAAGATTTCGTCTTCAAAAAAGTTGAAAATTTTCATGAAAAGATTTCAGTTTCAAAAAGTTGAAAATTTTCATGAAAAGATCTCGGCTTCAAAAAAGTTGAACATTTTCATGAAAAGATTTCGGCTTCAAAAAAGTTGACCATTTTCATGAAAAGATTTCAGCTTCAAAAAAGTTGAAAATTTTCATGAAAAGATTTCAGCTTCAAAAATGTCGAAGATTTTCATGAAAAGATTTCGGCTTCAAAAAAGTTGAAAATTTTCATGAAGTATTTCGACTGCAAAAAAGTCTAAAATTTTCATGAAAAGATTTCAGCTTCAAAAAAGTTGACCATTTTCATGAAAAGATTTCGGCTTCAAAAAAGTTGAAAATTTTCATGAAGTATTTCGGCTGCAAAAAAGTCTAAAATTTTCATGAAAAGATTTCGGCTTCAAAAAAGTTGAACATTTTCATGAAAAGATTTCGGCTTCAAAAAAGTTCAAAATTTTCATGAAAAGATTTCTGCTTCAAAAAGTTGAAAATTTTCATGAAAAGATTTCGGCTGCAAAAAAGTTGAACATTTTCATGAAAAGATTTCGTCTTCAAAAAAGTTGAAAATTTTCATGAAAAGATTTCAGTTTCAAAAAGTTGAAAATTTTCATGAAAAGATCTCGGCTTCAAAAAAGTTGAACATTTTCATGAAAAGATTTCGGCTTCAAAAAAGTTGAAAATTTTCATGAAAAGATTTCAGCTTCAAAAATGTCGAAGATTTTCATGAAAAGATTTCGGCTTCAAAAAAGTTGAAAATTTTCATGAAGTATTTCGGCTGCAAAAAAGTCTAAAATTTTCATGAAAAGATTTCAGTTTCAAAAAAGTTGACCATTTTCATGAAAAGATTTCGGCTTCAAAAAAGTTGAAAATTTTCATGAAGTATTTCGGCTTCAAAAAAGTCTAAAATTTTCATGAAAAGATTTCGGCTTCAAAAAAGTTGAACATTTTCATGAAAAGATTTCGGCTTCAAAAAAGTTTAAAATTTTCATGAAAAGATTTCGGCTTCAAAAAAGTTGAACATTTTCATGAAGTATTTCGGCTTGAAAAAAGTTGAAATTTTACATTAAAAGATTTCTACTTCAAAAAGTTGAAAATTTTCATGAAAAGATTTCGGCTTCAAAAAAGTTGAAGATTTTCATGAAAAGATTTCTGCTTCAAAAAAGTTAAAAATTTTCATGACAGGATTTTGGCTATAAAAAAAGTAGAAATTTTCATAAAGTATTTCGGCTTGAAAAAGGTTGAAAACTTTCATGAACTATTTCGGCTTCAAAAAAGTCGAACATTTTCATGAAAAGATTTCGGCTTCAAAAAAGTTGAAAATTTACATGAAAAGATTTCGACTTCAAAAAAGTCTAAGATTTTCATGAAAAGATTTCTGCTTCAAAAAAGTTGAAAATTTTCATGAAAAGATTTCGGCTTCAAAAAGTTGAAAATTTTCATGAAAAGATTTCGGCTTCAAAAAAGTTGACCATTTTCATGAAAAGATTTCGGCTTCAAAAAAGTTGAAAATTTTCATGAAAAGATTTCGGTTTCAAAAAGTTGAAAATTTTCATGAAAAGATCTCGGCTTCAAAAAAGTTGAACATTTTCATGAAAAGATTTCAGCTTCAAAAAAGTTGAACATTTTCATGAAAAGATTTCGGCTTCAAAAAAGTTGAAAATTTTCATGAAAAGATTTTGGTTTCAAAAAGTTGAAAATTTTCATGAAAAGATTTCGGCTTCAAAAAAGTTGAAAATTTTCATGAAAAGATTTCTGCTTCAAAAAAGTCTAAGATTTTCATGAAAAGATTTCTGCTTCAAAAAAGTTTAAAATTTTCATGAAAAGATTTTGGTTTCAAAAAGTTGAAAATTTTCATGAAAAGATTTCGGCTTCAAAAAAGTTGACCATTTTCATGAAAAGATTTCGGCTTCAAAAAAGTTGAAAATTTTCATGAAAAGATTTCGGCTTCAAAAAAGTTGAAAATTTTCATGAAAAGATTTTGGTTTCAAAAAGTTGAAAATTTTCATGAAAAGATTTCAGCTTCAAAAAGGTTGAAAACTTTCATGAACTATTTCGGGATCAAAAAAGTCGAAGATTTTCATGAAAAGATTTCGGCTTCAAAAAAGTTGAACATTTTCATGAAGTATTTCGGCTGCAAAAAAGTCGAAGAATTTCATGAAAAGATTTCTGCTTCAAAAAAGTTGAACATTTTCATGAAAAGATTTCGGTTTCAAAAAAGTTTAAAATTTTTATGAAAAGATTTCTGCTTCAAAAAAGTCTAAGATTTTCATGAAAAGATTTCTGCTTCAAAAAAGTTTAAAATTTTCATGAAAAGATTTTGGTTTCAAAAAGTTGAAAATTTTCATGAAAAGATTTCAGCTTCAAAAAGGTTGAAAACTTTCATGAACTATTTCGGCATCAAAAAAGTCGAAGATTTTCATGAAAAGATTTCGGCTTCAAAAAAGTTGAACATTTTCATGAAGTATTTCGGCTGCAAAAAAGTCGAAGAATTTCATGAAAAGATTTCTGCTTCAAAAAAGTTGAACATTTTCATGAAAAGATTTCGGCTTCAAAAAAGTTGAAAATTTACATGAAAAGATTTCTGCTTCAAAAAAGTCTAAGATTTTCATGAAAAGATTTCTGCTTCAAAAAAGTTTAAAATTTTCATGAAAAGATTTTGGTTTCAAAAAGTTGAAAATTTTCATGAAAAGATTTCAGCTTCAAAAAGGTTGAAAACTTTCATGAAAAGATTTCTGCTTCAAAAAAGATGAAAATTTTCATGAAAAGATTTCGGCTTCAAAAAGTTGAAAATTTTCATGAAAAGATTTCTGCTTCAAAAAAGTTTAAAATTTTCATGAAAAGATTTTGGTTTCAAAAAGTTGAAAATTTTCATGAAAAGATTTCAGCTTCAAAAAGGTTGAAAATTTTCATGAAAAGATTTCTGCTTCAAAAAAGTTTAAAATTTTCATGAAAAGATTTTGGTTTCAAAAAGTTGAAAATTTTCATGAAAAGATTTCGGCTTCAAAAAAGTTGAAAATTTTCATGAAAAGATTTCTGCTTCAAAAAAGTCTAAGATTTTCATGAAAAGATTTCTGCTTCAAAAAAGTTTAAAATTTTCATGAAAAGATTTTGGTTTCAAAAAGTTTAAAATTTTCATGAAAAGATTTCGGCTTCAAAAAAGTTGACCATTTTCATGAAAAGATTTCGGCTTCAAAAAAGTTGAAAATTTTCATGAAAAGATTTCGGCTTCAAAAAAGTTGAAAATTTTCATGAAAAGATTTTGGTTTCAAAAAGTTGAAAATTTTCATGAAAAGATTTCAGCTTCAAAAAGGTTGAAAACTTTCATGAACTATTTCGGGATCAAAAAAGTCGAAGATTTTCATGAAAAGATTTCGGCTTCAAAAAAGTTGAACATTTTCATGAAGTATTTCGGCTGCAAAAAAGTCGAAGAATTTCATGAAAAGATTTCTGCTTCAAAAAAGTTGAACATTTTCATGAAAAGATTTCGGTTTCAAAAAAGTTTAAAATTTTTATGAAAAGATTTCTGCTTCAAAAAAGTCTAAGATTTTCATGAAAAGATTTCTGCTTCAAAAAAGTTTAAAATTTTCATGAAAAGATTATGGTTTCAAAAAGTTGAAAATTTTCATGAAAAGATTTCAGCTTCAAAAAGGTTGAAAACTTTCATGAACTATTTCGACTTCAAAAAAGTCGAAGATTTTCATGAAAAGATTTCGGCTTCAAAAAAGCAAAAATTTACATGAAAAGATTTAGACTTCAAAAAAGTTGAATATTTTCATCAAGTAATTCGGCTTCAAAAGGGTCGAAGATTTTCATGAAAAGATTTCTGCTTCAAAAAAGTTGAAAATTTTCATGACAGGATTTTGGCTTCAAAAAAGTTGAACATTTTCATGAAAAGATTTCGGCTTCAAAAAAGTTGAACATTTTCATGAAAAGATTTCTGCTTCAAAAAAGTTGAAAAATTGCATGAAAAGATTTTGGTTTCAAAAAGTTGAAAATTTTCATGAAAAGATTTCGGCTTCAAAAAAGTTGAACCTTTTCATGAAAAGATTTCGGTTTCAAAAAGTTGAAAATTTTCATGAAGTATTTCGGCTTCAAAAAAATGGAACATTTTCATGAAAAGATTTCGGCTTTAAAAAAGTTGAAAATTTTCATGAAAAGATTTCGGCTTCAAAAAAGTTGAAAATTTTCATGAAAAGATTTCTGTTTCATAAAAGTTGAAAATTTTCATGAAAAGATTTCGGCTTCAAAAAAGTTGAAAATTTTCATGAAAAGATTTAGACTTCAAAAAAGTTGAAAATTTTCATGACAGGATTTTGGCTTTAAAAAAAGTAAAAATTTTCATAAAGTATTTCGGCTTCAAAAAGGTTGAAAACTTTCATGAACTTTTTCGGCTTCAAAAAAGTCGAAGATTTTCATGAAAAGATTTCTGCTTCAAAAAAGTTGAACATTTTCATGAAAAGATTTCTGCTTCAAAAAAGTTGAAAATTTACATCAAAAGATTTTGGTTTCAAAAAGTTGAAAATTTTCATGAAAAGATTTCAGCTTCAAAAAGGTTGAAAACTTTCATGAACTATTTCGACTTCAAAAAAGTCGAAGATTTTCATGAAAAGATTTCGGCTTCAAAAAAGTTGAACATTTTCATGAAAAGATTTCGGCTTCAAAAAAGTTGAAAATTTTCATGAAAAGATTTAGACTTCAAAAAAGTTGAAAATTTTCATCAAGTATTTCGGCTTCAAAAAAGTCAACGATTTTCATGAAAAGATTTCGAATTTAAAAAAGTTGAAAATTTTCATGAAAAGATTTCTGCTTCAAAAAAGTTGAAAATTTTCATGAAAAGATCTTGGTTTCAAAAAGTTGAAAATTTTCATGAAAAGATTTCAGCTTCAAAAAAATTTAAAATTTTCATGAAAAGATTTTGGTTTCAAAAAGTTGAAGATTTTCATGAAAAGATTTCGGCTTCAAAAAATTGGAACATTTTCATGAAAAGATTTCGGCTTCAAAAAAGTTGACCATTTTCATGAAAAGATTTCGGCTTCAAAAAAGTTGAACATTTTCATGAAAAGATTTCTGCTTCAAAAAAGTTGAAAATTTACATGAAAAGATTTCGACTTCAAAAAAGTCTAAGATTTTCATGAAAAGATTTCTGCTTCAAAAAAGTTGAACATTTTCATGAAAAGATTTCGGCTTCAAAAAAGTTGAAAATTTTCATGAAAAGATTTCGGCTTCAAAAAAGTTGAACATTTTCATGAAAAGATTTCTGCTTCAAAAAAGTTGAAAAATTACATGAAAAGATTTTGGTTTCAAAAAGGTGAAAATTTTCATGAAAAGATTTCGGCTTCAAAAAAGTTGAACATTTTCATGAAAAGATTTCTGCTTCAAAAAAGTTGAAAATTTTCATGAAAAGATTTTGGTTTCAAAAAGTTGAAAATTTTCATGAAAAGATTTCGGCTTCAAAAAAGTTGACCATTTTCATGAAAAGATTTCGGCTTAAAAAGTTGAAAATTTTCATGAAAAGATTTCGGCTTCAAAAAAGTTGACCATTTTCATGAAAAGATTTCGGTTTCAAAAAGTTGAAAATTTTCATGAAAAGATCTCGGCTTCAAAAAAGTTTAAGATATTCATGGAAAGATTTCTGCTTCAAAAAAGTTGAAAATTTTCATGAAAAGATTTCGGCTTCAAAAAGTTGAAAATTTTCATGAAAAGATTTTGGCTTCAAAAAGTTGACCATTTTCATGAAAAGATTTCTGCTTCAAAAAAGTTGAAAATTTTCATGACAGGATTTTGGCTTCAAAAAGGTTGAAAACTTTCATGAACTATTTCGACTTCAAAAAAGTCGAAGATTTTCATGAAAAGATTTCGGCTTCAAAAAAGTTGAAAATTTTCATGAAAAGATTTCGGCTTCAAAAAAGTTGAACATTTTCATGAAAAGATTTCTGCTTCAAAAAAGTTGAAAAATTACATGAAAAGATTTTGGTTTCAAAAAGGTGAAAATTTTCATGAAAAGATTTCGGCTTCAAAAAAGTTGAACATTTTCATGAAAAGATTTCTGCTTCAAAAAAGTTGAAAATTTTCATGAAAAGATTTTGGTTTCAAAAAGTTGAAAATTTTCATGAAAAGATTTCGGCATCAAAAAAGTTGACCATTTTCATGAAAAGATTTCGGTTTCAAAAAGTTGAAAATTTTCATGAAAAGATTTCGGCATCAAAAAAGTTGACCATTTTCATGAAAAGATTTCGGTTTCAAAAAGTTGAAAATTTTCATGAAAAGATTTCGGCTTCAAAAAAGTTGACCATTTTCATGAAAAGATTTCGGTTTCAAAAAGTTGAAAATTTTCATGAAAAGATCTCGGCTTCAAAAAAGTTTAAGATATTCATGGAAAGATTTCTGCTTCAAAAAAGTTGAAAATTTTCATGAAAAGATTTCGGCTTCAAAAAGTTGAAAATTTTCATGAAAAGATTTCGGCTTCAAAAAGTTGACCATTTTCATGAAAAGATTTCTGCTTCAAAAAAGTTGAAAATTTTCATGACAGGATTTTGGCTTCAAAAAGGTTGAAAACTTTCATGAACTATTTCGACTTCAAAAAAGTCGAAGATTTTCATGAAAAGATTTCGGCTTCAAAAAAGTTGAAAATTTTCATGAAGTATTTCGGCTTCAAAAAAATGGAACATTTTCATGAAAAGATTTCAGCTTCAAAAAAGTTGAACATTTTCATGAAAAGATTTCGGCTTCAAAAAAGTTGAACATTTTCATGAAAAGATTTCTGCTTCAAAAAAATTGAAAATTTACATGAAAAGATTTCGGCTTCAAAAAAGTTGAACATTTTCATGAAAAGATTTCTGCTTCAAAAAAGTTGAAAATTTACATGAAAAGATTTCGACTTCAAAAAAGTCGAAGATTTTCATGAAAAGATTTCTGCTTCAAAAAAGTTGAAAATTTTCATGAAAAGATTTCGGCTTTAAAATGTTGAAAATTTTCATGAAAAGATTTCGACTTCAAAAAAGTTGACCATTTTCATGAAAAGATTTCGGCTTCAAAAAATTTGAAAATTTTCATGAAAAGATTTCGGTTTCAAAAAGTTGAAAATTTTCATGAAAAGATTTCGGCTTCAAAAAAGTCGAAGATTTTCATGTAAAGATTTCTGCTTCAAAAAAGTTGAGAAGTTTCATGAAGTATTTCGGCTTCAAAAAAGTCGAAGATTTTCATGAAAAGATTTAGGCTTCAAAAAAGTCGAAGATTTTCATGAACAGATTTCTGCATGAAAATTTTCATGAAAAGATTTCTGCTTCAAAAAAGTTGAAAATTTTCATGAAGTATTTTGGTTTCAAAAAAGTTGAAAATTTACAGGAAAAGATTTCTGCTTCAAAAAAGTTACAAATTTTCATGACAGGATTTTGGCTTTAAAAAAGTTACAAATTTTCATGAACTTTTTCTGCTTCAAAAAAGTTGAAAATTTTCATGAAAAGATTTCTGCTTCAAAAAAGTTAAAAATTTTCATGAATTTTTTCGGCATCAAAAAAGTCGAAAATTTTCATGAAGTATTTCGACTTCAATAAAGTCGACGACTTTCAGGAAAAGATTTATGCTTCAAAAAAGATGAAAATTTTCATGAAAAGATTTCGGCTTCAAAAAGTCGAAAATTTTCATGAAAAGATTTCAGCTTCAAAAAAGTTGAAAATTTTCATGAACTATTTCGGCTTCAAAAAAGTTGAAAATTTTCATGAAAAGACTTAGGTTTCAAAAAAGTTGAAAATTTTCATGAAAAGATTTCGGCATCAAAAAAGTTGAAAATTTTCATGAAAAGATTCCGGCTTCAAAAAAGTTGAAAATTTTCATGAAAAGATTTAGACTTCAAAAAAGTCGAAAATGTTCATGAATTTTTTCGACTTCAAAAAAGTCTAAGATTTTCATGAAAAGATTTCTGCTTCAAAAAAGATGAAAACTTTCATGAAGTATTTCTGCTTCAAAAAGTTGAAAATGTTCATGAATTTTTTCGACTTCAATAAAGTCTAAGATTTTCATGAAAAGATTTATGCTTCAAAAAAGTTGAAAATTTTCATGAAAAGATTTCGGCTTCAAAAAGTCGAAAATTTTTCATGAAAAGATTTCGGCTTCAAAAAAGTTAAAAATTTTCATGAACTATTTCGGCATCAAAAAAGTTGAACATTTTCATGAAAAGACTTAGGTTTCAAAAAATTTGAAAATTTTCATGAAGTATTTCGGCTTCAAAAAAGTCGACGATTTTCATGAAAAGTTTTAGGCTTCAAAAAAGTTGAAAATTTTCATGAAGTATTTCGGCTTCAAAAAAGTCGACGATTTTCATGAAAAGATTTCTGCTTCAAAAAAGTTGAAAATTTTCATGAAAAGATTTCGGCTTCAAAAAAGTTGAAGATTTCCAAAAAGTATTTCGGCATCAAAAAAGTTGAAAACTTTCATGAAGTATTTCAGCTTCAAAAAAGTTGAAAATTTTCATGACAGGATTTTGGCTTAAAAAAAAGTTGAAAATTTTCAAAAAGTATTTCCGATTCAAAAAGGTTGAAAACTTTCATGAACTATTTCGGCTTCAAAAAAGTCGAAGATTTTCATGAAAAGATTTCTGCTTCAAAAAAGTTGACAATTTCCATGAAAAGATTTAGGCTTCAAAAAAGTTGAAGATTTCCGTGAAGTATTTCGGCTTCAAAAAAGTTGAAAATTTACATGAAAAAATGTCGGCTTCAAAAAAGTCGAAAATTTTCATGAAGTATTTCGGCTTCAAAAAAGTCAACGATTTTCATGAAAAGATTTAGGCTTCAAAAAATTTGAAAATTTTCATGAAAAGATTTTGGCTTCAAAAAAGTTGAAAATTTACATGAAAAGATTTCGGTTTCAAAAAAGTTGAAATTTTTCATGACAGGATTATGGCTTTAAAAAAGTTAAAAATTTTCATCAAGTATTTCGGCTTCAAAAAAGATGAAAGTTTTCATGAAAAGATTTCTGCTTCAAAAAAGTTGAAAATTTTCATGAAAAGATTTATGCTTCAAAAAAGATGAAAATTTTCATGAATTTTTTCGACTTCAAAAAAGTCTAAGATTTTCATGAAAAGATTTATGCTTCAAAAAAGATGAAAATTTTCATGAAAAGATTTCGGCTTCAAAAAGTCGAAAATTTTCATGAAAAGATTTAGGCTTCAAAAAAGTTGAACATTTTCATGAACTATTTCGGCATCAAAAAAGTTGAAAATTTTCATGAAAAGACTTAGGTTTCAAAAAAGTTGAAAATTTTCATGAAGTATTTCGGCTTCAAAAAAGTCGACGATTTTCATGAAAAGATTTAGGCTTCAAAAAAGTTAAAAAATTTTCATGAAAAGATTTCTGTTTCAAAAAAGTTGAAAATTTTCATGAAGTATTTCGGATTCAAAAAAGTTGAAAATTTACATGAAAAGATTTCGGCTTCAAAAAAAGTAAAAATTTTCAAAAAGTATTTCGGCTTCAAAAAGGTTGAAAACTTTCATGAACTATTTCGGCTTCAAAAAAGTCGAAGATTTTCATGAAAAGATTTCTGCTTCAAAAAAGTTGAAAATTTTCATGAAAAGATTTAGGCTTCAAAAAAGTTGAAGATTTCCATGAAGTATTTCGGCTTCAAAAAAGTTGAAAATTTACATGAAAAAATGTCGGCTTCAAAAAAGTCGAAAATTTTCATGAAGTATTTCGGCTTCAAAAAAGTCGACGATTTTCATGAAAAGATTTCTGCTTCAAAAAATTTGAAAATTTTCATGAAAAGATTTATGCTTCAAAAAAGATGAAAATTTTCATGAATTTTTTCAACTTCAAAAAGTCGAAAATTTTCATGAAAAGATTTCGGCATCAAAAAAGTTGAACATTTTCATGAACTATTTCGGCATCAAAAAAGTTGAAAATTTTCATGAAAAGACAGGTTTCAAAAAAGTTGAAAATTTTCATGAAGTATTTCGGCTTCAAAAAAGTCAACGATTTTCATGAAAAGATTTCTGCTTCAAAAAAGTTGAAAATTTTCATGAAAAGATTTAAACTTCAAAAAAGTTGAAAAGTTTCATGAAAAGATTTAGGCTTCAAAAAAGATGAAAATTTTCATGAAAAGATTTCGGCTTCAAAAAAGTTGAAAATTTTCATGAACTATTTCGGCATCAAAAAAGTTGAAAATTTACATTAAAAGATTTCGGCTTCAAAAAAGTTGAAGATTTTCATGAAGTATTTCGGCTTCAAAAAAGTTGAAGATTTCCATGAAGTATTTCGGATTCAAAAAAGTTGAAAATTTACATGAAAAGATTTCGGCTTCAAAAAAAGTAAAAATTTTCAAAAAGTATTTCGGCTTCAAAAAGGTTGAAAACTTTCATGAACTATTTCGGCTTCAAAAAAGTCGAAGATTTTCATGAAAAGATTTCTGCTTCAAAAAAGTTGAAAATTTTCATGAAAAGATTTAGGCTTCAAAAAAGTTGAAGATTTCCATGAAGTATTTCGGCTTCAAAAAAGTCGACGATTTTCATGAAAAGATTTCTGCTTCAAAAAATTTGAAAATTTTCATGAAAAGATTTATGCTTCAAAAAAGATGAAAATTTTCATGAATTTTTTCAACTTCAAAAAAGTCAAAGATTTTCATGAAAAGATTTATGCTTCAAAAAAGATGAAAATTTTCATGAAAAGATTTCGGCTTCAAAAAGTCGAAAATTTTCATGAAAAGATTTCGGCTTCAAAAAAGTTGAACATTTTCATGAACTATTTCGGCATCAAAAAAGTTGAAAATTTTCATGAAGTATTTCGGCTTCAAAAAAGTCAACGATTTTCATGAAAAGATTTCTGCTTCAAAAAAGTTTAAAATTTTAATGAAAAGATTTCGGCTTCAAAAAAGTTGAAAATTTTCATGAAAAGATTTAGACTTCAAAAAAGTTGAAAAGTTTCATGAAAAGATTTCGGCTTCAAAAAAGATGAAAATTTTCATGAAAAGATTTCGGCTTCAAAAAAGTTGAAAATTTTCATGAACTATTTCGGCATCAAAAAAGTTGAAAATTTACATTAAAAGATTTCGGCTTCAAAAAAGTTGAAGATTTTCATGAAGTATTTCGGCTTCAAAAAAGTTGAAGATTTCCATGAAGAATTTCGGCATCAAAAAAGTTGAAAACTTTCATGAAGTATATCAGCTTCAAAGAAGTCGAAGATTTTCATGAAAAGATTTCTGCTTCAAAAAAGTTGAAAATTTTCATGACAGGATTTTGGCTTAAAAAAAAGTAAAAATTTTCAAAAAGTATTTCCGATTCAAAAAGGTTGACAACTTTCATGAACTATTTCGGCTTCAAAAAAGTCGAAGATTTTCATGAAAAGATTTCTGCTTCAAAAAAGTTGAAAATTTTCATGAAAAGATTTAGGCTTCAAAAAAGTTGAAGATTTCCATGAAGTATTTCGGCTTCAAAAAAGTCGAAAATTTTCATGAAGTATTTCGGCTTCAAAAAAGTTGATGATTTTCATGAATAGATTTCTGCTTCAAAAAAGTTGAAAATTTATATTAAAAGATTTCTGCTTCAAAAAAGTTGAAAATTTTCATGAAAAGATTCAGACTTCAAAAAAGTTGAAAAGTTTCATGAAAAGATTTAGGCTTCAAAAAAGTTGAAAATTTTCATGAACTATTTCGGCATCAAAAAAGTTTAAAATATTCATGAAAAGATTTAGGTTTCAAAAAAGTTGAAAATTTTCATGAAGTATTTCAGCTTCAAAAAAGTTGAAAATTTTCATGAAAAGATTTAGGCTTCAAAAAAGTTGAAGATTTCCATGAAGTATTTCGGCTTCAAAAAAGTTGAAAATTTACATGAAAAAATGTCGGCTTCAAAAAAGTCGAAAATTTTCATGAAGTATTTCGGCTTCAAAAAAGTCAACGATTTTCATGAAAAGATTTAGGCTTCAAAAAATTTGAAAATTTTCATGAAAAGATTTCGGCTTCAAAAAAGTTGAAAATTTACATGAAAAGATTTCGGTTTCAAAAAAGTTGAAATTTTTCATGACAGGATTATGGCTTTAAAAAAGTTAAAAATTTTCCTGAAGTATTTCGGCTTCAAAAAAGTTGAAAGTTTTCATGAAAAGATTTCGGTTTCAAAAAGGTTGAAAATTTTCATGAAAAGATTCAGACTTCAAAAAAGTTGAAAATTTTCATGAAAAGATTTCGGCTTCAAAAAAGTCTAAAATTTTCATGAAAAGATTTCTGCTTCAAAAAAGTTGAAAATTTTCATGAAAAGATTTATGCTTCAAAAAAGATGAAAATTTTCATGAATTTTTTCGACTTCAAAAAAGTCTAAGATTTTCATGAAAAGATTTATGCTTCAAAAAAGATGAAAATTTTCATGAAAAGATTTAGGTTTCAAAAAAGTTGAAAATTTTCATGAAGTATTTCAGCTTCAAAAAAGTTGAAAATTTTCATGAAAAGATTTAGGCTTCAAAAAAGTTGAAAATTTTCATGAAGTATTTCGGCTTCAAAAAAGTCAACGATTTTCATGAAAAGATTTCGGCTTCAAAAAGTCGAAAATTTTCATGAAAAGATTTAGGCTTCAAAAAAGTTGAACATTTTCATAAACTATTTCGGCATCAAAAAAGTTGAAAATTTTCATGAAAAGACTTAGGTTTCAAAAAAGTTGAAAATTTTCATGAAGTATTTCGGCTTCAAAAAAATGGCGATTTTCATGAAAAGATTTAGGCTTCAAAAAAGTTGAAAATTTTCATGAAGTATTTCCGCATCAAAAAAGTCAACGATTTTCATGGAAAGATTTCTGCTTTAACAAAGTTGAAAATTTTCATGAAAAGATTTAGGCTTCAAAAAAGTTGAAAATTTTCATGAAGTATTTCGGCTTCAAAAAAGTCAACGATTTTCATGAAAAGATTTCTGCTTCAAAAACGTTTAAAATTTTAATAAAAAGATTTCGGCTTCAAAAAAGTTGAAAATTTTCATGAAAAGATTTAGACTTCAAAAAAGTTGAAAATTTACATGAAAAGATTTCTGCTTCAAAAAAGTTAAAAAATTTTCATGAAAAGATTTCTGTTTCAAAAAAGTTGAAAATTTTCATGAAGTATTTCGGATTCAAAAAAGTTGAAAATTTACATGAAAAGATTTCGGCTTCAAAAAAAGTAAAAATTTTCAAAAAGTATTTCGGCTTCAAAAAGGTTGAAAACTTTCATGAACTATTTCGGCTTCAAAAAAGTCGAAGATTTTCATGAAAGGATTTCTGCTTCAAAAAAGTTCTTTTCATGAAAATTTTCAACTTTTTTGAAGCCGAAATCTTTTCATGAAAATTTTCAACTTTTTTGAAGCCGAAATCTTTTCATGAAAGTTTTCAACTTTTTTGAATCTGAAATCTTTTCATGAAAATTTTCAATGTTTTTGAAGCTGAAATCTTTTCATGTAAATTTTCAAATTTTTTGAATCCGAAATACGTCATGAAAATTTTCAACTTTTTTGAAACAGAAATCTTTTCATGAAAATTTTCAACTTTTTTTAAGGCGAAATACTTCATGAAAGTTTTCAACTTTTTTTTAAGCAGAAATCTTTTCATGAAAATTTTCAACTTTTTGGAAGCCGAAATCTTTTCATGTAAATTTTCAACTTTTTTGAATCCGAAATACTTCCTGAAAATGTTTGACTTTTTTTGAAGCCGAAATCTTTTCATGTAAATTTTCAACTTTTTTGAATCCGACATACTTCATGAAAATTTTTGACTTTTTTTGAAGCCGAAATCTTTTCATGTAAATTTTCAACTTTTTTGAATCCGACATACTTCATGAAAATTTTTGACTTTTTTGAAGCCGAAATCTTTTCATGAAAATTTTCAACTTTTTTGAAGCCGAAATCTTTTCATGAAAATGTTCAACTTTTTTGAAGCCGAAATCTTTTCATGAAAGTTTTCAACTTTTTTGAATCGGAAATACTTCATGAAAATTTTCAACTTTTTTGAAGCAGAAATCTTTTCATGAAAATTTTCAACTTTTTTGAAGCCGAAATCTTTTCATGAAAATGTTCAACTTTTTTGAAGCTGAAATCTTTTCATGAAAGTTTTCAACTTTTTTGAATCGGAAATCTTTTCATGAAAAATTTCAACTTTTTTGAAGCAGAAATCTTTTCATGAAAATTTTCAACTTTTTTGAAGCCGAAATCTTTTCATGTAAATTTTCAACTTTTTTGAATCCGAAATACTTCATGAAAATTTTTAACTTTTTTGAAACAGAAATCTTTACATGTAAATTTTCAACTTTTTTTAAGCCGAATTACTTCATGAAAGTTTTCAACTTTTTCAAAGCTGAAATACATCATGAAAATTTTCAACTTTGTTGAAGCAGAAATCTTTTCATGAAAGTTTTCAATCAGAAATCTTTTCATGAAAATTTTCAACTTTTTTGAATCCGAAATACGTCATGAAAATTTTCAACTTTTTTGAAACAGAAATCTTTTCATGTAAATTTTCAACTTTTTTGAATCCGAAATACTTCATGAAAATTTTTGACTTTTTTGAAACAGAAATCTTTTCATGAAAATTTTCAACTTTTTTGAAGCCGAAATCTTTTCATGTCAATTTTCAACTTTTTTGAAGCCGAAATACTTCATGAAAATTTTCAACTTTTTTAAATCCGAAATCTTTTCATGAAAATCTTTGACTTTTTTGAAGCCGAAATACTTCATGAAAATTTTCAACTTTTTTGAAGCAGAAATCTTTTCATGAAAATTTTCAACTTTTTTAAATCCGAAATCTGTTCATGAAAAATTTCAACTTTTTTAAATCCGAAATCTTTTCATGAAAATCTTTAACTTTTTTGAAGCCGAAATACTTCATGAAAATTTTCAACTTTTTTGAAACAGAAATCTTTACATGTAAATTTTCAACTTTTTTTAAGCCGAAATACTTATTGATAATTTTCAACTTTTTTGAAGTCGAAATACTTCATGAAAGTTTTCAACTTTTTCAAAGCTGAAATCTTTTCATGTAAATTTTCAACTTTTTTGAAGCCGAAATCTTTTCATGTAAATTTTCAATTTTTTTGAAGACGAAAAACTTGGTGAAAATTTTCAACTTTTTTGAAGCAGAAATCTTTTCATGTAAATTTTCAACTTTTTTGAAGCCGAAATACTTCATGAAAATTTTCAACTTTTTTAAATCCGAAATCTTTTCATGAAAATCTTTGACTTTTTTGAAGCCGAAATACTTCATGAAAATTTTCAACTTTTTTGAAGCAGAAATCTTTTCATGAAAATTTTCAACTTTTTTAAATCCGAAATCTGTTCATGAAAAATTTCAACTTTTTTAAATCCGAAATCTTTTCATGAAAATCTTTGACTTTTTTGAAGCCGAAATAATTCATGAAAATTTTCAACTTTGTTGAAGCAGAAATCTTTTCATGAAAATTTTCAACTTTGTTGAAGCAGAAATCTTTTCATGAATATTTTCAATCAGAACTCTTTTCATGAAAATTTTCAACTTTTTGTAAGCCGAAATCTCTTCATGTAAATTTTCAACTTTTTTGAATCCGACATACTTCATGAAAATTTTTGACTTTTTTGAAGCAGAAATCTTTTCATGAAAATTTTCAACTTTTTTGAAGCCGAAATACTTCATGAAAATTTTCAACTTTTTTGAAGCCGAAATCTTTTCATGAAAATTTTCAACTTTTTTGAAGCCGAAATCTTTTCATGAAGATTTTCAACTTTTTTAAAGCCGAAATCTTTTCATGTAAATTTTCAACTTTTTTGAATCCGACATACTTCATGAAAATTTTTGACTTTTTTGAAGCCGAAATCTTTTCATGAAAATTTTCAACTTTTTTGAAGCCGAAATCTTTTCATGAAAATGTTCAACTTTTTTGAAGCAGAAATCTTTTCATGAAAGTTTTCAACTTTTTTGAATCGGAAATCTTTTCATGAAAAATTTCAACTTTTTTGAAGCAGAAATCTTTTCATGAAAATTTTCAACTTTTTTGAAGCCGAAATCTTTTCATGAAAGTTTTCAACTTTTTTGAAGCTGAAATCTTTTCATGTAAATTTTCAAATTTTTTGAATCCGAAATACGTCATGAAAATTTTCAACTTTTTTGAAACAGAAATCTTTTCATGAAAATTTTCAACTTTTTTTAAGGCGAAATACTTATTGAAAATTTTCAAGTTTTTTGAAGTCGAATTACTTCATGAAAGTTTTCAACTTTTTTTTAAGCAGAAATCTTTTCATGAAAATTTTCAACTTTTTTGAAACAGAAATCTTTACATGTAAATTTTCAACTTTTTTTAAGCCGAAATACTTATTGATAATTTTCAACTTTTTTGAAGTCGAAATACTTCATGAAAGTTTTCAACTTTTTCAAAGCTGAAATCTTTTCATGTAAATTTTCAACTTTTTTGAAGCCGAAATCTTTTCATGTAAATTTTTAACTTTTTAGAAGACGAAAAACTTGGTGAAAATTTTCAACTTTTTTGAAGCAGAAATCTTTTCATGTAAATTTTCAACTTTTTTGAAGCCGAAATACTTCATGAAAATTTTCAACTTTTTTAAATCCGAAATCTTTTCATGAAAATCTTTGACTTTTTTGAAGCCGAAATACTTCATGAAAATTTTCAACTTTGTTGAAGCAGAAATCTTTTCATGAAAATTTTCAACTTTGTTGAAGCAGAAATCTTTTCATGAATATTTTCAATCAGAACTCTTTTCATGAAAATTTTCAACTTTTTGTAAGCCGAAATCTCTTCATGTAAATTTTCAACTTTTTTGAATCCGACATACTTCATGAAAATTTTTGACTTTTTTGAAGCAGAAATCTTTTCATGAAAATTTTCAACTTTTTTGAAGCAGAAATCTTTTCATGAAAATTTTCAACTTTTTTTTAAAGCCGAAATCTTTTCATGAAAGTTTTCAACTTTTTTGAAGCTGAAATCTTTTCATGTAAATTTTCAAATTTTTTGAATCCGAAATACGTCATGAAAATTTTCAACTTTTTTGAAACAGAAATCTTTTCATGAAAATTTTCAACTTTTTTTAAGGCGAAATACTTATTGAAAATTTTCAAGTTTTTTGAAGTCGAATTACTTCATGAAAGTTTTCAACTTTTTTTTAAGCAGAAATCTTTTCATGAAAATTTTCAACTTTTTGGAAGCCGAAATCTTTTCATGTAAATTTTCAACTTTTTTGAATCCGAAATACTTCCTGAAAATGTTTGACTTTTTTTGAAGCCGAAATCTTTTAATGTAAATTTTCAACTTTTTTGAATCCGACATACTTCATGAAAATTTTTGACTTTTTTGAAGCCGAAATCTTTTCATGAAAATTTTCAACTTTGTTGAAGCAGAAATCTTTTCATGAAAATTTTCAATCAGAAATCTTTTCATGAAAATTTTCAACTTTTTTGAATCTGAAATCTTTTCATGAAACTTTTCAATGTTTTTGAAGCCGAAATCTTTTCATGTAAATTTTCAAATTTTTTGAATCTGAAATCTTTTCATGAAACTTTTCAATGTTTTTGAAGCCGAAATCTTTTCATGTAAATTTTCAAATTTTTTGAATCCGAAATACGTCATGAAAATTTTCAACTTTTTTGAAACAGAAATCTTTTCATGTAAATTTTCAACTTTTTTGAATCCGAAATACTTCATGAAAATGTTTGACTTTTTTTGAAGCCGAAATCTTTTCATGTAAATTTTAAACTTTTTTGAATCCGACATACTTCATGAAAATTTTTGACTTTTTTGAAGCCGAAATCTTTTCATGAAAATTTTCAACTTTTTTGAAGCCGAAATCTTTTCATGAAAATGTTCAACTTTTTTGAAGCCGAAATCTTTTCATGAAAGTTTTCAACTTTTTTGAATCGGAAATCTTTTCATGAAAAATTTCAACTTTTTTGAAGCAGAAATCTTTTCATGAAAGTTTTCAACTTTTTTGAAGCCGAAATCTTTTCATGAAAGTTTTCAACTTTTTTGAATCTGAAATCTTTTCATGAAAATTTTCAATGTTTTTGAAGCTGAAATCTTTTCATGTAAATTTTCAAATTTTTTGAATCCGAAATACGTCATGAAAATTTTCAACTTTTTTGAAACAGAAATCTTTTCATGAAAATTTTCAACTTTTTTTAAGGCGAAATACTTATTGAAAATTTTCAACTTTTTTGAAGTCGAATTACTTCATGAAAGTTTTCAACTTTTTTTTAAGCAGAAATCTTTTCATGAAAATTTTCAACTTTTTGGAAGCCGAAATCTTTTAATGTAAATTTTCAACTTTTTTGAATCCGACATACTTTATGAAAATTTTTGACTTTTTTGAAGCCGAAATCTTTTCATGAAAATTTTCAACTTTTTTGAAGCCGAAATCTTTTCATGAAAATGTTCAACTTTTTTGAAGCCGAAATCTTTTCATGAAAGTTTTCAACTTTTTTGAATCGGAAATCTTTTCATGAAAAATTTCAACTTTTTTGAAGCAGAAATCTTTTCATGAAAATTTTCAACTTTTTTGAAGCCGAAATCTTTTCATGTAAATTTTCAACTTTTTTGAATCCGAAATACTTCATGAAAATTTTCAACTTTTTTGAAACAGAAATCTTTACATGTAAATTTTCAACTTTTTTTAAGCCGAATTACTTCATGAAAGTTTTCAACTTTTTCAAAGCTGAAATACATCATGAAAATTTTCAACTTTGTTGAAGCAGAAATCTTTTCATGAAAATTTTCAATCAGAAATCTTTTCATGAAAATTTTCAACTTTTTTGAATCTGAAATCTTTTCATGAAAATTTTCAGTGTTTTTGAAGCCGAAATCTTTTCATGTAAATTTTCAAATTTTTTGCATCCGAAATATGTCATGAAAATTTTCAACTTTTTTGAAACAGAAATCTTTTCATGAAAATTTTACACTTTTTTGAAGCAGAAATCGTTTCAAGAAAATCAACTTTTTTGGGGCCGAAATCTTTTCATGTAAATTTTCAACTTTTTTGAAGCCAAAATCATGTCATGAAAATTTTACACTTTTTTGAAGCAGAAATCGTTTCAAGAAAATCAACTTTTTTGGAACAGAAATCTTTTCATGAAAATTTTCAACTTTTTTTAGGCCGAAATACTTATTGAAAATTTTCAACTTTTTTGAAGTCGAAATACTTCATGAAAGTTTTCAACTTTTTTTTAAGCAGAAATCTTTTCATGAAAATTTTTGACTTTTTGGAAGCCGAAATCTTTTCATGTAAATTTTCAACTTTTTTGAATCCGAAATACTTCATGAAAATGTTTGACTTTTTTTGAAACCGAAATCTTTTCATGAAAATTTTCAACTTTTTTGAATCTGACATACTTCATGAAAATTTTCAACTTTTTTGAAGCCGAAATATTTTCATGAAAATTTCCAACTTTTTTGAAGCCGAAATCTTTTCATGAAAATGTTCAACTTTTTTGAAGCCGAAATACTTCATGAAAGTTTTCAACTTTTTTGAATCGGAAATCTTTTCATGAAAAATGTCAACTTTTTTGAAGCAGAAATCTTTTCATGAAAATTTTCAACTTTTTTGAAGCCGAAATCTTTTCATGTAAATTTTCAACTTTTTTGAATCCGAAATCTTTTCATGAAAATTTTCAACTTTGTTGAAGCAGAAATCTTTTCATGAAAATTTTCAATCAGAAATCTTTTCATGAAAATTTTCAACTTTTTTGAATCTGAAATCTTTTCATGAAAATTTTCAACTTTTTTGGAGCCGAAATCTTTTCATGTCAATTTTCAACTTTTTTGAATCCGAAATACTTCATGAAAATTTTCAACTTTTTTGAAACAGAAATCTTTACATGTAAATTTTCAACTTTTTTTAAGCCGAAATACTTCATGAAAGTTTTCAACTTTTTCAAAGCTGAAATCTTTTCATGTAAATTTTCAACTTTTTTGAAGCCGAAATCTTTTCATGGAAATTTTCTATTTTTTTGAAGACGAAAAACTTGGTGAAAATTTTCAACTTTTTTGAAGCAGAAATCTTTTCATGTAAATTTTCAAATTTTTAAATCCGAAATCTTTTCATGAAAATCTTTGACTTTTTTGAAGCCGAAATACTTCATGAAAATTTTCAACTTTTTTGAAGCAGAAATCTTTTCATGAAAATTTTCAACTTTTTTAAATCCGAAATCTTTTCATGAAAAATTTCAACTTTTTTAAATCCGAAATCTTTTCATGAAAATTTTCAACTTTGTTGAAGCAATAATCTTTTCATGAAAATTTTCAATCAGAACTCTTTTCATGAAAATTTTCAACTTTTTGTAAGCCGAAATCTCTTCATGTAAATTTTCAACTTTTTTGAATCCGACATACTTCATGAAAATGTTTGACTTTTTTGAAGCAGAAATCTTTTCATGAAAATTTTCAACTTTTTTGAAGCCGAAATCTTTTCATGAAAATTTTCAACTTTTTTGAAAACAGAAATCTTATCATGAAAATTTTCAACTTTTTTGAAGCCGAAATCTTTTCATGTAAATTTTCAACTTTTTTTGAAGCCGAAATACTTGATGAAAATTTTTGACTTTTTTGAAGCCGAAATCTTTTCATGAAAATTTTCAACTTTTTTGAAAACAGAAATCTTTTCATGAAAATTTTCAACTTTTTTGAAGCCGAAATCTTTTCATGTAAATTTTCAACTTTTTTGAATCCGAAATACTTGATGAAAATTTTTGACTTTTTTGAAGCCGAAATCTTTTCATGAAAATGTTCAACTTTTTTGAAGCCGAAATCTTTTCATGAAAGTTTTCAACTTTTTTGAATCCGAAATACTTCATGAAAATTTTCAACTTTTTTGAAACAGAAATCTTTTCATGAAAATTTTCAACTTTTTTGAAGCCGAAATCTTTTCATGTAAATTTTCAACTTTTTTGAATCCGAAATACTTGATGAAAATTTTTGACTTTTTTGAAGCCGAAATCTTTTCATGAAAATTTTCAACTTTTTTGAAACAGAAATCTTTTCATGGAAATTTTCAACTTTTTTGAAGCCGAAATCTTTTCATGTAAATTTTCAACTTTTTTGAATCCGAAATACTTGATGAAAATTTTTCAACTTTTTTGAAGCCGAAATCTTTTCATGTAAATTTTCAACTTTTTTGAAGACGAAAAACTTGATGAAAATTTTCAACTTTTTTGAAGCCGAAATCTTTTCATGAAACTGTTCAACTTTTTTGAAGCAGAAATCTTTTCATGTAAATTTTCAACTTTTTTGAAGACGAAAAACTTGATGAAAATTTTCAACTTTTTTGAAGCCGAAATCTTTTCATGAAAATTTTCAACTTTTTTGAAGCAGAAATAGTTCATGAAAATTTTCAACTTTTTTGAGCCGAAATCTTTTCATGAAAATTTTCAACTTTTTTGAAGCCTAAATCTTTTCATGAAAATGTTCAACTTTTTTGAAGCTGAAATCTTTTCATGAAAATTTTCAACTTTTTTAAAGAAGAAATCTTTTCATGAAAATCTTCGATCTTTTGTAAAGCAGAAAAATGTCATGAAAATTTTCAACTTTTTTGAAGCCGAAAAACTTCATAACAATTTTCAACTTTTTTAAAGGCGAAAATGTTCAACTTTTGAACACATTGAAGCTGAAATCTTTTCATGTAAATTTTCAACTTTTTTGAAGCCTAAATCTTTTCATGAAAATTTTGAACTTTTTTGAAGCCGAAATACTTCATGAAAATCTTCGACTTTTGTAAAGCAGAAAAATGTCATGAAAATTTTGAACTTTTTTGAAGCCGAAAAAATTCATAAAAATTTTCAACTTTTTTAAAGGCGAAAATGTTCAACTTTTTGAAAGTTGAAATCTTTTCATGTAAATTTTGAACTTTTTTGAAGCCGAAATCTTTTCATGAAAATCTTCAACCTTTTTGAAGCTGAAATTTTTACATGAAAATTTTCAACTTTTTTGAAGCTGAAATCTTTATATGAAAATGTTCAACTTTTTTGAAGCAGAAATCTTTTCATGAAAATGTTCAACTTTTTTGAAGCTGAAATCTTTACATGAAAATGTTCAACTTTTTTGAAGCAGAAATCTTTTCATGAAAATGTTCAACTTTTTTGAAGCTGAAATCTTTTCATGAATATTTTCAACTTTTTTGAAGCAGAAATCTTTTCATGAAAATTTTCAACTTTTTTGAAGCTGAAATCTTTTCATGAAAAATTTTCAACCTTTTTGAAGCAGAAATCTTTTCATGAAAATGTTCAACTTTTTTGAAGCCGAAATACTTCATGAAAATCTTCGACTTTTGTCAAGCAGAAAAATGTCATGAAAATTTTCAACTTTTTTGAAGCCGAAATCTTTTCATGAAAATTTTGAACTTTTTTGAAGCAGAAATCTTTTCATGAAAATCTTCGACTTTTGTAAAGCAGAAAAATGTCATGAAAATTTTCAACTTTTTTGAAGCCGAAATCTTTTCATGAAAATTTTCAACTTTTTTGAAGCAGAAATCTTTTCATGAAAATCTTCGACTTTTTTGAAGCCGAAATACTTGATGAAAATTTTTGACTTTTTTGAAGCCGAAATCTTTTCATGTAAATTTTCAACTTTTTTGAATCCGAAATACTTCATGAAAATTTTCAACTTTTTTGAATCCGAAATACTTGATGAAAATTTTTCAACTTTTTTGAAGACGAAAAACTTGATGAAAATTTTCAACTTTTTTGAAGCCTAAATCTTTTCATGAAAATGTTCAACTTTTTTGAAGCTGAAATCTTTTCATGAAAATTTTCAACTTTTTTAAAGAAGAAATCTTTTCATGAAAATCTTCGATCTTTTGTAAAGCAGAAAAATGTCATGAAAATTTTCAACTTTTTTGAAGCCGAAAAACTTCATAACAATTTTCAACTTTTTTAAAGGCGAAAATGTTCAACTTTTGAACACATTGAAGCTGAAATCTTTTCATGTAAATTTTCAACTTTTTTGAAGCCTAAATCTTTTCATGAAAATTTTGAACTTTTTTGAAGCCGAAATACTTCATGAAAATCTTCGACTTTTGTAAAGCAGAAAAATGTCATGAAAATTTTGAACTTTTTTGAAGCCGAAAAAATTCATAAAAATTTTCAACTTTTTTAAAGGCGAAAATGTTCAACTTTTTGAAAGTTGAAATCTTTTCATGTAAATTTTGAACTTTTTTGAAGCCGAAATCTTTTCATGAAAATCTTCAACCTTTTTGAAGCTGAAATTTTTACATGAAAATTTTCAACTTTTTTGAAGCTGAAATCTTTACATGAAAATGTTCAACTTTTTTGAAGCAGAAATCTTTTCATGAAAATGTTCAACTTTTTTGAAGCTGAAATCTTTACATGAAAATGTTCAATTTTTTGAAGCAGAAATCTTTTCATGAAAATGTTCAACTTTTTTGAAGCTGAAATCTTTTCATGAATATTTTCAACTTTTTTGAAGCAGAAATCTTTTCATGAAAATTTTCAACTTTTTTGAAGCTGAAATCTTTTCATGAAAATTTTCAACTTTTTTGAAGCAGAAATCTTTTCATGAAAATGTTCAACTTTTTTGAAGCCGAAATACTTCATGAAAATCTTCGACTTTTGTCAAGCAGAAAAATGTCATGAAAATTTTCAACTTTTTTGAAGCCGAAATCTTTTCATGAAAATTTTGAACTTTTTTGAAGCAGAAATCTTTTCATGAAAATCTTCGACTTTTGTAAAGCAGAAAAATGTCATGAAAATTTTCAACTTTTTTGAAGCCGAAATCTTTTCATGAAAATTTTCAACTTTTTTGAAGCAGAAATCTTTTCATGAAAATCTTCGACTTTTTTGAAGCCGAAATACTTGATGAAAATTTTTGACTTTTTTGAAGCCGAAATCTTTTCATGTAAATTTTCAACTTTTTTGAATCCGAAATACTTCATGAAAATTTTCAACTTTTTTGAAGCCGAAATCTTTTCATGTAAATTTTCAACTTTTTTGAATCCGAAATACTTGATGAAAATTTTTCAACTTTTTTGAAGCCGAAATCTTTTCATGTAAATTTTCAACTTTTTTGAATCCGAAATACTTCATGAAAATTTTCAACTTTTTTGAAGCAGAAATCTTTTCATGTAAATTTTCAACTTTTTTGAATCCGAAATACTTGATGAAAATTTTTCAACTTTTTTGAAGCCGAAATCTTTTCATGTAAATTTTCAACTTTTTTGAATCCGAAATACTTGATGAAAATTTTTCAACTTTTTTGAAGACGAAAAACTTGATGAAAATTTTCAACTTTTTTGAAGCCGAAATCTTTTCATGAAACTGTTCAACTTTTTTGAAGCCGAAATCTTTTCATGTAAATTTTCAACTTTTTTGAAGACGAAAAACTTGATGAAAATTTTCAACTTTTTTGAAGCCGAAATCTTTTCATGAAAATTTTCAACTTTTTTGAAGCAGAAATAGTTCATGAAAATTTTCAACTTTTTTGAGCCGAAATCTTTTCATGAAAATTTTCAACTTTTTTGAAGCCTAAATCTTTTCATGAAAATGTTCAACTTTTTTGAAGCTGAAATCTTTTCATGAAAATTTTCAACTTTTTTAAAGAAGAAATCTTTTCATGAAAATCTTCGATCTTTTGTAAAGCAGAAAAATGTCATGAAAATTTTCAACTTTTTTGAAGCCGAAAAACTTCATAACAATTTTCAACTTTTTTAAAGGCGAAAATGTTCAACTTTTGAACACATTGAAGCTGAAATCTTTTCATGTAAATTTTCAACTTTTTTGAAGCCTAAATCTTTTCATGAAAATTTTGAACTTTTTTGAAGCCGAAATACTTCATGAAAATCTTCGACTTTTGTAAAGCAGAAAAATGTCATGAAAATTTTGAACTTTTTTGAAGCCGAAATACTTCATGAAAATCTTCGACTTTTGTAAAGCAGAAAAATGTCATGAAAATTTTGAACTTTTTTGAAGCTGAAATTTTTACATGAAAATTTTCAACTTTTTTGAAGCTGAAATCTTTACATGAAAATGTTCAACTTTTTTGAAGCAGAAATCTTTTCATGAAAATGTTCAACTTTTTTGAAGCTGAAATCTTTTCATGAAAATTTTCAACTTTTTTGAAGCAGAAATCTTTTCATGAAAATTTTCAACTTTTTTGAAGCTGAAATCTTTTCATGAAAATTTTCAACTTTTTTGAAGCAGAAATCTTTTCATGAAAATTTTCAACTTTTTTGAAGCCGAAATACTTCATGAAAATCTTCGACTTTTGTCAAGCAGAAAAATGTCATGAAAATTTTCAACTTTTTTGAAGCCGAAATCTTTTCATGAAAATTTTCAACTTTTTTGAAGCAGAAATCTTTTCATGAAAATCTTCGACTTTTTTGAAGCCGAAATACTTGATGAAAATTTTTGACTTTTTTGAAGCCGAAATCTTTTCATGTAAATTTTCAACTTTTTTGAATCCGAAATACTTGATGAAAATTTTTCAACTTTTTTGAAGCCGAAATCTTTTCATGTTAATTTTCAACTTTTTTGAAGACGAAAAACTTGATGAAAATTTTCAACTTTTTTGAAGCCGAAATCTTTTCATGAAAATTTTCAACTTTTTTGAAGCAGAAATAGTTCATGAAAATTTTCAACTTTTTTGAGCCGAAATCTTTTCATGAAAATTTTCAACTTTTTTGAAGCCTAAATCTTTTCATGAAAATGTTCAACTTTTTTGAAGCTGAAATCTTTTCATGAAAATTTTCAACTTTTTTAAAGAAGAAATCTTTTCATGAAAATCTTCGATCTTTTGTAAAGCAGAAAAATGTCATGAAAATCTTCAACTTTTTTGAAGCCGAAAAACTTCATGAAAATCTTCAACTTTTTTGAAGCCGAAATCTTTTCATGAAACTGTTCAACTTTTTTGAAGCCGAAATCTTTTCATGTAAATTTTCAACTTTTTTGAAGACGAAAAACTTGATGAAAATTTTCAACTTTTTTGAAGCCGAAATCTTTTCATGAAAATTTTCAACTTTTTTGAAGTAGAAATAGTTCATGAAAATTTTCAACTTTTTTGAGCCGAAATCTTTTCATGAAAATTTTCAACTTTTTTGAAGCCTAAATCTTTTCATGAAAATGTTCAACTTTTTTGAAGCTGAAATCTTTTCATGAAAATTTTCAACTTTTTTAAAGAAGAAATCTTTTCATGAAAATCTTCGATCTTTTGTAAAGCAGAAAAATGTCATGAAAATCTTCAACTTTTTTGAAGCCGAAAAACTTCATGAAAATCTTCAACTTTTTTGAAGCCGAAATCTTTTCATGAAAATTTTCAACTTTTTTGAAGCAGAAATCTTTTCATGAAAATTTTCAACTTTTTTGAAGCCGAAATCTTTTCATGAAAGTTTTCAACTTTTTTGAATCTGAAATCTTTTCATGAAAATTTTCAATGTTTTTGAAGCTGAAATCTTTTCATGTAAATTTTCAACTGTTTTGAAGCCCAAATACTTCATGAAAATCTTCAACTTTTTTGAAGCCGAAATCTTTTCATGAAAATTTTCAACTTTTTTGAAGCCGAAATCTTTTCATGAAAGTTTTCAACTTTTTTGAATCTGAAATCTTTTCATGAAAATTTTCAATGTTTTTGAAGCTGAAATCTTTTCATGTAAATTTTCAAATTTTTTGAATCCGAAATACGTCATGAAAGTTTTCAACTTTTTTGAAACAGAAATCTTTTCATGTAAATTTTCAACTTTTTTGAATCCGAAATACTTCATGAAAATTTTTGACTTTTTTGAAACAGAAATCTTTTCATGAAAATTTTCAACTTTTTTGAAGCCGAAATCTTTTCATGTCAATTTTCAACTTTTTTGAATCCGAAATACTTCATGAAAATTTTCAACTTTTTTGAAACAGAAATCTTTACATGTAAATTTTCAACTTTTTTTAAGCCGAAATACTTATTGATAATTTTCAACTTTTTTGAAGTCGAAATACTTCATGAAAGTTTTCAACTTTTTCAAAGCTGAAATCTTTTCATGTAAATTTTCAACTTTTTTGAAGCCGAAATCTTTTCATGTAAATTTTCAATTTTTTTGAAGACGAAAAACTTGGTGAAAATTTTCAACTTTTTTGAAGCAGAAATCTTTTCATGTAAATTTTCAACTTTTTTGAAGCCGAAATACTTGATGAAAATTTTTCAACTTTTTTGAAGCCGAAATCTTTTCATGTAAATTTTCAACTTTTTTGAAGACGAAAAACTTGATGAAAATTTTCAACTTTTTTGAAGCCGAAATCTTTTCATGAAAATTTTCAACTTTTTTGAAGCAGAAATAGTTCATGAAAATTTTCAACTTTTTTGAGCCGAAATCTTTTCATGAAAATTTTCAACTTTTTTGAAGCCTAAATCTTTTCATGAAAATGTTCAACTTTTTTGAAGCTGAAATCTTTTCATGAAAATTTTCAACTTTTTTAAAGAAGAAATCTTTTCATGAAAATCTTCGATCTTTTGTAAAGCAGAAAAATGTCATGAAAATCTTCAACTTTTTTGAAGCCGAAAAACTTCATGAAAATCTTCAACTTTTTTGAAGCCGAAATCTTTTCATGAAACTGTTCAACTTTTTTGAAGCCGAAATCTTTTCATGTAAATTTTCAACTTTTTTGAAGACGAAAAACTTGATGAAAATTTTCAACTTTTTTGAAGCCGAAATCTTTTCATGAAAATTTTCAACTTTTTTGAAGCAGAAATAGTTCATGAAAATTTTCAACTTTTTTGAGCCGAAATCTTTTCATGAAAATTTTCAACTTTTTTGAAGCCTAAATCTTTTCATGAAAATGTTCAACTTTTTTGAAGCTGAAATCTTTTCATGAAAATTTTCAACTTTTTTAAAGAAGAAATCTTTTCATGAAAATTTTCAACTTTTTTGAAGCAGAAATCTTTTCATGAAAATTTTAAACTTTTTTGAAGCCGAAATCTTTTCATGTCAATTTTCAACTTTTTTGAATCCGAAATACTTCATGAAAATTTTCAACTTTTTTGAAACAGAAATCTTTACATGTAAATTTTCAACTTTTTTTAAGCCGAAATACTTATTGATAATTTTCAACTTTTTTGAAGTCGAAATACTTCATGAAAGTTTTCAACTTTTTCAAAGCTGAAATCTTTTCATGTAAATTTTCAACTTTTTTGAAGCCGAAATCTTTTCATGTAAATTTTCAATTTTTTTGAAGACGAAAAACTTGGTGAAAATTTTCAACTTTTTTGAAGCAGAAATACTTGATGAAAATTTTCAACTTTTTTAAATCCGAAATCTTTTCATGAAAATCTTTGACTTTTTTGAAGCCGAAATACATCATGAAAATTTTCAACTTTTTTGAAGCAGAAATCTTTTCATGAAAATTTTAAACTTTTTTGAAGCCGAAATCTTTTCATGTAAATTTTCAACTTTTTTGAATCCGACATACTTCATGAAAATTTTTGACTTTTTTGAAGCAGAAATCTTTTCATGTAAATTTTCAACTTTTTTGAAGCCGAAATACTTCATGAAAATTTTCAACTTTTTTAAATCCGAAATCTTTTCATGAAAAATTTCAACTTTTTTAAATCCGAAATCTTTTCATGAAAATTTTCAACTTTGTTGAAGCAGAAATCTTTTCATGAAAATTTTCAATCAGAACTCTTTTCATGAAAATTTTCAAGTTTTTGTAAGCCGAAATCTCTTCATGTAAATTTTCAACTTTTTTGAATCCGACATACTTCATGAAAATTTTTGACTTTTTTGAAGCCGAAATCTTTTCATGAAAATTTTCAACTTTTTTGAAGCCGAAATCTTTTCATGTAAATTTTCAACTTTTTTGAATCCGAAATACTTGATGAAAATTTTTGAGTTTTTTGAAGCCGAAATCTTTTCATGAAAATTTTCAACTTTTTTGAAAACAGAAATCTTTTCATGAAAATTTTCAACTTTTTTGAAGCCGAAATCTTTTCATGTAAATTTTCAACTTTTTTGAATCCGAAATACTTGATGAAAATTTTTGACTTTTTTGAAGCCGAAATTTTTTCATGAAAAATTTCAACTTTTTTGAAGCCGAAATACTTCATGTAAATTTTTGACTTTTTTGAAGCAGAAATCTTTTCATGAAAATTTTCATCTTTTTTGAATCCGAAATACTTCATGAAAATTTTCAACTTTTTTGAAACAGAAATCTTTTCATGAAAATTTTCAACTTTTTTGAAGCCGAAATCTTTTCATGTAAATTTTCAACTTTTTTGAATCCGAAATACTTGATGAAAATTTTTGACTTTTTTGAAGCCGAAATCTTTTCATGAAAATTTTCAACTTTTTTGAAACAGAAATCTTTTCATGGAAATTTTCAACTTTTTTGAAGCCGAAATCTTTTCATGTAAATTTTCAACTTTTTTGAATCCGAAATACTTGATGAAAATTTTTCAACTTTTTTGAAGCAGAAATCTTTTCATGTAAATTTTCAACTTTTTTGAAGACGAAAAACTTGATGAAAATTTTCAACTTTTTTGAAGCCGAAATCTTTTCATGAAACTGTTCAACTTTTTTGAAGCCGAAATCTTTTCATGTAAATTTTCAACTTTTTTGAAGACGAAAAACTTGTTGAAAATTTTCAACTTTTTTGAAGCCGAAATCTTTTCATGAAAATTTTCAACTTTTTTGAAGCAGAAATAGTTCATGAAAATTTTCAACTTTTTTGAGCCGAAAACTTTTCATGAAAATTTTCAACTTTTTTGAGCCGAAAACTTTTCATGAAAATTTTGAACTTTTTTGAAGCCTAAATCTTTTCATGAAAATGTTCAACTTTTTTGAAGCTGAAATCTTTTCATGAAAATTTTCAACTTTTTTAAAGAAGAAATCTTTTCATGAAAATCTTCGATCTTTTGTAAAGCAGAAAAATGTCATGAAAATCTTCGATCTTTTGTAAAGCAGAAAAATGTCATGAAAATTTTCAACTTTTTTAAAGGCGAAAATGTTTAACTTTTTTGAAGCTGAAATCTTTTCATGTAAATTTTCAACTTTTTTGAAGCCTAAATCTTTTCATGAAAATTTTGAACTTTTTTGAAGCCGAAATACTTCATGAAAATGTTCGACTTTTGTAAAGCAGAAAAATGTCATGAAAATTTTGAACTTTTTTGAAGCCGAAAAAATTCATAAAAATTTTCAACTTTTTTAAAGGCGAAAATGTTCAACTTTTTGAAAGTTGAAATCTTTTCATGTAAATTTTGAACTTTTTTGAAGCCGAAATCTTTTCATGAAAATCTTCAACCTTTTTGAAGCTGAAATTTTTACATGAAAATTTTCAACTTTTTTAAAGCTGAAATCTTTTCATGAAAATTTTCGACTTTTGTAAAGCAGAAAAATGTCATGAAAATTTTCAACTTTTTTGAAGCCGAAATCTTTTCATGTAAATTTTCAACTTTTTTGAAGCAGAAATCTTTTCATGAAAACTTTCAACTTTTTTGAAGCCGAAATCTTTTCATGAAAATTTTGAACTTTTTTGAAGCAGAAATAGTTCATGAAAATTTTGAACTTTTTTGAAGCCGAAATCTTTTCATGAAAATTTTCAACTTTTTCAAAGCAGAAATCTTTTCATGAAAATTTTCAACTTTTTTGAAGCCGAAATCTTTTCATGAAAATCTTCGACTTTTTTGACGCCGAAATACTTCATGAAAATCTTCAAATCTTTTGAAGCCGAAATCTTTTCATGAAAATTTTCAACTTTTTTGAAGCCAAAAAACTTCATGAAAGTTTTCAACTTTTTTGAAGCCGAAATACTTCATGAAAATTGTCAAATCTTTTGAAGCCTAAATCTTTTCATGAAAATTTTCAACTTTTTTGAAGCTGAAATCTTTTCATGAAAATTTTCAACTTTTTTGAAGCCGAAATCTTTTCATGAAATTTTTCAACTTTTTTAAAGCAGAAATCTTTTCATGAAAATTTTCAACTTTTTTGAAGCCAAAAAACTTCATGAAAGTTTTCAACTTTTTTGAAGCCAAAATACTTCATGAAAATTGTCAAATCTTTTGAAGCCTAAATCTTTTCATGAAAATTTTCAACTTTTTTGAAGCTGAAATCTTTTCATGAAAATTTTCAACTTTTTTGAAGCTGAAATCTTTTCATGAAAGTTTTCAACTTTTTTGAAGCCGAAATCTTTTCATGAAAATCTTAAACTTTTTTGAAGCAGAAATCTTTTCATGAAAATTTTCAACTTTTTTGAAGCCTAAATCTTTTCATGAAAATGTTCAACTTTTTTGAAGCCGAAATACTTCATGAAAATCTTCAAATCTTTTGAAGCCTAAATCTTTTCATGTAAATTTTTAACTTTTTCGAAGCCAAAATACTTCATGAAAATCTTCAAATCTTTTGAAGCCGAAATCTTTTCATGAAAATTTTCAACTTTTTTGAAGCTGAAATCTTTTCATGAAAATTTTCAACTTTTTTGAAGCTGAAATCTTTTCATGAAAATTTTCAACTTTTTTGAAGCAGAAATCTTTTCATGAAAACTTTCAACTTTTTTGAAGCCGAAATCTTTTCATGAAAATTTTCAACTTTTTTGAAGCCGAAATCTTTTCATGAAAATTTTGAACTTTTTTGAAGCAGAAATCTTTTCATGAAAATTTTCAACTTTTTTGAAGCCGAAATCTTTTCATGAAAATTTTCAACTTTTTTGAAGCAGAAATACTTCATGAAAATTTTGAACTTTTTTGAAGCCGAAATCTTTTCATGAAAATTTTCAACTTTTTCGAAGCAGAAATCTTTTCATGAAAATTTTCAACTTTTTTGAAGCCGAAATCTTTTCATGAAAATCTTCGACTTTTTTGACGCCGAAATACTTCATGAAAATCTTCAAATCTTTTGAAGCCGAAATCTTTTCATGAAAATTTTCAACCTTTTTGAAGCTGAAATCTTCACATGAAAATTTTCAACTTTTTTGAAGCAGAAATCTTTTCATGAAAATTTTCAACTTTTTTGAAGCCAAAAAACTTCATGAAAGTTTTCAACTTTTTTGAAGCCGAAATACTTCATGAAAATTGTCAAATCTTTTGAAGCCTAAATCTTTTCATGAAAATCTTCAAATCTTTTGAAGACTAAATCTTTTCATGTAAATTTTTAACTTTTTCGAAGCCAAAATACTTCATGAAAATCTTCAAATCTTTTGAAGCCGAAATCTTTTCATGAAAATTTTCAACTTTTTTGAAGCAGAAATAGTTCATGAAAATTTTGAACTTTTTTGAAGCCGAAATCTTTTCATGAAAATTTTAAACTTTTTTGAAGCAGAAATAGTTCATCAAAATTTTGAACTTTTTTGAAGCTGAAATCTTTTCATGAAAATCTTCGACTTTTGTAAAGCAGAAAAATGTCATGAAAATTTTCAACATTTTTGAAGCCGAAAAAAATCATAAAAATTTTCAATTTTTTTAAAGGCAAAAATGTTCAACTTTTTTTAAGCTGAAATCTTTTCATGTAAATTTTCAACTTTTTTGAAGCCGAAATCTTTTCATGAAAATTTTCAACTTTTTTGAAGCTGAAATCTTTTCATGAAAATTTTCAACTTTTTTGAAGCAGAAATAGTTCATGAAAATTTTCAACTTTTTTGAAGCAGAAATCTTTTCATGAAAATTTTCAACTTTTTTGAAGCAGAAATAGTTCATGAAAATTTTGAACTTTTTTGAAACCGAAATCTTTTCATGAAAATTTTCAACTTTTTTGAAGCTGAAATCTTTTCATGAAAATTTTCGACTTTTGTAAAGCAGAAAAATGTCATGAAAATTTTCAACTTTTTTGAAGCAGAAAAAATTCATAAAAATTTTCAACTTTTTTAAGGGCAAAAATGTTCAACTTTTTTTAAGCTGAAATCTTTTCATGTAAATTTTCAACTTTTTTGAAGCCGAAATCTTTTCATGAAAATGTTCAACTTTTTTGGAGCTGAAATCTTTTCATGAAAATTTTCAACTTTTTTGAAGCAGAAATAGTTCATGAAAATTTTCAACTTTTTTGAAGCAGAAATCTTTTCATGAAAATTTTCAACTTTTTTGAAGCCGAAATCTTTTCATGAAAATCTTCAAATCTTTTGAAGCCGAAATCTTTTCATGAAAATTTTTAACTTTTTTGAAGCAGAAATACTGCATGAAAATTTTGAACTTTTTTGAAGCCGAAATCTTTTCATGAAAATTTTCAACTTTTTCGAAGCAGAAATCTTTTCATGAAAATTTTCAACTTTTTTGAAGCCGAAATCTTTTCATGAAAATCTTCGACTTTTTTGACGCCGAAATACTTCATGAAAATCTTCAAATCTTTTGAAGCCGAAATCTTTTCATGAAAATTTTCAACTTTTTTGAAGCAGAAATCTTTTCATGAAAACTTTCAACTTTTTCGAAGCAGAAATCTTTTCATGAAAATTTTCAACTTTTTTGAAGCCGAAATCTTTTCATGAAAATCTTCGACTTTTTTGACGCCGAAATACTTCATGAAAATCTTCAAATCTTTTGAAGCCGAAATCTTTTCATGAAAATTTTCAACCTTTTTGAAGCTGAATACTTTACATGAAAATTTTCAACTTTTTTGAAGCAGAAATCTTTTCATGAAAATCTTCGACTTTTTTGAAGCCGAAATCTTTTCATGAAAATTTTCAACTTTTTTGAAGCCAAAAAAGTTCATGAAAGTTTTCAACTTTTTTGAAGCCGAAATACTTCATGAAAATTGTCAAATCTTTTGAAGCCTAAATCTTTTCATGAAAATTTTCAACTTTTTTGAAGCCGAAATCTTTTCATGAAAATCTTCGACTTTTTTGACGCCGAAATACTTCATGAAAATCTTCAAATCTTTTGAAGCCGAAATCTTTTCATGAAAATTTTCAACCTTTTTGAAGCTGAAATCTTTACATGAAAATTTTCAACTTTTTTGAAGCAGAAATCTTTTCATGAAAATCTTCGACTTTTTTGAAGCAGAAATCTTTTCATGAAAATTTTCAACTTTTTTGAAGCCAAAAAACTTCATGAAAGTTTTCAACTTTTTTGAAGCCGAAATACTTCATGAAAATTGTCAAATCTTTTGAAGCCTAAATCTTTTCATGAAAATTTTCAACTTTTTTGAAGCTGAAATCTTTTCATGAAAATTTTCAACTTTTTTGAAGCAGAAATCTTTTCATGAAAATTTTCAACTTTTTTGAAGCCTAAATCTTTTCATGAAAATGTTCAACTTTTTTGAAGCCTAAATCTTTTCATGTAAATTTTTAACTTTTTCGAAGCCAAAATACTTCATGAAAATCTTAAACTTTTTTGAAGCCGAAATCTTTTCATGTAAATTTTCAACTTTTTTGAATCCGACATACTTCATGAAAATTTTTGACTTTTTTTGAAGCCGAAATCTTTTCATGTAAATTTTCAACTTTTTTGAATCCGACATACTTCATGAAAATTTTTGACTTTTTTGAAGCCGAAATCTTTTCATGAAAATTTTCAACTTTTTTGAAGCCGAAATCTTTTCATGAAAATGTTCAACTTTTTTGAAGCCGAAATCTTTTCATGAAAGTTTTCAACTTTTTTGAATCGGAAATACTTCATGAAAATTTTCAACTTTTTTGAAGCAGAAATCTTTTCATGAAAATTTTCAACTTTTTTGAAGCCGAAATCTTTTCATGAAAATGTTCAACTTTTTTGAAGCTGAAATCTTTTCATGAAAGTTTTCAACTTTTTTGAATCGGAAATCTTTTCATGAAAAATTTCAACTTTTTTGAAGCAGAAATCTTTTCATGAAAATTTTCAACTTTTTTGAAGCCGAAATCTTTTCATGTAAATTTTCAACTTTTTTGAATCCGAAATACTTCATGAAAATTTTTAACTTTTTTGAAACAGAAATCTTTACATGTAAATTTTCAACTTTTTTTAAGCCGAATTACTTCATGAAAGTTTTCAACTTTTTCAAAGCTGAAATACATCATGAAAATTTTCAACTTTGTTGAAGCAGAAATCTTTTCATGAAAATTTTCAATCAGAAATCTTTTCATGAAAATCTTTGACTTTTTTGAAGCCGAAATACTTCATGAAAATTTTCAACTTTTTTGAAGCAGAAATCTTTTCATGAAAATTTTCAACTTTTTTAAATCCGAAATCTGTTCATGAAAAATTTCAACTTTTTTAAATCCGAAATCTTTTCATGAAAATCTTTAACTTTTTTGAAGCCGAAATACTTCATGAAAATTTTCAACTTTTTTGAAACAGAAATCTTTACATGTAAATTTTCAACTTTTTTTAAGCCGAAATACTTATTGATAATTTTCAACTTTTTTGAAGTCGAAATACTTCATGAAAGTTTTCAACTTTTTCAAAGCTGAAATCTTTTCATGTAAATTTTCAACTTTTTTGAAGCCGAAATCTTTTCATGTAAATTTTCAATTTTTTTGAAGACGAAAAACTTGGTGAAAATTTTCAACTTTTTTGAAGCAGAAATCTTTTCATGTAAATTTTCAACTTTTTTGAAGCCGAAATACTTCATGAAAATTTTCAACTTTTTTAAATCCGAAATCTTTTCATGAAAATCTTTGACTTTTTTGAAGCCGAAATCTTTTCATGAAAATTTTCAACTTTTTTGAAGCAGAAATCTTTTCATGAAAATTTTCAACTTTTTTAAATCCGAAATCTGTTCATGAAAAATTTCAACTTTTTTAAATCCGAAATCTTTTCATGAAAATCTTTGACTTTTTTGAAGCCGAAATACTTCATGAAAATTTTCAACTTTGTTGAAGCAGAAATCTTTTCATGAAAATTTTCAACTTTGTTGAAGCAGAAATCTTTTCATGAATATTTTCAATCAGAACTCTTTTCATGAAAATTTTCAACTTTTTGTAAGCCGAAATCTCTTCATGTAAATTTTCAACTTTTTTGAATCCGACATACTTCATGAAAATTTTTGACTTTTTTGAAGCAGAAATCTTTTCATGAAAATTTTCAACTTTTTTGAAGCCGAAATACTTCATGAAAATTTTCAACTTTTTTGAAGCCGAAATCTTTTCATGAAAATTTTCAACTTTTTTGAAGCCGAAATCTTTTCATGAAGATTTTCAACTTTTTTAAAGCCGAAATCTTTTCATGTAAATTTTCAACTTTTTTGAATCCGACATACTTCATGAAAATTTTTGACTTTTTTGAAGCCGAAATCTTTTCATGAAAATTTTCAACTTTTTTGAAGCCGAAATCTTTTCATGAAAATGTTCAACTTTTTTGAAGCCGAAATCTTTTCATGAAAGTTTTCAACTTTTTTGAATCGGAAATCTTTTCATGAAAAATTTCAACTTTTTTGAAGCAGAAATCTTTTCATGAAAATTTTCAACTTTTTTGAAGCCGAAATCTTTTCATGAAAGTTTTCAACTTTTTTGAAGCTGAAATCTTTTCATGTAAATTTTCAAATTTTTTGAATCCGAAATACGTCATGAAAATTTTCAACTTTTTTGAAACAGAAATCTTTTCATGAAAATTTTCAACTTTTTTTAAGGCGAAATACTTATTGAAAATTTTCAAGTTTTTTGAAGTCGAATTACTTCATGAAAGTTTTCAACTTTTTTTTAAGCAGAAATCTTTTCATGAAAATTTTCAACTTTTTGGAAGCCGAAATCTTTTCATGTAAATTTTCAACTTTTTTGAATCCGAAATACTTCCTGAAAATGTTTGACTTTTTTTGAAGCCGAAATCTTTTAATGTAAATTTTCAACTTTTTTGAATCCGACATACTTCATGAAATTTTTTGACTTTTTTGAAGCCGAAATCTTTTCATGAAAATTTTCAACTTTGTTGAAGCAGAAATCTTTTCATGAAAATTTTCAATCAGAAATCTTTTCATGAAAATTTTCAACTTTTTTGAATCTGAAATCTTTTCATGAAACTTTTCAATGTTTTTGAAGCCGAAATCTTTTCATGTAAATTTTCAAATTTTTTGAATCCGAAATACGTCATGAAAATTTTCAACTTTTTTGAAACAGAAATCTTTTCATGTAAATTTTCAACTTTTTTGAATCCGAAATACTTCATGAAAATGTTTGACTTTTTTTGAAGCCGAAATCTTTTCATGTAAATTTTCAACTTTTTTGAATCCGACATACTTCATGAAAATTTTTGACTTTTTTGAAGCCGAAATCTTTTCATGAAAATTTTCAACTTTTTTGAAGCCGAAATCTTTTCATGAAAATGTTCAACTTTTTTGAAGCCGAAATCTTTTCATGAAAGTTTTCAACTTTTTTGAATCGGAAATCTTTTCATGAAAAATTTCAACTTTTTTGAAGCAGAAATCTTTTCATGAAAGTTTTCAACTTTTTTGAATCGGAAATACTTCATGAAAATTTTCAACTTTTTTGAAGCAGAAATCTTTTCATGAAAATTTTCAACTTTTTTGAAGCCGAAATCTTTTCATGAAAATGTTCAACTTTTTTGAAGCTGAAATCTTTTCATGAAAGTTTTCAACTTTTTTGAATCGGAAATCTTTTCATGAAAAATTTCAACTTTTTTGAAGCAGAAATCTTTTCATGAAAATTTTCAACTTTTTTGAAGCCGAAATCTTTTCATGTAAATTTTCAACTTTTTTGAATCCGAAATACTTCATGAAAATTTTTAACTTTTTTGAAACAGAAATCTTTACATGTAAATTTTCAACTTTTTTTAAGCCGAATTACTTCATGAAAGTTTTCAACTTTTTCAAAGCTGAAATACATCATGAAAATTTTCAACTTTGTTGAAGCAGAAATCTTTTCATGAAAATTTTCAATCAGAAATCTTTTCATGAAAATCTTTGACTTTTTTGAAGCCGAAATACTTCATGAAAATTTTCAACTTTTTTGAAGCAGAAATCTTTTCATGAAAATTTTCAACTTTTTTAAATCCGAAATCTGTTCATGAAAAATTTCAACTTTTTTAAATCCGAAATCTGTTCATGAAAATTTTCAACTTTTTTGAAACAGAAATCTTTACATGTAAATTTTCAACTTTTTTTAAGCCGAAATACTTATTGATAATTTTCAACTTTTTTGAAGTCGAAATACTTCATGAAAGTTTTCAACTTTTTCAAAGCTGAAATCTTTTCATGTAAATTTTCAACTTTTTTGAAGCCGAAATCTTTTCATGTAAATTTTCAATTTTTTTGAAGACGAAAAACTTGGTGAAAATTTTCAACTTTTTTGAAGCAGAAATCTTTTCATGTAAATTTTCAACTTTTTTGAAGCCGAAATACTTCATGAAAATTTTCAACTTTTTTAAATCCGAAATCTTTTCATGAAAATCTTTGACTTTTTTGAAGCCGAAATCTTTTTATGAAAATTTTCAACTTTTTTGAAGCAGAAATCTTTTCATGAAAATTTTCAACTTTTTTAAATCCGAAATCTGTTCATGAAAAATTTCAACTTTTTTAAATCCGAAATCTTTTCATGAAAATCTTTGACTTTTTTGAAGCCGAAATACTTCATGAAAATTTTCAACTTTGTTGAAGCAGAAATCTTTTCATGAAAATTTTCAACTTTGTTGAAGCAGAAATCTTTTCATGAATATTTTCAATCAGAACTCTTTTCATGAAAATTTTCAACTTTTTGTAAGCCGAAATCTCTTCATGTAAATTTTCAACTTTTTTGAATCCGACATACTTCATGAAAATTTTTGACTTTTTTGAAGCAGAAATCTTTTCATGAAAATTTTCAACTTTTTTGAAGCCGAAATACTTCATGAAAATTTTCAACTTTTTTGAAGCCGAAATCTTTTCATGAAAATTTTCAACTTTTTTGAAGCCGAAATCTTTTCATGAAGATTTTCAACTTTTTTAAAGCCGAAATCTTTTCATGTAAATTTTCAACTTTTTTGAATCCGACATACTTCATGAAAATTTTTGACTTTTTTGAAGCCGAAATCTTTTCATGAAAATTTTCAACTTTTTTGAAGCCGAAATCTTTTCATGAAAATGTTCAACTTTTTTGAAGCCGAAATCTTTTCATGAAAGTTTTCAACTTTTTTGAATCGGAAATCTTTTCATGAAAAATTTCAACTTTTTTGAAGCAGAAATCTTTTCATGAAAATTTTCAACTTTTTTGAAGCCGAAATCTTTTCATGAAAGTTTTCAACTTTTTTGAAGCTGAAATCTTTTCATGTAAATTTTCAAATTTTTTGAATCCGAAATACGTCATGAAAATTTTCAACTTTTTTGAAACAGAAATCTTTTCATGAAAATTTTCAACTTTTTTTAAGGCGAAATACTTATTGAAAATTTTCAAGTTTTTTGAAGTCGAATTACTTCATGAAAGTTTTCAACTTTTTTTTAAGCAGAAATCTTTTCATGAAAATTTTCAACTTTTTGGAAGCCGAAATCTTTTCATGTAAATTTTCAACTTTTTTGAATCCGAAATACTTCCTGAAAATGTTTGACTTTTTTTGAAGCCGAAATCTTTTAATGTAAATTTTCAACTTTTTTGAATCCGACATACTTCATGAAATTTTTTGACTTTTTTGAAGCCGAAATCTTTTCATGAAAATTTTCAACTTTGTTGAAGCAGAAATCTTTTCATGAAAATTTTCAATCAGAAATCTTTTCATGAAAATTTTCAACTTTTTTGAATCTGAAATCTTTTCATGAAACTTTTCAATGTTTTTGAAGCCGAAATCTTTTCATGTAAATTTTCAAATTTTTTGAATCCGAAATACGTCATGAAAATTTTCAACTTTTTTGAAACAGAAATCTTTTCATGTAAATTTTCAACTTTTTTGAATCCGAAATACTTCATGAAAATGTTTGACTTTTTTTGAAGCCGAAATCTTTTCATGTAAATTTTCAACTTTTTTGAATCCGACATACTTCATGAAAATGTTTGACTTTTTTGAAGCCGAAATCTTTTCATGAAAATTTTCAACTTTTTTGAAGCCGAAATCTTTTCATGAAAATGTTCAACTTTTTTGAAGCCGAAATCTTTTCATGAAAGTTTTCAACTTTTTTGAATCGGAAATCTTTTCATGAAAAATTTCAACTTTTTTGAAGCAGAAATCTTTTCATGAAAGTTTTCAACTTTTTTGAAGCCGAAATCTTTTCATGAAAGTTTTCAACTTTTTTGAATCTGAAATCTTTTCATGAAAATTTTCAATGTTTTTGAAGCTGAAATCTTTTCATGTAAATTTTCAAATTTTTTGAATCCGAAATACGTCATGAAAATTTTCAACTTTTTTGAAACAGAAATCTTTTCATGAAAATTTTCAACTTTTTTGAAGTCGAATTACTTCATGAAAGTTTTCAACTTTTTTTTAAGCAGAAATCTTTTCATGAAAATTTTCAACTTTTTGGAAGCCGAAATCTTTTCATGTAAATTTTCAACTTTTTTGAATCCGAAATACTTCCTGAAAATGTTTGACTTTTTTTGAAGCCGAAATCTTTTAATGTAAATTTTCAACTTTTTTGAATCCGACATACTTTATGAAAATTTTTGACTTTTTTGAAGCCGAAATCTTTTCATGAAAATTTTCAACTTTTTTGAAGCCGAAATCTTTTCATGAAAATGTTCAACTTTTTTGAAGCCGAAATCTTTTCATGAAAGTTTTCAACTTTTTTGAATCGGAAATCTTTTCATGAAAAATTTCAACTTTTTTGAAGCAGAAATCTTTTCATGAAAATTTTCAACTTTTTTGAAGCCGAAATCTTTTCATGTAAATTTTCAACTTTTTTGAATCCGAAATACTTCATGAAAATTTTCAACTTTTTTGAAACAGAAATCTTTACATGTAAATTTTCAACTTTTTTTAAGCCGAATTACTTCATGAAAGTTTTCAACTTTTTCAAAGCTGAAATACATCATGAAAATTTTCAACTTTGTTGAAGCAGAAATCTTTTCATGAAAATTTTCAATCAGAAATCTTTTCATGAAAATTTTCAACTTTTTTGAATCTGAAATCTTTTCATGAAAATTTTCAGTGTTTTTGAAGCCGAAATCTTTTCATGTAAATTTTCAAATTTTTTGAATCCGAAATATGTCATGAAAATTTTCAACTTTTTTGAAACAGAAATCTTTTCATGTAAATTTTCAACTTTTTTGAAGCCAAAATAGTTCATGAAAATTTTTAACTTTTTTAAAGCCAAAATCATGTCATGAAAATTTTACACTTTTTTGAAGCAGAAATCGTTTCAAGAAAATCAACTTTTTTGGGGCCGAAATCTTTTCATGAAAATTTTCAACTTTTTTGAAGCCAAAATAGTTCATGAAAATTTTTAACTTTTTTAAAGCCAAAATCATGTCATGAAAATTTTACACTTTTTTGAAGCAGAAATCGTTTCAAGAAAATCAACTTTTTTGGAACAGAAATCTTTTCATGAAAATTTTCAACTTTTTTTAGGCCGAAATACTTATTGAAAATTTTCAACTTTTTTGAAGTCGAAATACTTCATGAAAGTTTTCAACTTTTTTTTAAGCAGAAATCTTTTCATGAAAATTTTTGACTTTTTGGAAGCCGAAATCTTTTCATGTAAATTTTCAACTTTTTTGAATCCGAAATACTTCATGAAAATGTTTGACTTTTTTTGAAACCGAAATCTTTTCATGAAAATTTTCAACTTTTTTGAATCTGACATACTTCATGAAAATTTTCAACTTTTTTGAAGCCGAAATCTTTTCATGAAAATTTTCAACTTTTTTGAAGCCGAAATCTTTTCATGAAAATGTTCAACTTTTTTGAAGCCGAAATCTTTTCATGAAAATTTTCAACTTTGTTGAAGCAGAAATCTTTTCATGAAAATTTTCAATCAGAAATCTTTTCATGAAAATTTTCAACTTTTTTGAATCTGAAATCTTTTCATGAAAATTTTCAATGTTTTTGAAGCCGAAATCTTTTCATGTAAATTTTCAAATTTTTTGAATCCGAAAAATGTCATGAAAGTTTTCAACTTTTTTGAAACAGAAATCTTTTCATGTAAATTTTCAACTTTTTTGAATCCGAAATACTTCATGAAAATTTTTGACTTTTTTGAAACAGAAATCTTTTCATGAAAATTTTCAACTTTTTTGGAGCCGAAATCTTTTCATGTCAATTTTCAACTTTTTTGAATCCGAAATACTTCATGAAAATTTTCAACTTTTTTGAAACAGAAATCTTTACATGTAAATTTTCAACTTTTTTTAAGCCGAAATACTTCATGAAAGTTTTCAACTTTTTCAAAGCTGAAATCTTTTCATGTAAATTTTCAACTTTTTTGAAGCCGAAATCTTTTCATGTAAATTTTCAATTTTTTTGAAGACGAAAAACTTGGTGAAAATTTTCAACTTTTTTGAAGCAGAAATCTTTTCATGTAAATTTTCAACTTTTTTAAATCCGAAATCTTTTCATGAAAATCTTTGACTTTTTTGAAGCCGAAATACTTCATGAAAATTTTCAACTTTTTTGAAGCAGAAATCTTTTCATGAAAATTTTCAACTTTGTTGAAGCAGAAATCTTTTCATGAAAATTTTCAACTTTGTTGAAGCAATAATCTTTTCATGAAAATTTTCAATCAGAACTCTTTTCATGAAAATTTTCAACTTTTTGTAAGCCGAAATCTCTTCATGTAAATTTTCAACTTTTTTGAATCCGACATACTTCATGAAAATTTTTGACTTTTTTGAAGCAGAAATCTTTTCATGAAAATTTTCAACTTTTTTGAAGCCGAAATCTTTTCATGAAAATTTTCAACTTTTTTGAAAACAGAAATCTTATCATGAAAATTTTCAACTTTTTTGAAACCGAAATCTTTTCATGTAAATTTTCAACTTTTTTTGAAGCCGAAATACTTGATGAAAATTTTTGACTTTTTTGAAGCCGAAATCTTTTCATGAAAATTTTCAACTTTTTTGAAAACAGAAATCTTTTCATGAAAATTTTCAACTTTTTTGAAGCCGAAATCTTTTCATGTAAATTTTCAACTTTTTTGAATCCGAAATACTTGATGAAAATTTTTGACTTTTTTGAAGCCGAAATCTTTTCATGAAAATGTTCAACTTTTTTGAAGCCGAAATCTTTTCATGAAAGTTTTCAACTTTTTTGAATCCGAAATACTTCATGAAAATTTTCAACTTTTTTGAAACAGAAATCTTTTCATGAAAATTTTCAACTTTTTTGAAGCCGAAATCTTTTCATGTAAATTTTCAACTTTTTTGAATCCGAAATACTTGATGAAAATTTTTCAACTTTTTTGAAGCCGAAATCTTTTCATGTAAATTTTCAACTTTTTTGAAGACGAAAAACTTGATGAAAATTTTCAACTTTTTTGAAGCCGAAATCTTTTCATGAAACTGTTCAACTTTTTTGAAGCCGAAATCTTTTCATGTAAATTTTCAACTTTTTTGAAGACGAAAAACTTGATGAAAATTTTCAACTTTTTTGAAGCCGAAATCTTTTCATGAAAATTTTCAACTTTTTTGAAGCAGAAATAGTTCATGAAAATTTTCAACTTTTTTGAGCCGAAATCTTTTCATGAAAATTTTCAACTTTTTTGAAGCCTAAATCTTTTCATGAAAATGTTCAACTTTTTTGAAGCTGAAATCTTTTCATGAAAATTTTCAACTTTTTTAAAGAAGAAATCTTTTCATGAAAATCTTCGATCTTTTGTAAAGCAGAAAAATGTCATGAAAATTTTCAACTTTTTTGAAGCCGAAAAACTTCATAACAATTTTCAACTTTTTTAAAGGCGAAAATGTTCAACTTTTGAACACATTGAAGCTGAAATCTTTTCATGTAAATTTTCAACTTTTTTGAAGCCTAAATCTTTTCATGAAAATTTTGAACTTTTTTGAAGCCGAAAAAATTCATAAAAATTTTCAACTTTTTTAAAGGCGAAAATGTTCAACTTTTTGAAAGTTGAAATCTTTTCATGTAAATTTTGAACTTTTTTGAAGCCGAAATCTTTTCATGAAAATCTTCAACCTTTTTGAAGCTGAAATTTTTACATGAAAATGTTCAACTTTTTTGAAGCTGAAATCTTTACATGAAAATGTTCAACTTTTTTGAAGCAGAAATCTTTTCATGAAAATGTTCAACTTTTTTGAAGCTGAAATCTTTTCATGAAAATTTTCAACTTTTTTGAAGCAGAAATCTTTTCATGAAAGTTTTCAACTTTTTTGAATCTGAAATCTTTTCATGAAAATTTTCAATGTTTTTGAAGCTGAAATCTTTTCATGTAAATTTTCAACTGTTTTGAAGCCCAAATACTTCATGAAAATCTTCAACTTTTTTGAAGCCGAAATCTTTTCATGAAAATTTTCAACTTTTTTGAAGCCGAAATCTTTTCATGAAAATTTTCAACTTTTTTGAAACCGAAATCTTTTCATGAAAGTTTTCAACTTTTTTGAATCTGAAATCTTTTCATGTAAATTTTCAAATTTTTTGAATCCGAAATACGTCATGAAAGTTTTCAACTTTTTTGAAACAGAAATCTTTTCATGTAAATTTTCAACTTTTTTGAATCCGAAATACTTCATGAAAATTTTTGACTTTTTTGAAACAGAAATCTTTTCATGAAAATTTTCAACTTTTTTGAAGCCGAAATCTTTTCATGTCAATTTTCAACTTTTTTGAATCCGAAATACTTCATGAAAATTTTCAACTTTTTTGAAACAGAAATCTTTACATGTAAATTTTCAACTTTTTTTAAGCCGAAATACTTATTGATAATTTTCAACTTTTTTGAAGTCGAAATACTTCATGAAAGTTTTCAACTTTTTCAAAGCTGAAATCTTTTCATGTAAAATTTCAACTTTTTTGAAGCCGAAATCTTTTCATGTAAATTTTCAATTTTTTTGAAGACGAAAAACTTGGTGAAAATTTTCAACTTTTTTGAAGCAGAAATCTTTTCATGTAAATTTTCAACTTTTTTGAAGCCGAAATACTTGATGAAAATTTTTCAACTTTTTTGAAGCCGAAATCTTTTCATGTAAATTTTCAACTTTTTTGAAGACGAAAAACTTGATGAAAATTTTCAACTTTTTTGAAGCCTAAATCTTTTCATGAAAATGTTCAACTTTTTTGAAGCTGAAATCTTTTCATGAAAATTTTCAACTTTTTTAAAGAAGAAATCTTTTCATGAAAATCTTCGATCTTTTGTAAAGCAGAAAAATGTCATGAAAATCTTCAACTTTTTTGAAGCCGAAAAACTTCATGAAAATCTTCAACTTTTTTGAAGCCGAAATCTTTTCATGAAACTGTTCAACTTTTTTGAAGCCGAAATCTTTTCATGTAAATTTTCAACTTTTTTGAAGACGAAAAACTTGATGAAAATTTTCAACTTTTTTGAAGCCGAAATCTTTTCATGAAAATTTTCAACTTTTTTGAAGCAGAAATAGTTCATGAAAATTTTCAACTTTTTTGAGCCGAAATCTTTTCATGAAAATTTTCAACTTTTTTGAAGCCTAAATCTTTTCATGAAAATGTTCAACTTTTTTGAAGCTGAAATCTTTTCATGAAAATTTTCAACTTTTTTAAAGAAGAAATCTTTTCATGAAAATTTTTGACTTTTTTGAAACAGAAATCTTTTCATGAAAATTTTCAACTTTTTTGAAGCCGAAATCTTTTCATGTCAATTTTCAACTTTTTTGAATCCGAAATACTTCATGAAAATTTTCAACTTTTTTGAAACAGAAATCTTTACATGTAAATTTTCAACTTTTTTTAAGCCGAAATACTTATTGATAATTTTCAACTTTTTTGAAGTCGAAATACTTCATGAAAGTTTTCAACTTTTTCAAAGCTGAAATCTTTTCATGTAAATTTTCAACTTTTTTGAAGCCGAAATCTTTTCATGTAAATTTTCAATTTTTTTGAAGACGAAAAACTTGGTGAAAATTTTCAACTTTTTTGAAGCAGAAATCTTTTCATGTAAATTTTCAACTTTTTTGAAGCCGAAATACTTGATGAAAATTTTCAACTTTTTTAAATCCGAAATCTTTTCATGAAAATCTTTGACTTTTTTGAAGCCGAAATACATCATGAAAATTTTCAACTTTTTTGAAGCAGAAATCTTTTCATGAAAATTTTCAACTTTTTTGAAGCCGAAATCTTTTCATGTAAATTTTCAACTTTTTTGAATCCGACATACTTCATGAAAATTTTTGACTTTTTTGAAGCAGAAATCTTTTCATGTAAATTTTCAACTTTTTTGAAGCCGAAATACTTCATGAAAATTTTCAACTTTTTTAAATCCGAAATCTTTTCATGAAAATCTTTGACTTTTTTGAAGCCGAAATACTTCATGAAAATTTTCAACTTTTTTGAAGCAGAAATCTTTTCATGAAAATTTTCAACTTTTTTAAATCGGAAATCTTTTCATGAAAATTTTCAACTTTGTTGAAGCAGAAATCTTTTCATGAAAATTTTCAACTTTGTTGAAGCCGAAATCTTTTCATGAAAATTTTCAATCAGAACTCTTTTCATGAAAATTTTCAACTTTTTGTAAGCCGAAATCTCTTCATGTAAATTTTCAACTTTTTTGAATCCGACATACTTCATGAAAATTTTTGACTTTTTTGAAGCCGAAATCTTTTCATGAAAATTTTCAACTTTTTTGAAGCCGAAATCTTTTCATGTAAATTTTCAACTTTTTTGAATCCGAAATACTTGATGAAAATTTTTGAGTTTTTTGAAGCCGAAATCTTTTCATGAAAATTTTCAACTTTTTTGAAAACAGAAATCTTTTCATGAAAATTTTCAACTTTTTTGAAGCCGAAATCTTTTCATGTAAATTTTCAACTTTTTTGAATCCGAAATACTTGATGAAAATTTTTGACTTTTTTGAAGCCGAAATTTTTTCATGAAAAATTTCAACTTTTTTGAAGCCGAAATACTTCATGTAAATTTTTGACTTTTTTGAAGCCGAAATCTTTTCATGAAAATTTTCATCTTTTTTGAATCCGAAATACTTCATGAAAATTTTCAACTTTTTTGAAACAGAAATCTTTTCATGAAAATTTTCAACTTTTTTGAAGCCGAAATCTTTTCATGTAAATTTTCAACTTTTTTGAATCCGAAATACTTGATGAAAATTTTTGACTTTTTTGAAGCCGAAATCTTTTCATGAAAATTTTCAACTTTTTTGAAACAGAAATCTTTTCATGGAAATTTTCAACTTTTTTGAAGCCGAAATCTTTTCATGTAAATTTTCAACTTTTTTGAATCCGAAATACTTGATGAAAATTTTTCAACTTTTTTGAAGCAGAAATCTTTTCATGTAAATTTTCAACTTTTTTGAATCCGAAATACTTGATGAAAATTTTTCAACTTTTTTGAAGCAGAAATCTTTTCATGTAAATTTTCAACTTTTTTGAAGACGAAAAACTTGATGAAAATTTTCATCTTTTTTGAAGCCGAAATCTTTTCATGAAACTGTTCAACTTTTTTGAAGCCGAAATCTTTTCATGTAAATTTTCAACTTTTTTGAAGACGAAAAACTTGTTGAAAATTTTCAACTTTTTTGAAGCCGAAATCTTTTCATGAAAATTTTCAACTTTTTTGAAGCAGAAATAGTTCATGAAAATTTTCAACTTTTTTGAGCCGAAAACTTTTCATGAAAATTTTCAACTTTTTTGAAGCCTAAATCTTTTCATGAAAATGTTCAACTTTTTTGAAGCTGAAATCTTTTCATGAAAATTTTCAACTTTTTTAAAGAAGAAATCTTTTCATGAAAATCTTCGATCTTTTGTAAAGCAGAAAAATGTCATGAAAATTTTCAACTTTTTTGAAGCCGAAAAACTTCATAACAATTTTCAACTTTTTTAAAGGCGAAAATGTTTAACTTTTTTGAAGCTGAAATCTTTTCATGTAAATTTTCAACTTTTTTGAAGCCTAAATCTTTTCATGAAAATTTTGAACTTTTTTGAAGCCGAAATACTTCATGAAAATGTTCGACTTTTGTAAAGCAGAAAAATGTCATGAAAATTTTGAACTTTTTTGAAGCCGAAAAAATTCATAAAAATTTTCAACTTTTTTAAAGGCGAAAATGTTCAACTTTTTGAAAGTTGAAATCTTTTCATGTAAATTTTGAACTTTTTTGAAGCCGAAATCTTTTCATGAAAATCTTCAACCTTTTTGAAGCTGAAATTTTTACATGAAAATTTTCAACCTTTTTGAAGCTGAAATCTTTAGATGAAAATGTTCAACTTTTTTGAAGCAGAAATCTTTTCATGAAAATGTTCAACTTTTTTGAAGCTGAAATCTTTTCATGAAAATTTTCAACTTTGTTGAAGCAGAAATCTTTTCATGAAAATTTTCAATCAGAAATCTTTTCATGAAAATCTTTGACTTTTTTGAAGCCGAAATACTTCATGAAAATTTTCAACTTTTTTGAAGCAGAAATCTTTTCATGAAAATTTTCAACTTTTTTAAATCCGAAATCTGTTCATGAAAAATTTCAACTTTTTTAAATCCGAAATCTTTTCATGAAAATCTTTAACTTTTTTGAAGCCGAAATACTTCATGAAAATTTTCAACTTTTTTGAAACAGAAATCTTTACATGTAAATTTTCAACTTTTTTTAAGCCGAAATACTTATTGATAATTTTCAACTTTTTTGAAGTCGAAATACTTCATGAAAGTTTTCAACTTTTTCAAAGCTGAAATCTTTTCATGTAAATTTTCAACTTTTTTGAAGCCGAAATCTTTTCATGTAAATTTTCAATTTTTTTGAAGACGAAAAACTTGGTGAAAATTTTCAACTTTTTTGAAGCAGAAATCTTTTCATGTAAATTTTCAACTTTTTTGAAGCCGAAATACTTCATGAAAATTTTCAACTTTTTTAAATCCGAAATCTTTTCATGAAAATCTTTGACTTTTTTGAAGCCGAAATCTTTTCATGAAAATTTTCAACTTTTTTGAAGCAGAAATCTTTTCATGAAAATTTTCAACTTTTTTAAATCCGAAATCTGTTCATGAAAAATTTCAACTTTTTTAAATCCGAAATCTTTTCATGAAAATCTTTAACTTTTTTGAAGCCGAAATACTTCATGAAAATTTTCAACTTTTTTGAAACAGAAATCTTTACATGTAAATTTTCAACTTTTTTTAAGCCGAAATACTTATTGATAATTTTCAACTTTTTTGAAGTCGAAATACTTCATGAAAGTTTTCAACTTTTTCAAAGCTGAAATCTTTTCATGTAAATTTTCAACTTTTTTGAAGCCGAAATCTTTTCATGTAAATTTTCAATTTTTTTGAAGACGAAAAACTTGGTGAAAATTTTCAACTTTTTTGAAGCAGAAATCTTTTCATGTAAATTTTCAACTTTTTTGAAGCCGAAATACTTCATGAAAATTTTCAACTTTTTTAAATCCGAAATCTTTTCATGAAAATCTTTGACTTTTTTGAAGCCGAAATCTTTTCATGAAAATTTTCAACTTTTTTGAAGCAGAAATCTTTTCATGAAAATTTTCAACTTTTTTAAATCCGAAATCTGTTCATGAAAAATTTCAACTTTTTTAAATCCGAAATCTTTTCATGAAAATCTTTGACTTTTTTGAAGCCGAAATACTTCATGAAAATTTTCAACTTTGTTGAAGCAGAAATCTTTTCATGAAAATTTTCAACTTTGTTGAAGCAGAAATCTTTTCATGAATATTTTCAATCAGAACTCTTTTCATGAAAATTTTCAACTTTTTGTAAGCCGAAATCTCTTCATGTAAATTTTCAACTTTTTTGAATCCGACATACTTCATGAAAATTTTTGACTTTTTTGAAGCAGAAATCTTTTCATGAAAATTTTCAACTTTTTTGAAGCCGAAATACTTCATGAAAATTTTCAACTTTTTTGAAGCCGAAATCTTTTCATGAAAATTTTCAACTTTTTTGAAGCCGAAATCTTTTCATGAAGATTTTCAACTTTTTTAAAGCCGAAATCTTTTCATGTAAATTTTCAACTTTTTTGAATCCGACATACTTCATGAAAATTTTTGACTTTTTTGAAGCCGAAATCTTTTCATGAAAATTTTCAACTTTTTTGAAGCCGAAATCTTTTCATGAAAATGTTCAACTTTTTTGAAGCCGAAATCTTTTCATGAAAGTTTTCAACTTTTTTGAATCGGAAATCTTTTCATGAAAAATTTCAACTTTTTTGAAGCAGAAATCTTTTCATGAAAATTTTCAACTTTTTTGAAGCCGAAATCTTTTCATGAAAGTTTTCAACTTTTTTGAAGCTGAAATCTTTTCATGTAAATTTTCAAATTTTTTGAATCCGAAATACGTCATGAAAATTTTCAACTTTTTTGAAACAGAAATCTTTTCATGAAAATTTTCAACTTTTTTTAAGGCGAAATACTTATTGAAAATTTTCAAGTTTTTTGAAGTCGAATTACTTCATGAAAGTTTTCAACTTTTTTTTAAGCAGAAATCTTTTCATGAAAATTTTCAACTTTTTGGAAGCCGAAATCTTTTCATGTAAATTTTCAACTTTTTTGAATCCGAAATACTTCCTGAAAATGTTTGACTTTTTTTGAAGCCGAAATCTTTTAATGTAAATTTTCAACTTTTTTGAATCCGACATACTTCATGAAATTTTTTGACTTTTTTGAAGCCGAAATCTTTTCATGAAAATTTTCAACTTTGTTGAAGCAGAAATCTTTTCATGAAAATTTTCAATCAGAAATCTTTTCATGAAAATTTTCAACTTTTTTGAATCTGAAATCTTTTCATGAAACTTTTCAATGTTTTTGAAGCCGAAATCTTTTCATGTAAATTTTCAAATTTTTTGAATCCGAAATACGTCATGAAAATTTTCAACTTTTTTGAAACAGAAATCTTTTCATGTAAATTTTCAACTTTTTTGAATCCGAAATACTTCATGAAAATGTTTGACTTTTTTTGAAGCCGAAATCTTTTCATGTAAATTTTCAACTTTTTTGAATCCGACATACTTCATGAAAATTTTTGACTTTTTTGAAGCCGAAATCTTTTCATGAAAATTTTCAACTTTTTTGAAGCCGAAATCTTTTCATGAAAATGTTCAACTTTTTTGAAGCCGAAATCTTTTCATGAAAGTTTTCAACTTTTTTGAATCGGAAATCTTTTCATGAAAAATTTCAACTTTTTTGAAGCAGAAATCTTTTCATGAAAGTTTTCAACTTTTTTGAATCGGAAATACTTCATGAAAATTTTCAACTTTTTTGAAGCAGAAATCTTTTCATGAAAATTTTCAACTTTTTTGAAGCCGAAATCTTTTCATGAAAATGTTCAACTTTTTTGAAGCTGAAATCTTTTCATGAAAGTTTTCAACTTTTTTGAATCGGAAATCTTTTCATGAAAAATTTCAACTTTTTTGAAGCAGAAATCTTTTCATGAAAATTTTCAACTTTTTTGAAGCCGAAATCTTTTCATGTAAATTTTCAACTTTTTTGAATCCGAAATACTTCATGAAAATTTTTAACTTTTTTGAAACAGAAATCTTTACATGTAAATTTTCAACTTTTTTTAAGCCGAATTACTTCATGAAAGTTTTCAACTTTTTCAAAGCTGAAATACATCATGAAAATTTTCAACTTTGTTGAAGCAGAAATCTTTTCATGAAAATTTTCAATCAGAAATCTTTTCATGAAAATCTTTGACTTTTTTGAAGCCGAAATACTTCATGAAAATTTTCAACTTTTTTGAAGCAGAAATCTTTTCATGAAAATTTTCAACTTTTTTAAATCCGAAATCTGTTCATGAAAAATTTCAACTTTTTTAAATCCGAAATCTGTTCATGAAAATTTTCAACTTTTTTGAAACAGAAATCTTTACATGTAAATTTTCAACTTTTTTTAAGCCGAAATACTTATTGATAATTTTCAACTTTTTTGAAGTCGAAATACTTCATGAAAGTTTTCAACTTTTTCAAAGCTGAAATCTTTTCATGTAAATTTTCAACTTTTTTGAAGCCGAAATCTTTTCATGTAAATTTTCAATTTTTTTGAAGACGAAAAACTTGGTGAAAATTTTCAACTTTTTTGAAGCAGAAATCTTTTCATGTAAATTTTCAACTTTTTTGAAGCCGAAATACTTCATGAAAATTTTCAACTTTTTTAAATCCGAAATCTTTTCATGAAAATCTTTGACTTTTTTGAAGCCGAAATCTTTTTATGAAAATTTTCAACTTTTTTGAAGCAGAAATCTTTTCATGAAAATTTTCAACTTTTTTAAATCCGAAATCTGTTCATGAAAAATTTCAACTTTTTTAAATCCGAAATCTTTTCATGAAAATCTTTGACTTTTTTGAAGCCGAAATACTTCATGAAAATTTTCAACTTTGTTGAAGCAGAAATCTTTTCATGAAAATTTTCAACTTTGTTGAAGCAGAAATCTTTTCATGAATATTTTCAATCAGAACTCTTTTCATGAAAATTTTCAACTTTTTGTAAGCCGAAATCTCTTCATGTAAATTTTCAACTTTTTTGAATCCGACATACTTCATGAAAATTTTTGACTTTTTTGAAGCAGAAATCTTTTCATGAAAATTTTCAACTTTTTTGAAGCCGAAATACTTCATGAAAATTTTCAACTTTTTTGAAGCCGAAATCTTTTCATGAAAATTTTCAACTTTTTTGAAGCCGAAATCTTTTCATGAAGATTTTCAACTTTTTTAAAGCCGAAATCTTTTCATGTAAATTTTCAACTTTTTTGAATCCGACATACTTCATGAAAATTTTTGACTTTTTTGAAGCCGAAATCTTTTCATGAAAATTTTCAACTTTTTTGAAGCCGAAATCTTTTCATGAAAATGTTCAACTTTTTTGAAGCCGAAATCTTTTCATGAAAGTTTTCAACTTTTTTGAATCGGAAATCTTTTCATGAAAAATTTCAACTTTTTTGAAGCAGAAATCTTTTCATGAAAATTTTCAACTTTTTTGAAGCCGAAATCTTTTCATGAAAGTTTTCAACTTTTTTGAAGCTGAAATCTTTTCATGTAAATTTTCAAATTTTTTGAATCCGAAATACGTCATGAAAATTTTCAACTTTTTTGAAACAGAAATCTTTTCATGAAAATTTTCAACTTTTTTTAAGGCGAAATACTTATTGAAAATTTTCAAGTTTTTTGAAGTCGAATTACTTCATGAAAGTTTTCAACTTTTTTTTAAGCAGAAATCTTTTCATGAAAATTTTCAACTTTTTGGAAGCCGAAATCTTTTCATGTAAATTTTCAACTTTTTTGAATCCGAAATACTTCCTGAAAATGTTTGACTTTTTTTGAAGCCGAAATCTTTTAATGTAAATTTTCAACTTTTTTGAATCCGACATACTTCATGAAATTTTTTGACTTTTTTGAAGCCGAAATCTTTTCATGAAAATTTTCAACTTTGTTGAAGCAGAAATCTTTTCATGAAAATTTTCAATCAGAAATCTTTTCATGAAAATTTTCAACTTTTTTGAATCTGAAATCTTTTCATGAAACTTTTCAATGTTTTTGAAGCCGAAATCTTTTCATGTAAATTTTCAAATTTTTTGAATCCGAAATACGTCATGAAAATTTTCAACTTTTTTGAAACAGAAATCTTTTCATGTAAATTTTCAACTTTTTTGAATCCGAAATACTTCATGAAAATGTTTGACTTTTTTTGAAGCCGAAATCTTTTCATGTAAATTTTCAACTTTTTTGAATCCGACATACTTCATGAAAATGTTTGACTTTTTTGAAGCCGAAATCTTTTCATGAAAATTTTCAACTTTTTTGAAGCCGAAATCTTTTCATGAAAATGTTCAACTTTTTTGAAGCCGAAATCTTTTCATGAAAGTTTTCAACTTTTTTGAATCGGAAATCTTTTCATGAAAAATTTCAACTTTTTTGAAGCAGAAATCTTTTCATGAAAGTTTTCAACTTTTTTGAAGCCGAAATCTTTTCATGAAAGTTTTCAACTTTTTTGAATCTGAAATCTTTTCATGAAAATTTTCAATGTTTTTGAAGCTGAAATCTTTTCATGTAAATTTTCAAATTTTTTGAATCCGAAATACGTCATGAAAATTTTCAACTTTTTTGAAACAGAAATCTTTTCATGAAAATTTTCAACTTTTTTGAAGTCGAATTACTTCATGAAAGTTTTCAACTTTTTTTTAAGCAGAAATCTTTTCATGAAAATTTTCAACTTTTTGGAAGCCGAAATCTTTTCATGTAAATTTTCAACTTTTTTGAATCCGAAATACTTCCTGAAAATGTTTGACTTTTTTTGAAGCCGAAATCTTTTAATGTAAATTTTCAACTTTTTTGAATCCGACATACTTTATGAAAATTTTTGACTTTTTTGAAGCCGAAATCTTTTCATGAAAATTTTCAACTTTTTTGAAGCCGAAATCTTTTCATGAAAATGTTCAACTTTTTTGAAGCCGAAATCTTTTCATGAAAGTTTTCAACTTTTTTGAATCGGAAATCTTTTCATGAAAAATTTCAACTTTTTTGAAGCAGAAATCTTTTCATGAAAATTTTCAACTTTTTTGAAGCCGAAATCTTTTCATGTAAATTTTCAACTTTTTTGAATCCGAAATACTTCATGAAAATTTTCAACTTTTTTGAAACAGAAATCTTTACATGTAAATTTTCAACTTTTTTTAAGCCGAATTACTTCATGAAAGTTTTCAACTTTTTCAAAGCTGAAATACATCATGAAAATTTTCAACTTTGTTGAAGCAGAAATCTTTTCATGAAAATTTTCAATCAGAAATCTTTTCATGAAAATTTTCAACTTTTTTGAATCTGAAATCTTTTCATGAAAATTTTCAGTGTTTTTGAAGCCGAAATCTTTTCATGTAAATTTTCAAATTTTTTGAATCCGAAATATGTCATGAAAATTTTCAACTTTTTTGAAACAGAAATCTTTTCATGTAAATTTTCAACTTTTTTGAAGCCAAAATAGTTCATGAAAATTTTTAACTTTTTTAAAGCCAAAATCATGTCATGAAAATTTTACACTTTTTTGAAGCAGAAATCGTTTCAAGAAAATCAACTTTTTTGGGGCCGAAATCTTTTCATGAAAATTTTCAACTTTTTTGAAGCCAAAATAGTTCATGAAAATTTTTAACTTTTTTAAAGCCAAAATCATGTCATGAAAATTTTACACTTTTTTGAAGCAGAAATCGTTTCAAGAAAATCAACTTTTTTGGAACAGAAATCTTTTCATGAAAATTTTCAACTTTTTTTAGGCCGAAATACTTATTGAAAATTTTCAACTTTTTTGAAGTCGAAATACTTCATGAAAGTTTTCAACTTTTTTTTAAGCAGAAATCTTTTCATGAAAATTTTTGACTTTTTGGAAGCCGAAATCTTTTCATGTAAATTTTCAACTTTTTTGAATCCGAAATACTTCATGAAAATGTTTGACTTTTTTTGAAACCGAAATCTTTTCATGAAAATTTTCAACTTTTTTGAATCTGACATACTTCATGAAAATTTTCAACTTTTTTGAAGCCGAAATCTTTTCATGAAAATTTTCAACTTTTTTGAAGCCGAAATCTTTTCATGAAAATGTTCAACTTTTTTGAAGCCGAAATCTTTTCATGAAAATTTTCAACTTTGTTGAAGCAGAAATCTTTTCATGAAAATTTTCAATCAGAAATCTTTTCATGAAAATTTTCAACTTTTTTGAATCTGAAATCTTTTCATGAAAATTTTCAATGTTTTTGAAGCCGAAATCTTTTCATGTAAATTTTCAAATTTTTTGAATCCGAAAAATGTCATGAAAGTTTTCAACTTTTTTGAAACAGAAATCTTTTCATGTAAATTTTCAACTTTTTTGAATCCGAAATACTTCATGAAAATTTTTGACTTTTTTGAAACAGAAATCTTTTCATGAAAATTTTCAACTTTTTTGGAGCCGAAATCTTTTCATGTCAATTTTCAACTTTTTTGAATCCGAAATACTTCATGAAAATTTTCAACTTTTTTGAAACAGAAATCTTTACATGTAAATTTTCAACTTTTTTTAAGCCGAAATACTTCATGAAAGTTTTCAACTTTTTCAAAGCTGAAATCTTTTCATGTAAATTTTCAACTTTTTTGAAGCCGAAATCTTTTCATGTAAATTTTCAATTTTTTTGAAGACGAAAAACTTGGTGAAAATTTTCAACTTTTTTGAAGCAGAAATCTTTTCATGTAAATTTTCAACTTTTTTAAATCCGAAATCTTTTCATGAAAATCTTTGACTTTTTTGAAGCCGAAATACTTCATGAAAATTTTCAACTTTTTTGAAGCAGAAATCTTTTCATGAAAATTTTCAACTTTGTTGAAGCAGAAATCTTTTCATGAAAATTTTCAACTTTGTTGAAGCAATAATCTTTTCATGAAAATTTTCAATCAGAACTCTTTTCATGAAAATTTTCAACTTTTTGTAAGCCGAAATCTCTTCATGTAAATTTTCAACTTTTTTGAATCCGACATACTTCATGAAAATTTTTGACTTTTTTGAAGCAGAAATCTTTTCATGAAAATTTTCAACTTTTTTGAAGCCGAAATCTTTTCATGAAAATTTTCAACTTTTTTGAAAACAGAAATCTTATCATGAAAATTTTCAACTTTTTTGAAACCGAAATCTTTTCATGTAAATTTTCAACTTTTTTTGAAGCCGAAATACTTGATGAAAATTTTTGACTTTTTTGAAGCCGAAATCTTTTCATGAAAATTTTCAACTTTTTTGAAAACAGAAATCTTTTCATGAAAATTTTCAACTTTTTTGAAGCCGAAATCTTTTCATGTAAATTTTCAACTTTTTTGAATCCGAAATACTTGATGAAAATTTTTGACTTTTTTGAAGCCGAAATCTTTTCATGAAAATGTTCAACTTTTTTGAAGCCGAAATCTTTTCATGAAAGTTTTCAACTTTTTTGAATCCGAAATACTTCATGAAAATTTTCAACTTTTTTGAAACAGAAATCTTTTCATGAAAATTTTCAACTTTTTTGAAGCCGAAATCTTTTCATGTAAATTTTCAACTTTTTTGAATCCGAAATACTTGATGAAAATTTTTCAACTTTTTTGAAGCCGAAATCTTTTCATGTAAATTTTCAACTTTTTTGAAGACGAAAAACTTGATGAAAATTTTCAACTTTTTTGAAGCCGAAATCTTTTCATGAAACTGTTCAACTTTTTTGAAGCCGAAATCTTTTCATGTAAATTTTCAACTTTTTTGAAGACGAAAAACTTGATGAAAATTTTCAACTTTTTTGAAGCCGAAATCTTTTCATGAAAATTTTCAACTTTTTTGAAGCAGAAATAGTTCATGAAAATTTTCAACTTTTTTGAGCCGAAATCTTTTCATGAAAATTTTCAACTTTTTTGAAGCCTAAATCTTTTCATGAAAATGTTCAACTTTTTTGAAGCTGAAATCTTTTCATGAAAATTTTCAACTTTTTTAAAGAAGAAATCTTTTCATGAAAATCTTCGATCTTTTGTAAAGCAGAAAAATGTCATGAAAATTTTCAACTTTTTTGAAGCCGAAAAACTTCATAACAATTTTCAACTTTTTTAAAGGCGAAAATGTTCAACTTTTGAACACATTGAAGCTGAAATCTTTTCATGTAAATTTTCAACTTTTTTGAAGCCTAAATCTTTTCATGAAAATTTTGAACTTTTTTGAAGCCGAAAAAATTCATAAAAATTTTCAACTTTTTTAAAGGCGAAAATGTTCAACTTTTTGAAAGTTGAAATCTTTTCATGTAAATTTTGAACTTTTTTGAAGCCGAAATCTTTTCATGAAAATCTTCAACCTTTTTGAAGCTGAAATTTTTACATGAAAATGTTCAACTTTTTTGAAGCTGAAATCTTTACATGAAAATGTTCAACTTTTTTGAAGCAGAAATCTTTTCATGAAAATGTTCAACTTTTTTGAAGCTGAAATCTTTTCATGAAAATTTTCAACTTTTTTGAAGCAGAAATCTTTTCATGAAAGTTTTCAACTTTTTTGAATCTGAAATCTTTTCATGAAAATTTTCAATGTTTTTGAAGCTGAAATCTTTTCATGTAAATTTTCAACTGTTTTGAAGCCCAAATACTTCATGAAAATCTTCAACTTTTTTGAAGCCGAAATCTTTTCATGAAAATTTTCAACTTTTTTGAAGCCGAAATCTTTTCATGAAAATTTTCAACTTTTTTGAAACCGAAATCTTTTCATGAAAGTTTTCAACTTTTTTGAATCTGAAATCTTTTCATGTAAATTTTCAAATTTTTTGAATCCGAAATACGTCATGAAAGTTTTCAACTTTTTTGAAACAGAAATCTTTTCATGTAAATTTTCAACTTTTTTGAATCCGAAATACTTCATGAAAATTTTTGACTTTTTTGAAACAGAAATCTTTTCATGAAAATTTTCAACTTTTTTGAAGCCGAAATCTTTTCATGTCAATTTTCAACTTTTTTGAATCCGAAATACTTCATGAAAATTTTCAACTTTTTTGAAACAGAAATCTTTACATGTAAATTTTCAACTTTTTTTAAGCCGAAATACTTATTGATAATTTTCAACTTTTTTGAAGTCGAAATACTTCATGAAAGTTTTCAACTTTTTCAAAGCTGAAATCTTTTCATGTAAAATTTCAACTTTTTTGAAGCCGAAATCTTTTCATGTAAATTTTCAATTTTTTTGAAGACGAAAAACTTGGTGAAAATTTTCAACTTTTTTGAAGCAGAAATCTTTTCATGTAAATTTTCAACTTTTTTGAAGCCGAAATACTTGATGAAAATTTTTCAACTTTTTTGAAGCCGAAATCTTTTCATGTAAATTTTCAACTTTTTTGAAGACGAAAAACTTGATGAAAATTTTCAACTTTTTTGAAGCCTAAATCTTTTCATGAAAATGTTCAACTTTTTTGAAGCTGAAATCTTTTCATGAAAATTTTCAACTTTTTTAAAGAAGAAATCTTTTCATGAAAATCTTCGATCTTTTGTAAAGCAGAAAAATGTCATGAAAATCTTCAACTTTTTTGAAGCCGAAAAACTTCATGAAAATCTTCAACTTTTTTGAAGCCGAAATCTTTTCATGAAACTGTTCAACTTTTTTGAAGCCGAAATCTTTTCATGTAAATTTTCAACTTTTTTGAAGACGAAAAACTTGATGAAAATTTTCAACTTTTTTGAAGCCGAAATCTTTTCATGAAAATTTTCAACTTTTTTGAAGCAGAAATAGTTCATGAAAATTTTCAACTTTTTTGAGCCGAAATCTTTTCATGAAAATTTTCAACTTTTTTGAAGCCTAAATCTTTTCATGAAAATGTTCAACTTTTTTGAAGCTGAAATCTTTTCATGAAAATTTTCAACTTTTTTAAAGAAGAAATCTTTTCATGAAAATTTTTGACTTTTTTGAAACAGAAATCTTTTCATGAAAATTTTCAACTTTTTTGAAGCCGAAATCTTTTCATGTCAATTTTCAACTTTTTTGAATCCGAAATACTTCATGAAAATTTTCAACTTTTTTGAAACAGAAATCTTTACATGTAAATTTTCAACTTTTTTTAAGCCGAAATACTTATTGATAATTTTCAACTTTTTTGAAGTCGAAATACTTCATGAAAGTTTTCAACTTTTTCAAAGCTGAAATCTTTTCATGTAAATTTTCAACTTTTTTGAAGCCGAAATCTTTTCATGTAAATTTTCAATTTTTTTGAAGACGAAAAACTTGGTGAAAATTTTCAACTTTTTTGAAGCAGAAATCTTTTCATGTAAATTTTCAACTTTTTTGAAGCCGAAATACTTGATGAAAATTTTCAACTTTTTTAAATCCGAAATCTTTTCATGAAAATCTTTGACTTTTTTGAAGCCGAAATACATCATGAAAATTTTCAACTTTTTTGAAGCAGAAATCTTTTCATGAAAATTTTCAACTTTTTTGAAGCCGAAATCTTTTCATGTAAATTTTCAACTTTTTTGAATCCGACATACTTCATGAAAATTTTTGACTTTTTTGAAGCAGAAATCTTTTCATGTAAATTTTCAACTTTTTTGAAGCCGAAATACTTCATGAAAATTTTCAACTTTTTTAAATCCGAAATCTTTTCATGAAAATCTTTGACTTTTTTGAAGCCGAAATACTTCATGAAAATTTTCAACTTTTTTGAAGCAGAAATCTTTTCATGAAAATTTTCAACTTTTTTAAATCGGAAATCTTTTCATGAAAATTTTCAACTTTGTTGAAGCAGAAATCTTTTCATGAAAATTTTCAACTTTGTTGAAGCCGAAATCTTTTCATGAAAATTTTCAATCAGAACTCTTTTCATGAAAATTTTCAACTTTTTGTAAGCCGAAATCTCTTCATGTAAATTTTCAACTTTTTTGAATCCGACATACTTCATGAAAATTTTTGACTTTTTTGAAGCCGAAATCTTTTCATGAAAATTTTCAACTTTTTTGAAGCCGAAATCTTTTCATGTAAATTTTCAACTTTTTTGAATCCGAAATACTTGATGAAAATTTTTGAGTTTTTTGAAGCCGAAATCTTTTCATGAAAATTTTCAACTTTTTTGAAAACAGAAATCTTTTCATGAAAATTTTCAACTTTTTTGAAGCCGAAATCTTTTCATGTAAATTTTCAACTTTTTTGAATCCGAAATACTTGATGAAAATTTTTGACTTTTTTGAAGCCGAAATTTTTTCATGAAAAATTTCAACTTTTTTGAAGCCGAAATACTTCATGTAAATTTTTGACTTTTTTGAAGCCGAAATCTTTTCATGAAAATTTTCATCTTTTTTGAATCCGAAATACTTCATGAAAATTTTCAACTTTTTTGAAACAGAAATCTTTTCATGAAAATTTTCAACTTTTTTGAAGCCGAAATCTTTTCATGTAAATTTTCAACTTTTTTGAATCCGAAATACTTGATGAAAATTTTTGACTTTTTTGAAGCCGAAATCTTTTCATGAAAATTTTCAACTTTTTTGAAACAGAAATCTTTTCATGGAAATTTTCAACTTTTTTGAAGCCGAAATCTTTTCATGTAAATTTTCAACTTTTTTGAATCCGAAATACTTGATGAAAATTTTTCAACTTTTTTGAAGCAGAAATCTTTTCATGTAAATTTTCAACTTTTTTGAATCCGAAATACTTGATGAAAATTTTTCAACTTTTTTGAAGCAGAAATCTTTTCATGTAAATTTTCAACTTTTTTGAAGACGAAAAACTTGATGAAAATTTTCATCTTTTTTGAAGCCGAAATCTTTTCATGAAACTGTTCAACTTTTTTGAAGCCGAAATCTTTTCATGTAAATTTTCAACTTTTTTGAAGACGAAAAACTTGTTGAAAATTTTCAACTTTTTTGAAGCCGAAATCTTTTCATGAAAATTTTCAACTTTTTTGAAGCAGAAATAGTTCATGAAAATTTTCAACTTTTTTGAGCCGAAAACTTTTCATGAAAATTTTCAACTTTTTTGAAGCCTAAATCTTTTCATGAAAATGTTCAACTTTTTTGAAGCTGAAATCTTTTCATGAAAATTTTCAACTTTTTTAAAGAAGAAATCTTTTCATGAAAATCTTCGATCTTTTGTAAAGCAGAAAAATGTCATGAAAATTTTCAACTTTTTTGAAGCCGAAAAACTTCATAACAATTTTCAACTTTTTTAAAGGCGAAAATGTTTAACTTTTTTGAAGCTGAAATCTTTTCATGTAAATTTTCAACTTTTTTGAAGCCTAAATCTTTTCATGAAAATTTTGAACTTTTTTGAAGCCGAAATACTTCATGAAAATGTTCGACTTTTGTAAAGCAGAAAAATGTCATGAAAATTTTGAACTTTTTTGAAGCCGAAAAAATTCATAAAAATTTTCAACTTTTTTAAAGGCGAAAATGTTCAACTTTTTGAAAGTTGAAATCTTTTCATGTAAATTTTGAACTTTTTTGAAGCCGAAATCTTTTCATGAAAATCTTCAACCTTTTTGAAGCTGAAATTTTTACATGAAAATTTTCAACCTTTTTGAAGCTGAAATCTTTAGATGAAAATGTTCAACTTTTTTGAAGCAGAAATCTTTTCATGAAAATGTTCAACTTTTTTGAAGCTGAAATCTTTTCATGAAAATTTTCAACTTTTTTGAAGCAGAAATCTTTTCATGAAAATTTTCAACTTTTTTAAAGAAGAAATCTTTTCATGAAAATCTTCGATCTTTTGTAAAGCAGAAAAATGTCATGAAAATCTTCAACTTTTTTGAAGCCGAAAAACTTCATGAAAATCTTCAACTTTTTTGAAGCCGAAATCTTTTCATGAAACTGTTCAACTTTTTTGAAGCCGAAATCTTTTCATGTAAATTTTCAACTTTTTTGAAGACGAAAAACTTGATGAAAATTTTCAACTTTTTTGAAGCCGAAATCTTTTCATGAAAATTTTCAACTTTTTTGAAGCAGAAATAGTTCATGAAAATTTTCAACTTTTTTGAGCCGAAATCTTTTCATGAAAATTTTCAACTTTTTTGAAGCCTAAATCTTTTCATGAAAATGTTCAACTTTTTTGAAGCTGAAATCTTTTCATGAAAATTTTCAACTTTTTTAAAGAAGAAATCTTTTCATGAAAATTTTTGACTTTTTTGAAACAGAAATCTTTTCATGAAAATTTTCAACTTTTTTGAAGCCGAAATCTTTTCATGTCAATTTTCAACTTTTTTGAATCCGAAATACTTCATGAAAATTTTCAACTTTTTTGAAACAGAAATCTTTACATGTAAATTTTCAACTTTTTTTAAGCCGAAATACTTATTGATAATTTTCAACTTTTTTGAAGTCGAAATACTTCATGAAAGTTTTCAACTTTTTCAAAGCTGAAATCTTTTCATGTAAATTTTCAACTTTTTTGAAGCCGAAATCTTTTCATGTAAATTTTCAATTTTTTTGAAGACGAAAAACTTGGTGAAAATTTTCAACTTTTTTGAAGCAGAAATCTTTTCATGTAAATTTTCAACTTTTTTGAAGCCGAAATACTTGATGAAAATTTTCAACTTTTTTAAATCCGAAATCTTTTCATGAAAATCTTTGACTTTTTTGAAGCCGAAATACATCATGAAAATTTTCAACTTTTTTGAAGCAGAAATCTCTTCATGAAAATTTTCAACTTTTTTGAAGCCGAAATCTTTTCATGTAAATTTTCAACTTTTTTGAATCCGACATACTTCATGAAAATTTTTGACTTTTTTGAAGCAGAAATCTTTTCATGTAAATTTTCAACTTTTTTGAAGCCGAAATACTTCATGAAAATTTTCAACTTTTTTAAATCCGAAATCTTTTCATGAAAATCTTTGACTTTTTTGAAGCCGAAATACTTCATGAAAATTTTCAACTTTTTTGAAGCAGAAATCTTTTCATGAAAATTTTCAACTTTTTTAAATCGGAAATCTTTTCATGAAAATTTTCAACTTTGTTGAAGCAGAAATCTTTTCATGAAAATTTTCAACTTTGTTGAAGCCGAAATCTTTTCATGAAAATTTTCAATCAGAACTCTTTTCATGAAAATTTTCAACTTTTTGTAAGCCGAAATCTCTTCATGTAAATTTTCAACTTTTTTGAATCCGACATACTTCATGAAAATTTTTGACTTTTTTGAAGCCGAAATCTTTTCATGAAAATTTTCAACTTTTTTGAAGCCGAAATCTTTTCATGTAAATTTTCAACTTTTTTGAATCCGAAATACTTGATGAAAATTTTTGAGTTTTTTGAAGCCGAAATCTTTTCATGAAAATTTTCAACTTTTTTGAAAACAGAAATCTTTTCATGAAAATTTTCAACTTTTTTGAAGCCGAAATCTTTTCATGTAAATTTTCAACTTTTTTGAATCCGAAATACTTGATGAAAATTTTTGACTTTTTTGAAGCCGAAATTTTTTCATGAAAAATTTCAACTTTTTTGAAGCCGAAATACTTCATGTAAATTTTTGACTTTTTTGAAGCCGAAATCTTTTCATGAAAATTTTCATCTTTTTTGAATCCGAAATACTTCATGAAAATTTTCAACTTTTTTGAAACAGAAATCTTTTCATGAAAATTTTCAACTTTTTTGAAGCCGAAATCTTTTCATGTAAATTTTCAACTTTTTTGAATCCGAAATACTTGATGAAAATTTTTGACTTTTTTGAAGCCGAAATCTTTTCATGAAAATTTTCAACTTTTTTGAAACAGAAATCTTTTCATGGAAATTTTCAACTTTTTTGAAGCCGAAATCTTTTCATGTAAATTTTCAACTTTTTTGAATCCGAAATACTTGATGAAAATTTTTCAACTTTTTTGAAGCAGAAATCTTTTCATGTAAATTTTCAACTTTTTTGAAGACGAAAAACTTGATGAAAATTTTCATCTTTTTTGAAGCCGAAATCTTTTCATGAAACTGTTCAACTTTTTTGAAGCCGAAATCTTTTCATGTAAATTTTCAACTTTTTTGAAGACGAAAAACTTGTTGAAAATTTTCAACTTTTTTGAAGCCGAAATCTTTTCATGAAAATTTTCAACTTTTTTGAAGCAGAAATAGTTCATGAAAATTTTCAACTTTTTTGAGCCGAAAACTTTTCATGAAAATTTTCAACTTTTTTGAAGCCTAAATCTTTTCATGAAAATGTTCAACTTTTTTGAAGCTGAAATCTTTTCATGAAAATTTTCAACTTTTTTAAAGAAGAAATCTTTTCATGAAAATCTTCGATCTTTTGTAAAGCAGAAAAATGTCATGAAAATTTTCAACTTTTTTGAAGCCGAAAAACTTCATAACAATTTTCAACTTTTTTAAAGGCGAAAATGTTTAACTTTTTTGAAGCTGAAATCTTTTCATGTAAATTTTCAACTTTTTTGAAGCCTAAATCTTTTCATGAAAATTTTGAACTTTTTTGAAGCCGAAATACTTCATGAAAATGTTCGACTTTTGTAAAGCAGAAAAATGTCATGAAAATTTTGAACTTTTTTGAAGCCGAAAAAATTCATAAAAATTTTCAACTTTTTTAAAGGCGAAAATGTTCAACTTTTTGAAAGTTGAAATCTTTTCATGTAAATTTTGAACTTTTTTGAAGCCGAAATCTTTTCATGAAAATCTTCAACCTTTTTGAAGCTGAAATTTTTACATGAAAATTTTCAACCTTTTTGAAGCTGAAATCTTTAGATGAAAATGTTCAACTTTTTTGAAGCAGAAATCTTTTCATGAAAATGTTCAACTTTTTTGAAGCTGAAATCTTTTCATGAAAATTTTCAACTTTTTTGAAGCAGAAATCTTTTCATGAAAATTTTCAACTTTTTTGAAGCAGAAATCTTTTCATGAAAATTTTCAACTTTTTTGAAGCCGAAATACTTCATGAAAATCTTCGACTTTTGTCAAGCAGAAAAATGTCATGAAAATTTTCAACTTTTTTGAAGCCGAAATCTTTTCATGAAAATTTTCAACTTTTTTAAAGAAGAAATCTTTTCATGAAAATCTTCGATCTTTTGTAAAGCAGAAAAATGTCATGAAAATTTTCAACTTTTTTAAAGGCGAAAATGTTCAACTTTTTTGAAGCTGAAATCTTTTCATGTAAATTTTCAACTTTTTTGAAGCCTAAATCTTTTCATGAAAATTTTGAACTTTTTTGAAGCCGAAATACTTCATGAAAATGTTCGACTTTTGTAAAGCAGAAAAATGTCATGAAAATTTTGAACTTTTTTGAAGCCGAAAAAATTCATAAAAATTTTCAACTTTTTTAAAGGCGAAAATGTTCAACTTTTTGAAAGTTGAAATCTTTTCATGTAAATTTTGAACTTTTTTGAAGCCGAAATCTTTTCATGAAAATCTTCAACCTTTTTGAAGCTGAAATTTTTACATGAAAATTTTCAACCTTTTTGAAGCTGAAATCTTTAGATGAAAATGTTCAACTTTTTTGAAGCAGAAATCTTTTCATGAAAATGTTCAACTTTTTTGAAGCTGAAATCTTTTCATGAAAATTTTCAACTTTTTTGAAGCAGAAATCTTTTCATGAAAATTTTCAACTTTTTTGAAGCTGAAATCTTTTCATGAAAATTTTTAACTTTTTTGAAGCAGAAATCTTTTCATGAAAATTTTCAACTTTTTTGAAGCCGAAATACTTCATGAAAATCTTCGACTTTTGTCAAGCAGAAAAATGTCATGAAAATTTTCAACTTTTTTGAAGCTGAAATCTTTTCATGTAAATTTTCAACTTTTTTGAAGCCTAAATCTTTTCATGAAAATTTTCAACTTTTTTGAAGCCAAAATACTTCATGAAAATCTTCGACTTTTGTAAAGCAGAAAAATGTCATGAAAATTTTGAACTTTTTTGAAGCCGAAAAAATTCATAAAAATTTTCAACTTTTTTAAAGGCGAAAATGTTCAACTTTTTTTAAGTTGAAATCTTTTCATGTAAATTTTCAACTTTTTTGAAGCCGAAATCTTTTCATGAAAATTTTCAACTTTTTTGAAGCTGAAATCTTTTCATGAAAATTTTCAACTTTTTTGAAGCAGAAATAGTTCATGAAAATTTTCAACTTTTTTGAAGCAGAAATCTTTTCATGAAAATTTTCAACTTTTTTGAAGCTGAAATCTTTTCATGAAAATTTTCAACTTTTTTGAAGCAGAAATAGTTCATGAAAATTTTCAACTTTTTTGAAGCAGAAATCTTTTCATGAAAATTTTCAACTTTTTTGAAGCTGAAATCTTTTCATGAAAATTTTCAACTTTTTTGAAGCCGAAAAAATTCATAAAAATTTTCAACTTTTTTAAAGGCAAAAATGTTCAACTTTTTTTAAGCTGAAATCTTTTCATGTAAATTTTCAACTTTTTTGAAGCAGAAATCTTTTCATGAAAACTTTCAACTTTTTTGAAGCCGAAATCTTTTCATGAAAATTTTAAACTTTTTTGAAGCAGAAATAGTTCATCAAAATTTTGAACTTTTTTGAAGCTGAAATCTTTTCATGAAAATCTTCGACTTTTGTAAAGCAGAAAAATGTCATGAAAATTTTCAACATTTTTGAAGCCGAAAAAAATCATAAAAATTTTCAATTTTTTTAAAGGCAAAAATGTTCAACTTTTTTTAAGCTGAAATCTTTTCATGTAAATTTTCAACTTTTTTGAAGCCGAAATCTTTTCATGAAAATTTTCAACTTTTTTGAAGCTGAAATCTTTTCATGAAAATTTTCAACTTTTTTGAAGCAGAAATAGTTCATGAAAATTTTCAACTTTTTTGAAGCAGAAATCTTTTCATGAAAATTTTCAACTTTTTTGAAGCAGAAATAGTTCATGAAAATTTTGAACTTTTTTGAAACAGAAATCTTTTCATGAAAATTTTCAACTTTTTTGAAGCTGAAATCTTTTCATGAAAATTTTCGACTTTTGTAAAGCAGAAAAATGTCATGAAAATTTTCAACTTTTTTGAAGCAGAAAAAATTCATAAAAATTTTCAACTTTTTTAAGGGCAAAAATGTTCAACTTTTTTTAAGCTGAAATCTTTTCATGTAAATTTTCAACTTTTTTGAAGCCGAAATCTTTTCATGAAAATTTTCAACTTTTTTGGAGCTGAAATCTTTTCATGAAAATTTTCAACTTTTTTGAAGCAGAAATAGTTCATGAAAATTTTCAACTTTTTTGAAGCTGAAATCTTTTCATGAAAATCTTAAACTTTTTTGAAGCCGAAATCTTTTCATGTAAATTTTTAACTTTTTCGAAGCCAAAATACTTCATGAAAATCTTCAAATCTTTTGAAGCCGAAATCTTTTCATGAAAATTTTCATCTTTTTTGAAGCAGAAATAGTTCATGAAAATTTTGAACTTTTTTGAAGCCGAAATCTTTTCATGAAAATTTTCAACTTTTTTGAAGCAGATATAGTTCATGAAAATTTTGAACTTTTTTGAAGACGAAATCTTTTCATGAAAATTTTCAACTTTTTTGAAGCAGAAATAGTTCATGAAAATTTTCAACTTTTTTGAAGCCGAAATCTTTTCATGAAAATGTTCAACTTTTTTGAAGCCGAAATCTTTTCATGAAAATTTTCAACTTTTTTGAAGCAGAAATAGTTCATGAAAATTTTCAACTTTTTTGAAGCCGAAATCTTTTCATGAAAATTTTCAACTTTTTTGAAGCAGAAATCTTTTCATGAAAATTTTCAACTTTTTTGAAGCCGAAATCTTTTCATGAAAATTTTCAACTTTTTTGAAGCAGAAATCTTTTCATGAAAATTTTCAACTTTTTTGAAGCCGAAATCTTTTCATGAAAATTTTTAACTTTTTTGAAGCAGAAATCTTTTCATGAAAATCTTCGACTTTTTTGACGCCGAAATACTTCATGAAAATCTTCAAATCTTTTGAAGCCGAAATCTTTTCATGTAAATTTTCAACTTTTTTGAAGCCGAAATCTTTTCATGAAAATCTTCAACTTTTTTGAAGCTGAAATCTTTTCATGAAAATTTTCAACTTTTTTGAAGCAGAAATAGTTCATGAAAATTTTCAACTTTTTTGAAGCAGAAATCTTTTCATGAAAATTTTCAACTTTTTTGAAGCTGAAATCTTTTCATAAAAATTTTCAACTTTTTTGAAGTAGAAATAGTTCATGAAAATTTTCAACTTTTTTGAAGCCGAAATCTTTTCATGTAAATTTTCAACTTTTTTGAAGCCGAAATCTTTTCATGAAAATCTTCAACTTTTTTGAAGCTGAAATCTTTTCATGAAAATTTTCAACTTTTTTAAAGGCAAAAATGTTCAACTTTTTTTAAGCTTAAATCTTTTCATGTAAATTTTCAACTTTTTTGAAGCAGAAATCTTTTCATGAAAATTTTCAACTTTTTTGAAGCTGAAATCTTTTCATAAAAATTTTCAACTTTTTTGAAGTAGAAATAGTTCATGAAAATTTTCAACTTTTTTGAAGCAGAAATCTTTTCATGAAAATTTTCAACTTTTTTGAAGCTGAAATCTTTTCATGAAAATTTTCAACTTTTTTGAAGCAGAAATAGTTCATGAAAATTTTCAACTTTTTTGAAGCAGAAATCTTTTCATGAAAATTTTCAACTTTTTTAAAGGCAAAAATGTTCAACTTTTTTTAAGCTTAAATCTTTTCATGTAAATTTTCAACTTTTTTGAAGCAGAAATCTTTTCATGAAAATTTTCAACTTTTTTGAAGCTGAAATCTTTTCATAAAAATTTTCAACTTTTTTGAAGTAGAAATAGTTCATGAAAATTTTCAACTTTTTTGAAGCAGAAATCTTTTCATGAAAATTTTCAACTTTTTTGAAGCTGAAATCTTTTCATGAAAATTTTCAACTTTTTTGAAGCAGAAATAGTTCATGAAAATTTTCAACTTTTTTGAAGCAGAAATCTTTTCATGAAAATTTTCAACTTTTTTAAAGGCAAAAATGTTCAACTTTTTTTAAGCTGAAATCTTTTCATGTAAATTTTCAACTTTTTTGAAGCCGAAATCTTTTCATGAAAATTTTCAACTTTTTTGAAGCTGAAATCTTTTCATAAAAATTTTCAACTTTTTTGAAGCAGAAATAGTTCATGAAAATTTTCAACTTTTTTGAAGCAGAAATCTTTTCATGAAAATTTTCAACTTTTTTAAAGGCAAAAATGTTCAACTTTTTTTAAGCTGAAATCTTTTCATGTAAATTTTCAACTTTTTTGAAGCCGAAATCTTTTCATGAAAATTTTCAACTTTTTTGAAGCTGAAATCTTTTCATAAAAATTTTCAACTTTTTTGAAGCAGAAATAGTTCATGAAAATTTTCAACTTTTTTGAAGCAGAAATCTTTTCATGAAAATTTTCAACTTTTTTGAAGCAGAAATAGTTCATGAAAATTTTCAACTTTTTTGAAGCCAAAATCTTTTCATGAAAATTTTCAACTTTTTTGAAGCAGAAATCTTTTCATGAAAATGTTCAACTTTTTTGAAGCTGAAATCTTTTCATAAAAATTTTCAACTTTTTTGAAGCAGAAATAGTTCATGAAAATTTTCAACTTTTTTGAAGCAGAAATCTTTTCATGAAAATTTTCAACTTTTTTGAAGCTGAAATCTTTTCATGAAAATTTTCAACTTTTTTGAAGCAGAAATAGTTCATGAAAATTTTCAACTTTTTTGAAGCCAAAATCTTTTCATGAAAATTTTCAACTTTTTTGAAGCCGAAATCTTTTCATGAAAATTTTCAACTTTTTTGAAGCCGAAATCTTTTCATGAAAATTTTCAACTTTTTTGAAGCAGAAATCTTTTCATGAAAATTTTCAACTTTTTTAAAGGCAAAAATGTTCAACTTTTTTTAAGCTTAAATCTTTTCATGTAAATTTTCAACTTTTTTGAAGCAGAAATCTTTTCATGAAAATTTTCAACTTTTTTGAAGCTGAAATCTTTTCATAAAAATTTTCAACTTTTTTGAAGTAGAAATAGTTCATGAAAATTTTCAACTTTTTTGAAGCAGAAATCTTTTCATGAAAATTTTCAACTTTTTTGAAGCTGAAATCTTTTCATGAAAATTTTCAACTTTTTTGAAGCAGAAATAGTTCATGAAAATTTTCAACTTTTTTGAAGCCAAAATCTTTTCATGAAAATTTTCAACTTTTTTGAAGCCGAAATCTTTTCATGAAAATTTTCAACTTTTTTGAAGCAGAAATCTTTTCATGAAAATCTTAAACTTTTTTAAAGGCAAAAATGTTCAACTTTTTTTAAGCTGAAATCTTTTCATGAAAATTTTCAACTTTTTTGAAGCAGAAATCTTTTCATGAAAATTTTCAACTTTTTTGAAGCAGAAATCTTTTCATGAAAATTTTCAACTTTTTTAAAGGCAAAAATGTTCAACTTTTTTTAAGCTGAAATCTTTTCATGTAAATTTTCAACTTTTTTGAAGCCGAAATCTTTTCATGAAAATGTTCAACTTTTTTGAAGCTGAAATCTTTTCATAAAAATTTTCAACTTTTTTGAAGCAGAAATAGTTCATGAAAATTTTCAACTTTTTTGAAGCAGAAATCTTTTCATGAAAATTTTCAACTTTTTTGAAGCTGAAATCTTTTCATGAAAATTTTTAACTTTTTTGAAGCAGAAATAGTTCATGAAAATTTTCAACTTTTTTGAAGCAGAAATCTTTTCATGAAAATTTTCAACTTTTTTGAAGCTGAAATCTTTTCATAAAAATTTTCAACTTTTTTGAAGCAGAAATAGTTCATGAAAATTTTCAACTTTTTTGAAGCAGAAATCTTTTCATGAAAATTTTCAACTTTTTTAAAGGCAAAAATGTTCAACTTTTTTTAAGCTGAAATCTTTTCATGTAAATTTTCAACTTTTTTGAAGCCGAAATCTTTTCATGAAAATGTTCAACTTTTTTGAAGCTGAAATCTTTTCATAAAAATTTTCAACTTTATGAAGCAGAAATAGTTCATGAAAATTTTCAACTTTTTTGAAGCAGAAATCTTTTCATGAAAATTTTCAACTTTTTTGAAGCTGAAATCTTTTCATGAAAATTTTCAACTTTTTTGAAGCAGAAATAGTTCATGAAAATTTTCAACTTTTTTGAAGCAGAAATCTTTTCATGAAAATTTTCAACTTTTTTGAAGCTGAAATCTTTTCATAAAAATTTTCAACTTTTTTGAAGCAGAAATAGTTCATGAAAATTTTCAACTTTTTTTAAGGTGAAATCTTTTCATGTAAATTTTCAACTTTTTTGAAGCCGAAATCTTTTCATGAAAATGTTCAACTTTTTTGAAGCTGAAATCTTTTCATGAAGATTTTCAACTTTTTTAAAGGCAAAAATGTTCAACTTTTTTTAAGCTGAAATCTTTTCATGTAAATTTTCAACTTTTTTGAAGCCGAAATCTTTTCATGAAAATTTTCAACTTTTTTGAAGCTGAAATCTTTTCATAAAAATTTTCAACTTTTTTGAAGCAGAAAAAGTTCATGAAAATTTTCAACTTTTTTGAAGCAGAAATCTTTTCATGGAAATTTTCAACTTTTTTGAAGCAGAAATAGTTCATGAAAATTTTAAACTTTTTTGAAGCCGAAATCTTTTCATGAAAATTTTCAACTTTTTTGAAGCCGAAATCTTTTCATGAAAATTTTCAACTTTTTTGAAGCCGAAATCTTTTCATGAAAATTTTCAACTTTTTTGAAGCAGAAATACTTCATGAAAATTTTGAACTTTTTTGAAGCCGAAATCTTTTCATGAAAATCTTCGACTTTTTTGACGTCGAAATACTTCATGAAAATCTTCAAATCCTTTGAAGCCGAAATCTTTTCATGAAAATTTTCAACCTTTTTGAAGCTGAAATCTTTACATGAAAATTTTGAACTTTTTTGAAGCCGAAATCTTTTCATGAAAATTTTCAACTTTTTCGAAGCAGAAATCTTTTCATGAAAATTTTCAACTTTTTTGAAGCCGAAATCTTTTCATGAAAATCTTCGACTTTTTTGACGCCGAAATAGTTCGTGAAAATTTTGAACTTTTTTGAAGCAGAAATCTTTTCATGAAAATTTTCAACTTTTTTGAAGCTGAAATCTTTTCATGAAAATCTTCGACTTTTGTAAAGCAGAAAAATGTCATGAAAATTTTCAACTTTTTTGAAGCCGAAAAAATTCATAAAAATTTTGAACTTTTTTGAAGCCTAAATCTTTTCATGAAAATTTTCAACTTTTTTGAAGCAGAAATCTTTTCATGAAAATTTTCAACTTTTTTGAATCCGAAATCTTTTCATGAAAATTTTCAACTTTTTTGAAGCAGAAATAGTTCATGAAAATTTTCAACTTTTTTGAAGCCTAAATCTTTTCATGAAAATTTTGAACTTTTTTGAAGCAGAAATAGTTCATGAAAATTTTCAACTTTTTTGAAGCCGAAATCTTTTCATGAAAATTTTCAACTTTTTTGAAGCAGAAATCTTTTCATGAAAATTTTCAACTTTTTTGAAGCAGAAATACTTCATGAAAATTTTGAACTTTTTTGAAGCCTAAATCTTTTCATGAAAATTTTCAACTTTTTTGAAGCAGAAATCTTTTCATGAAAATTTTCGACTTTTTTGAAGCCGAAATCTTTTCATGAAAATCTTCGACTTTTTTGACGTCGAAATACTTCATGAAAATCTTCAAATCCTTTGAAGCCGAAATCTTTTCATGAAAATTTTCAACCTTTTTGAAGCTGAAATCTTTACATGAAAATTTTGAACTTTTTTGAAGCCGAAATCTTTTCATGAACATTTTCAACTTTTTCGAAGCAGAAATCTTTTCATGAAAATTTTCAACTTTTTTGAAGCCGAAATCTTTTCATGAAAATCTTCGACTTTTTTGACGCCGAAATAGTTCTTGAAAATTTTGAACTTTTTTGAAGCAGAAATCTTTTCATGAAAATTTTCAACTTTTTTGAAGCTGAAATCTTTTCATGAAAATCTTCGACTTTTGTAAAGCAGAAAAATGTCATGAAAATTTTCAACTTTTTTGAAGCCGAAAAAATTCATAAAAATTTTCAACTTTTTTAAAGGCAAAAATGTTCAACTTTTTTTGAGCTGAAATCTTTTCATGTAAATTTTCAACTTTTTTGAAGCCGAAATCTTTTCATGAAAATCTACGACTTTTGTAAAGCAGAAAAATGTCATGAAATTTTTCAACTTTTTTGAAGCCGAAAAACTTCATAAAAATTTTCAACTTTTTTAAAGGCGAAAATGTTCAACTTTTTTGAAGCTGAAATCTTTTCATGTAAAATTTTCAACTTTTTTGAAGCCTAAATCTTTTCATGTAAATTTTCAACTTTTTTGAAGCCGAAATCTTTTCATGAAAATTTTCGACTTTTGTAAAGCAGAAAAATGTCATGAAAATTTTCAACTTTTTTGAAGCCGAAAAACTTCATAAAAATTTTCAACTTTTTTAAAGGCGAAAATGTTCAACTTTTTTGAAGCTGAAATCTTTTCATGTAAAATTTTCAACTTTTTTGAAGCCTAAATCTTTTCATGAAAATTTTGAACTTTTTTGAAGCCGAAATACTTCATCAAAATCTTCGACTTTTGTAAAGCAGAAAAATGTCATGAAAATTTTCAACTTTTTTGAAGCCGAAAATGTTCAACTTTTTTGAAGCTGAAATCTTTTCATGAAAATCTTCAAATCTTTTGAAGCCGAAATCTTTTCATGAAAATTTTCAACCATTTTGAAGCTGAAATCTTTTCATGAAAATTTTCAACTTTTTTGACGCCGAAATACTTCATGAAAATCTTCAAATCTTTTGAAGCCGAAATCTTTTCATGAAAATTTTCAACCTTTTTGAAGCTGAAATCTTTACATGAAAATTTTCAACTTTTTTGAAGCAGAAATCTTTTCATGAAAATCTTTAACTTTTTTGAAGCAGAAATACTTCATGAAAATTTTGAACTTTTTTGAAGTCTAAATCTTTTCATGAAAATTTTCAACTTTTTTGAAGCAGAAATCTTTTCATGAAAATTTTCAACTTTTTTGAAGCCGAAATCTTTTCATGAAAATCTTCGACTTTTTTGACGCCGAAATACTTCAAGAAAATCTTCAAATCTTTTGAAGCCGAAATCTTTTCATGAAAATTTTCAACCATTTTGAAGCTGAAATCTTTACATGAAAATTTTCAACTTTTTTGACGCCGAAATCTTTTCATGAACATTTTCAACTTTTTCGAAGCAGAAATCTTTTCATGAAAATTTTCAACTTTTTTGAAGCCGAAATCTTTTCATGAAAATCTTCGACTTTTTTGACGCCGAAATAGTTCTTGAAAATTTTGAACTTTTTTGAAGCAGAAATCTTTTCATGAAAATTTTCAACTTTTTTGAAGCTGAAATCTTTTCATGAAAATCTTCGACTTTTGTAAAGCAGAAAAATGTCATGAAAATTTTCAACTTTTTTGAAGCCGAAAAAATTCATAAAAATTTTCAACTTTTTTAAAGGCAAAAATGTTCAACTTTTTTTGAGCTGAAATCTTTTCATGTAAATTTTCAACTTTTTTGAAGCCGAAATCTTTTCATGAAAATCTACGACTTTTGTAAAGCAGAAAAATGTCATGAAATTTTTCAACTTTTTTGAAGCCGAAAAACTTCATAAAAATTTTCAACTTTTTTAAAGGCGAAAATGTTCAACTTTTTTGAAGCTGAAATCTTTTCATGTAAAATTTTCAACTTTTTTGAAGCCTAAATCTTTTCATGTAAATTTTCAACTTTTTTGAAGCCGAAATCTTTTCATGAAAATTTTCGACTTTTGTAAAGCAGAAAAATGTCATGAAAATTTTCAACTTTTTTGAAGCCGAAAAACTTCATAAAAATTTTCAACTTTTTTAAAGGCGAAAATGTTCAACTTTTTTGAAGCTGAAATCTTTTCATGTAAAATTTTCAACTTTTTTGAAGCCTAAATCTTTTCATGAAAATTTTGAACTTTTTTGAAGCCGAAATACTTCATCAAAATCTTCGACTTTTGTAAAGCAGAAAAATGTCATGAAAATTTTCAACTTTTTTGAAGCCGAAAATGTTCAACTTTTTTGAAGCTGAAATCTTTTCATGAAAATCTTCAAATCTTTTGAAGCCGAAATCTTTTCATGAAAATTTTCAACCATTTTGAAGCTGAAATCTTTTCATGAAAATTTTCAACTTTTTTGACGCCGAAATACTTCATGAAAATCTTCAAATCTTTTGAAGCCGAAATCTTTTCATGAAAATTTTCAACCTTTTTGAAGCTGAAATCTTTACATGAAAATTTTCAACTTTTTTGAAGCAGAAATCTTTTCATGAAAATCTTCAACTTTTTTGAAGCAGAAATACTTCATGAAAATCTTGAACTTTTTTGAAGTCTAAATCTTTTCATGAAAATTTTCAACTTTTTTGAAGCAGAAATCTTTTCATGAAAATTTTCAACTTTTTTGAAGCCGAAATCTTTTCATGAAAATCTTCGACTTTTTTGACGCCGAAATACTTCAAGAAAATCTTCAAATCTTTTGAAGCCGAAATCTTTTCATGAAAATTTTCAACTTTTTTGAAGCAGAAATACTTCATGAAAATTTTGAACTTTTTTGAAGCCTAAATCTTTTCATGAAAATTTTCAACTTTTTTGAAGCCGAAATCTTTTCATGAAAATTTTAAACTTTTTGGAAGCAGAAATCTTTTCATGAAAATCTTCGACTTTTTTGACGCCGAAATACTTCATGAAAATTTTCAAATCTTTTGAAGCCGAAATCTTTTCATGAAAATTTTCAACCTTTTTGAAGCTGAAATCTTTACATGAAAAATTTCAACTTTTTTGAAACAGAAATCTTTTCATGAAAATCTTCGACTTTTTTGAAGCAGAAATCTTTTCATGAAAATTTTCAACTTTTTTGAAGCCAAAAAACTTCATGAAAGTTTTCAACTTTTTTGAAGCCGAAATACTTCATGAAAATTGTCAAACCTTTTGAAGCCTAAATCTTTTCATGAAAATTTTCAACTTTTTTGAAGCTGAAATCTTTTCATGAAAATTTTCAACTTTTTTGAAGCTGAAATCTTTTCATGAAAGTTTTCAACTTTTTTGAAGCAGAAATCTTTTCAAGAAAATCTTTAACTTTTTTGAAGCAGAAATCTTTTCATGAAAATTTTCAACTTTTTTAGAAGCAGAAATCTTTTCATGTAAATTTTTAACTTTTTCGAAGCCAAAATACTTCATGAAAATGTTCAAATCTTTTGAAGCCGAAATCTTTTCATGAAAATTTTCAACTTTTTTGAAGCCGAAATCTTTTCATGAAAATTTTCAACTTTTTTAAAGCAGAAATAGTGAGTGAAAATTTTGAACTTTTTTGAAGCCGAAAAAGTTCATGAAAATTTTCAACTATTTTGAAGCAAAAATAGCTCATGAAAATTTTCAACTTTTTTGAAGCAGAAATCTTTTCATGAAAATTTTCAACTTTTTTGAAGCAGAAATAGCTCATGAAAATTTTCAACTTTTTTGAAGCAGAAATCTTTTCATGAAAATTTTCAACTTTTTTGAATCCGAAATACTTCATAAAAATTTTCAACTTTTTTAAAAGCGAAAGTTTTCAACTTCTTTGAAGCTGAAATCTTTATATGTAAATTTTCAACTTTATTGAAACTGATATTCTACATTTTCTAACTCAAAGTGTCGTTTCAAAGTAAAAATACTGTTAGAAGGAGTGATTCAGACAAAATTAGATGAAACAGCTGTACTGGTAAGAAATGAGCGCAGTTACATGAAATGATATCAAAATCAAAATTCCCTGAGCCAGACAACGCTATTAACAGCTTTAGTGATCAAATTGAGCGTATCTTGCGAAGCTGAGCTCGAAAGTGACATGAAACATGTTTTTGAGACATAAAGTGACACTTACTGTTTCGACTACATTTTCTAACTCAAAGTGTCGTTTCAAAGTAAAAATACTGTTAGAAGGCGTGATTCAGACAAAATTAGATGAAACAGCTGTACTGGTAACAAACAACGCTATTAACAGCTTTAGTGATCAAATTGAGCGTATCTTGCGAAGCTGAGCTCGAAAGTGACATGAAACATGTTTTTGAGACATAAAGTGACACTTACTGTTCAAAACATGTTTCATGTCACTTTCGAGCTCAGCTTCGCAAGATACGCTCAATTTGATCACTAAAGCTGTTAATATCGTTGTTTGTTACCAGTACATTTTTTCATCTAATTTTGTCTGAATCACTCCTTCTAACAGTATTTTTACTTTGAAACGACACTTTGAGTTAGAAAATGTAGTCAGAACAGGTATTCACTGCAAGTGTCACTTTATGTCTCAAAAACATGTTTCATGTCACTTTCGAGCTCAGCTTCACAAGATACGCTCAATTTGATCACTAAAGCTGTTAATAGCGTTGTCTGGCTCAGGGAATGTTGATTTTGATGTCATTTCATGTAAGTGCGCTCATTTGTTACCAGTACAGCTGTTTCATCTAATTTTGTCTGAATCACTCCTTCTAACAGTATTTTGACGTTGAAACGACACTTTGAGTTAGAAAATGTAGTCTGAACAGTAAGTGTCACTTTATGTCTCAAAAACATGTTTCACGTCACTTTCGAGCTCAGCTTCGCAAGATACGCTCAATTTGATCACTAAAGCTGTTAATAGCGTTGTCTGGCTCAGGGAATGTTGATTTTTATGTCATTTCATGTAAGTGCACTCATTTGTTACCAGTACAGCTGTTTCATCTAATTTTGTCTGAATCACTCCTTCTAACAGTATTTTTACTTTGAAACTACACTTTGAGTTAGAAAATGTAGTCTGAACAGTAAGCGTCACTTTATGTCTCAAAAACATGTTTCATGTCACTTTCGAGCTCAGCTTCGCAAGATACGCTCAATTTGATCACTAAAGCTGTTAATAGTGTTGTCTGGCTGAAGTTGAAAACTTTCATGAAGTATTTCTGCTTCAAAAAAGTTGAAAACTTTCATGAATTATTTTGGCTTCAAAAAAGTCGAAGATTTACATGAAAAGATTTCTGCTTCAAAAAAGTTGAAAATTTTCATGAAAAGATTTCTCCTTCAAAAAAGTCGCACATTTTCATGAAAAGATTTCGGATTTTAAAAAGTTGAAAATTTACATGAAAAGATTTCGGCTTCCAAAAAGTTGAAAATTTAAATGAAAAGATTTCGGCTACAAAAAAGTTGAAAATTTTGATAAAGTATTTCAGCTTCAAAAAAGTTGAAAACTTTCATGAAAAGATTTAAGCTTAAAAAAATTGTACATTTTCGCCTTTAAAAAAGTTGAAGATTTTCATGAAGCATTTCGGCTTCAAAAAAGTTGAAAATTTTCATGAAAAGATTTCGGCTTCAAAAAAGTTGAAGATTTTCATTAAATGATTTCAGCGTCATTAAAGTTGAAAACTTTAGGCTTTAAAAAAGTCGAAGATTTTCATGAAAAGATTTCTGTTTCAAAAAAGTTGAAAATTTACATGAAAAGATTTCGGATTCAAAAAAGTCACACATTTTCATGAAAAGATTTCGGATTTTAAAAAGTTGAAAATTTACATGAAAAGATTTCGGCTTCCAAAAAGTTGAAAATTTACATGAAAAGATTTCGGCTACAAAAAAGTTGAAAATTTTGATAAAGTATTTCGGCTTCAAAAAAGTTGAAAACTTTCATGAAAAGATTTAAGCTGAAAAAAAATTGTACATTTTCGCCTTTAAAAAAGTTGAAAATTTTTATGAAGTATTTCGACTTCAAAAAAGTTGAAAATTTTCATGAAAAGATTTCGGCTTCAAAAAAGTTGAAGATTTTCATTAAATGATTTCAGCGTCATTAAAGTTGAAAACTTTAGGCTTTAAAAAAGTCGAAGATTTTCATGAAAAGATTTCTGCTTCAAAAAAGTTGAAAATTTCCATAAAAAGATTTCGGCTTCAAAAAAGTTGAAAACTTTCATGAAAAGATTTAAGCTGAAAAAAAATTGTACATTTTCGCCTTTAAAAAAGTTGAAAATTTTCATGAAAAGATTTCGGCTTCAAAAAAGTTCAAAATTTTCATGAAAAGATTTCGGCTTCAAAAAAGTTGAAAATTTTCATGAAGTATTTCGGCTTCAAAAAAGGTAAAAAATTTACATGAAAAGATTTCTGCTCAAAAAAGTTGAAAATTTTCATGAAGTATTTCGGATTCAAAAAAGTTGAAAAATTACATGAAAAGATTTCGGCTTCAAAAAAGTTGAAAATTTTCATGAAAAGATTTCTGTTTCAAAAAAGTTGAAAATTTACATGAAAAGATTTCGGATTCAAAAAAGTCACACATTTTCATGAAAAGATTTCGGATTTTAAAAAGTTGAAAATTTACATGAAAAGATTTCGGCTTCCAAAAAGTTGAAAATTTACATGAAAAGATTTCGGCTACAAAAAAGTTGAAAATTTTGATAAAGTATTTCGGCTTCAAAAAAGTTGAAAACTTTCATGAAAAGATTTAAGCTGAAAAAAAATTGTACATTTTCGCCTTTAAAAAAGTTGAAAATTTTTATGAAGTATTTCGACTTCAAAAAAGTTGAAAATTTTCATGAAAAGATTTCGGCTTCAAAAAAGTTGAAGATTTTCATTAAATGATTTCAGCGTCATTAAAGTTGAAAACTTTAGGCTTTAAAAAAGTCGAAGATTTTCATGAAAAGATTTCTGCTTCAAAAAAGTTGAAAATTTCCATAAAAAGATTTCGGCTTCAAAAAAGTTGAAAACTTTCATGAAAAGATTTAAGCTGAAAAAAAATTGTACATTTTCGCCTTTAAAAAAGTTGAAAATTTTCATGAAAAGATTTCGGCTTCAAAAAAGTTCAAAATTTTCATGAAAAGATTTCGGCTTCAAAAAAGTTGAAAATTTTCATGAAGTATTTCGGCTTCAAAAAAGGTAAAAAATTTACATGAAAAGATTTCTGCTCAAAAAAGTTGAAAATTTTCATGAAGTATTTCGGATTCAAAAAAGTTGAAAAATTACATGAAAAGATTTCGGCTTCAAAAAAGTTGAAAATTTTCATGAAAAGATTTCTGCTTCAAAAAAGTTGAAAATTTTCATGAAAAGATTTCGGCTTCAAAAAAGTTGAAGATTTTCATTAAATGATTTCAGCATCATTAAAGTTGAAAACTTTAGGCTTTAAAAAAGTCAAAGATTTTCATGAAAAGATTTCTGCTTCAAAAAAGTTGAAAATTTCCATGAAAAGATTTCGGCTTCAAAAAAGTTGAAAATTTTCATGAACTATATCAGCATCAAAAAAGTTGAAAACTTTCATGAAGTATTTCGGCTTCAAAAAAGTTAAACATTTACATGAAAAGATTTAGGCTTCAAAAAAGTTGAAAATTTTCATGAAAAGATTTCTGCTTCAAAAAAGTCAAAAACTTTCAGGAATTATTTTGTTTTCAAAAAAGTTGAAAATTTTCATGAAAAGATTTCTGCTTCAAAAAAGTCGCACATTTTCATGAAAAGATTTCAGCTTCCAAAAAGTTGAAAATTTACATGAAAAGATTTCGGCTACAAAAAAGTTGAAAACTTTCATGAAAAGATTTAAGCTTATAAAAAATTGTACATTTTCGGTTTCAAAAAAGTTGAAAACTTTCATGACGTTTTTCTGCTTTACAAAAGTCGAAAATTTTCATGAAGTATTTCGGATTCAAAAAAGTTCAAAATTTTCATGAAAAGATTTCGGCTTCAAAAAAGTTGAAGATTTTCATGAAAAGATTTCAGCGTCATTAAAGTTGAAAACTTTAGGCTTTAAAAAAGTCGAAGATTTTCATGAAAAGATTTCTGCTTCAAAAAAGTTGAAAATTTCCATAAAAAGATTTCGGCTTCAAAAAAGTTGAACATTTTCATGACAGTATTTCGCCTTCAAAAAAGTTGAAAATTTACATGAAAAGATTTCTGCTTCAAAAAAGTTGAAAATTTTCATGAAAAGATTTCGGCTTCAAAAAGTTGAAAATTTTCATGAAAAGATTTCGGCTTCAAAAAAGTTGAAAACTTTCATGAAAAGATTTCGGCTTCAAAAAAGTCGAAGATTTTCATGAAGTATTTCGGCTTCAAAAAAGTTGAAAATTTTCATGAAAAGATTTCAGCTTCAAAAAAGTTGAAAATTTTCATGAAAAGATTTAGGCTTCAAAAAAGTTGAAAATTTTCATGAAGTTTTTTGACTTCAAAAAAGTCTAAGATTTTCATGATAAGATTTCTGCTTCAAAAAAGTTGAACATTTTCATGACAGGATTTTGCCTTTAAAAAAGGTAAAAATTTTCATGAAGTTTTTCGGCTTCAAAAATGTTGAAAACTTTAATGACCTATTTCGGCTTCAAAAAAGTCGAAGATTTTCATGAAAAGATTTCTGCTTCAAAAAAGTGTAATATTTTCATGACAGGATTTTGGCTTTAAGAAATGTAAAAATTTTCATGAAGTATTTCGGCTTCAAAAAAGTTGAAAATTTACATGAAAAGATTTCGTCTTTAAAAAAGTTGAAAATTTACATTAAAAGATTTTGGCATCAAAAAAGTTGAAAATTTTCATGAAACTATTTAGGCTTCAAAAAAGTTGAAAATTTTCATGAAAAAATTTCTGCTTCAAAAAAGTTGAAAATTTTCATGTAAAGATTTCTGCTTCAAAAAAGTTGAAAATTTTCATGAAAAGATTTCGGCTTCAAAAAGTTAAAAATGTTCATGAAAAGTATTTCTGCTTTAAAAATGTCAAAGTGACCCGGCTGAGTTTTTATTTTCTATATCTTTGCAAAAAATTCATCTCATCATTCAGTATTCAAGGTATTCCTCAATTAACTTGTTTTTGATCATCATACATCCTTTTTTTATTTTTTCCTTTCTTACTTTTTGAATAAAAAACATTTTTGTATCATTACCCTTCTAATGCACAACATGGGTCAAAAATGACCCATATCCACTTTCTATGTTATTTCATGTATGGCTGAGTGTTTCTATGATATATCTTTGAAATAAATAAATTTTATCATTTACTTTTCCAAGTATGCAGTAAATATCTTGTTTTTGTTAAGCACAAATCATCATTTTTATTTTTCCTTTCTTACTTTATGAACGAGCACAGCTTTTGTATTTCTACATCAAGTTTACACACATGGGTCAGAAACGACCCACATGCATTTACTATAGCATTTGCTGTGAAACGTGGTTGTTTCAGACATTTCACAGCTCAGCACAGCTCCCTTGGAACATCTAATACATGTAAGTATTGTTTTTAAATTGTTCTAACATCACTTTAGAAAATATTTGATGACAATTGTGAAAGATAACTGTACATAACATTTGATTAGGTTTAGGTTACCTTGAGAGTGAGTACATTACTTGTCAGAAAGTTACAAGTAATTACTATTAGCTAGCTAGCTGTTGACACTTCTATTTTAGTTAGCTAATTCTATTGTAGTTAGCTAACTATTATGTAGATTGCTAGGCTACTTAGCAAAGTACTTAGCTAAGCTACTTAACCAAGTCACCAAAATAAAACTGTATGTATGTGTATGTATATTGATGTGCATCTGAAAATTTTATTGTGCTTTTGATTTTCTTTATCCAGAGTATGGCTGGTCCCAGATTTACTACTGAGATGGTTGTAGCGATGCTGCAGGAAGAACCAGATGAGGAGGCAATTTGTCTTGATTCAGAGTCTGAAATTTCTGATGATGATGACCCAGAATATTTACCAGAGGGTCAAGCTGGAGTTGTGGGTGTGTCTGGGAATCCATGAAGAAGACTCCTCTGATGATACAGAAGACTCATCTGATGAGTCCTCTGAAGAGGAAACTCAGACCCAGTCCAATAGATTGAGTAAAAACGGATCTTACTGGAATGAGAATCCCCCCATTCATGGCAGAACAAGAAGCCATAACATTCTGAGGAGCTGCCCAGGACCTACACCTGGATCACCAGCTGTTTCACCAAAAGATGCCTGGGATATGTTCATGAGTGACAACATCATTGAGGAGGTTCTAATATGTACCAACTTAGAGGGACGAAGAACAGCCACAGCAAAAGGGAAAGAGTGGAGAAGCATTGATAAAGAAGAATTGATGGCCTTCATCAATTCTTGCAGGGGGGGAGAAGAGCTGGGATGTGGCCTTGCGGGAGCTGTTTGTGGATCCGCTGCAAAATCCAATTTACAAGGCCACCATGGGGCTTAGGAGATATGAAGATATCTGTCACGTCATACGGTTTGACGACAAGAGGACCAGGGCTCTGCGACTGGAAACAGACCACATGGCGGCATTTAGGTACGTGTGGGACTGTTTCCTGGACAACTGAAGAAGAAAGTTCATCCCCAGTGACTGTATCACCATAGATGAGCAGCTTGTGCCATTCCGAGGCAGGTGCAAGTTACGGCAATACATGCCCAGCAAGCCTGCAAAATATGGGATAAAAATCTTCTGGATGTGCGACGCAAGGGTACCTTATGCAATAGATGGAATTGTCTATACCGGGAGAAAGCCAGGAGAGGAGGTTCAGAGGAACCTTGGAGAGAATGTCGTCCAACAATTGTGCAGTGGAATCAGACAGACAGGTGAATGTAAAGTACAATAGAGAAACTAATGTATTAAGTTTTAGCACAATACCTACATACTTTTTCCCAATCTTTAATAATGTGTATTTTATTTTTTTATTTGATTTCTCTGTAAGCAAAATAGTAAAACAGAATAAAATGCAATGCAATGCAACAGATTATGGCGTTAGAGTTTAAAGAATTCCATGTTGAGTAAATTTACAATCTTTTCCCCCTCTCATAGGTTGCAACATCACAATTAGCAACTTCTTCACCAGTGTCCCGCTGGCTGAGAAGCTCCTCGAGAAGAACCTGACCATTGTTGGGACTCTTCGCCAGAACAAATCGGACATACCACCTATCATGAAGCCATCCAAATCACGGGAGATTCATAGCTCAGAATTCGGATTCAATGGCAACATGACCATGGTGAGCTATGTGCAGAAGAAGGGAAAAGCTGTTGTCCTCCTGAGCACTATGCATGATGACAAAGCAGTGGATGACAGCAGTCAGAAGAAGAAACAATGGGAAGATGTGGGTTTAAAAAACAAAACACAGCCACCACCCAGCCACAAGAGGACATCAGACAGGAGGGCCAAAGGAAGAGGAAGAGGTGCACGATCTGCCCAGTTACCAAAGACAGAAAAGTCAGCAGCTAGTGTTCCCAGTGCACCAGGCCTGTGTGCAAGGAGCACAAACTCTTAGTGATCATTTGTGAGGCATGTCAAAATTGAGATGGCAATTTGTGCTCTAGTGATGTGTTCAGTTGTATTTCATTTTGTTTGGTCACATTCACCAGTTTACAATTGTTAAATTACAGATACAGTTCAGTTCAACAGCCGTGTTATCTGTTATCAGAGGTATGTGTATGTGTGACAAAATGACAAATAAACATGTTGCAAATATGAAATACATAAGTGTTTGGCTCCACTCACTGCTAAAGTAATTACTTGAAACAAATTATTATTATAGTATTAATTCATTTAATTTTAAATCACACTTGGATGTATGGGTCATTTTTGACCCATGTGTGTAAACTTGATGTAGTAATAAAAAACTATTTTTGTTCATAAAGCATGAAAGTAAAAATGGAAATAATGATTGGTGGTAATCAAAAACAAGATATTTAAAGAATACTTGGAATATTCAATCATAAAATAAATTAATTTCAAAAGATAGAACAACAAGAAAAACTCAGCCAGCATGAAATAACCAGGGAAATTAATGAGGGTCATTTTTGACCCATGTTGTGCATTAGAAGGAGTGTGCATATGTTGTGCATCAAAGGGTTAAAAAAGTTGAAAATTTTCATAAAGTATTTCGGCTTCAAAAAAGACAAAGATTTTCATGAAAAGATTTCGGCTTTAAAAAATTTGAAAATTTACATGAAAAGATTTCGGCTTCAAAAAAGTTGAAAATTTTCATGAAGAATTTCGGCTTCAAAAAAGTCGAAGGTTTTCATGAAAAGATATCTGCTTTAAAAAAGTTGAAAATTTTTATGAAGTTTTTCGACTTTAAAAAAGTTGAAGATTTTCATGAAGTATTTCGGCTTCAAAAAAGTTGAAGATTTTCATGACAAGATTTCGGCTTAAAAAAGTTGAAGACTTTCATGAAGTATTTCGGCTTCAAAAAAGTTGAAAACTTTCATGAAGTATTTCGGCTTCAAAAAAGTGGAAGATTTTCATGAAAAGATTTCGACTTCAAAAAATTTGAAAATTTACATGAAAAGGTTTCAGCTTCAAAAAAGTTGAAAATTTTCATGAAGAATTTCGGCTTCAAAAAAGTCGAAGGTTTTCATGAAAAGATATCTGCTTTAAAAAAGTTGAAAATTTTTATGAAGTTTTTCGACTTTAAAAAAGTTGAAGATTTTCATGAAGTATTTCGGCTTCAAAAAAGTTGAAAACTTTCATGAAGTACTTCGACTTCAAAAAAGTGGAAGATTTTCATGAAAAGATTTCGACTTTAAAACATTTGAAAATTTACATGAAAAGATTTCGGCTTCAAAAAAGTTGAAAACTTTAATGAAGTTTTTCTGTTTTAAAAAAGTTGAAAATTTTTGGCTTTAAAACAGTTGAAGATTTTCATGAAAAGATTTCGACTTCAAAAAAGTTGAAAACTTTAATGAAGTTTTTCTGCTTTAAAAAAGTTGAAAATTTTTGGCTTTAAAAAAGTTGAAAATTTACATGAAAAGATTTCAGCTTCAAAAAAGTTGAAAACTTTCATAAAGAATTTCGACTTCAAAAAAGTTAAACATTTTCATGAAAAGATTTCAGCTTCAAAAAAAGATGAAAATTTTAGGCTTTAAAAAAGTTGAAATTTTTTATTAAGTATTTCGGCATCAAAAAAGTTAAAAAATTTAATGAAGTATTTCGGCTTCAAAAAAGTCAAAGATTTTCATGAAAGGATTTCTGCTTCAAAAGAGTTGAAAATTTTCATGAAAAGATTTCACCTTCAAAAAAGATGAAAATTTTCATGCAGTACTTCGGCTTAAAAAACCTTGAAGATATTCATTAAGTATTTCGGCTTAAAAAAAGTCGAAGATTTTCATGAAAAGATTTCGGCTTCAAAAAGGTTGAAAATTTTTTATGAAGTATTTCGGCTTCAAAAAAGTTGAAAAATTTCATGAAAAGATTTCGGCTTCCAAAAAGTTGAAAATTTTCATGAAATATTTCGGCTTCAAAAAAGTTGAAAATTTACATGAAAAGATTTCGGCTTCAAAAAAGTTGAAAAATTTTTATGAACTATTTCGGCTTCAAAAAAGTTGAAAATTTACATGAAAAGATTTCGGCATCAAAAAAGTTTAAAATTTTCATGAAAAGATTTCAGCTTCAAAAATGTTGAAAATTTACATGAAAAGATTTCTGCTTCAAAAAAGTTGAAAATGTTCATGACAGGATTTTGGCTTCAAAAAAGTTGACAATTTTCATGACAGGATTTCAGCTTTAAAAATGTTGAATATTTTGTTGAAAAGATTTCGGCTTCAAAAAAGTTAAAAATTTTCATTAAAAGATTTCGGATTTTAAAAAGTCGAAAATTTTCATGACAGGATTTTGGCTTCAAAAAAGTCAAAAATTGTCATGAAAATATTTCGGCTTCAAAAAAGCTAAAAACTTATATAACAGGATTTCGGGTTTACAAAAGTTAAACATTTTCATGAAGTATTTCGGCTTCAAAAAAGTTGAAAATTTACATGAAAAGATTTCGGCATCAAAAAAGTTTAAAATTTTCATGAAAAGATTTCAGCTTCAAAAAAGTTGAACATTTTCATGAAAAGATTTCTGCTTCAAAAAGTTGAAAATTTTCATAACAGGATTTCGGCTTCAAAAAAGTTGAAAACATTCATGAAGTATTTCGGCTTCAAAAAAGTTGAAAATTTTCATGAAAAGATTTCGGCTTCAAAAAAGTTGAAAATTTTCATGAAAAGATTTAGACTTCAAAAAAGTTGAAAATTTTCATGAACTATTTCGCCTTCAAAAAGGTTGAAAACTTTTATGAAGTATTTCGGCTTCAAAAAAGTCGAAGATTTTCATGAAAAGATTTCGGTTTCAAAAAAGTTGAAAATTTTCATGAAAGGATTTCGGCTTCAACAAAGTTGAAAATGTTCATGACAGGATTTTGGCTTCAAAAAAGTTGACAATTTTCATGACAGGATTTCAGCTTTAAAAAGGTTGAATATTTTGTTGAAAAGATTTCGGCTTCAAAAAAGTTGAAATCTGACAAAAAAATATTTCGGCTTCAAAAAAGTTGAACATTTTCATTACAGGATTTCGGCTTTAAAAAAGTTTAAAATTTTGGTGAAAAGATTTCGGCTTCAAAAAAGTTTAAAATTTCGTGAAAATGTTCGGCTTCAAAAAAGTTGAAAATTTTCATGAAAAGATTTCGGCTTCGAAAAAGATAAAAAGTTTCATGAGGTTATTAGGCTTTTAAAAAGTTCAAAATTTTCATGACAGGATTTCGGCTTGAAAAAAGTCGAAAATTTCCATGAAGTATTTCAGTTTTAAAAAAGTTTAAAAAATCATGAAAAAGTTACGGCTTCAAAAAAGTTGAAAATGTCATGAAAATTTAAATGAAAAATTTTCGGCTTCAAAAAAGTTGAAAATTTCTTGAAAATTTTCTTGAAAATTATCTTGAAAATTTTTTGGCTTCAAAAAAGTTAAACATTTTCACGAAAAAAGTTTTAAAAAATGGTGTAAATTTCAATTAAAAAAATTTGGCTTTGGGTAAACTGCAAGTGTCAGTTTATGTCTCAAAAACATGTTTCATGTCACTTTCGAGCTTAGCTTCGCTAGATACGGTCACTTTGATAACTAAAGCTGCGTTGACTTGTTCAGGGAATGTTGACTTTGATGTCATTTCATATAACTGCGCTCATTTGTTACCAGTACAGCTGTTTCATCGAATTTTGTCGGAATCACTCCTTCTAACAGTATTTTTACTGTGAAACGAGTCTGAACAGTAAGTGCCACTTTATGTCTCAAAATCATGTTTCATGTCACTTTCGAACTCAGCTTCTCAGTTTCAAAAAAGTTTCAGATGATTCTGAATAAATTTTGTACTCAACAAATTTGAAAGTTTTGATGAAAAAAAATGAATTTAAAGTGTTCGAATTTCAAAAAGTCAAAAAGTTCAAATTTTTCATGAAACTTAGTTAGTATTTCGGCTTCAAAAAAGTTGAAAATTTCAGCTTCCAAAAATTTTTAAATGTTCATGACAGGATTTTAGCTTCAAAAAAATTGAAAATTTTCATGACAGGATTTTGGCTTTAAAAAAGTCGAAAATTTTCATGAAGTATTTCGGCTTCAAAAAAGTCAAAAATTTTGAAGAAAAGATTTCGGCTTTAAAAAAAGTTGAAAATTTTCGTTACAGGATTTTGGCTTCAAAAAAGTTGAAAATTTTCATGACAGGATTTCAGCTTCAAAAAAACATAGACTGTAAATATTTCTGGACGAACCCTGACCCGTCTGTAACATAGGCAGAAAATGAGTCCAATCGACGGCCGCATCCATTTTGGATTTGCAGTCTCAACCTAACTTCGGATCAACCTAGAAACAGCAGTAAGGCTGGACCGGCGGGACTTAACTCCGCCTATTCAGCTCGACGTTAGCAGTCCACTTCACAGCATAGCTAACAGCTAGGCCGCTATCATCCCCTATTCCTGCTCGTCCTGAGAAAACTCTACAAACAGTAAGTTAACGTTTAACTTTTCTACAACACAGTTAAAACTAATTATATTCAACCCAAATATTTAATTAAAGTCTTAGAACTACACTTTTTTAAGTATACAATCATGGTTATTAGTTATTTGTCAGAGCAGTTAGACTTTGTCGTTGTTAGCAGAGCAATACATTAGAAAAGTTTTATCCATAAACTGTAAATAAATATGAGACATCCAGAAGAAATCAATATTACAAAGCATACAGTTCATGTTACTGTTCTGACAAAAATAAAAAATTGTGTTTAAGACAGGCATCTATTATTATGAGTTGCAGCTACCTTGTTCAATATTATTCCTACAGATGTGGCTAATAACAAAAAAACACCCTGAGCTGTCACATGTAGTTAACTGTACATTTTGTCTTGTCTGAGGCATTAATTGAACACCTTTGTATTTCTCCTATAGACACAGTGTGGATTATTGGTGACTGGTCCGTCGAGGTGCCCAGAGAGCTGCAGAGACAGAGGAAGAAACCTGAGCCTCAACAACATCTGTATTTGTTGGTTCTTCTGGGATTCTTCAGTTGTTTCTCTTCAACAGCTCGCTGCAAGGGAGGTCTCCCCCAGATGGCCTGAGTGATGACACCCACAGGCTGAGAGCTGGAGCTGAGACGGGTTTTAAGCCTCTTGACAAACCATTACACCGCGCCCACCTGTCAAGCTGGTCAGCTACACGCCTTAATGTGAATAACTCTTATCCTTCATCAAATCAAAACTGATAAGTCATCAAAACATTCACCCCCCGTACAGTGTGTGTCCATCGAGACATGAGCTAATCAGATCTATTTGTTTGTTTTGTACCAAGCTGTAAACATGTTAATCTCTGCTGTAAAAACAGACTTTTTTTAATGTTGTTTTTCCAGATTAAATAAATATTTCTATATAAATGCATTCCTTTGTCTCTACTTATGAGTATACATTTCAGATTTGAAATGACAAGACTAAAATGTGCATTAATGCTCAACTCAATAGCTTAGGGAAGGAAGTCTACTTTTACACAACTTCTTATTCTTTCGACATTTTTTTTTACCAAATACTAATGTAGTTCATTTCTGAAAGTGGGATGGAACAGAGTCATTGCAAAAATATGCCCTTAAACACAGCCCCATTCTTAAATCAAGATACATCGAGAGTAAATAAGATCAATAACTTGTAAATAAAAACACAGTTAAAAATGATTTAGAAATGTAGTCTTCCCAGATGAATATCACATAATATCAACTTCTCCCATCTAAACTGGACAAAGGGTTTTAAAATGGGAAGAAAATGGTTTGATTGCAAGTTGTTTGGAGGAGATCTATTTTTATTTGAACAGCTGAAGCATGAATACAGTCTTCCAAGGTGCAAACCCTCCTCCCCCTCCTGAAGCCTGTGGAGCTCCTTCATGTACTGCTGTCCTATCTGCTGGCCATCTTCTCTCAGCAGAACTTTGACTGTTGAAATGTCATTCAGAAGAAGCTCGAGCATGTGACATGGATCCAGGAGAACATGGACTTTTAGTGAGAGGTCTTCAGGATGGCAAAGAAAGAGAGAAAATATCAGTTATTCATTAAATCATTTTTTTGTTCTCATCTATTTTCTGTATTCATCTGTGTGTAAGAGCACATTTATAAATTCAAAAGTGTACTACCCAGACAACAAAGGTACAGTATTCAGGTAATCAACATCTATTCAAAGTTAAGAAGATAAACCTTATTGTAATCATGCTGTTTTCAGCTCTCTCACTCACTTGCACAATGATATTCCACATCAAATTGTCTCAGATTTTGTGTGAGGAAAAATTGAGCAGTTTATTGTGGATAGTACTTCATCTTAACATGAAACAAATACAACCTGAATTATTTGAATCATTAACAGGTCCCAACTCTCTATGCTTTAGTACAGAACATACAGTAGCTCATCTGTTATTAACATGAGCTCGGTACATGGCTGTATTCTTCAAACTATTTATTATACTTTATATCTATGTGCTTTATATCTTAATTTCATTCCATATGTTATTTATATTTTATATTTCTATAGCTATATTCTGTGTATGAGTTCAGTGAAAATTAATATGGTTATTAATATAGTTTTTTTTATTAAATTTCTTAACAGTTTGCTCAAATCTTAAGACACTACATCAACCATGTAAACTTTAATGTCATCCTCTATAACCTACACAGCACATTAGGTTCAGTTGAGTTTATGTTACTGACGGATAATTACTACACAAAGTTTGTTTTTTAATGTCCACATTTACGTGGAGTATAACATTCATCATAACGTCAGATAACAACTGAGGTGAACCTTTAGCTTCTAACACATAGACTGTAAAAATAATGGACAGGACAAGGTCCCTGGTCTAGTGAAGCTTTTATTTTTAGAGCTCCCCCTACTGACTGGCTACAGTATAGGTCATAAACCCCACCTCCTCAATGATAACAGATGGGATGTGGGTCAAACTGTAAAGCTAAAATACTTTTCACATAATTTTTTTCCAAACATAAACTCTGCTGTGATCATTAGTTATTGTCACCCTACATTGTGTTCAAGTGCTCATTTTTCTATGAAGTTTGTTTTAAATAAGTTATTTGAGGTTGAAAAACGGGATTTTACGTCATATTTGACGATGATTGACAGCCGCGGATCTTGCATAGCTCTCTTTGTGAATAGCAAAAGTTACGTAGTGAAGGAAAGCCGAGACGCCATTGAATTTTTCCGTTCAGTTTTTTCGTCTTTTTTGAGCTGGAAAAATGAGTTGTTCTGCAGTAAACTGTTCTAACCGACCTGTGGGAGCTAAGGGATCTTTGCAGCTTTTTCGGTAAGTAAAAAAGTGTGATTTATGTGTCATTGGTTGGTTAAAGTTGTTATCTAGCTAGCTAACACATAAGCAGTCTAAGGTTAGCTGAAATTTTGTAAAGCTAGGTTACTTATCCGGCATGATTTATCTTTTTATTTTATTTTATTAAATGAGCAAACCTAATAACTGACATGCTATGTTTCTTGATATTGTTATGTCGTTATTGTGATTGAAATTGTATTTAAAACCAAGAATCGTAATATAAAATCTGCTCATAGATGTGGTTCATTGACTGTACAGTTATTTTACAGCAAAAATAAATATGTCTGGTAAGGTCTCAAAAAAGTATCGAGGGCAAAAACAAAGTCAAATAATTTAAATCTGGCCTGCATCATTACTAATGTGAACATGTTTACAGTCTGAGTGATAAGTGGGCTATACCGAGAGTAACAGGTTTTACTTTCACCGTGCAGGCTGAAATTCATAGGACTATATACGAGGGTAGACTATTTCTCTATGTATCCAGATAAAACTAAAGGTAAGATGTGATTTAATATAACTGTTACTGATTTAAGAATACTAACCGAAATGTGAACGCTCATATTCTGCATTGTCTTCTACACACTACCAATTCAACAGCCACAAGTTGATCAAATTGTAAATTTAATGACACTCATAGAGAAATTGTTCTAAAAATTTACAAAACCTGACAAACATTGCGGTGATTGTGACTGTGTATCTGTATTTATCACCTTTGAAAGCAAGGTGTTAATGCAGGAGACCAGTGTTACACACAACATGCTGCTGTTATTGTAGTTAGGAGGAGACATAGGAGGAGACAATAAAAGAAGACATAAAGATCGCGTTTTCCCCCACACGTTAATATGTTTTAAATGTCATGCATTTATTTTTTATTTTGCTTCAATAATCGTTAACGAAGAGAAACACCGTGATTAAACTACAGGCTATTGTTGCCTTTTTATTGCCAAAGAAAACTGAACATTCACAGTCTCTGTATTCAAAAGAATTTCAACATTGACATTTCCATCTTTTCACCAACATTATATTTTAAACTGGGGATTTCCTTTTTCTCAGGTTGCGCGTCTCTCCCCCAGCTTGCCCCCTCCGGTGCACTCCTCTCCATAATGCTCTCGTCTCCTCCCTCTAAAGCTGCTGATACTCTGTAGGACGTTTTGATTGGGGCACCTCACCAATAAAATACTATTTTATATTTTATAAGCAGTTTGCCACCACACTGCACTTTTACTCTCCAAAGGCATATGAGTATGTGCGTGACAACTTAAACAAAGCTTTACCACACAGTCACACCATCCGCACAGCTGATCCAGGATTTACTGTAGCATCTTTTACAGCACTAAAAGGTCATGTACAGGCAAACAGAGAGAAGGGAAAAGAAACAATCTGTGCTCTCAAATAACAAAGCAGTCTCAAATCTTTTTGAGGAATTACAGCTAATTTTGTTTTACTTTGCATACAGTACATCCTCTGATAAATAAACTGAAGTACCTTGACTGCATTTCTGTGGTGTTCCTGTAGGAGACCATGATGCAGCCAGACTGAAGCAGCAGCTTGTGAAGGTGGACGCCATCATCTTGTCTTTGCAGTGCTGATTCTGAAGAGAACGCCTTCACATAGGACTCAAAGGTAAAATGATCTCTCATATGATTGGACCGTGTTGTTGTAACCGCTATCGGTATCAAAGTAATTTTAGTAACAATTTATAATCCTTCCTAAAATGTAAGGAAGACTAGCAGAAGATTTTAACAACCTCTATGGTTCTGCAAGAAGTTCATGTTTAAATTGTTCTTCTTTCTGTCTTCAAGGAAATCAATGCTCAAAGGAAACAGCAGTCCAGACTGTGATTCCAGCTCCGGTGAGGTTCTGCACACAAATTGGCTGTCTGATTATATGAAAATATTTAACATTAGTTTACTTTATCAGGCTGGCCCATGTGATGACAGTTTAAAACAATCTTCAAAAGAAAGTGGCAGGAACACTTTTGTCTTAAAACATAAATTCATAAAGCTGATCATATTATTGAATTCATCATGTCTTTTGTATTTTGTTTTTCCTCATAAATAGTTCTCCTGTCATAAAAACAAACTTTAGAACCTGAAGCTTAGCAGAACCTGAGGACAGATCTGATTTCAGGTCTGAGGCATAAACATCACAGTAAAATTCATTATACTTTACATTTAACTCTGTGATTGTTTTTCTTTATTACAGAAGATGCTCTCAGATTCAGATCCATCAGCAACCCCTGACAACATGGAGGACTCGTCCCGTTTCCTGTCCTCTCTCGATGGACTTCTTCTCTTCAGTTATTAACTCTTGAAAACAGCAGCACAACATGCCAGACTGTTTGACAAGTCTGTGATTGAATAAATGGAAATGGAATCTCATACGTATCTTGCTATGCTTATTGGCTTTAAATGTTTAATATTAAATAAATTTGAAGGCCATTTATCTCAGACGAGACCAGCTGAGCTCGTCTGTTAGCTTTGTTGTTGTCTTACCTGTTGTTGGTCAAGAAGAAATTAATGTCAGTTCAAGGCCTTTTCAAATGTGAACTATAAACTTAACTGCTCAATCATTTTACTGTGACCAAGACGTTGTTGTACTCCAGTTAATCAGAGACAGTCAATTCAGATTTTTAAAAAGTTTATTTAAACATTTTATGAAAAGAAAACAATAAACAACCCCTGGCTTCATTAACCATGTGAAAAATAAGTAAGGGAGACCATCAGGTTGAATTGCTGGAACATAGGAGAAAGTATAAAAAATAATTTAACAAAGAAATCCCAACAAAAATCAAATAAAGTACAGAGATCCTGGATGATTGTTTGACTGTTAAAATATGATGGAAAAGCAAATCCAACACAACCCTCCAGCATCTGGCCTTTCAAACACAGGGCAACATCATGTTCATCATGAAAAATAAATTAAATATTGACCTGGAGTGTTTTATCTGAGGATGACTATGGTAGCCTTCTCACTGTTCACTGTCACAAAACACCAGACTCTGTCCACCTTCTTCAGTTGTGCAGATGTTGATCAGCTCCTCTGGGTGATGGCAGAGAAGACTCTTCATCTGGGAGAGCTGCTGGTATAAGGTCATTTCTACCACAGTGGATGAGCAGGGCATCTGGCACATGTGAAAAAAGGAGGAGGTTCCTGTGACCCCAGCCTGACCACTGTAACGGGTGTGCAGACGAAGGTTGAAATGAGTCATTTTTAGGTTCTGTTGATTGTAAAATGGAAAAGAAAACATCACCTTTCTATTTAACATTTAGCTGGTGTATGACTCAGTGTGATTTTTATTTTTAGAAGACTGCATTGTTAACAATAGCTTGTTTTGACAATCCTCTTATGAAACTTAAATAAAAATCACAGGATATATAACTTTTAACAGATGATTTTAACTTACACTTCACCTCTGTGGAAGATGTCAGACCAGCTGCTTTTATCTCTTCTTTGCCTAAATGAAGATACAAAAAACAATTGATTTACTGTTCATTTAAATGTATTAGAAAAGCAGACATGAATCACATTGCAGACTATCAGTTTCTAACAAAATACAACATATCTTAACACCTGTAGTCTGCGGTCTGTGGTGCTAACCTAGCTTAAATATAGCTTAAATATAGAACGATTTCAGCAAAAACAGGACCCAGCAGCCCACGTATTTTCAATAATGATCAAAATAGCGGGATTTTTCAAAACACAGTGTGTTTAAATATTAGACTTTGAATACGGTGGTTTGTTGTACTTACACATTTCTTCATCGCAGACCGGCAGAGCGCTTTCGGTGTAGCTGGGCTGCGTAAGTCATCAGTGCAGTACGCTAAGTGGGCGGGGCGTGTTACCAGGGCTCCTGCCCCCGGACCCTACTGCGCAGACTCTGGCTCCAAATGACGTCAAAATCGCAAGATGGAAGCGCCCCTAAGCGGCGTATTTTGGCTTCAAGAACATTGAGTGGGAACAGCTACAATGCGCGCCCACTGTTCTAACATCACACAAACTCACTATTTTCAACAACAACATCTTAACATCTTAACAACAAACATTTTTAAATCTTTGACCGTAAATAATGAGCTACACAGTCAGCCGACTGGTTTACAAGCTAACTCTAAACAAGCTAGGTCCGTAAATATAAACACGAGTATGCAGTAAATATAACACTACTATATCACTTACCGAAAAAAACTGAAGTATCAACTTCTTGGATGGTCTGTTAACCGCACAGCAAGCCATGTATGTTGTCAGATATGTGTTAAACAAACTCTCCAAACGAAGTAAAAAAGAGGAGAAATCAGACGGATCAAGCTGTTAGCCTCCTGACCTGCTGACCTGACAGACAGATGCAGCGCGCAGAGCTGTCAATCAAATCTGCCACAACCAAATATGGGCACAGTCGTTTTCCTTAATAGAATAAAATCCGATGAGTTATAAAAAAATTCACCCCCCACAGTGTGAATAGAAGGGGCCGTCAACTTATCAGATATATCTCGTTTTTTGAACCAGGCTGTAAACATGTTAATTCCAGTGGTAAAAATGGGCTTTTTTGGCTGTGGACTTATGGCACTTCCAGCGCTTCTGCAGCCAGCCTCAAGCGGAACCTCGAGGAACTGTAGTTTTTTGTACTTCCGCATAGGCTTCATTTTTCGAGACCGGAGGTTGCCTCTTGCAAAAAAATTGAAAATTTTCATGACAGGATTTCGGCTTTAAGAAAGTTGAAAATTTTCATGAAATGTTTCGGGTTCAAAAAAGTTGAACATTTTCAAGAAAAGATTTCGGCTTCAAAAAAGTTGAAAATTTTCATGACAGGATTTTGGCTTTTAAATTTTTTTTTAATTTTCATGAAAAGATTTCGGCTTCAAAAAAGTTGAAAATTTACATGAGAGGATTTCGGCTTTTAGAAATTTCAAAATGTTCATGGCAGGTTTTTGGCTTCAAAAAAGTTCAAAATTTTCATTAAGTATTTCAGCTTCAAAAAGGTTGAGAATTTTCATGAAGCATTTCTGCTTCAAAAAAGTTGAAAATTTTCATGACAGGATTTTGGCTTCAAAAAGGTTGAGAATTTTCATGACAGGATTTTGGCTTTAAAAAAGTTGAAATTTATCATAAAACGATTTCGGCTAGAAAAAAGTTGAAAATTTTTATGACAGGATTTCGGCTTCAAAAAAGTCAAACATTTTCATGACAGGATTTCGACTACAAAAAAGTTGAAAATTTTAATTACAAGATTTCGGCTTCAAAAAGGTTGAGAATTTTCATGAAGTATTTCGGCTTCAAAAAAGTTGAAAATTTTCATGAATTATTTCGGCTTCAAAAAGGTTGAGAATTTTCATGAATTATTTCGGCTTCAAAAAGGTTGAGAATTTTCATGAAGTATTTCGGCTTCAAAAAAGTTCAAAATTTTCATGAAAAAATTCCGGCATCAAAATGTTGAAAATTTCCATGACAGGATTTCGGCTTTAAAAAAGTTGAAAATTTTCATGAAGTATTTCTGCATTAAAAAAGTCGAAAATTTCCATGAAGTATTTCGGCTTCAAAAAAGTTCAAAATTTTCATGAAAAAATTCCGGCATCAAAATGTTGAAAATTTCCATGACAGGATTTCAGCTTTAAAAAAGTTGAAAATTTTCATGAAGTATTTCTGCATTAAAAAAGTGGAAAATTTCCATGAAGTATTTCGGCATCAAAAAAGTTAAAAATTTTCATGAGGTATTTCGGCTTGAAAAAGGTTGAAAATTTTCATGAAAAGATTACGGCTTCAAAAAAGATGAAAATGTACATGAAGTATTTTGGCTTCAAAAAAGATTAAAATATACATGAAGTATATTGGCTTCAAAAAGGTTGAAAATTTTCTTGAAGGATTTTGGCTTCAAAAAAGTTGAAAATTTTCAAGAAAAGATTTCGTCTTTAAAAATTTTTTTAAAAAAATTGACAGGATTTCACCTTAAAAAAAGTTGAAAATTTTCATGACAGGATTTCGGCTTTAAAAACGTCGAAAATTTTCATGACAGGATTTCGGCTTCAAAAAAGTTGAAAATTTTCATGACAGGATTTTGGCTTTTAAATTTTTTTTTAATTTTCATGACAGGATTTCGGCTTCACAAAAGTTGAAAGTTTACATGAGAGGATTTCGGCTTTTAAAAATTTCAAAATTTTCATTACAGGATTTCGCCTTCAAAATGGTTGAAAATTTTCATGAAGTGATTCGGCTTCAAAAAGGTTGAAAATGTTCATGAAGTATTTCGGCTTCAAAAAGGTTTAACATTTTTTATAAAAAGATTTTGGCTTAAAAAAGTTGAAAATTTTCATGACAAGGTTTCGGCTTTAAAAAAGTCGAAATTTTTTCATGAAGTATTTCGGCTTCAAAAAAAGTTGAACATTTTCATGAAGTATTTCGGCTTCAAAAAAGATTAAAATGTACATGAAGTATATCGGCTTCAAAAAGGATGAATATTTTCTTGAAGGATTTCGGCTTCAAAAAAGTTGAACATTTTCATTACAAGATTTCTGCTTGAAAAAAGTTGAAAATTTTCATAACAGGATTTCGGCTTCAAAAAAGTTCAGAATTTTCATTGAAGGATTTCGACTTTAAAAAAGTTCAACATTTTCATGAAAAGATTTCGGCTTTCAAAAAAGTTGAAAATTTTAATGACAGGATTTCGGCTTTAAAAAAGTCGCGAATTTTCATTACAGGATTTCGGGTTCAAAAAAGTCAAACATTTTCATGACAGGATTTCAGGTTTAAAAACGTAGAAAATTTTCATGACAGGATTTCGGCTTTAAAAAAGTTGAAAATTTTCATTACAGGATTTCGGCTTCAAAAAAGTTTAACATTTTCATGAAAAGATTCCGGCTTCAAAAAAGTTGAAAATTTTCATTACAGGATTTCGGCTTTAAAGAAGTTTAAAATTTTCATTACAGGATTTCGGCTTCAAAAAAGTTTAAAATTTTCATGACAAGATTTCGGCTTCAAAAAAGTTTAAAATTTTCATTAACTATTTCGGCTTTAAAGAAGTTGAACATTACAGGATTTCGGCTTCAAAAAAGTCGAAAATTTTCATCAAGTCTTTCGGCTTCAAAAAAGTCGAACATTTTTATTAAAAGATTTCGACTCCGAAAAAGTTGAAAATTTTCATGACAGGATTTTGGCTTCAAAAAGGTTGAATATTTTCTTTGAAAGATTTCGGCTTCGAAAAAGTTGAAAATTTTCATGAAGTATTTCGGCTTCAAAAAAGTTCAAAATTTTCATGACAGGATTTCGGCTTTAAAAAAGTTGACAATTTTCATGACAGGATTTCCGTTTTACAAAGGTTGAATATTTTCTTGAAAAGATTTCGGCTTCGAAAAAGATGAAAATTTTCATGACAGGATTTCTGCATTAAAAAAGTTGAGAATTTTCCTTACAGGATTTCGGCTTTAAAAAAGTTGAAAATTATCATGACAGGATTTCGGCTTTAAAAAAGTCAAACATTTTCATGACAGGATTTCGGCTTTAAATAAGTTGAAAATTTTGATTACAAGATTTCGGCTTCAAAGAAGTTGAAAATTTTCATTACAGGATTTCGGCATCAAAAAAGTTGAAAATTTTCATGAAGTATTTCTGCATTATAAAAGTTGAAAATTTTCATTACAGGATTTCGGCTTTAAAAAAGTTCAACATTTTTTATAAAAAGATTTTGGCTTAAAAAAGTTGAAAATTTTCATGACAAGGTTTCGGCTTTAAAAAAGTCGAAATTTTTTCATGAAGTATTTCGGCTTCAAAAAAAGTTGAACATTTTCATGAAGTATTTCGGCTTCAAAAAAGATTAAAATGTACATGAAGTATATCGGCTTCAAAAAGGATGAATATTTTCTTGAAGGATTTCGGCTTCAAAAAAGTTGAACATTTTCATTACAAGATTTCTGCTTGAAAAAAGTTGAAAATTTTCATAACAGGATTTCGGCTTCAAAAAAGTTCAGAATTTTCATTGAAGGATTTCGACTTTAAAAAAGTTCAACATTTTCATGAAAAGATTTCGGCTTTCAAAAAAGTTGAAAATTTTAATGACAGGATTTCGGCTTTAAAAAAGTCGCGAATTTTCATTACAGGATTTCGGGTTCAAAAAAGTCAAACATTTTCATGACAGGATTTCAGGTTTAAAAACGTAGAAAATTTTCATGACAGGATTTCGGCTTTAAAAAAGTTGAAAATTTTCATTACAGGATTTCGGCTTCAAAAAAGTTTAACATTTTCATGAAAAGATTCCGGCTTCAAAAAAGTTGAAAATTTTCATTACAGGATTTCGGCTTTAAAGAAGTTTAAAATTTTCATTACAGGATTTCGGCTTCAAAAAAGTTTAAAATTTTCATGACAAGATTTCGGCTTCAAAAAAGTTTAAAATTTTCATTAACTATTTCGGCTTTAAAGAAGTTGAACATTACAGGATTTCGGCTTCAAAAAAGTCGAAAATTTTCATCAAGTCTTTCGGCTTCAAAAAAGTCGAACATTTTTATTAAAAGATTTCGACTCCGAAAAAGTTGAAAATTTTCATGACAGGATTTTGGCTTCAAAAAGGTTGAATATTTTCTTTGAAAGATTTCGGCTTCGAAAAAGTTGAAAATTTTCATGAAGTATTTCGGCTTCAAAAAAGTTCAAAATTTTCATGACAGGATTTCGGCTTTAAAAAAGTTGACAATTTTCATGACAGGATTTCCGTTTTACAAAGGTTGAATATTTTCTTGAAAAGATTTCGGCTTCGAAAAAGATGAAAATTTTCATGACAGGATTTCTGCATTAAAAAAGTTGAGAATTTTCCTTACAGGATTTCGGCTTTAAAAAAGTTGAAAATTATCATGACAGGATTTCGGCTTTAAAAAAGTCAAACATTTTCATGACAGGATTTCGGCTTTAAAAAAGTTGAAAATTTTGATTACAAGATTTCGGCTTCAAAGAAGTTGAAAATTTTCATTACAGGATTTCGGCATCAAAAAAGTTGAAAATTTTCATGAAGTATTTCTGCATTATAAAAGTTGAAAATTTTCATTACAGGATTTCGGCTTTAAAAAAGTTCAACATTTTCATGAAAAGATATCGGCTTTCAAAATAGTTGAAAATTTTCATGACAGGATTGAAAACAGTTGAAAATTTTCAAGAAGTATTAAGGCTTCAGAAATATTGAAAATTTTCATGGAAAGATTTCGGCGTCAAAAAAGTTGAACATTTTTATGACAGGAATTCGGCTTTAAAAAAGTCGAATATTTTCATGATAGGATTTCGGCTTTAAAAAAGCTAAAAACTTTCATGAGAAGTATTCGGCTTTAAAAAAGTTGAAAATGTTCATGAAAAGATTTCGGCTTGAAAAAGGTTGAAAATGTTCATGAAGTATTTCGGCTTTAAAAAGGTTGAATATTTTCTTAAAGGATTTCGACTTTAAAAAAATCGAAAATTTTCATAACCGGATTTCGGCTTGAACAAAGTTGAATATTTTCATGATAGGAATTCTACATTAGAAAAGACGAAAATTTTCAAGAAAAGAATTCGGCTTCAAAAAAGTCGAAAATTTTCCTTACAAAATTTCGGCTTCAAAAAAGTTGAAAATTTTCATGAAAAGATTTCGGTTTCACAAAAGGTTAAAATGTTCATGAAGTATTTCGGCTTTAAAATGGTTAAATATTTTCTTAAAGGATTTCGGCTTCAAAAAAGTTGAATATTTTCATTAAAGGATTTCGGCTTTAAAAAAGGTGAAAATTTTCATTACAGGATTTCGGCTTCAAAAAATTCGAAGATTTTCAAAAAGTATTGCGGCTTCAGAAAGATCGAAAATTTTAATGACGTATTTCGGCTTCAAAAAAGTTAAACATTTTTTATAAAAAGATTTTGGCTTCAAATAGGTTGAACGATTTCGGCTTTAAAAAAGTAGAAAATGTTTGTGACAGGATTTCGGCTATAAAAAAGACAAAGATTTTCAAAAAGTATTAAGGCTTCAGAAAGGTTGAAAATTTTCATGAAAAGATTTCGGCTTCAAAAATGTTGAAAATTTTCATTACAGGATTTCGGCTTTTAAAAATTTCAAAATTTTCATGAAAAGATTTTGGCTTCAAAAAAGTTTAAAATTTTCATGAAAAGATTTCAGCTTCAAAAAAGTTTAAAATTTTCATGAGGTATTTCGGTTTCAAGAAAGCTGAAAATTTTCATTAAAAAGAGATATCGGCTTCAAAAAAGTCGAAAATTTTCAAAAGTATTTTGGCTTCAAAAAAAGTTGAAAAATTTCATGAAAAGATTTTGGCTTTAAAAAAGTCGAACATTTTTTCATTTTCATCTAATTTTGTCTGAATCACTCCGTTTGTAAATTTCACTATTGCTTTATAAACTCTGGCTTCTGCTTGCTTTGTTTGACTTTTATTTTGCAGGTTTAAGCAAAAAATAATTATGATTCCATTAATTTCAAAAACTTTGAAACGTTTCTTTGAGTTAAAAAATTTAGTCAGAACAGGTATTGACTGTAAGCGTCACTTTATGTCTCAAAAACATGTTATATGTCACTTTTGAGCTCAGCTTCACAAGATACGATTAATTTGATCACTAAAGCTGTTAATAGCATTGTCTGGTTCAGGGAATGTTGATTTTGATGTTGTTTCAGGTAACTGCGCACATTTTTTTTTACCATTCAGCTATTCTCGCTGTTTTATTTGATTTTGTCTGAGTTACTCCTACTAACAGTATTTCTGACTTTGAAACAACACGTTTAGTTAAAAAAATATAGTTAGAACAGGTAAGTGTCAGTTTATGTCTCAAAAACATGTTTCATGTCACTTTCGAGCTCAGCTTCGCAAGATACGCTCAATTTGATCACTAAAGCTGCGTTGACTTGTTCAGGGAATGTTGATTTTGACGTCATTTCATGTAACTGCGGTCATTTGTTACCAGTACAGCTGTTTCATCGAATTTTGTCTGAATCAATCCTTCCTTCTATTTTTACTGTGAAACGAGTCTGAACAGTAAGTGTCACTTTATGTCTCAAAAACATGTTTCATGTCACTTTCGAGCTCAGCTTCGCAAGATACGCTCGATTTGATCATTAAAGCTGTTCATAGCGTTGTCTGGCTCTGGGAATGTTGATTTTGATGTCATTTCATGTAACTGCGCTCATTTGTTACCAGTACAGCTGTTTCATCTAATTTTGTCTGAACAGTAAGTGTCAATTTATGTCTCAAAAACATGTTTTATGCCACTTTCGAGCTCAGCTTCTCAGTTTCAAAAAAGGTTAAAATGATTCTGAATAAATTTTGTATTAAACAAATTTGAAAGTTTTCATGAAAAAAAATGGATTTAAAATGTTCGAATTTCAAAAAGTTCAAAAGTTCAAATTTTTTATGAAACTTCAAAAAAGTGTAAAATTTCGGGTTCAAAAAAGTTTAAAATTTTCATGGCAGGATTTCGGCTTCACAAAAGTTTAAAATTTTCATTACAGGATTTCGGCTTTAAAAAAATCGAAAATTTTCATCACCGGATTTCGGCTTGAAAAAAGTTGAATATTTTCATGACAGGATTTCGGCTTTAATAAAGCTAAAAACTTTCATGAAAAGTATTCGGCTTTAAAAAAGTCAAAAATTTTCATGAAAAGATTTAGCCTTCAAAAAAGTTGAAAATTGGGGCACGCTGGTGGCACAGTGGCAGGGCGTGTTGAGACTCTCGTCTCGAGCGGTAGGCCCGGGTTGGCTTCCACCCGTGGCCCCTTTCCGCATGTAATTCCCCGCTCTCTCTCCCTGGTTTCCGACTCTATCCACTGTCCCTCTTAATTAAAGGCACGAAAAAGCCCAGAATAAATCTTTAAAAAAAAAAAAAAAGATGAAAATTTTCATGACAGAATTTCGGCTTTAAAAAAGTTGAACATTTTTATGACAAGATTTCGGCTTTAAAAAAGTCGAAAATTTTCATTAAGTATTAATGCTTCAGAAAGGTTAAAAATTTTCATGAAAAGATTTCGGCTTTAAAACAGTTGAAAATTTTAATTGCAGGATTTTGGCTTCAAAAAAGTTGTAAATTTTCATGACAGGATTTCAGCTTCAAAAAAGTTGAAAATTCTCATGACAGGATTTCGGCTTTTGAAAATTTCAAAACTTTCATGAAAAGATTTTGGCTTCAAAAAAGTCGAAAAATTTTCATGACAGGATTTCGGCTTTTAAAAATTTCAATATTTTCATGACTGGAATTCAGCTTTAAAAAAGTTGAAAATTTTCATGAAGTATTTCAGCTTCAAAAAATTTAAAAAAATTCATGAAAAATTTACGGCTTTAAAAAAGTTGAAAATGTCATGAAAATTTTAATGAAAAAATTTCGGCTTCAAAAATTGAAAAATTTTATGAAAACTTGTCAGCTTCAAAAAAGTTTTTAAAAAAATTGTGTCAATTTCAATTTAAAAAATTCGGTTTTGAAAAAGGCGAAATTTTGGCTTCAAAAAAGTTGAAAATTTTTATGAAAAAATGTTGGCTTCAAAAGTTGAAAGATTTCATCAAAAGTTTCATGAAAAAATTTCGACTTCAAAAAAGTTGAAAATTTTCATGAAACATTTTCGTCTTCAAAAAAGTTTAACATTTCTTGAAAATTTTACTGAAAAAATTTCGGATTCAAAAAAGTTGAAAAATTTCATGAAAAGTTTTCCGCTTCAAAAACGTTAAAAATGTTGTGAAAATTTTATTGAAAAATGTTTCAAATGTGAGTGGGGCACTCATCTTGGTTAAAACCCCCTTTCCTAACCCTAACCCCTTACCCTTTTTTCACTTAGTCATGTTGACAAAAAGTCTACTTCAAAATATGTACCATTCGACTCCAAATGGCCTGAAACATGCTCCTATGCACTTTCTGGTGGCACTTTTTTTCAAAAGACACTTTCAATCAGTCAATCAATTTTCACTTACTATCATTTCACATGGGCGGACATTTCCGCCTATAACGGTTAGGCTTAGGAGTGTACTTGCTCACACTTGCAACACACCCCGACTGGTTAGGTTTAGGTTCAGGGTGTGGGAGAGGGTAGAACACTTGGCTTAGTACACTATTCTAACCTCTCCCACACCCTTTTACTAAACCTAACTAGTCACAGGGTGTCCTTGCAAGTCCCCCCTGTGTTGCCCCTGTCTTGCAAGTCCCCCCCTGCTCTTCCGGGGACGAGTCCAGTCCACTCCAAATGGCTTGAAACGTGGGGAGACACCCTTTCTGGGGACAATTTTGGAACAAAACACTTAGTCAATTTTCAATTTTTTTTTACTTAGTCATGTTGACAAAAAGTGGACTCCAGCTTTGGTACCAATCGAGTCGAAATGGCCTGAAACATGCTCCTAGGCACTTTCTGGGGCACTTTTTTCAAAAAACACAGTCAATTTTCACTTACTATCATTACACATGGGCAGACGTTTCTGCCTATAACTCCGGAACCAACAAACCTAAAAACATCTACAACTTCAGGACCCACGTCACTCGCTGTCATAAATAAATAAATACAGGTCCTACAGACTCCAAAACCACCTCCGTCTGACATAATTCGCCCACGCTGAACACGCTGGTGGTCTCCTCGAGTCTATAGGACCTTCCGGTCAAAAGATATGGCCAAGATGATGTCCGACCAATCAGGTTCAAGCACTTCCCGACGTCATAAACTCTCGAGAGTGGTACCGTTGGATAGGCCGTGCCCCTTTATGGGGGGTTCCATCTTGGTTCCAAGTCTGTACCACCTTTCTATCAAGAGTTATTCAACTTGAACCACTTGAGCGATTGCTCAAGTCGGGTTATTACCCCCTTTCCCTTACCCTAACCCTAACACTTGGAAACCACTTCCGTCTGCCATAATTTGGCCACGCTGAACACGCAGGACTTGTCCCCAAGTCTCTACGACCTTGGGTTCCCAAGATGTGACCAAAACAAAGTCCGACCAATCAAGTTTGAGCACTTCCCGACATCATAGAGACTCGACAGTGGTACCAATGGATAGGCCGTGCCTAACCCCCTAACCCTACCCTTACCCTTGTCTTTGTGTTGTTGTGTTTTTGTCTCTTTGTGTCTTTGTGTTGTTGTTGTTGTGTATCTGTGTTTCTTTGTCTCTGTGTCATTGTGTTGTTGTCTCTTTGTCTTTGAGTATCTGTGTTGTGTTGTTTTGTTGTTGTTGTGTATCCGTGTTGTTTTGTCTTTGTTGTTGTGTCTTTGTGTTGTTGTTGTTGTTGTTGTTGTGTATCTGTGTTGTGTTGTTGTGTCTTTGTGTCGTGTCTTTCTGTTGTTGTGTCTTTGTGTCTGTGTCGTTGTGTTGTTTTCTTGTGTCTTTGTGTCGTTGTGTATCTGTGTTGTGTTGTTGTGTCTTTGTGTCTCTGTGTCTTTAAGTTGTTGTGTTATTGTGTCGTTGTGTATCTGTGTTTTTGTGTTATTGTGTCTTTTTGTCGTTGTGTCTTTGTGTTGTTTTGTTGTGTCTTTGTGTTGATGTGTCTTTCTGTCCTTGAGTTTTTGAGTTTTTGTGTTGTTGTGTCGTTGTGTTTTTTTGTTGTGTCTTTGTGTCATTGTGTTGTTTTGTTGTGTCCTTGTGTTGATGTGTCTTTGTTTCTTTGTGTTGTTGTGTCTTTGTGTCGTTGTGTCTTGTTGTGTCTTTTTTCTTGTTGTGTAACTGTGTTGTGTTGTGTTGTTGTGTCTTTGTGTCGTTGTGTCTTGTTGTGTCTTTTTTCTTGTTGTGTAACTGTGTTGTGTCGTTTTGTTGTGTCTTTGTGTCGTTGTGTCTTTATGTCTTGTTGTGTCTTTGTTCTTGTTGTGTAACTGTGTTGTGTCGTTGTGTCTTTTTGTTGTTGTGTCTTTGTGTCGTTTTGTTGTGTCTTTGTGTCGATGGGTTGTTTTGTTGTGTCTTTGTGTCTTTGTTTCTCTGTGTTGTTGTGACTGTGTTGTTGTGTCTTTTGTGTCCTTGTGTCACTGTGTTGTGTCTTTGTGTCATTTGTCTCTGTGTCGATGTGTCATCGTGTTGTTTTGTCTTTGTTGTGTTGTTGTGTCTTTGTTGTTGTTGTGTATCTGTGTTGTGTTGTTTTGTCTTTGTTGTTGTGTATCTGTGTTGTTTTGTCTTTGTTGTTGTGTATCTGCGTTGTTTTGTCTTTGTGTCGTGTCTTTCTGTTGTTGTGTCTCTGTGTTGTTGTGTCTGTGTCGTTGTGTTGTTTTCTTGTGTCTTTGTGTCGTTGTGTTGTTGTTGTTGTTGTGTATCTGTGTTGTGTTTTTCTGTCTTTGTGTCTCTGTGTCTTTATGTTGTTGTGTTATTGTGTCTTTTTGTCGTTGTGTCTCTGTTGTTGTGTCTCTGTGTCGTTGTGTTGTTTTGTTGTGTCTTTGTGTCTTTGTGTTAATGTGTCGTTGTGTCATTGTGTTGTTGTCTTTGTGTATCATTGTGTATCTGTGTTGTTGTGTTGTGTCTTTTTGTCGTTGTGTTTTTTTGTTGTGTCTTTGTGTCGTTGTGTCTGTTCTTGTTGTGTAACTGTGTTGTGTCGCTTTGTTGTGTCTTTGTGTCCTTGTGTAACTGTGTTGTGTAACTGTGTTGTGTCTTTTTGTCTCTGTGTTGTTGTGTCTTTGTGTCTTTTTGTTGTTGTGTCGTTGTGTCTTTTTGTTGTTGTGTCTTTGTGTCGTTGTGTTGTGTCTTTGTGTCGATGTGTTGTTTTATTGTGTCTTTGTTTCTGTGTGTTGTTGTGACTGTGTTGTTGTGTCTTTTGTGTCCTTGTGTCTCTGTGTCGATGTGTTGTTTTGTTGTCTTTGTGTCCTTGTGTCTCTGTGTCGATGTGTTGTTTTGTTGTGTCTTTGTGTGTCTGTCTCGTTGTGACTGTGTTGTTGTGTCTTTTGTGTCCTTTTGTCTCTGTGTCGATGTGTTGTTTTGTTGTGTCTTTGTGTTGTTGTGACTGTGTTGTTGTTGTGTATCTGTGTTGTGTCGTTGTGTTGTTTTGTTGTGTCTTTGTGTCTGTGTTGTTGTGTGTTTGTGTTGTTGTGTCTTTGTGTCTTTGTGTTGTTGTGTCGTTGTTGTGTATCTGTGTTGTGTCGTTGTGTTGTTTTGTTGTGTCTTTGTGTCTGTGTTGTTGTGTCTGTGTCTTTGTTTTGTTGTGTCATTGTGTCTTTGTGTCTGTGTTGTTGTGTCTTTGTGTCTGTGTCGTTGTTTTGTTGTGTCATTGTGTCTGTGACTCTGTGTTGTTGTGTTGTTTATGTCTTTGTGTCTCTGTGTCTTTGTGTCTGTGTTGTTGTGTCTTTGTGTCTGTGTTGTTGTGTCTGTGTCATTGTGTCGTTGTGTCTTTGTGTCGTTGTGTCTGTGTTGTTGTCTCTGTGTCTTTGTGTCATTGTGTCATTGTGTCATTGTATTGTGTCTTCGTGTCTCTGTGTCGTGTTGTTTTGTTGTCTTTGTGTCTTAGTGTTGTTTCTTTGTGTCTTAGTGTTGTTGTGTCTGTGTGGTTTTGTTGTGTCGTTGTGTCTGTGACTCTGTTGTTGTGTCGTTTATGTCTTTGTGTCTCTGTGTCTTTGTGTCTGTGTTGTTGTGTCTTTGTGTCTGTGTTGTTGTGTCTGTCATTGTGTCGTTGTGTTTTTGTGTTGTTGTGTCTGTGTTGTTGTCTCTGTGTCTTTTTGTCTTTGTGTTGTTATGTCTTTGTGTCATTGTGTTGTGTCTTCGTGTCTCTGTGTCGTTGTGTTGTTTTGTTGTCTGTGTCTTAGTGTTGTTGTGTCTGTGGTTTTGTTGTGTCGTTGTGTCTTTGTGAATTTGTGTTGTTGTCTCTTTGTGTCGTTGTGTCTTCGTCTGTGTTGTTGTCTCTCTGTGTTGTTGTGTCGTTTTGTTGTGTCTTTGTTGTGGTTGTGTATCTGTGTTATGTTGTTGTGTCTTTGTTGTTGTGTATCTGTGTTGTGTCGTTGTGTTGTGTCTGTGTTGTTGGGTCTTTGTGTCTTTGTGTTGTGTTGTTGTGTCTGTGTTGTTGTCTTTTTGTGTCTCTGTGTTGTTGTGTCTCTGTGTCCTTGTCTTGTTTTGTTGTGTCCTTGTGTCTTTGTGTTGTTGTGACTCTGAGTTGTGTCTTTTGTGTCTTTGTGTTGTTGTGTCTGTGTTTTTGTCTCTTTGTGTCTTTGTCGTTGTGTTGTGCCTTTGTGTCTCTGTGTCGTTGTGTTGTGTCATTGTGTCGTTGTGTCGTTGTGTTGTGTCTTTGTGTCTCTGTCGTTGTGTCTTTGTCTCTTTGTGTCTCTGTGTTGTTGTGTTTTTGTCTCTTTGTGTCTTTGTCGTTGTGTTGTGTTTTTGTCTCTTTGTGTCTTTGTGTCTCTGTGTCGCTGAGTTTTTGTCTCTGTGTCTCTGTGTCGATGTGCCTTTGTGTCGTTGTGTTGTTTTGTTGTGTCTTTGTGTCTTAGTGTTGTTGTTTCTTTGTGTCTTTGTGTTGTTGTGTCTTGGTGTCTTTGTGTCTTGGTGTCTTTGTGTTGTTTTGTCTTGGTGTCTTGGTGTTGTTGTTTCTTTGTGTTTCTTGTGTTGTTGTGTGGTTTTGTTGTGTCGTTGTGTCTTTGTGAATTTGTGTTGTTGTCTCTTTGTGTCTTTGTTTCTTTGTGTTGTTGTGTCTTTGTCTGTGTTGTTGTCTCTTTGTGTTGTTGTGTCTCTGTGTTGTTGTGTTGTTTTGTTGTGTTTTTGTTGTGGTTGTGTATCTGTGTTGTGTCGTTGTGTTGTGTATCTGTGTTGTGTCATTGTGTTGTGTCTGTGTTGTTGTGTCTTTGTGTCTTTGTGTTGTTGTTTTGTTGTGTCATTGTGTCTTTGTGTCTGTGACTCTGTGTTGTTGTGTCTTTGTGTTGTTGTGACTCTGTGTTGTTGTCTTTGTGTTGTTTTGTTGTTGTGTCTGTGTTGTTGTCTGTGTTGTTGTCTCTGTGTCTTTTTGTCTTTGTGTTGTTGTGACTCTGTGTCGTTGTGTTGGTTTGTTGTGTCTTTGTGTTGTTGTTTTTTGTGTTGTTGTGTCTTTGTGTTGTGTCTGTGTCTTTTTGTCTTTGTGTTGTTGTGACTCTGTGTCGTTGTGATGTGTTGTTGTGTCTTGGTGTTGTTGTTTCTTGTGTTGTTGTGTCTTTGTGTGGTTTTGTTGTGTCTTTGTGAATTTGTGTAGTTGTCTCTTTGTGTCATTGTGTTGTTGTGACTCTGTGTTGTTGGGTCTTTTGTGTCTTTGTCTGTGTTGTTGTCTCTTTGTGTCTCTGTGTTGTTGTGTCTCTGTGTCATTGTTTTGTTGTGTCTTTGTTGTGGTTGTGTATATGTGTATATGTGTTGTGTTGTTGTGTCTTCGTGTTGTTGTGTCTCTGTGACGTTGTGTTGTTTTGTTGTGTCGTTGTGTTGTGTCATTGTGTCGTGTCATTGTGTCGTCGTGTTGTTGGTGTGTATCTGTGTTGTGTTGTTGTGTCTTTGTGTTGTTGTGTTGTTGTGTCTTTGTGTTGTTATGTTGTTGTGTCTTTGTGACTGAGTTGTTGTGTCTTTTGTGTCTTTGTGTTGTTGTGACTCTGAGTTGTTGTGTCTTTGTGTCTCTGTGTCATTGTGTCCTTGTGTTGTTGTGTCCTTGTGTCTGTGTTTTGTTGTGTCATTGTGTCTGTGACTGTGTTGTTTATGTATTTGTGTCTCTGTGTCGTTGTGTTGTTTTGTTGTGTCTTTGTGTCTGTGTTGTTGTGTCTGTGTCTTTGTTTTGTTGTGTCTTTGTGTCTTTGTGTTTGTGTCTGTGTCGTTGTTTTGTTCTGTCATTGTGTCTGTGACTCTGTTGTTGTGTCGTTTATGTCATTGTGTCTCTGTGTTGTTGTGTCTTTGGCATTGTGGTGTTGTGTCTTTGTGTTGTTGTGTCTTTGTGTCATTGTGTTTTGTCTTTGTGTCTCTGTGTCGTTGTGTTGTTTTGTTGTGTCTGTGTTGTTTCTTTGTGTCTTAGTGTTGTTGTGTCTGTGTGGTTTTGATGTGTCGCTGTGTCTTTGTGAATTTGTGTTGTTGTGTCTTTGTGTCTTTGTGTCGATGTGTTGTTGTGTCTTTGTGTGTGTTGTTGTCTCTTTGTGTTGTTGTGTCTTTGTGTCTCTGTGTTGTTGTGTTGTTTTGTTGTGTCTTTGTTGTGGTTGTGTATCTGTGTTGTGTTGTGTATCTGTGTTGTGTTGTTGTGTTGTGTCTGTGTTGTTGTGTCTTTGTGTTGTTGTTTTGTTGTGTCATTGTGTCTTAGTAACTCTGTGTTGTTGTGTCTTTGTGTTGTTGTGTCTTTGTGTCTGTGTCGTTGTTTTGTTGTGTCTGTGACTCTGTATTGTTGTGTCTTTGTGTCATTGTGTCGTTGTGTTGTTGTGTCTTTGTGTTGTTGTCTCTGTGTCTTTTTGTCTTTGTGTTGTTGTGACTCTGTGTTGTTGTCTTTGTGTCATTGTGTTGTTTTGTTGTGTCTTTGTGTTGTGTCTGTGTTGTTGTCTCTGTGTCTTTTTGTCTTTGTGTTGTTGTGACTCTGTGTCGTTGTGTTGTTTTGTTGTGTCTTAGTGTTGTTGTTTCTTGTGTTGCTGTGTTTTTGTGTGGTTTTGTTGTGTCTTTGTGAATTGGTGTTGTTGTCTCTTTGTGTCGTTGTGTTGTTGTGACTCTGTGTTGTTGGGTCTTCGTGTTGTGTCTCTGTGACGTTGTGTTGTGTTGTGTCATTGTGTCGTCGTGTTGTTGGTGTGTATCTGTGTTGTGTTGTTGTGTCGTCGTGTTGTTGGTGTGTATCTGTGTTGTGTTGTTGTGTCGTCGTGTTGTTGTGTTGTTGTGTCGTTGTGTCGTTGTGTCTTTGTGACTGAGTTGTTGTGTCTTTGTGTCTCTGTGTCATTGTGTCGTTGTGTTGTTGTGACTCTGAGTTGTGTCTTTTGTGTCTTTGTGTTGTTGTGTCTTTGTGTTGTTGTGACTCTGAGTTGTTGTGTCTCTGTGTTGTTGTGTCTTTGTGTTGTTGTGTCTCTGTGTCGTTGTGTTGTTTTGTTGTGTCATTGTGTTTTTGTGTTGTTGTGACTTTGAGTTGTGTCTTTTGTGTCTTTGTGTTGTGTTGTTGTGTCTGTGTTGTTTTCTCTTTGTGTGTGTTGTTGTGTCTCTGTGTCTTTGTGTCCTTGTGTTGTTTTGTTGTGTCCTTGTGTCATTGTCTCTTTGTGTCTTTGTGTCTGTGTCATTGTGTCTTTGTGTCTCTGTGTCGTTGTGTTGTTTTGTTGTGTCATTGTGTTGTTGTGTCCTTGTGTTGTGTCCTTGTGTTGTTGTGTCATTGTGTATTTGTGTCGTTGTGTCTTTGTCTCTTTGTGTCTCTGTGTTGTTGTGTTTTTGTCTCTTTGTGTCTTTGTGTCTCTGTGTCGTTGTGTTGTTGTGTCTTTGTGTCTTTGTGTCTCTGTGTCGCTGTTTTTGTCTATTTGTGTCTTTGTGTCTGTGTTGATGTGCCTTTGTGTCGTTGTGTTGTTTTGTTGTGTCTTTGTGTCTTTGTCTCTTTGTCATTGTGTTGTGTCTTTGTGTCTTTGTGTCTCTGTGTCGTTGTGTCTCTGTGTTGATGTGTCTTTGTGTTGTTGTGTCTTTGTGTCTCTGTGTCGTCGTGTTGTTTTGTTGTGTCTCTGTGTCTTTGTGTTGTTGTGTATCTGTGTTGTGTCGTTGTGTTGTGTCTTTGTGTTGTTGTGTATCTGTGTTGTTTTGTTGTGTCTTTGTGGCGTTGTCTCTGTGTCGTTTTGTTGTGTCTTTGTGTCGTTGTCTCTGTCATTTTGTTGTGTCTTTGTGTCTTTTGTCCTTGTGTTGTGTCTTTGTGTCGTTGTCTCTGTCATTTTGTTGTGTCTTTGTGTCTTTTTGTCCTTGTGTTGTGTCTTTGTGTCGTTGTCTCTGTGTCTGTGTTGTTGTGTCTTTGTGTCATTTTGTTGTGTCGTTGTATGTGTCATTGTGTTGTTGTGTCTTTGTGTCTTTGTGTTGTGTCCTTGTGTTGTTGTGTCTTTGTGTCGTTGTCTCTGTGTCTGTGTTGTTGTGTCTTTGTGTTGTGTCTTTGTGTCTTTTGTGTCGAGTCTTTGTGTCGTGTTGTTTTGTTGTGTCTTTGTGTCTCTGTGTTGTGTCTTTGTGTCTCTGTGTCGCTGTATTGTTTTGTTGTGTCTTTGTGCCTCTGTGTCTTTGTGTTGTTGTTGTGTATCTGTGTTGTGTCTTTGTCTTTGTGTTGTTGTGTCTTTGTGTCATTGTGTCTTTGTGTTGTTGTTGTTGTGTATCTGTGTTGTGTTGTTGTGTCTTTGTGTTGTGTCTCTGTGATGTTGTGTTGTTGTGTCATTGTGTCGTTTTGTTGTGTCATTGTGTCTTTGTGTTGTTGTGGTTTTGTCTGTGTTGTTGTCTCTTTGTGTCTGTGTTGTTGTGTCTCTGTGTCTTTGTGTCCTTGTGTTGTTTTGTTGTGTCCTTGTGTCATTGTCTCTTTGTGTCTTTGTGTCTGTGTCGTTGTGTCTTTGCGTCTCTGTGTTGTTGTGTTGTTTTGTTGTGTCATTGTGTTGTTGTGTCTCTGTGTCCTTGTGTTGTGTCCTTGTGTTGTTGTGTCATTGTGTCTTTGTGTCGTTGTGTCTTTGTCTCTTTCTGTGTCGCTGTATTGTTTTGTTGTGTCTTTGTGCCTCTGTGTCTTTGTGTTGTTGTTGTGTATCTGTGTTGTGTCTTTGTCTTTGTGTTGTTGTGTCTTTGTGTCATTGTGTCTTTGTGTTGTTGTTGTTGCTCTATGAGCTGTGCTGTGTCTCTATGAGCTGTACTGTGTTTGTGGCTAAATGAGCTGTACTGTGTCTCTATGAGCTGTACTGTGCCTGAGGCTCTATGAGCTGTACTGTGTCTGTGGCTCTATGAGCTGTACTGTGTCTCAATGAGCTGTACTATGTTTGTGTCTCTATGAGCTGTACTGTGTCTCCATGAGTTGTACTGTGTTTGTGGCTCTATGAGCTGTACTGTGTCTCTATGAGCTGTACTGTGTCTCCATGAGCTGTACTGTGCCTGAGGCTCTATGAGCTGTACTGTGCCTGTGTCTCTATGAGCTGTACTGTGTCTGTGTCTCTATGAGCTGTGTCTGTGTCTCTATGAGCTGTACTGTGCCTGAGGCTCAATGAGCTGTACTGTGTCTGTGTCTCTATTAGCTCTGTCTGTGTCTCTATGAGCTGTACTATGCCTGAGGCTCTATGACTTGTACTGTGTCTGTGTCTATATGAGCTTTGTCTGTGTCTCTATGAGCTGCACTGTGCCTGAGGCTCTATGAGCTGTACTGTGTCTGTGTCTCTATGAGCTGTACTGTGCCTGAGGCTCTATGAGCTGTACTGTGCCTGAGGCTCTATGAGCTGTACTGTGCCTGAGGCTCTATGAGCTGTACTGTGTCTCTATGAGCTGTACTGTGCCTGAGGCTCTATGAGCTGTACTGTGTTTATGGCTCTATGAGCTATACTGTGCCTGAGGCTCTATGAGCTGTACTGTGCCTGAGGCTCTATGAGCTGTACTGTGCTGTGCCTGAGGCTCTATGAGCTGTACTGTGCCTGAGGCTCTATGAGCTGTACTGTGTCTCTATGAGCTGTACTGTGTCTCCATGAGCTGTACTGTGTTTGTGGCTCTATGAGCTGTACTGTGCCTGAGGCTCTATGAGCTGCACTGTGTCTGTGGCTCTATGAGCTGTACTGTGTCTCTATGAGCTGTACTGTGTTTGTGGCTCTATGAGCTGGACTGTGTCTCTATGAGCTGTACTGTGTTTGTGTCTCTATTAGCTCTGTCTGTGTCTCTATGAGCTGTACTGTGTCTGAGGCTCTATGAGCTGTACTGTGTCTCTATGAGCTGTACTGTGTTTGTGTCTCTATTAGCTCTGTCTGTGTCTCTATGAGCTGTACTGTGTCTGAGGCTCTATGAGCTGTACTGTGCCTGAGGCTCTATGAGCTGTACTGTGTCTGTGTCTCTATTAGCTCTGTCTGTGTCTCTATGAGCTGTACTGTGTCTGAGGCTCTATGAGCTGTACTGTGCCTGAGGCTCTATGAGCTGTACTGTGCCTGAGGCTCTATGAGCTGTACTGTGTCTCTATGAGCTGTACTGTGCCTGAGGCTCTATGAGCTGTACTGTGTCTCTATGAGCTGTACTGTGTTTATGGCTCTATGAGCTATACTGTGCCTGAGGCTCTATGAGCTGTACTGTGCCTGAGGCTCTATGACCTGTACTGTGCCTGAGGCTCTATGAGCTGTACTGTGCCTGAGGCTCTATGGGCTGTACTGTGCCTGAGGCTCTATGAGCTGTACTGTGTCTCTATGAGCTGTATTGTGCCTGAGGCTCTATGAGCTGTACTGTGTCTCTGAGCTGTACTGTGTTTGTGGCTCTATGAGCTGTACTGTGTCTCTATGAACTGTACTGTGTTTGTGTCTCTATGAGTTGTAATGTGCCTGAGGCTCTATGAGCTGTACTGTGCCTGAGGCTCTATGAGCTGTATTGTGTCTCTATGAGCTGTACTGTGTTTGTGGCTTTATGAGCTGTACTGTGTCTCTATGAGCTGTACTGTGTTTGTGTCTCTATGAGCTGTACTGTGCCTGAGGTTCTATGAGCTGTACTGTGCCTGAGGCTCTATGGGCTGTACTGTGCCTGAGGCTCTATGAGCTGTACTGTGTCTCTATGAGCTGTATTGTGCCTGAGGCTCTATGAGCTGTACTGTGTCTCTGAGCTGTACTGTGTTTGTGGCTCTATGAGCTGTACTGTGTCTCTATGAACTGTACTGTGTTTGTGTCTCTATGAGTTGTAATGTGCCTGAGGCTCTATGAGCTGTACTGTGCCTGAGGCTCTATGAGCTGTATTGTGTCTCTATGAGCTGTACTGTGTTTGTGGCTTTATGAGCTGTACTGTGTCTCTATGAGCTGTACTGTGTTTGTGTCTCTATGAGCTGTACTGTGCCTGAGGTTCTATGAGCTGTACTGTGCCTGAGGCTCTATGATTGTGTCATCATTGTGTCTTTGTGTTGTTGTTGTTGCTCTATGAGCTGTGCTGTGTCTCTATGAGCTGTACTGTGTCTCTATGAGCTGTACTGTGTTTGTGGCTCTATGAGCTGTACTGTGTCTCTATGAGCTGTACTGTGTCTCTATGAGCTGTACTGTGTCTCTATGAGCTGTACTGTGTTTGTGTCTCTATGAGCTGTACTGTGGTTGTGTCTCTATGAGCTATACTGTGCCTGAGGCTCTATGAGCTGTACTGTGTCTCTATGAGCTGTCCTGTGTTTGTGTCTCTATGAGCTGTACTGTGCCTGAGGCTCTATGAGCTGTACTGTGCCTGAGGCTCTATGAGCTGTACTGTGTCTCTATGAGCTGTACTGTGTCTCTATGAGCTGTACTGTGTCTCTACGAGCTGTACTGTGTCTCTACGAGCTGTACTGTGTCTGTGTCTCTATGAGCTGTACTGTGCCTGAGGCTCTATGAGCTGTACTGTGTCTCTATGAGCTGTACTGTGTCTGTGGCTGTATGAGCCGTACTGTGTTTGTGACTCTATGAGCTGTACTGTGCCTGAGGCTCTATGAGCTCTACTGTGTCTCTATGAGCTGTACTGTGTTTGTGGCTCTATGAGCTGTACTGTGCCTGAGGCTCTATGAGCTCTACTGTGTCTCTATGAGCTGTACTGTGTTTGTGGCTCTATGAGCTGTACTGTGTCTCTATGAGCTGTACTGTGTCTCTGTGTGTGTGTGTGTGTGTGTCTCTGTGCATGTATGTGTGTGTGTGTGTGTGTGTGTTGTGCCTGTGTGTTTGTGTGTGTGTGTGTGTGTGTGTGTGTCTGTGTTTGTTGTGTGTGTCTCTGTGTGTGTCTGTCTGTCTATGTGTGTGTGCATGTGTGTTGTGCCTGTGTGTGTGTGTGTGTGGCTTTATGAGCTGTACTGTGTCTCTATGAGCTGTACTGTGTTTGTGTCTCTATGAGCTGTACTGTGCCTGAGGCTCTATGAGCTGTACTGTGCCTGTGGCTCTATGAGCTCTACTGTGGCTCTATGAGCTGTACTGTGTCTCTATGAGTTGTACTGTGTCTCTGTGTGTGTGTTGTGCCTGTGTGTTTGTGTGTGTGTGTGTGTGTGTGTGTCTCTGTGTGTCTGTCTGTCTATGTGTGTGTGCATGTGTGTTGTGCCTGTGTGTGTGTGTGTGTCTGTTGTGTGTGTGTGTTGTCCCTGTGCATGTGTGTGTGTATTGTGCGTCTGTCTGTGTTGTGTGTCTGTGTTTGTTGTGTGTGTATTTGTTGTGCATCTGTGTGTGTGTGTGTCTCCGTGTGTGTTGTGTGTGTCTCCGTGTGTGTTGTGTGTGTGTCTCTGTCTATGTGTGTGTGTGTTGTGCCTGTGTATTGTGCCTGTGTGTGTGTGTGTGTGTGTTGTCCTTGTGCATGTGTCTCTGTCTATGTGTGTGTGTGTGTGTGTGTGTTGTCCTTGTGCATGTGTGTGTGTCTCTGTGTGCGTCTGTGTGTCTGTGTGTGTGTGTGTGTGTGTGTGTTCAATTCAATTCAATTCAATTTATTTGTATAGCGTCAACTCATAACAAGTGTTATCTCAAGACACTTTACAAAAAGCAGGTAAAATACCTTACTCTTTGTCTGTTAACATTACAAAAGAGCAGGTAAAAAGACCTTACTCATTGTTATGTTACAAAAAGCAGGTAAAAGACCTTACTTATTGCTATATTACAAAGACCCGGCCTATCCAACATGAGCACTTTAGGAAAGCAGCAAAAGTTACAGTGGTAAGAAAAAACTGCCTTTTTAAAAAGGCAGAAATCTTCGGCCAGATCCCCTGCTCATGAAGAAACAGCCTTCACAGGCCTAGACTGCGTCGGGGTTGGAAAGGAATAGGGGGAGAGATGGGATAAGATGCAGGAAGAGGGATAGGGAGCAAGGGGGTGGGGGGAGTCAGACCGTTCATCAACAATCCGGTGGGGGGGGGGGGCGTTATTCTGGCAGGCCATCAACCAACGATCTTGAGGAGCCTAAGAGAGCTCAAGAGCTCTCAGGAAAGTAGGTGGTTAGTGACTGAGATTTACAGATAGATACATGCAGTAATATAATGTACTGTATATGCACAGAGAGAGAGAGAAAGAGAGGAGCTCAAGGTGCCAGTTCCCCCGGTAGTCTAAGCCTATAGCAGCATAACTAAGAGCTGGTCTATACCAGCACTAACGATAAGATTTATCAAAAAGGAAAGTTTTAAGTCTATTCTTAAAAATACAGACTGTGTCTGCCTCCCGGACCCCGGCTGGAAGGCGGTTCCAGAGGAGAGGAGCCCGATAACTGAAGGCTTTACCCCCCATAGTACACTTGGAGACTGTAGGTACCACCAGCAGGCCTGCACTCCGGGACCGCAATGCTCTCGAGGGACAGTACAGCACTAGTAGCTCCTTAAGATAAGATGGTGTCTGGCCATTTAGAGCTTTGTTGGTGAGAAGAAGGATCTTGAATTCTATTCTAGACTGTATGGGAAGCCAGTGCAGAGAAGCCAAGACAGGAGTGATGTGGTCCCATTTCCTGGTTCTGGTCAGTACACGAGCTGCAGCGTTCTGGACCAGTTGAAGAGTCTTTAGAGATTTGCCAGAGCACCCTGACAAAAGAGAGTTACAGTAATCCAGTCTGGAGGTAACAAATGCATGAACTAGTTTTTCTGCATCATTTTGCGACAGGATATACCTGATCTTGGATATATGACGAAGGTGAAAATAGGCTGTTCTTGAAACTTGTCTGATGTGAGAGCTAAAAGACATATCTTGATCAAAAAGAACTCCTAGATTCCTAACAGTAGTGCTAGATGTCAGTCTGATGTCACTAAGGACAGTCAAATCACTAGAAAAAGTATCTCTGAGGTTCTTAGGGCCTAGCACAATAACTTCAGTCTTGTCTGAGTTAAGTTGCAAAAAATGTCTGGTCATCCAGGTCCTAACGTCCTTAAGGCACGTTTCTAGCTGACATAACTGACTGCTGCCATCGGGCTTCATTGATACATAAAGCTGAGTATCATCTGCATAACAATGAAACTGTATGGAGTGTTTCCTCATAATATTTCCCAGAGGAAGCATATATAATGTAAAGAGAATTGGTCCAAGCACTGAACCTTGTGGGACTCCATGGCAAACTTTAGTGTGCATAGAGGACTCATCAACATGTACAAACTGAGATCGGTCTGATAAGTAGGATTCAAACCAACTTAAAGCAGTCCCTGTAATTCCAAGCAAATGCTCCAGTCTGTACAACAGGAACCGATGGTCAATGGTGTCAAAGGCAGCACTAAGATCTAACAAGACGAGCACAGACAGAAGTCCCCTGTCTGAGGCTAGAAGTAGATCGTTTGTAACTCTAACTAGTGCAGTGGTGGACTCTAAATCCTGACTGAAACTCCTCAAATAAACTGTTGTCATGGAAAAAGTCACACAGCTGTTTAGCTACCACCTTCTCCAGGATCATCGAGAAAAAAAGGAAGGTTGGATATAGGCCTGTAGTTAGCCAGAGTTCCTGAATCCAGAGTAGGCTTTTTAAGTAGAGGTTTGATTACCGCTACTTTAAATGCCTGGGGTACATAGCCTGCCAGTAAAGACGAATTGATCATAACTAATATAGAGTTGCTAACTAAGGGAAAAACTTCCTTAAACAGCTTGGTTGGGATTGGATCCAAAAGACAGTTGACGGTTTCGACGCAGAAAAAATGGAATATGGCTCTGAAAGGTCGACTGGAGAAAATAAGGCGAGACTAATATCTGGTCCTGAAACTGTCTCTGCCGTATCAGACGTATCCGCACCAGGTAAGGGCAGGAGGTTACCAATTTTGTCTCTGATGTCTAGAATTTTGTTGTTGAAAAAGCTCAGGAAGTCATTACTGCTGAGGGCTAGAGGAATACAAGGCTCAATGGAGCCATGACTCTCTGTCAGCCTGGCTACAGTGCTGAAAAGGTATCTAGGATTGCCTTTGTTTTCCTCGATTAGAGAGGAGTAGTAGGCAGCTCGAGCGTGACGTAGAGCCTTCATATATCTTCTCTGACTATCCTGCCAGAAAAAACGAGATTCTACCATTCTGGTCGAGCGCCATATTCTTTCAAAATTCCGCGACGATTGTTTTAGAGTACGGGTTTCTGAGTTGAACCATGGAGCCACTCTCCGCCGCTTGACAACCTTCTGTTTCAGGGGAGCAATCAAATCCAGAGTAACTCTCAGCAAATCCACTGCACTATCAACAAACTGACCTAGCTGAGAGGGACTAAAGCTATCATAAAAGTTTTCAACTGGGTTGAAACACGGTACTGAATCAAAAACAGCTGAAATAGCTTCCTTAAATCTAGCCACAGCACTATCCGACAAACTTCTAGGGAGCACACCTCTTCCAAGCAGAGGTAATTCTGGTAGGACAAAGTCGAATGTAATAAAAAAAATGGTCTGATAGAAGAGGATTTTCTAGGAAGACTGTAAGGTTATGGATTTCAATGCCATAAGCTAAAACAAGATCCAGGGTGTGGTTGAAACGATGAGTAGGTTAGTTTAAACCCTGGGTGAAACCAATAGAGTCTAATAGTGACATGAAAGCTGTGCTCAGGCTATCATTATCAACATCCACATGGATATTGAAGTCACCTACAACAATTATTCTATCACTGCTAAGGACTAAATTTAATTAAAAAAATTCTGCAAATTCAGAAAGAAACTCAGAACATGGGCCAGGAGGACGGTAAACTACAACAACTAGAACTGACTGAAAGGTTCTTGAGACTGGATGTGAAAGACTAAGAACAAAGCTTTCAAAAGAAGTTAACTGGAAGTTCAGAATTAAAAATAGCTGCTACTCCACCACCTCGTCCGGTGTCTCGAGGTATATGAGTTCAAAAATGACTGGGAGGAGTGGATTCATTCAAACTAACATATTCATCTTGACACAGCCAGGTTTCAGTCAAAAAAAGTAAATCAATATGCTGATCTGATATCAGATTATTCACTAAAAGAGATTTGGATGCTAAGGACCTAATGTTCAATAGTCTGCAGTGAATCTTCTGATTTTTTAGCAAAATCGTATTCGTAGTCTTGATTCTGATGAGATTTTGACGATTTACGCCGTTTGGATGACTTACAAAAACGGGTCTGGGCCGGGGGACAGACACAGTACCTATAGTATAACTACAGTTCGATTCAGAATTACAGCTATAGTGACTGGGAGGCAGATCTAAGGGAGGTGCAGAGAAGCGTGTAAGACTGCAGCTCTGCCTCCTGTTCTGAACTCTGTTTTGTTGTCAAGGTTTTGGACTAATAACCTGTGCTATGTTTCTAGATAATAAAGCTGCACCGTCCAAAGTGGGATGGATGCAGTCTCTAGCTAGCAGACCAGGTTTTCCCCAAAAAGACTGCCAGTTATCTATGAAGCCCACATCGTGTGCTGGACACCGCGGCTATACATGTCATCACTGGTCTGATTTGGGAGGGGTCCAGAGAACACTACGGAGTCCGACATCGTCTTAGCAAAAGTACACACCGACCACAACCTTAGTGACTTCCGACTGGTGTAGTCGGGAGTCATTAGTGCCGACATGAATTACGATTGTATCAAATCTACCTTTAGTCTTTGTCAGCAACTTTAAATGAGATGCGATGTCGCCCGCTCTGGCCCCGGGTATACACCTAACTATGCCCGCTGACTTTGCTAGCTTCACGTTTCGGACTATGGAGTCTCCAATAATCAGAGTTTTATTCTCAGCGGGTGTGTCGCTGAATGGGGAAAATTTGTTTGAAATGTGAAGTGGTTGGTGGGGAACCGTGTGCTTCGATTTTCGACTATGCTTCCCTCGGACAGTAACCCAGCCACTGCCTCCCAGCTGCTCGGGAGCTACCGGGGGGGAAGCCAAGCTATGTTGGCCCGCACCGGCTACAGGTGGCTGGCTAACTATTGCTGCATACGATGGCTCTGACTCAATGGTGCGGAGCCGTCTCTCTAACTCAGACACCCTCGCCTCCAAAGCTAAAAATAAACTACATTTCTTACATGTATCATTATCACTAAAGGAGGACGAGGAGTAACTTAACATCTGACACGGAGAGCAGGAGAGGGAGAGACAGAAAAAGAAGCCATTGTAAAGCTAACTGCTAAGCTAAGCTAAGAGTAGGTACACAGTAACACAGTACAGAGAAGAACAGAAAATGATGCAATACGCTCACCCATAGTTCGCTGCTCTGCTCGGGTGCTGCTCGCTGCTCTGCTCGGGCCAGTGTGTTGTGTGTCTGTCTGTCTGTGTGTGTGTTGTGCCTGTGTGTGTGTGTGTGTTGTGTCTGTGCGTGTCTGTGTGTGTCTCTGCGTGCGTCTGTCTGTGTGTGTGTTGTGCCTGTGTCTGTGTGTGTTGTGTGTGTTGTGTGTGTCTGTGTTGTGCCTGTGCATGTATCTGTCTGTGTGTGTGTTGTGTGTTTGTTGTGTGTCTGTCTGTATTTGTTGTGTGTGTGTTATGTGTATGTCTGTGTGTATCTGTGTGTGTTGTGTTTGTGCGTGTGTCTGTTTGTGTGTGTGTCTGTGCATGTGTGTGTCTGTGTCTTTGTGTGTGTGTTGTGTATCTGTTTGTGTTGTGGTTGTGCATGTGTCTGTTTGTATGTGTGTGTGTTGTGCCTGTGTGCGTCTGTGTGTGTTATGCCTGTGTGTGTGTGTGATCCCTGTGCATGTGTGTGTCTGTCTGTTTGTGTGTTGTGCCTGTGTGTGTGTGTTGTGTGTGTGTGTGTGTGTGTGTGTGTGTGTGTGTGTGTGTGTGTGTGTGTGTGTGTGTGTGTGTGTGTGTGTGTCTGTCTGCGTGTGTGTTATGTATCTGTTTTTGTTGTGGTTGTGCGTGTGTCTGTTTGTGTGTGTGTGTCTGTGTTTGTGTGTGTGTGTCTCTGTGTGCGTCTGTCTGTGTGTGTGTGTTGTGTATCTGTTTTTGTTGTGGTTGTGCGTGTGTCTGTTTGTGTGTGGGTGTGTGTGTCTGTTTGTGTCTGTGTTTGTTGTGTGTATTTGTTGTGTGTCTGTGTGTGTTGTGCCTGTGCATGTGTGTGTGTCTGTGTTGTGCGTGGGTCTGTGTGTGTCTGTGTGTGTGCCTGTCTGTGTGTGTGTTGTGTGTGTTTCTGTGTACGTGTGTGTGTTGTGCCTGTGCATGTGAGTGTCTCTGTGAATGTGTGTGTGCGTCTGTGTGTGTGTGCGCGTGTCTGAGTTTGTTGTGTGAGTGTGTTTGTTGTGCGCGTGTGTCTGTGTTTGTTGTGTGAGTATGTTTGTTGTGTGAGTGTGTTTGTTGTGTGTGTCTCTGTGTTTGTCTCTGTGCATGTGTTTGTTGTGTGTGTGTTGTGTGTCTGTTTGGGTGTGTGTGTGTCTGTGTTGTGTGTGTTGTGCCTCTGCATGTGTGTATGTTTGTATGTGTGTTCGTTAGTGATTTGCTTGTATGTGTTTCTGTTTGTGTGTGTGCGTGTTTCTGTTGTGTTTCTGTTTGTGTGTGTTGAAATGTCATTCAGAAGAAGCTTGAGCATGTGACATGGATCCAGGAGAACATGGACTTTTAGTGAGGGGTCTTCAGGATGGAAAAGAAAGAGAGAAAATATCAGTTATTCATTAAATCATTTTTTTGTTCTCATCTATTTTTCTGAAGTCATCTGTGTGTAAGAATACATTTATAAATTCAACAGTGTACTACCCAGACAACAAAGGTACAGTATTCAGGTAATCAACATCTATTTAAAGTTAAGAAGATAAACCTTATTGTAATCATGCTGTTTTCAGCTCTCTCACTCACTTGCACAAAGATATTCCACATCAAATTGTCTCAGATTTTGGGTGAGGAAAAATTATGCAATTTATTGTGGATAGTACTTCATCTTAACATGAAACAAATATAACCTGAATTATTTGAATCATTAACAGGTCCCAACTCTCTGTGCTTTAGTACAGAACATACAGTAGCTCATTTATTATTAACATGAGCTCGGTACATGGCTGAATTCTTCAAACTATTTCTTATACTTTATATCTATGTGCTTTATATCTTATTTTCATTCCATATGTTATTTATATTTCTACTGCTATATTCTGTGTATGAGTTCAGTGAAAATTAATATGGTTATTAATATAGTTCTTAATGGTTACAGATGCTCTTACAAAGTGCATTTTTTTTAATTTGTTAACAGTTTGCACAAATCTTAAGACACTACATCAACCATGTAACTTTAATGTCATCCTCTATAACCTACACAGCATATTAGGTTCAGTTAAATTTATGTTACTGACGGATAATTACTACACAAAGTTTGTTTTTTAATGTCCACATTTACGTGGTGTATAACATTCATCATAACGTCAGATAACCATATTTACAGTCTGTGGTTAACCACCGAGGTGAACCTTTAGCTTCTAACATCACACAAACTCATTATTTTCAACAACAACATCTTAACAAACATTTCTAAAGCATTGACTGTAAATAATGTAAATAATGTAAATAATGTAAATAATGAGCTACACTGAGTGCAGATTAGCCGACTGGTTTACAAGCTAACGCTAAACAAGCTAGGTCCGTAAATATAAATACCGACACGAGTAAGCAGTAAATATAACACTACTATATCACTTACTGAAAAAAACTGAAGCATCAACTTCTTGGATAGTCTGTTAACCGCACAGCAAGCCATGTATGTTGTCATGTGTTAAACAAACTCTCCAAACGAAGTAAGAAAGAGGAGAAATCAGACGGATCAAGCTGTTAGCCTCCTGACCTATTGACCGCGCAGAGCTGTCAATCAAATCTGCCACAACCCTAATATGGGCATAGCCGTTTTCCTTAATAGAATAAAATCCGATGAGTTATAAAAAAAATTCCCCCCCCCCCCCTCCACAGTGTGAGGAGAAGGGGCCGTCAACTTATCAGATATATCTCGTTTTTTGAACCAGGCTGTAAACATGTTAATTCCAGTGGTAAAAACAGGCCTTTTTTGGCTGTGGGTTTATGGCACTTCTGGCGCTTCTGCAGCCAGCCTCAAGCGGAACCTCGAGGAACTGCAGTTTTTTGTACTTCCGCATAGGCTTCATTTTTCGAGACTGGAGGTTGCCCCTTGACACAGACACACAGAGACAGACACAGACACGCACACACACACATACATACAACAAATACACACACAACACACACAGACAGACACAAAACACACACACACAGACACAAAACACACACAAACACACAACAAATACACACACACACACACACACAGACACACAACAAATACACACATACAGACACACACACACACACACAAACAGACACACACACAAACACAGAGACACACACACAACACAAACACAGAGACACACAACACAAACACACATACAAAAACACAGAGACAAACAAAACACACACACACAAACAGACACACACAAACAGACACACAAACAGACATGCAGAGGCACAACACACACACACACACAGACAGACACACACAAACACACACATGCACAGGCACAACGCACAACACACAGAGACACACAACACAAAACACATACAAAAACACAGAGACAAACAAAACACACACACACAAACAGACACACATAAACAGACATGCAGAGGCACAACACACACACACACACACACAGAGACACACAGAATACACACACACAGAGACAAAACACACACACACAGAGACACAAACACAGAGACACACACAAATACAGAGACACACACACACAGAGAGACACACAACACACACACACAGAGACACACAACACACACAAACACATGCACAGGCACAACACACACACACAAACTCACACACATGCAGAGGCACAAAAACACACAAAACACACACACACAAAGAGACACACACACAGACGCACACAACACAGAGACACACACACACAAACACACACACAGACGCACAAACACAACACACAACACACACACACACACACACAGAGACACACACACAAACACAGAGACACACAACACACACACACAGAACACACACAGACAGACATAGAGACACACACACGCAGAGGCACAACACACACACACAACACACGGGCACACACAAACACAAAGACACACACATGCAGAGGCACAACACAAACACAACACACACACACACAGGCACAACACACAAACACAGACACAAACAGACACACGCACAGACACACGCACAAACAGAAACACAACACACAGGCACAGAGACACACACACAAACACAGAGACACACACAACACACAGACAGACGCACACAGACACACACACACACAAACACAAACAGACACACGCAGAGGCACAACACACACACACACACACAACACACACACAAACACAGAGACACACAAAACACACACACACAAACAGGCACACACACAGACACACACACATGCAGAGGCACAACACAAACACAACACACAGACACACACACAGGCAGAGGCACAACACAACACTTCTGGCGCTTCTGCAGCCAGCCTCAAGCGGAACCTCGAGGAACTGCAGTTTTTTGTACTTCCGCATAGGCTTCATTTTTCGAGACTGGAGGTTGCCCCTTGACACAGACACACAGAGACAGACACAGACACGCACACACACACATACATACAACAAATACACACACAACACACACAGACAGACACAAAACACACACACACAGACACAAAACACACACAAACACACAACAAATACACACACACACAGACACACAACAAATACACACATACAGACACACACACACACACACACACACAAACAGACACACACACAAACACAGAGACACACACACAACACAAACACAGAGACACACAACACAAACACACATACAAAAACACAGAGACAAACAAAACACACACACACAAACAGACACACACAAACAGACACACAAACAGACATGCAGAGGCACAACACACACACACACACAGACAGACACACACAAACACACACATGCACAGGCACAACGCACAACACACAGAGACACACAACACAAAACACATACAAAAACACAGAGACAAACAAAACACACACACACAAACAGACACACATAAACAGACATGCAGAGGCACAACACACACACACACACAGACAGACGCACACAAACATAGACAAACACAGACACACACACAGAGACACACAGAATACACACACACAGAGACAAAACACACACACACAGAGACACAAACACAGAGACACACACAAATACAGAGACACACACACACAGAGAGACACACAACACACACAAACTCACACACATGCAGAGGCACAAAAACACACAAAACACACGCACACAAAGAGACACACACACAGACGCACACAACACAGAGACACACACACACAAACACACACACAGACGCACAAACACAACACACAACACACACACACACACACAGAGACACACACACAAACACAGAGACACACAACACACACACACAGAACACACACAGACAGACATAGAGACACACACACGCAGAGGCACAACACACACACACAACACACGGGCACACACAAACACAAAGACACACACATGCAGAGGCACAACACAAACACAACACACACACACACAGGCACAACACACAAACACAGACACAAACAGACACACGCACAGACACACGCACAAACAGAAACACAACACACAGGCACAGAGACACACACACAAACACAGAGACACACACAACACACAGACAGACGCACACAGACACACACACACACAAACACAAACAGACACACGCAGAGGCACAACACACACACACACACACAACACACACACAAACACAGAGACACACAAAACACACACACACAAACAGACACACACACAGACACACACACATGCAGAGGCACAACACAAACACAACACACAGACACACACACAGGCAGAGGCACAACACAAACACAACACACAGACATACACACATGCACAGGCACAACACACACACAGACACACGCACAAACACAACAAAAACAGATACACAACACCAAGATGGCTGCAGAGGACGCGGGTGGTTTGTTGGGCTCCACTCCAGTCCTCCTGCACTTGTCATTTTTTAATGTATTATTGCGCTTTTTCCTGGAACTTTTTAACTGTGAAGGAAAATATTCGAAGGAAAACTTTAAGCATCGAACAATTTAAATTGTTTGACCGAGGAAAGGTCTGCTTGTTGTTCTCCTGCTGTTTGATCCTGATGGTTTTAATTGGACACAGCTTGCAACACAAGGAAAATCACACCCAATCGAGCTTAACATAGTCGGCTAATCATGTTGACCAACATGGCCAGGAGCCAGAGGCGTTGTCTGAGAGCGATCACCTGGAAACCCATGAACTTTGTAGTTCAAGTGCAGCCAAGTGCAACATCACTGGTGAGTCTGTTCGATCTGGATCTGACACACACAAACCGTGTCAGCACAGCAAACTGTCAGAGCCGAAAGCAGGGGCTAAAACAAAACACGCCACTGTCAGTCCCGTAGGTTGTAGTGAATTGCCGGACCCGCCATCCAGCGCTAAAACAGAACCCAATTATGCATGTGGACTTGACACGGACAAATACAAACTGTCGGAACTGAAAGCTGTATCTGTGTCAGTGTGCACCGCCAAGGGAACTGCACGTCAGCAAATGGGCTTTGGAAAGACTGTATGCCGCGCAGGGCAAAAGCAAAAACAATTGCTGTTCTTTCAGACAGTAAACCATGCCAAAGTGTTATGGAATTTAAAATCTAAACCTAAAGGCATTCTTGGTGGGCATTTAAACATCCGAAGTATAGTTCCAAAAATAGATCAGATTCACTCTTAGTTATCAGAATCAAACTTGGACTATCTTTGCCTTACTGAAACATGGCTGCATAGTAATATACCAACTAACATAATTGATGTCCCCGGTTATGCATGCTATAGAAAGGACAGACACTTAGGTAGGGGTGGGGGAGTACTGCTTTTTATTAAAGATAGGTTTAAATGCAATCAAATACAATTAGAAACTCCTCTTGAATGTTTAGCTCTTAATGTTATTCTTTCACCTCAAATGAATTTTAATATAATTGTTCTGTATAACTCACTGTCATCTAGTGTTTCCTTTTACAATGAACTTCAAGATGTATTGAAGAGGTTAGATACTTGCAAAGAAACAATTCTCTATGGTGACTTCAACATTAACTGGTTAGAGAAAAACAGCAAAAACAAATTAAAAGTCATTATGTCAAAGTTTAACCTTAAGCAAGTAATTAAGGGGCCTACAAGAATCACTAGCACCACTAGAACTCTGATTGATATTCAATTCAATTCAATTCAAAAAACTTTATTTGTCCCCGGGGGGCAATTCAAAGGCACACAGAGCAGTAAATTAACAACAGTGCAAGTAAACAAAACATTTTAACCTAAATAGAAAGTGTCAATTTAAATACAACTTAAAGCTTAAACTTAAAAATACAAAATATAAAAGAGTAGATATAAGTGGACAGTGATCGGACTAACAAATGTAAACATAACTGTATATATATATATATATATATATAACTATGTGCAGTAGTGACCAGATGTAAACAGAACTATGTGCAGTAAACGAGAAATAAATATATATATACACAGAACTATGTGCAGTAGTGACCAGATGTAAACAGAACTATGTGCAGTAAACGAGAAATAAATATATATATACAGAACTATGTGCAGTAGTGACCAGATGTAAACAGAACTATGTGCAGTAAACGAGAAATAAATATATATATACAGAGTTATGTGCAAGTTGGAAAATACTAAATGATAAGTTATTAAGGTGTATGGTGAATAATGGAACAACAGAACTAATATCTACAATATATTAGGTAAAAATGAGATAAATAAAGTGACCGTAGTGCAATGATGGATAAGAAACAACAGGAATAAATTAACCAGACTGTATGAATACTGATATAAAATGGACAGAATAAAGTGATGTAGTGCATGACCATATAAAGCAGAGGCAGTTAAGGTGCATGTCAATATAAAGGAAGTTCACAGCTGAGAGTCTGCATTGGGTGAGAGGTGTTGGTGTCTGTTGGGGGGGGGTTAGGAGTTGAGGAGCTGGACAGCCCTGGGAACAAAGGTTGCTCTTCTCCTCTGTGTCCTGCAGCAGGGACAGCGAAGCCGGCGTCCTGAGGGGAGCCACTCAAACGCTGGGAAGAGAGCGTGTGCTGGGTCCTGCATAATCCGACCTGCTAGCCTGATTGTCTGTTGCTCATAGATCGATCTCAAAGTCCTTACAGGTAGTCCAATGATCTTAGAGCTGACTGTGACCGTGCTCTGCAGGCGCTTTCTGTTCTGGAGGGTGGTGGAGTGGAACCAGCAGGTTATAGAAAAAGTAATAATGCTCTCAATGAAGGAGTAGTAGAAGGTCAGAAGAATGTTCTTACTGACTCCAAAGGAATTGAGCTTCCTTTGGAGGTATTTTCGCTGCTGACATTTCCTGGGAATCTCCTCCGTGTTGGAGGCGAATTTCAGCAGGCTGTTGAAGATGGTACCCAGGTACTTATACTCCTCTACTAGTTTGACAGGATTCCCATGGATTGTGGTGGTTGCTGATGCAGCCAGTTCCCTCTGCTTGTTGGAGAAGGTCACCACCATGTCTTTGGTCTTGCTCACGTTCAGTTCGAGGCAGGAGCTGTCACACCACTCCACAAACTCCTGAAGAACTGGTCCATGGTGCTGAGAGGGGCCTGACAGCAGAGACAGGAGAACTGTGTCGTCCGCGTACTTCACCAGGTGACAGTTTGGCTGTGTGGTTCTGCAGTCATCGGTGTACAGGATGAAGAGCAGAGGTGAGAGCACGCAGCCCTGAGGGGAGCCAGTTGAGGTGTGTTTGAGGTTGGAGAAGGTGTTGTTGACCAGAACTCTCTGTGATCTGTTGGTCACAAAGTCCAATAGCCACAGGATAAGCTGGTCGTTCAGATGGAAGCAAGTTGAAAGTTTGTCAGCCAGGATGTGAGGCTGCAGGGTGTTGAATGCAGAGGAGAAGTCTGCAAACAGGAGTCTGGCCGAGGTGTTGGGGTGCTCCAGGTGTTTTTGAAAAGTGTCTATTATGAATGTTTTTGCATCATCGACACCTCTGCCTGCACGATAAGCAAATTGTAGCAGGTCCATCTGGGAGTCGGTTTCTCTGATGATGTGTTGTTTTATGATCCTCTCCATGGCCTTCATCACCAGAGACGTGAGGGCCACAGGCCTGAGGTCATTCAGTGATTTGGCGGGGCTTTTCTTTGGGATGGGGATAACTCTGGAGTGTTTCCACAGCTGGGGGACTGTGCTGCTGTCCATAGAGCTCTGGAACAGGGTCTGAAACACGCCCCCTCACTGCTCGGCACAGTGCTTCAGGATGCGGCCACTGATGTTGTCTGGACCAGGTGAGCTGCTCTCCCTTGTCCTCCTGAGGGCTCTCACCACATCCTCTCTGCTGAAGGTGAGTGCAGAGTCACTGGGCTTGAGCATGGACACTGTTCCTTCCAGTTGTGTGGTGTTGTCCTTCTCGAATCTGGTGTAGAATGAGTTGAGATCGTTGGGGAGAGAAGTAGAGCTGCTGCCTGCAACCTCGATGGTTTTGATGTTGGTGGCAACAGTATTCACAGCAGCCATGTTTTTGAGGCCCTGCCAAGCTGAGCGGAGGTTCCCCTGTGTGAATTTGTCCTCCACTTTGTTCTTGTACTTGAGCTTGGCAGTTTTTATGGCGTGCTTGACTTCTCTGTTTACCTCCTTTTTCTCCATTTCGGAGCCGGTGAAGAAGACCATTTTCTTCTTGTTGAGGACCTCCTTGAGCTCTTTGGTGATCCAAGGTTTATTGTTGGGGTAGATTGTGACTGTTTTGGAGGGGATGATGTTGTCCACACAGAAGGAGATGTACGATGAAACAGTGTCCACATGTTCATTAATGTTGTTGGAGGGGGCTAAGAGGTTATCCCAGTCAGTGGATTCAAAGCATCCTTGTAGTGTAAGAATGCTTTCGTTGGTCCACTGCTTGATGTTCTTAACAACTTTCTTAACCCTCTTTATTACAGGAGTATATGCTGGAGCAAGCAGGACGGCGTGGTGATCAGCAGAGCCAAGAGGGGGGAAGAGCAACAGATCTGTATGCGTTAGGAACTGAACCATAGCATTTATCCAGTGTCTTCCCCAGGCGGGTGCTGCATGTAATGTACTGCTGGTAGCCTTTGTTGGGCCACGCAGGCTTAGAACAGTCAGGCAGTGGACTTGGGCCTGCACCTCTGTAAAAGCCTCATTTGAGTTATTCACTGAGATCACAAAGAGGCCTAAAAGGACTCTTAATCCCAGAATCCCCTGCGGTACTTCACACCTACGTGTGAAGTAAAGGGGGGACCGGAACCTCTCTCTCCTCATTGGAGGGGACCTGAGGTAGACCCCCATGGAGCAGGCCAGGCTACAAAACTCCAAGACTTCCATTGCTCGCTCTCTTTCACGCGCTGACCTTCGGTGCTCGGAGACCCAAGAAGATCTCCTGTTTCCTGCAACAATCTTCCTTTGTTTTAAGTTTTGGCGCGCAGGTAATCCGCGGCCGGCAGTGTTCTAAATTCCGAGCTCGGATTGTCCAGTGAACGCATCTCAGTTTCTCGGAGAGCGTCAGACTATAACAGATTATCAGAAAGATAACGGTCTTATTCCGTCCTGCAACGAAAGGACATCAAGGGACATCTTTCCACTCGACGGAGAACCAACGAAGCCGCTCTCGCCGTAAGGGACCCTCGCCGCCATCAGACGCCTCTGCACCAGGACGGACAGAAGATCTGCTCCATCGCCGGACTCTTTTCCTTTCACCAATCGCGGACAAAGCGATTCACAAGTGAGGCTTAATTAGGTCTGGGCAGAATTAGCTTTAGGGAGTGTTTTTAACAATTGTTGATCAAAGCAGAAACTGTAATTTTTATCTTTGTTGGACCTGCGTCCTGAGTTTTAACTGTTTAAAACTCTTGTTGTTTCGGACCGCGGCGTCCTATATGTGTTTAGCGTAACAGCGTTATAACCGGGTATTACTCTTCTGATCAGAAAGGCCAGTGTAAGCTGTATTAACCTGAATTCGGCTATTGGTTTGTTTCTGTGAATGAAGGGAATTACTCCGAGTTGTGGCGCGGGAGTCGGACTGTGATCCGGCCTCTTCAGGCACGCATTTCTCTTTTATTCTCTTTTATTTCCCCTTCTACGCACACACATACACACATATTCCTGTGTAAACGTACATCTGGAGACCAACTCCACCACCGCGCCATTACGCACAGAGATCTATACACTCGCGGCTATCCAGACGCCTCAGAGACACAGATTGTGTAGGGCCGAACTCAGTCTCTTTTAGACCTTAAGGCCACATTTAGGCCTTTGTTAGGTGTGTGCCATCGGAAGGGCGACCACGTGGGACGAAGTAATCTTCCCCCCCCTTCTCTCTCCCTTTCATCCACACGTGCACACACCCAGGTCTTTGTTAGGTTTGCGCCATCGTGAACGACCACGAGGGTACGAAGCCATCTCCCCCCCTTTCTTCTTCCCTCTTTCTCTCTCTCTCTCTCTCTCTCTCTCACACACACACACACACACACACACACACACACACACACACACCCCTTCCACAAGCCTTTGCTTGATAATGTTTGTTGCTTAGATTAGTTTATAATAGTTATTTGTTTAATTAAGTTCATTGATTTTGGATTGATGTTGCTTTGTTTAAATAAATTCTGTTATAATTTAAGAGAGCAGTTGTTTGTGGTTACTGGTGTATTTACATTGTGATATAAGCTGGGTGCGAAGGCTTTGTGTACGGATTTCACGCCTTCAATTTATTAAATATAGTTATTCATTATTAATAATATTAGTAATTAAATAACTAATTTGAGACTGATTTGAGTGATATTTTGGTTATATTTACCTGATTACAGGTTGGTGCCCCAAAACGAGATTAAACATAGTTTAATGATATTTTATTTATATTATTAATAATTAAGTATAATTATTAAAGAATATAACCAAAGTTGACTTGATACAACCCCAACAAATGGTGCCCCGTGTGAGGTCTTCAATAAACCAGCTTTATTGCACTGTAAATGCACAGTAATCCAAACTTAAAATCCTATAAAGGATCCTTCGGAAGAAAATTATATTTTCTTTAAATTTTTGTGGTTTAAGCAAAGCAGACATCAAGCTGTGGCTTAGTTGTGTTTTATGTTGTTAGTTAATGGTTAAAGCCGTAACTGTTGTCCCCTTTGGGTCCATACAACAATTGGACATAATGATGCAGCTAGTGTGACTTTATCAAGGAACTTGATTTGTTGCATTAATCTAGATTTTGATCCTGAAGTATTCGACTAAAGGATTGTGGTGCTCCTTGTTGTTTGAGAGCCATTTGGCCAGATGAGAGTGTAACCTTATCATTGTGGCATAGCCAGCTGTCTGAGAGGTGTGAGTTCCTCCCTTCCTTTGAGGACTTGAGGTGTGAATCCCCTCTCCTATCTTCCAGGATAGACTGCAGTGATCAGTTGGGAAACTTAGATAAGATTTTCTCTTGTGTACCAAGACCCTAGGTGAGTCGGGGGCTGAGACTCCTTTTGGATCAGACGACGCAGCACTGCAAGAAACTGCTGCCGGTGTGACGAACCTCTCCTCAGAGGAGAGTGCCAACCTATATAGCTAGTCAATTAGCATTAGTGATAAGAAGTTAGAAGAGCTAGTTGATCTTGTCAACCACAGAGCCAGGCTCACCCCTAATAAAGACAGAATGTATGCAGAAGACATACATCAACTATGGGCCAAAGCTCACTATGGATCAGACGATCCACCCCTTCAAGACGTAGTTGCTAATCTTATCCACCTCCCCATAGAGCAGCTCGACAGCCTGAACTCCTACACCCTCAGCACATGTGAAAAGAGACTAAAGGGCTTGGTTGAATATGCAAATCAACCAACTGGGAAGCCAACACGTACAGCTTCAGATGTTCTAGGCGAAATTCTCCTCCTTTATCAGCGCAAATCAAATGTGCAGAATGAGATACACCGGGAACAGCTAGCCCGGGTACTAGAAGAAGGACAGATCCTGCGGGACGACTTCGAAAGAATGCAGGATAAACTAAAGACCTTGCAGGAAAATTGCAAGGCCCTGCAGGAGGAGAATAAAACACTGCACGAAAGCAGCAAACTGGCCGAACAGAGGAAACGAAGTGATATGGTACCCAGAGTTCAAGACAGGCAGAGAAGGACTTCAGCCCCCAGATCAGATGAGGAAACCTCAGATGAAGGATGGGAGACCGAACCAAGCCCCTGGAGGAGGGAGACAGACATGTTGCAGGATCTGGAGGAGAGGGGAAGGCACCGCCGGGTCGACCCAGGCACAAAAGCGCCCACGTCCTCAGACCACCCGGTAAAGAGTAGGATGAGTAAAGAGGAAGGGCCCCCGCGTTCCGCCATACGCTTTGAGCGAAGAGAACCCTCACCCCGCAGGATGAGAGGCTTTACTCCCCCTAGAGACAGGGAGGAGACACGGGCCCAATTGGGCACCGAACGCTACCTGTCCCACGATAGACGGCCACGTCTGAGCCGAACACAAACCCCACCACGGTTACAACCCTACTACCGTGACAACCACAGGGCTTACGATTCATCAGACGAATCGGACGACCCTTGCCAGCCTTCGGGTCAGGGCCTGCGAACCAGGCAGATAGAACCTCAGGCCAAAGATCTGAAGCGTTTTGACCCAGATAGCCCAGATTCAAGTATTAACGATTACCTTAGAGAAGTTGACCATTGTCTCCTTGACCTGCCTCATGCGTCCTCACATGAAAAACTGAAACGGATCTGGAAGACTACGGCTAGGAGTGTCCGTGATTTCATGGGGACACTCCCACCAAAGGTCCGATCCTTGCAGAAAGGAAACAAATCTGTTAATCAGCACTTACAAACTGCCAAGCAGAAAGTGTTGGACATGCTTGAATTAATTCAGGGAGCACAGGTAAGCATGGAGCAAGACACATCGTCAGGATATGACTCTGATCCTGGACCAAGCCCCTTAAGAGATCAAACAACCCTGCTGAAAAAGCTCAGTAAAGAACCGAGCAGCCAGGATAACCCAAGGACTGAGGAAATAAGTCTAGTTTTCCCTGATTTTGACTGTGGAGCCCCGCTCCTTGGGGAAACGCCCCAGTTCTCTGACAACTGTGACACCCTTTCACACCTTCACAGGTTTGAATCACCACATAGGAAGGGGGGTGACTTCTCAGCCCCCAGAGGCAGAGATAACACCAGGCCCCCTCCTGCTACCTGTAGGTTCCCATTGCAGGATTCACGGCTAAGGAATATCCAAACCTCAGATGACTGGGATGGCTCCCTTCTACCCAGAGATCAAAGAATGCGCATAAGGCTCATTGAATCCATGGCACAGGATGTAGAGCGGTTTGATCCAGATAACTCAGACCTCTGCATCGATGATTACCTCAGAGAGATTAACCTGTGTCTCAGTGAGGTACCTGATGCATCCACAAGAGAAAAACTCAGGCTGATCTGGAAGACAACTTCCAAGAGTGTCCGTAACTTCACGACTACCCTTCAGCCTGAGATCAGATACCAGTACTCTGCGCTCTGCAATGCTTTGCGCCAGGAATACTCCACCTACATTGACCCTGCATCTGCCCTTCTTAGTGCTTTCAGTGTCTTGCATCAGAAGCACGAGGCCCCCAAAGATTATTACTGGCGACTTAGATCTGCATATTTCCAGGGACGTAAGGCTCCAGGTTTGGAAGAGAACCCAACTTTCAAGTCCATCTTCATGCACAATCTGCATGGCTGCGTGCGTTCAGATGTCACCCTGCATAGTCGTACACATCAGCTTAGTATGAAAGAGATCAAGAGATTCGCACAGGCGGTTTGGCAGACACGCTTACGCCACGTGTCACGTGAGGGCAACAAGCTGCCTTGTGCTAAGAATAAGAGACCATATCACCGGCAGAATAGAGAACAGAGCCAGGGGGGTGGGACTCAACCACAGAGTAGGTTCCAGCCTGGAGAACTGATCGCTACCAGATCCGAACGGAACTCTCGGGATGGCCGTAGTCTGAGACAGAAGGGTAGGTATAATCGGAGTTCCTACGAGCTCCCTAAGGACTCCCTCGCTTACAGAGAACCCGATTCTGACTCCACATAGGAGTGGGGGTGTAGCCTCCATTCTAGAAACACAACAATGTCACTCTACCGACATGAATGTTTCCTAGTCCCTGTTTTGTGTTTTGACATTGGTAGGGAGACACATAATGTACATGTACATTTACACACCTACATGCCACAAACACCTTCCCACAGGCTTACTCCTGCCCAGGCTAGGAGTTAGCCCACAAATCTACACCTTATACTCTTCTCTTTCTCCCCTCCTTTTGTCTGTTTGTTTCATTTGTTTTGTTAAAGAATGTGCCCTGAGTAGCGAAGCTTTGCTAATGCCTGGTTATGTTTTATGCCTAGCTTTAGACATAGTTAGACAGTCTGCCCAGACTTTGCCTCAGTGTCTGCCCAGACCGAATGCCTCTCAAAATGTATGGACTTTTGGCTCACTAACTATTTGGAAATTTGTCTCCTCACACATGGACTGTTGGCCCTATTTGCCCTAAAGACCGCGACCCGCAATCCCATTCTTCAGGACAAAGGGGGGATGTTGGGCCACGCAGGCTTAGAACAGTCAGGCAGTGGACTTGGGCCTGCACCTCTGTAAAAGCCTCATTTGAGTTATTCACTGAGATCACAAAGAGGCCTAAAAGGACTCTTAATCCCAGAATCCCCTGCGGTACTTCACACCTACGTGTGAAGTAAAGGGGGGACCGGAACCTCTCTCTCCTCATTGGAGGGGACCTGAGGTAGACCCCCATGGAGCAGGCCAGGCTACAAAACTCCAAGACTTCCATTGCTCGCTCTCTTTCACGCGCTGACCTTCGGTGCTCGGAGACCCAAGAAGATCTCCTGTTTCCTGCAACAATCTTCCTTTGTTTTAAGTTTTGGCGCGCAGGTAATCCGCGGCCGGCAGTGTTCTAAATTCCGAGCTCGGATTGTCCAGTGAACGCATCTCAGTTTCTCGGAGAGCGTCAGACTATAACAGATTATCAGAAAGATAACGGTCTTATTCCGTCCTGCAACGAAAGGACATCAAGGGACATCTTTCCACTCGACGGAGAACCAACGAAGCCGCTCTCGCCGTAAGGGACCCTCGCCGCCATCAGACGCCTCTGCACCAGGACGGACAGAAGATCTGCTCCATCGCCGGACTCTTTTCCTTTCACCAATCGCGGACAAAGCGATTCACAAGTGAGGCTTAATTAGGTCTGGGCAGAATTAGCTTTAGGGAGTGTTTTTAACAATTGTTGATCAAAGCAGAAACTGTAATTTTTATCTTTGTTGGACCTGCGTCCTGAGTTTTAACTGTTTAAAACTCTTGTTGTTTCGGACCGCGGCGTCCTATATGTGTTTAGCGTAACAGCGTTATAACCGGGTATTACTCTTCTGATCAGAAAGGCCAGTGTAAGCTGTATTAACCTGAATTCGGCTATTGGTTTGTTTCTGTGAATGAAGGGAATTACTCCGAGTTGTGGCGCGGGAGTCGGACTGTGATCCGGCCTCTTCAGGCACGCATTTCTCTTTTATTCTCTTTTATTTCCCCTTCTACGCACACACATACACACATATTCCTGTGTAAACGTACATCTGGAGACCAACTCCACCACCGCGCCATTACGCACAGAGATCTATACACTCGCGGCTATCCAGACGCCTCAGAGACACAGATTGTGTAGGGCCGAACTCAGTCTCTTTTAGACCTTAAGGCCACATTTAGGCCTTTGTTAGGTGTGTGCCATCGGAAGGGCGACCACGTGGGACGAAGTAATCTTCCCCCCCCTTCTCTCTCCCTTTCATCCACACGTGCACACACCCAGGTCTTTGTTAGGTTTGCGCCATCGTGAACGACCACGAGGGTACGAAGCCATCTCCCCCCCTTTCTTCTTCCCTCTTTCTCTCTCTCTCTCTCTCTCTCTCTCACACACACACACACACACACACACACACACACACACACACACCCCTTCCACAAGCCTTTGCTTGATAATGTTTGTTGCTTAGATTAGTTTATAATAGTTATTTGTTTAATTAAGTTCATTGATTTTGGATTGATGTTGCTTTGTTTAAATAAATTCTGTTATAATTTAAGAGAGCAGTTGTTTGTGGTTACTGGTGTATTTACATTGTGATATAAGCTGGGTGCGAAGGCTTTGTGTACGGATTTCACGCCTTCAATTTATTAAATATAGTTATTCATTATTAATAATATTAGTAATTAAATAACTAATTTGAGACTGATTTGAGTGATATTTTGGTTATATTTACCTGATTACAGGTTGGTGCCCCAAAACGAGATTAAACATAGTTTAATGATATTTTATTTATATTATTAATAATTAAGTATAATTATTAAAGAATATAACCAAAGTTGACTTGATACAACCCCAACACCTTTTAGTGCTTTTTCAGGAGAGCAATGGTTGAAATCGGCCAAGATGAATTTGGGAGAGTCCGGTGATATGAGTTACAGTTTATTTAATAAGTTCGTGATGTGTTCAGTGGCTGTTGCTGCGTTAGCTCTGGGGTGGATGTAAACCAGGATGAGAAAATGCTGTGGAAATTCTCTGGGGAGATAGAAAGGGCGAAGGGAGACAGCCAGAAGCTCGATGTCTGAGGTGCACAGTTTCTACCTCACGACGATTGTCGAGCACCAGCGTGTTTACATAAAGACACAGGCCGCCGCCATGTTGTTTCCCAGTGAGCTCACTGTCTCGATCAAGTCTTAAGGGGGGGGAGAAGCCATCAACTTGCAGCGTGTTAGCAACGTCGTTCTTATTTAACCACGTCTCAGTAAAAGCAAGAACAGAGGCAGTCCTGTACTCATGCATGTGGTTAATGTTGGCCTGTAACTCGTCCGTTTTATTGCGGAGGGAGCGTACACTAGCCAGGATGATAGATGGAAGAGGCCGTTGTTTACATGTCTCCCGTTTAAGCCTGGCTCTGATTCCTCCCTTTCTCTTTCCCCTCCTGGTTACCTTGTTATTTCTGTGAGCGGAGTTGTCTTGGCTGACTGATTTATCCCGGAGAATTTCTTCAGGAAGCATGTCTGTGTTGATGGCGTGATGAGTTTTAAATCCGAGCTGCAGCAGAATATCTCTCGAGTAGGTGGTTCGCGACCCGCCAGGAACGTTGGTTTCTGCTCGCAGTCACAAACTCCCAGAGGAGCCAAACATGCAGAAATGTCCAAGAAATAATTCCGGTATCCATGCCAAACGTAAATAACTCCGGGGGATGAAAAAGAAAGAAAGAAGACTGCTGTGTGCTGTAGTCTGTTTGTCACGGTGTTAACGGTGGTAAACAAAGAGCAGGGCTGCGAGAGGATGAGCGTGGGAAAAAATAAAGTCCGCTTTGTCTGCGTAGTAGCGGTCAAAAGTTATAAAACACACTCTTCCTGTGTGTCCTCGGGAAAAACCGTGGAAACAATATATCTAAAGAAAAAATAAACAGTAGAAAAACTTGTAACTTGTAAATGCTAAATAAACGCTAAATAACTGCTCTGTGAGCCGGCCGGTGTTCCGCACGAGCAGCGACCCGGAACCAGAGCAGCGAGCCGGAACCGCTATGATATTTACCAACAAAACTGATCAGATAAAAAAAACTTATAATTTAATAACTGGTCTGTCTGGCCATAACATGACTCTCACAGTCAGGAAATTGACAAAAAGGTGTCTTCAATATTTTGGTAACAGTAATCCAGACTCGGTAAAGGTGGTCATTCCTAAATCCAAAACTGCACAATTTGAAAATGACTTTAGGAATATTAGTTGGGATCAAATATCAGAAATGGATAATCTGGATGCATGCTGTGACTCCATGACTACAGCTCTAATGACACTATATTCAAAATACTCCAAAAAATAAAATGTAAAGAAAAGAAGGCATCTCCACCATGGTTAAATAATGACATGCGTTAACTCATGAAAAACGAGATCTTGCTTTAAAAACATCACTATCTTCTAAACTTACCACTGACCATCTTCTTTACAAGAGTCTAAGGAACGAAGTAGTCCTGGAGTTACGCAAAGCAAAATCTTCATATTACACACAATTTATAGGAAATGCCAAAGGCTACAGCAAATCCCTTTGGAAGCACTTAAACAACTTAACCAATAAATCACATGGCCAAAAAGGAATCAAGGAACTAAAAACTAATGGAAAAGTCATCACTGACAAGTCCACAATGGCCCATGAATTTAAAAAGTATTTTATTAAATCAGTTGAGGAATTAACACAAACTTTTGACTGTTCAAAATCACAAATAACACAGAGTCTATAACATCATCCGATTCCTTTTGTATTAAAGAGATAACTGAAATAAAATGTGCAGAAGTAATCAAGAAACTATCAAATTCTAAGGCTAATGACGTTTATAATTTGGATGCTCAATTCATTAAAACAAATAAAGCTCTATACTGATTACACCTCTGACTCATCTTATTAATTTAACAATTAGAACTTGTAAATTTCCGAATAACTGGAAAAAGGCAGTCATTACACCAATCTTTAAAACAGGTGACTGCAATTTGGTGAGCAACTACCACCCTATCTCTATTCTCCCTGTAATGCCTAAGGTACTTGAAAACGTTGTGGCGGCACAGGTTTTTGACCATCTGGAGACAAATCAACTCTTACATCCTCAACAATTTGGTTTCAGACCAAAATATTCAACAGAAACTGCAAATTGTTTTTTCATTGAGAATGTAAAGCATTCACTTGACGGTGGTTATGTTGTTGGAGCTGTGTTTCTCGACTTAAAGAAGGCATTTGACACTGTCAACCATGACATTCTCCTGTCTAAGTTACCATCTTTCAATTTCTCGAAAAAATCAATTGACTGGTTTGAGTCTTACCTTCACAATAGAGAGCAGTGTGTGAAAGTTGACCAAGAAAAATCCTCTCCTTTAATCAATAAAATGGGTATTCCCCAAAGGTCAATTCTTGGCCCTTTGCTTTTCAGTCTGTTTATAAATTATTTGCCTAAATCCTGTCCAGTAGCCGGCTTCCATCTTTATGCAGATGATTCAGTTATATATGCTCCTGCTAAGTCACCAAGCAAGGCAGCTGAGATCCTAACTGAGTACCTTTGCAATGTCCATCAGTGGCTGGAATGCAACCATCTTGTTTTGAATCAGAGTAAAACAATTTTAATGTGTTTCTCCATTAGGAAAACGTGCTTACCTGGAAGTTTTAATGTTAAGATACAGAATAGAGAAATAGAGGAAGTTAATGAGTTTAGGTTCTTAGGAATCATTTTAGATCCACAACTCAAGTTTGATAAACACGTAAATAAAATCACAAAAACAATCAAGAACAACCTGAACTGTTTTAAATTAATAAGACACTACATACCAACTCAAGCAGCACAGGTGTTCATGCATTCAGTGATTTTCTCTCATTTCTCATACTGTATGACAGTTTGGTCACAAGCTTCACCCTCTACAATCAGAAACCTCTCATCACTATACAACCAGGCCCTGAAAATAATGGACAAAAAAACCTGTCCGGTGGCATCACTGTCACATATTGAAAAAATACAATCTACTCAGTTTTGAGAGCTTTATGCAGTTATGTTTCCTCAAACTTGTTTTTAAATGTATCAACAATCTGGCCCTTGAACCTCGCTCCAGATATGTAGATATGTTCGAAAACAGGACGGAAACAGGGTAACGAGAAGCACTGTGAATGGAGACTGTAGCATACAACATTGTAGATCTACGTTTGGTCAATCAGCCTTCTCCATCAAATGCTGCAAACTCTGGAACACCTTACCACTTGAAATAAAATTAATGTCTGACTTAAAATCATTTACAAAACAGGTGAAATGCTGGCTCAAAGCAAGCCAGAGCCCACTTTTAATTAATATCTTCAAATTTTAATTTAAACTGGTTTATAACATTTGTATTGTTGTACATGTATTTTAACGTATCCTCATATCGTGTTTTATAGGGTTTTATGTAACTGAATGTTGTACATTTTAATCTGTTTGTTTACACAAAGGCCCAACAGGAGACACGAGTTGGAAATTAGCAATAGCTATATACTCTTTATGCAGCACATCAGTTTCATATTTTGTATTGAAATTATGTTAAATTGCATTGTCCCTATTAAATAAATAAATTCAAATTCAACACAGACACACAACACACACACACAACAAACACAGATACATACAACAATCACACACGTACAGGGACAACACAAACACAGACACACAAACACAACACAGACAGACACACAACCACACACCCACACACACACAACACACACACACACACACAGACACATGCACACATGCAGAGGCACAACACACCCAGACAGACACATAACAAACACACACACAAACAGACACACACACACACACGCAGAGGCACAACACACACACAACACACCCAAACAGACACACAACAAACACGGACACAACACACACACAGAGACACACACACACACACACACACACACACACACAACACACACAGAAAAAAAAACACACACACAACAGACAAAAAAACACACACACAGACAGACACACAGAGACACACACACAGACACACACACACAGACGCACAGAGAGAGACACACACACACACACACACGCACAGAGAGAGAGACACACACACACACACACACACACACACACACACACACACACAGACACACATATACATACAACAAACACAGACACAAATTCACAGGCACAACACAGACACACACACAAACACAGCGACACAAACAGACACAAAGACACACAAACAGACACAGACACACACAACACACACACACGCACAACACACACACAGACAGACACACAAAACAGACACACACACAAACACAGACACACAGACATGCACAGGCACAAAACACACACACACACACACACACACACAAAACACAACAAACACACACATACACACACAGACACAGACACACAAAACACACACAACACAAGCAGACACACACACACATGCACAGGCACAACACACAAACACACACACACACACAACAAACAGACACACGCATAAACACAACATAAACAGACACACAACCCACACACACACACAGACAGACACACACACACACACAAAAACACACACACACACACACACAAACAGACACACA